>NC_058116.1:29942142-30572500 GCF_914725855.1 Thunnus albacares
AGCGTTTTTATTAGCATTTCTATCTTTTATTTAGTTACGGGGACAGTAGAGAGACACAAGAGAGCAAACCGTGGCGAGATTTGATCTTAGACCAGCGGAGGCACAAATGTGATTCCTTAAAACTTCATCCAGGATCTCTGGAGTTTTAACTTTATATAACTTTGTTTTGTTTTTTTTTGGTTTGGAAAAGTTTTCAATTGATTTACAAAAGCAGGTTGAGATGACGAGTCTTTTAGCTAAAAATTTCCGCGCTTTAGGGAGACGTATGTTGTTATTCTCACCTCTCGATATCAGCTTTAATTTGACATATTGGAGCTTTGGCGATGTGAAAGAGAGGTGGGTGGTGACTGAGGAAATATGGTTTGTCATGGGTGTGGGCGGAGGTTAAAAAGGCGATATGAATGAGGGGTTAAAGAGGGTTGGAGGGGGGAGGTACGAGGTCACGAGGGGCCGCCGAGGCGATGGTTTACTTTGCACAATTCCAGAGGATTAGGGGCTCCATATGTACGGGTAATGCATGCAGGGGCCTAATTATTCAACGTCTGGTGGTGGATTGATGACACGCCGAGATCACACACACACACACATCACCGGCACCACCACCTCTGGAGAGGAGAAAACAAGGGGGTGCGGAGGAGTAAAAGCCCGGGGAGGTGACTGGAGAGGAGGAGGAGGAGGAGGAGGAGGAGGAGGAGGAGGAAAAAAATGAAGATGAATAATTAAGATTTAAAGTGGATTCGAAACAGAGAACATGAGGTTGAAAATGAAAATAAGTGTCACCCCGGGAAGGAGGAGGAAGAGGAAACGCGGCAGCTGTGGAGAAGGAGAATAAAAAAAAAATGGAGGGAGAGGTGGAGGAGGAGATGCTGGCTTTTGATTATGTAAAGCACAGCCAGGTGTGGAGAGTGTTGAGAGGCCGTCATCCTCACATCAAGGATTTTCTCTCTCTCTCTCTCTCTCTCTCTCTCACACACACACATCTAGACACATATATTAAAGCTTAGTATGGCAGACAAATAAATAAAAATGCATGTGTATTCTGTGCCTTCTGGTTCTGTGTGTGTGCGTGTGTGTGTGTGTGTGTGTGCTGCTATGGCGAGTAATGGCTGACTGCATGAATAACTGACAGGGTGTAAACTAGAATATTGACTTGATAATGAGAAACCTGTGAAAAAATCTCTCTCTGTGTGTGTGTCTCAAGTTTTCGGATTCAGAAAACCTTCCCTCTGGTCTATCAAACAGTAAAAAGTAAAAACACACAGCTCATTGGTTGTTTCTTTTCTTCTTCTTCTTCCTCTTTTGAGACCGGCTTATCTCACCCTTGCAAAAAGATGTTAAAGGATCATTCTGGTTTATTACAATTTGGGGCTAATTAAGTGATTGCTGAGATCTGGAAACAGATCATGATCTCTCCCTCCTTACATTTTCATCTTTCAGCCACTGCCGACTGTGTGACTGAAATTATGAATATCCAGCACCTTGATATCATTACTTTATAACACACCAGATCCCCCCCAAAAAAGCAGTTTATATAGAACCTGAACCACTTTTTTTAAAACAGGAAGTGAGTGATCAGTGGACATGGATGTATTATAAGAGCTGGATACCGGATTAAAAATGGCGCCCATTCAGTCCTATAGGAATTGCTCGCCTGGCGCATACGCCAAAAAAAGTTTCTAGCTTCCGTTTTGTGCGGCCCGCCGAATATGCGCAGTAGTGTTTCCCCCGCTGGCCCCGCCCACAACTTCCCGCTCAGCCCGTAGACTTTACATTGTGATGATGTCACAGATTTTTAAATCGCTTTTCTCGGCTCGAGGAAAGTTTTACAAACATAAAACCTCCATGGATCAAAAGTTCATAACAGAAAGAGTCATAATTGACGTTTGCAGTTTTACAGGCGTCTCTTTTACAATGGTGGTCTATGGGGGAAAATGCTTTTTGGGCCACAGGGGGATTTTTCGCTGCAATACCGCGAGTGGCCACTGGGAAAAAATGGCTGCAAGGCTGCGTCCTATCCAGCTCTTATTATACATCCATGTCAATGGACAGGAAAATGTACGTTATTTGGACAACTATGGCAAGCACCGTGGGTCAAAGAGAGAGAGTGCTGGGCTGTGGTGATTTTGGCATAGTGGCCGCAGGTGGAATTGCAGGTCATGTGACGCACACTGACACAAAGAGCTCTATCAGTAAATGGTTTACTTTAATGCCATTTATGTGTGTGGAGAGTCATCAATAAGTCAGCCAGAGCAGGATTTAAGTCTGACATCACACATAATAGAGACATTATTATTATTATTATTATTATTATTATTATTATTATTATTATTATTATTATTATTATTTCCAACAGGAAGTGGCTGCTCGCTCTCAGGCAGTAACACAAGTAATAAAACAGACAGAGCCTTGAGGCATCAGGTTTTCCATCCAGTTCAACTAAATTAATCTTTTACCCCAAATATGCTGATCCCCTGTAACACCTGCCCAAATGGGATTGATGGTGGAGGTTATGACGGCATCGACAGTTTCACTGGTAGAGAACAATGGAGAAAAAGTTAATTTGTGCATCTCTGGATTTCCAGTTATACTGTATAACTCTACTCTGGGATCCCGCTGGGAGTTGTGTAAGAATATCAAACATGGCAGTAGTTCAGAGACAGTATCAGAGAGAGAGAGAGAGAAAGAGGGGAAAATGAATAATGTGATTGTTTACATTCCGATGTAGTCGGTCGCATCCTGGTTAGCTGCTTTGTAGGATTATGTGCTGAGTATCGTTCCGCTTCACGCACCACCTCAAGCAAACCGGCATACTGTGCATCCGCTACAGGCTCCAAATCACGTAAGCATGAAAGTCTTTTTGGGCAACTGTCATTAGGATGAAAAGTTTGGATTGTCCACCATCTTGGAACGTGGAATTCAGCTCTCTTAAAGGGGAGTAACAGGCATATTTCCACATCTGGGGCTCTACTGCAATATATTTACAGTTCAAAACACTCCTGTCTCTTTTAAGGCCTCCCTTCTGATGAGCCGCTCTGTTCTGATTGGTCGGCTTCAGGAAGCTTCCACCAGCTCTGGAGGCTAAATAAACAAACTACAGTCATCAAATTTCACTTCTTTTTCTTGTCCTCTACTCAAATTGGAAACTTCTCACATACATCCGTACATGTTGGAGCCCGAATCACATCCCGAATAACACATGGTAACACCTTAGCAACAAAGACTACGCAACGGACGGCTGTTTGCGGGCGTGAGTGAACAATCTGATGTCATCACAAGGAGGAAGTAGAGGGAGCTTTCAGAGCAAACTGAAGCCCTGGATTTTGACTTTCAGGGAGTATTTTGATACGTCCCATTAATCCGTCCATGTTTGCCTTCATTTTCTCTTCCAGATAAGTTTGGCTGACCTGGACAGACCTTTACAACTTATCTGATTGTCTAAATGACCATTTTTCCTGATCTATTTGCAGACTTTTTAGCATTATCACTGTGTTCCCAGCTCTCAGTAACAGACTTGAGTGAGTAAAATGTTATTATTACCAAAAGAATGGCCTCAACTGTAAAAAAATAAGACCTAAGTGGTAATAAACTGGAATTACCCTTTCATAGACGTGATTTCCTTTCTAACCCCTCTCCCACACAATACAACGATATCCTAGCATCACATACACATATATGTTAACTACACACACACACACACACACACACACACACACACAGACATATGACTCCTGTCTTGGTTTTGACAAAAAGCTTCACAGGTGATCCAAGACAAAAGGACACAAGAGTGTTTGTGTGCAGACCTACCTCACACTCACACTCTGGGTGTGTGTGTGTGTGTGTGTGTGTGTGTTGGGAGAGATGTGTCACACACACACACACACACACATGGATCAAGTGTGTGTGGGAGATGTGTCCTGTGCAGCGCGGCTGATCGTTTTTCAGCCCTAAGGAGTCTGGGAACAGCAGTAGATAGTGTTTTGGGAAAGCACCCATTGGGAAGGATAATAGGGAAGTATGGAAGTGTGCTAATGCTATGTGTATTTATTGTGAGACCTATAAGTCAATTGTAGTCAATGAATGTCATGTGAGCTGAGGGAGAAGCGTCGAGAGTAACGACCCTGACTCCCTAATTGACATGTGTATGTGTGTCTCAGCACACACACACACACACACACATACACACACAAATGCATATTCACAGATGCTGAAATTTAAAGCCTATGGAGGGTTGGGTGGGGGGGGTGTGCAACACACACACACTCACATGCACACACACACACAACTGATCAGAAAGCGTTTTTTGTGCGTGACACACACACACGCACACGCACATGCACACGCTCGCAGACTGCACTCAGCAAAATAAAAATCTCATTATGCTCATGAACCTGAAGGTATGAGAGCAGTCTCTCATCTCAACCCATGGCCCGGAATATTAAAAGGCTTTCTGCTTCTCTCCAACTCCCCGGCTCCCCTCTCTCTCTCTCTCTCTTTCCATCTCTCTCTCTCTCTCTCTCTCTCTCTCTCTCTCCCCCTCTGCATACATATGACTGCATCTACTCGCTCGCCTTTGGGATCAAACGCACTCACGGTACCCCAGGGGCCCGGGCTGGAAATGAATTGCAATTACAGCCCTCTTTTTCTCACAGTCTTTTCTTATTATTTCATTGGTGTCTTCTCTTTTCTCTTTTTATTCTCCCTCTCGACTCCTGCTGGATCTTTGTGTGTGCCGCTATATATATATATATATATATATATATGTGTGTGTGTGTGTGTGTGTACGTGCGTGTGCGTGTGTGTGCATATTGACCAGGTCGACATATGGTATGTAGGAGGCAGCTGTGGAGGAGGCACAGTCTCTCTGAGTCTCTCTCTATCTATCTATCTATCTATCTATCTATAAGCCCTTTTAGATATCCACTTCATTATGTAAATGTTACAGCAATTCTGAGTAAGTGCAGAGTCACTTTTTCAAAGTCTCAACTTTAATCTTACTGGGTTGGACTGAGTCTGCATTAAACGCTGTCACATTCATGTAAAGAGTTTAAACACACAGATAGAGTTTAAACACACGTCTTGTTTAACTTTCTTAAGAGCGCCGTAATAAATGAATCACTTCATTATTGCACCTTTCATGCAAATGTGAACAGTAAAACAATTTGAGACTAATGAACATAAGAAAAAGATTATTATATATATATATACACACACACAGCGCCAGACAAAAGTTTTGGGACACACTTTCTAAGAAGAGATAACAGTAAAAATTAAATATGAGTTTCAACTTATCAAGAAACTGCAAGATAAACATTCAGCTTCCTTCATATCATTACTTTATAACTCACCAGGTGCCAAAAACACACTGCTGCTGTTTGTGTAACAGTCTTGTAATAAAGCCATTTATTCTGTCTATTTATCTATATTCTGAGATAACAGTGTGTGTGTGTGTGTTATTGACTCCAGTCAGCAATCGTTAGAAGGAATTTACAAGCCGATATAAACATAAATCAATGACGTTTCCGGGGAAGCATCATGTAACCTGCATCACTTTGAAGCTACTTACCATGATGTCTGCTAAAAAAGGCAGATTTATGTCAGCTTTTAGCGAGTAGATACTCGTTTTTATTTCTGCAAAACTAAAAGGGTAAAGTGGGTTTATCCTCCACTACACTTCTGTCAGTTTGTGTTTGATCACGCGTGTGTGTTTTCTTTCTTTCCGTGCACACACACATCTTACATAATTAACCCTTCTCATCCTCCTCTTCATTGTGTGTCGATGACTAAAACACGTATGACAGCATGGCAGATATTTCACCTTTGGCTTGTGCTTAAATAAATGTGTGAATGAGAGTTTTTTTTTTTGTTTTTTTTTTTGGAGTATGATATCAGTGTTGAGGCAGCAAGGCGAGGTTGGGCGTTTACCAAGAATGTATGAAGAGATAGTTTGGGTTGGGGAGGAGGCCCGTATTGATCCTAAATGACGACAGTCGGGCTCTCTGATCTCAGTTGGACCCCTGGCCCCCCCGTGGAGCAATCTGCAGCCGTGGCCGGTCCCCATGGCAACCAGTGTGTGTGTGTGTGTGTGTGTGTGTGTGTGTGTGTGTGTGTGTGTGGGGGGGGGGGGACATCTCTCTGGAGTTATCGTTACACTCCTCCTCTACCTACCTTCATCTGCTGCTCTTTTCCTCTCTCTCTCTCTCTCTCTACCTCGTCTTGTTTTCTGTCCTTGAAAGACCCGGTTACCGTCTGCTCCTGTGTGTAGTTTCTATCTTTGTGAGGATATATATTTGAGAAAAATGTGTGAGAGAGAGAGAGTGTGAGGACATTAGTGGGAAATGAGGACATTTTGGCCAGTCATCACTTCTTCAAAAGGATTTAGACTCGGGAGGTGGGGGGGTCAAGCGCCCTCAGAGTCGTCACTGTAGATGAATCTGGCGGCTGATTTATGTGTCGTGCTCTCAAGCGCGAGCTGATGGCGTTACAGTGATGGAAGCAGAAATGTTTGGGTCGATGGTGGTGGAAGGTTTACAGTCTAAAAACACAAAGTTTGAAATCAGTTCATCACACCCGCTTTGGGAAGAAATGATTTAGCGTTTTTGTTTCCGACTGATTAAAACCCAGCAGGGATTATTTGCCAGCTTTTGATTTAAAATGATCAAAACCTTCGTGATTTCTTTCACTTCAATCAGAAGAAACGCACCATTTCATAAAAATCACAAACACATGGTCGTGTAAAAAGTGGAATTTTTGGGCCGAGACACGTGGCGCTACTAAGCTAACAGAGATATCAGCGGGGCGGCGGCTCAACATTTGCAGGCAGATCGGTACGTATTTAACGGGAAACATGAGGATTTAATGAAGATTTACAAACATAAAATACATTCTTGAGGCAGAGACTTTTTCCTACTTTAGACTGATAACAGCACAGATCAGACAAGACGTCTCGCTGTCTGTTAAAACTTGGCTAAATTTAATTGAAATCGTTGTGTTTTTTTAGATTGTAACATCTTATTTATATACGTAGCGTATGATGACTTTTACAGGATCTCCTGGACATATTTCTTGGCCCCTAAAACTGAGATCCTTTTACACTCATTACAGTGTTTCATGCAGGTTTTACAAGTGAGGCTCCACTGCATCTGTCCATACATGGTAGCTGAAGTAACCGACGTGATAGTGATCGTCGATCCGTCTCTGGACCTTGTTTGGCCTCGACTCAGACAGCGTGTGTGGTCATGGTAACGAAGGAACATGTCAGCCAGACCAACAGTTGTGGCTTAATTGTTTTTTTTGGAGCTCTTTGGTACAAAGGAATATGATCACACACAGTACTCGTTATCAGGATCAATTAATTGTTGGTTTTTGTCTTTCCCGCAGGATTTGATGACAGTAAGACAAATATAGAATAACTCCAGCGTGATCCTTTTAAGGATTACAAGATTCTGCGCTGGTTAGATCAAAGATGTAAAAGGCAGCGCACGTCTTTGACAGCACAGTAACGCAAATGTTCAAATGTTTATGTGTGAACTCTGGTATAAAATATCAAGAAAATGCTTCTTTTATGTCGAAGAGGCACTTTACGGTCCCACAAGGAGGCCCCTTAAAAGATGCATGAAACAGTTGGGAAGCATTAAAAGAGCGTTCTCCGGTCCACAATACTACTTTAATTACATTTATCTTTTATTTTCACAAATCTTGGAGTTGTTTGAGCCACTGAGGTGAGATACAGAATCACTATATGACACATAAACATGTTAAGATTCGTATTTTTTATGTGTGTATGAACAGGCAGGGTGGAGAAATTAATGCTCCACTCTTAATAGAGACAGAAAAAGAGAAAGAGAAATAGAAACGGAGGCAGAAAAAGAGAGAGTTCAGAGATTGAACGACCTTGCCCGATGCACACAGAGAGAGAGACAGACGCAGGACAAGAGATAGTGGCCATGTAAATTGGGTTAGATTAGATTAAATTAGATTAAATTCGATTGATCTGAAAGTTAAAATAGCGAGTAGTTGGTGTACAGGTTCAAACCCCCCGATACACAACCTTCAAGGACAAACCAAAAAAAAAAAAAAAAAAGACACAAATGTGTTTCTACTGTGGTTCCTCTCTACAGGAGGGAAGCTAAAAAATGATTTAAAAAAAAATAAAACATGTTTTTCCTCAGCACATCAGCAGGATGACAGAGAAGATATGTATCTGTTTTGACAACCACACACACACACAAAGAAGACTCACTCCCAGTTTTTTTATATATATATATATACACACACATATTTCTCTCTTACACATTTGCACAGACACAAGGCTGTCTGAGTGTCTCACCATCATCTTCCACACAAATGAAACACACACACACACACACACACACACACACACACACACACACATCTGCGCTGAAAGATACAACAAACTCACATTAGCTCTCAGCCACAGGAAAGCAGGAGCACTGAAAGGTTTCTATCTGAGAGTGCGATGAGGAGATCAATATCAACCTCATGTCTGTTTGATAAGTACAGGATGTGGGTAGCGTAGCTTAGCATTAAGGACTGGAAGCAGGGTGGGGGGGGGGAGGGGGGGGGGGGGGCGCTAAGTGGAGAGAAAAACAGCTTCAGATAGGTTTTTTATGCAACAAACATAAAATACAGCTCACTAATTCATGTGAACAAGGTGAATATGGTGCACATAATAACAGGAGAATTACAAGCTAGTAAGTCTGTAAGTAGCTAAATTGTTAACAGTGGACCAGTGAGACAGCAGAAAAATCTAAAACAAGCCAAGTTTCAAGTGTGGTTGACAGTTTAAAGTCGACTGAGATGTATGATATAAATGGAGGAATGCTTTTTAGTCACATTATAAGTTACAAACATTTACATTTTTCAAGCTTATGAGCTTAAAGTCCCTCTTCCGCTCAAATATGTTTATTTCTTCTTCTTCCTTCACTTGGATGTTTGAGCTTCTTTGTGCTGAATGATGTACGATGCAGTTTGATACTAAACGGTGTTTTAGAGGAGGAAAAGTTTCTCTCTGCTCACCTTAAATCTCAGTTTAAGGCTTGTTTCTCTACGAGCAAGACGATCGTGGTCCAGTATGTAACTATGCACAAACACTGATAATGGACTTTACACTGAAGGAGGAGACATCTGGTGTCCAGCAGGAAAAACTTTATAAATGGAAAAAAAATATTTGCATATTCATAGATTCTGGATATTTTAATGAGGGAGAAGCAGGAGATGTGGTTTTTAGAAGAAGCAGTGTTTTTAGATGTCTTTATATGAGTCTCGGGGGGGATCTTTAAGTAAGGTTGAAATAATTTGTCAGTTGAGCCTGAATTGAATATGGAGGATAATTCACTGAATACCAACAGCCACCCCAGACCTGATAGATCATTGGTCATCAACACAATAAGGCGGGACAAACGCTGGTCAATCAATGATGACAGCTGATCAGCTGATATTGGGCCATGAGTTTTCTGACCATGAGTCAGAAAAAGGTCTCAAAATTGAAAGTACTCGCTGGCCGCCGGGACTCAGGACTCTGAGCTGAGCTAACGTCACGATGACATAAATAACGTTCTGACAACTGTTTTAAATATGTTTTGCACAGGTAAGAAAAGTATAAAGGGAATGTTATGGTGACAAAATACAGTAAACTGTTGCGGACATTGTGTTATACGTTGTGGCTCAGCTCAGTGTGTAGTAGGAGTGTGCCTGAATACAAATACGTTATTCAGCAAAGCACAAATAGTGGGGGTCTTTTTACGAATATTTGTTTCATACAAATATTTTAAAAATGATTTGTTTTCAGGAAGAAAAATAAACCATGTCAAATACCAGAGTGCAGGTCGGTGACATCGCTATCTCAGTGTCTCTCCTCTGCTCCGCTGTGACGTCTATCAGCAGGTCTCAGTGAGGGGAGTCACATCCACCTGCTACATGATGCATATTTCCAAATTTGGACATCACTCCCAGAGATAAAGCTGAGCTACTGACAGAAACTTCATGAACACTTATTGTAACACTTTTTAAGCCTCTTTCCACTTTTATTCGAATACAAATACAAATAATTTTGCTGCTTCAACAAATACAGATACAAATACAAATACTGGACCCTCTTCACATTCCTAGTATGTAGGTTGTGTGCTTAGCAAGTGTGCGATCAGACAACCGGAGAAGAGAGTATGAAATTAATAGTATAGCTGTGAATGTAGCAGTGTAGTGTGAGTACAGTTTAGGCTAATGTGTCAGTGAATGAATGCTACAACTCCGCAAGACCCAAACCAAGTTCCCATGTCTTCTTTGCCACCTGCTGATTAAAGTGAAGGGGGTTAGTTAGCTACAAGTTAGCGACAACTTCGGCCCCTGGAGCAGAACACAAAGACTACTGTCTGGACCAGTCTGGACACTGAAGCAGGTTATCAGTTGGTTTGGTGTCACATAAAATGTGAATTTGAATGTACATGTTGGGCCGGTGTGTGTGTGCTGGAAGCATTAGTGATTTGTGCTAGCGATGAGCATGTGTAATTCACAGTTAAATACCTGTTAACAGTTAGAATTAACGGCCGTTTCGATACAATTGTTGTAGAGATAATGTTATTTGTGTTCAGGGTGTGTAAAGGTGAGATCATTGGTAGGATACATGTAGTATAAACCCTGTGAAATGTTTAGTCTACGTACACCGACCGCAGTAGTTTGTTCAGTTTTGTTTAATTACATTTTACTTTGCTTTGTAGATAATGTTATTTGTGTTCAGGGTGTGTAAGAGTGATCATTGCTAAGATACAGGAAGTTAACCAGCCCAGTTAAACCTGTGGGCCTGTAGAGATGTAAACTGGAAAGGATTAATATTCCTCAGACGTTGTTAGACTGTCTACACTCAGTAAAAACACAGTTAAAGGTGTAACGTGATGTTTTCAGTTAGTTAAAGTGAGTAAGTGGCATCTATGGAAGATAAGAGAGTGTTACTATATTTGTTTATGATTGTGTATGCTCCATATTGTTTCTCTTGTGCAGGAAATGTTAAGGTGCAGTTTACACATGTAACATTGTGTCCAGGATGTTTAAAGTAAGTGAAGTCAACTGAGAACTTTAAAGCAGGATAGTAGAGCTGATGCAAGCTGAACTAATGTCACAATGATATGAATAACATCACTGTTACATATTTTAAAAATTACTGATCGACAATAGTTTAAAAGTGTTTAAATAACGACTGCTTCTCTGAGACTGTGATTGGTAGAGACGGAAAACTGAACAGAATGGTAGCTGCATGTTAGTGGTTGTAATGTTAACTTTAGTTGTTGTGGGTGGTCACCATGGCAACTTTAGTTTAATGCTGTATTATAAAATGTAAAAACTGGCCTCGAGTACAAACATTACAATGATGCTAACATGAGTTTTGGAATGCAGTTATGATTTATCTTTAAACAGGTTGAAGCAATGTGATGCATTGAACATTATAAACATTTTGATCACTAAGACAACCCCGGTCAAAATGTCCCGGATACGCCGCCGGTGAATACAGACCAACAATGTGAAATATTATGAAGAGAAAGTGACAGTCGGTTTTCTTCGTCAGTATCACTGAAACAAGCCCTGATCGTGCCCAGACAGGTTGTGTGAGATGGCCATTTAGAAGCTGTACAAACTATTATTCATCAAGAAATAGCTCCCACATATGAGTCTGCCTAAAACCACAAATTGTTGTTTTTACATTTCTGTTAAAGATATGTTGTGTAAATAAGGCAGCATTAAAGGTGCTGACAGACATATTTTTTTCACTTTTTACAGAGTCTTGCTAGCTGCTTCCCCCTGCTTCCAGTTTTGATGTTAAGCTAGGCTAACCACGTCCTGATTTCACCTCCGTACTTCATGTACAGACGTGAGATTAATATCAATCATCTCATCTGACTCTTCGGGGGGAAAAAGTGACTAAGCATATTTCCCAAAATGTTCAACTTTTCCTGTCACACATGACAAACAAGCTTTACTTTTCCTTCTGAGATTTATCTCAGTATAAAGATGCTCCTTTCTGTTTCCACACAAAAAAACCATGAAGTGTTTCTTAGAGTGGGGAATGTGGAGGGGTTGCCTCTCAATGATATCCCACACTGGTTCCAACCCAGCGCACTGCCAGTCTTTCATCTCAAGAGTCCTGTCTTTCACTTCTCCACAAGACATCGACCCTCACTTCCTTCTTTCTTCTTCTCCTCTCCCACTGTTCTCTTCTTTTTGACCAACACCCAGATACCCAGACACATGCACACCACCCACCTGCCTGCACTTCTCCCTACGCCTGTCTACTTCCTGGGGTTGCTATACGTAGCCAGGGAGAGATGGAATTTAAAGAGAAGGAGTTTCTTTAACTGATATTTGCAACTTGAGAGATCAGAAGGGGGCAAACCAAGAAAACCAACAAACAAAATACAGGCTAGTTAGCATTTTTAGCAGGGAAATAAAACTTCTTCACAGCAAATCTCAGTTTAATCTAGTCGTCTCTGGCTCCTTCTCAGCGGAGTTAAGCAGACGGTGTTATGTGTCGGTCTGGAGGTTTGATTTCATTTGTCACTTTCTGGCTTGTAACCGCTGCTTCATCTGAAATTAGTTTGGGGAAATCTATTGTCTACTCAAATGGGACGCTCGTTTTTTTTTGTTTTTTTTTTTGGGTTGTTGTTGCAGCCATGCTTGTGATTTATAAGGAAACTAAACTACATTCTTATTATATACAGTACATATATATTGATGCAGCAAGATAACAACAATAAAATGAAAATAAATGGTGGTATTTAACTGTCAGCGGTTAAATTGCATTTTGTACGTGAAGAAGAATGCGTGAATGTGTTTCTGCCACATCGATTTGCATCCTTTCTGTCCGTCATGAGTCTGACAAGTTTATAAAAGTGAAATAAAAGGCCTTAAACTGTGTGTCATGGTGTCAGACATCCCCGATTACATATGTTCAGATGCTTCTACTGACATTATCATTGACAGACTTTAAAAGTCACAATTTGCTGGTCTCTCCTTTCCAAAAAATGACACACTGTTGTATGACTGCTGTTTATTCTGCCCTTCTGTCACCCCACTCCACCTCAAAGCAGAGAAAATCATAGTTCATTTAAATGTATATATATATATATATTCACTTTAATAACATGTATTTGGTCGACTGCGAGCCCACACATTCCCACGCAGCTACTGCAAACACATATACTGGCAGAATGTGATAAAACACGCAGATGGCAACATAAGTCAGTGCCTTTGAAAACTTGCAAGATATCATCCCTCCTCTCTCTCTCTCTCTCTCTCTGTCTCTCTCTCTCTCTCCGTTACCTCTTTTTCTCCTCTTTGTCTCACTTGTTCTTTGTCTTTCTCCAACTCTCTCTCTCTCTCACAACAAAGTCACACTGTTGTGTTTTTTTTTTTTTACTGAGAGGGTGCTTGATGGCAGAGTTCAAAGAGAGATCAGGGCAGTAGGCGGTAGCAGAACACCCCTAAGCACTATAGCTCTCCACAGCCACCATGCTCCATTTACTGCACACACACACACACACACACACACACACACACACACACATATAAGACTTTGAACTTGACCCATGCCACTCTCTCATGGACCCTCCATTTATTTGTTTCAGCTTAGCTGCAAGAGCATGCATATGTGCCCATAAGTGCTTGAATGCTTGCATGTGAATTTCTTTTGTCTTGAGTGTGTGTGTTTTCTGTGGATCTGAATGCATCACCACATGTGCGGTTACAACATATATATATATATGTGTGTGTGTGTGTGTGTGTCCACATGTGTGTTTTATTCCCTGTGCATGCCTTCATTCAAGTGTATTGCCATATCTGTATATGTGTGTGTGTGTGTGTGTGTGTGTGTGTGAGTGTTTATGCGAGACTTAATGCATCACCGCATTTGTGGGCTTAAATAAGGGCTTTTACTATGAGCCTGATGACAATTCCATTGAAAACAGGTGGCTATGCTTTTAGCCAGTACATTGAACTTTGACTGTAATGTATTTTCAGGCTTTGCGACAAAAATCTTGTACAAAAAAGCTCCGATCCTTTCAAGAGAGTCAGATAAAAATAAAACATGCTTGAGGCTCAGAGAGTATAAAATCTCAAATGATTATTCTTGGGCCCTACAGCCATGATGGTGTTCTATTCAAGCCTTCCAAAAAATGTGAAATGTCTCGCACTAGAGCCAGCCACATGCATGTAAATATAGGTATGTGGGGATCAGGGTTAGTACAGACATTTTTAATTTCTTTGTTAAATTTTACACTGTTTCAGTCTCCTTTTGGTTTGGTAGTTTGCTCCACTGACATTCATTTATTATGCTGTTATTTGCCAGACAGTAAGACATGAAACATGGCATGTGTTATCAAATGAATGGTACACAGTGTATTATAGTGTGTAGAGTCACAACACTGCGATCTGTATTCCATGTCCTCTCTGCCACATCATCACCTGTTCTGGGACATACAGCGTTGCCCCGAGACCATCGTTAGGTGCTTTGACACATGCAGTCATTGCTATAAATTTGACAGCTATTAAAGGGTGATGTGTGGATCAGATACCACAGCGGCCCTGATTGGCACTGGATGGACACCTCACAGGACTATCTCAGTCCCTCTGGGGTTCATAAAATGTGTTACAGCAAGAGTGTTAAAAAACATAAAGTCACTGGATGTTCAAAGTGTGAAAAAACATGAATTACCTGTATATACATACATATATATATATATATATTGTTTATTCAATGTAAAATTTTATATGGTATACAGACTTTGTTAAACCCATGTACAGTACCTCCAGGAAAAGCAAAGGCAGTTGCCATGGCGACTGTATGGTCCCATATACATGCAGCAAATTTAGACAATTGGGTTTTTCTCTGTGAGAGCAGCAAATCTTTGGAATACTCTACCTGTGGCAATAAGAGATGGTGATGCGTACAGAATTTATAAAATTTAAAATATGGTTAAAATGCACTCAGTGTGCTCTGTCCCTGTAAGGACGGCCGTGTAGCGGCTGGACTTTAAAACAGGAAGCTTGAGGCAGAGGTTAGGTGCAGACCAACCAGGTGTTTATTTCACTCACAGTGAAGACACAGAACAACAGTCCTGATTCTCCTCATAAAATACTGAGGACCACCATCAGTTTGGCAAAGGTTATACCACAGTGAGCTCATTATGTTGAGGTAACCAAACTAGCCACACTGAGTTTATATGTCTGTCTCCACAGGGCCCGTCTTCAATCAGTTCCAGCTGAAGCAGCTACAATAATCTACAAGACACACATCATTAATATATGCAACAATTTCAATAAAAAAATATTCAACCCTTCAAGTTTGTGCCTTATTATTTTTACCAGCACTATATGCAAATTGTGCAAAATACTAGTACGACAAAATACTAGTAATGAAGAGGACCTTCATTAAAGTCCCCTGTAAATAAACAACAACAATAAAAAACCAGCTTTAAAAGTCACTATTTCTGCTTCGCCTATAAAATTAAATTGCCTTTTCCTTTATTATGGTAGTTACAACATTGGCTTAAACATCGGATTCACTCCTCAATGATCAACAGGAAAACCACATAACAATCAATCACCACATTCACGAAATAATGGTACCATTTTATGTTGTTTGTTGCTTAAGTTGTTTTTCACTTAACAAGTGAGGGGTGAGTGGGGGTTGCTGGTAGCTAGTGTTACTCTGTACAGAATGGAGACAAAGTGAATAGTGTGTTGCTAGCAGTCTTGAAGAGTAAAACCGGCATCTGGCAGGTTCAAAGTGAGATGTTCAATGTGCTGCAGCCGAGAAGCTAATTAGCTACCTAGCCTGCTGACTGACGTTAGCACTTTTCTCACAGTGAATGTTTATTTGGTGGTTCGTTCAACAAGCTGAGGTGCAGGACAAGATGTGTGTTTATGTTTGTATGTTAGATAAGAAGGAGACTTTAGCAGGAAAGCTGATGCGGGTCGTTATTCAGAGTCTGTGTAGCAGGATGCAATCAGGCTCAGTGTGACCGTCTGCTCTGCCTACGATAGAACGCTACATTATTGCGTTATGAAAGATTTGATTGGCTGTATCCAATATTTCAGTGAGAAATCAAAGGATTTAAAATATAAATTTCTTCCTTTTGGTTTCTGAATTTTTTCTCAAAGGAGAACACG
This sequence comes from Thunnus albacares, assembly GCF_914725855.1. NCBI lineage: Eukaryota > Metazoa > Chordata > Actinopteri > Scombriformes > Scombridae > Thunnus > Thunnus albacares. Next base: position 29,958,316 of record NC_058116.1, read on the forward strand.
GGACAATAGATTTACAGAGCAGATATGTTGCTGTAGCAGACAAAAAAGGCAGATTAATTTCAGCTGAACTTCAAGATCCACTGAGTGACTGAAACGTCCAGGTTCCATGAGATGTCTGTCCATGACAATAGCAGCAATCATACAGCAATGTGTCTGCTCAAAGCTTAATAACATTACAGCTAGTTGAACATACTGGTGTATTATAAGCATGGCTTCTCTGAGCACAGAAGCTGCTGCTGTTGCTGGAACATTAATGGCATTTGATTTTGTTAATGTTAATTTGTTAATATAATTATATTAATGTTATGGAATGAACAGTTTGTTTGAAAGAGCCTATTGACTTCTCTGGAATTTACATGAAATGATAAACAGAAAATAATGGGTCAAAGGTTGCCAATCCTCCCTGCAGCTGTGCAGTCTAGTTTATTTCATATTTATAAACCTCTCTCCTTTCTTTGAGTTTGAGTTTCAGCCCTGTCATCCTCTCAAAGGATTAAGCTGGTGATTTTCTATATTTTTCTTATTGTCAACAAATCTCATGTTTGGAGCCAAACCAGCAATGAACTGATCGACTAACAAGTATTGTGTGTGTATCCAGAGTCTGATATATCTTATTCCTCTGTGCCGTTGTTTAGAAATGCCTGCTAAGACTAATAACAGCGCTCACGTTTTCAGTCTCTGGAGAGTAGGAGAGAGTGGGAAGGAAGTCCCGTTTACACTGCTTCACTAGCTTGATGTGCTACATATCCCAGCCTCTTTACTTTGTACTGAAGTTCTTTGAAAAATTTACATTTGTGATATGTAGCACAGCAAGCTAGTGAAGCAGTGTAAATGGAACCGCCTTCCCTCACATTCTCAGTGGCGTCTGCAGTACACAGAACTACTCTCCAGAGACCGAAAACGTGATCGCTGTTATTAGTCTTTGGAGGCATTTCTAAATAAACCACGTTAACTAAACTCTTCATAATGAAGGAATATGTTATCCAGTGGCTCACTGATGTGTTTTTAATAGTTTTTGGACAACAACTGAGGTCTACAGCACAGAATAAGATATATCAGGCTTTGGATACACACACAATGTTTGTTTGTAGATCGTTGTTAGTAGATTGTTGGTTTGGTTCATTTGTCGACAATAAGAAAAACATAGAAAAGGGCCTTATCCTTTAAGATCTCAATCCAACATTTAAAAAAAGTGATTTACTTCCATGTTGCTTCCCCTACTCTCCTATATGATACTCCCACCCTGCACCCCCCCCCCCCCCCCCCCCCTCCCATTTTACTCCCCTCCCCTTCCTCCACCCTTCGGGCCTTTTTCTTTACATTCCACCACTCTCCCAAAACACACACACACATCACACACATGCAGAATCAAGACTGCTGGTTTCACTGGTAGGACATCTAGAAATAGCTCACCCTGTGGGCGATTAGTTCCAGTTCAATGACTGATGGTAACCAGGGACTTGCCTTTTTTTTTTTTTCTCCTATGCTTTCAACTTCAAAACTGTAATTAACACAGGCAATGCATCTTATAAAATGACCTACAGGGCACAGGATTATAAATGAACCACCAACCACCCAAGCCAATTTTTGATTATTAGTATTATTAGCATTATTATCATTATCTATATAGTGTTATTTAAGTATCTGTTCATGTTGTTTTATAACTTACTTTACATTTTTTTGCATTGTGTTTAAACTGACCTATAAGAAAGCAAAAGCAACATGGCAGCCAATAACAGAGTTAGATAGAAATGCTTTGTATTGTAATGTAATGCTTTGATGACCTGTGCCCCATATCAACAGAAAGCGGTAAAGAAAATCTTACTGTAAGAGAGTGATACATCATGAAAATTCACTTAATTATATGTAGGCTATCTACTCAGCCAATAAAACCTACATCTAATTTTACAAGAGAACTTTTAATTGCACTCTCTCGCCCACTCTAAATCCACTCCAGATTTCTCTGGTCTACCCTGAGATCTCTTTTCATTCCACTTGTGCAAAAACCTTCATTCTTCACTGTGAAACTAAATGCCCCCTTTTCTACAGCACAACTCTCTTCAGAATAGTCCCGTCATACCTCAACTTCATTCTTTGTCAACTATATCAGCATAAAGTTAGCCTCGTCTGGGATTTGAAACCTGGCCTCCTCCCTCCTTTGCAATGTACTGTACATGCTTGTTCATTAACTTTAACAAGACTAAACATGCGATTTTGAGTTTCCTGGAATGAAATTTCACCATGAGAGCAATGTGGTGAAATCTTCGGGTGTCAATCCAAAAAACGGTGTCCTAGAACGCACCGTGAGACTCTTAAAGCTTTGGGGACTAAAAAACAGCCTGCAGAAAAAACTCTGGCAGAGTCTGAAATTTGAGACCAAATTCTTACAATGTGACCGCTGCTGCTACGACCCACAACTACAAACCAACCAATCAGAATATGACACGCAATGATACCAGCCAACATGACATTTTCATAAGCTCCATTCTTGGATGAAGTTTAGGAAAAGAAAAAAATGCGCACACACAAACCAAAAACGCTGGAGTTGGAAAAGAAGTTTGTGAGACTCAAAAGATGTGAAAGAGTAAAGGTTTAGATCGTTAAAAACCCGCTGAGTTACAGAGTTTTTCCTTATTCGTATCAAGGGTCTAAAGATAGAGGATGTGATATTGCTGTACAGATTGCCAAGCCCCTTGAGGCAACTTTATGATTTGTGATATTGGGCCACACAAATAATATTGACTTGACTTGTCGATTCATCCTCTGGAGACCAATGACAATCCAACTAGTGGTTGTCGAGATATTTAAGGTGGGACCAAAGTGGTGGACCAACCGACCAACCGTCAGCCAGGCCGCCAGCATAGCTATAAAGCACCAACCTCTATTTATTCTTTGCCCTGCCACTGTTGGGGGAACCAAAGTTCTTCCATCTGTCCTTTCCTCTAAGCCCAACCCTGGCCCCCCAGTGTATGGAAGCGGCTCCTGGCTCTTGTTAGCGGGTCTGGAGCCACTTTGTTTTGCTCGGTTTGGGACACGGCAGGCATTTCATGCTCCGGGGGGCCACAGCAGATCGTCTTGCAGCAGCTGAGAGCAGTCCTGCCTCACAAAGGGTGCCTTTGTCTGAAGAGACCCTTATCTGTCCACCGGCATCAACTTACTCCTACAACACAGAACCACTCATATAAACCCTCACTTTACACTTCAACCGCACACATACACACACACACACACATAAACATAGGCGACGTATACAGATGGCGCAGGCACCCACATACACACACATGTCATTGCAAGTATAGTTATTTGCAGGTGTGTGCATTTCATGTGTGTGGGTGTGTCTTTATGCACACACATAAGGTGCACATTATTAGAAGACGTATATATATATAAATACGCCGCCGCAGCCACACGGAAAAATCCATCAAATGTAGGAAAGCATATGGTCATACTGTGCAAACAATAAATCCTCTCTGAGGTTCATCTGCCTGCACACATTTACATACACCCACACAGCCTTACCTCTTCAGATGCATGCATATCATCTCGGAGCAATTAACATCTATACTGACGGCTGTGCATACACATTATTGTCCTCCTTATTTTTTATTCCGTGGATTTGTTTGTTTGTTACTGATGGCATTGAACCAACACCACCTGGAGGAAGTTGTTTATTAATTTACTAGTATATTTCAGCACCAATCTGCACTCTTTTCATATGAATAAATGCCATTTTGAAACTCTCTATTGCTTTGATACGGCACAAGAGAGAATAAGACTCCAAAACGGTCAACAAAAGCTTTCAAATTTGTCTTCTCTGCTCCTCTTAAGGGAAAATAAAATCCTGACTTGCACTGCAAATGATGTGTTTTCTGGTTCTGATAGCAGCAGCCAAGAGGTTCAGTATTTTACACCCGTTTAGTTTAATCATTTATTGTGTTTTTTATTTTCTTTTATAATTTTTTTTTTTTAGAGGGACTCAGCATCTCATTTGTGCTTCATATCAAATTTTCTCTCCTAACTCTTGCAGGAAGCTTTTTTTTTTTCTGAGCCTTTCTGAGAAATTGGGTTATGCAGGAAATCAGACAACACGTTTACACGCACTGTAGTAACCTGGTTACAGTCAGATCCTTGTACATATGCAGAAGGTCAGTAACCAGATATTTCCCCTACCCCAACGTTGTTTTGGAAACATGACTTACTGGTAACTGTATTAGCGATACAAGATGCAGCTTCCTGATGTTTTCATTTTAGTATATGTGTGTGTGTGTGTGTGTGTGTGTGTGTGTGTGTCAGATCATTTGGATTGACAGCACAGTGAAGAGGACAGAACACGGCTTTTCCTCACTGCATGCATTTTAATATAGTCAATTGCAGAAACAGACTTATTTAGACTCGAGGGTGCTAATTTGTGCCGGTTTCAGTTTTAGTTGGATTTAAATGAAATAACTTTAATCTTTCCCTTCATTCCAACTCTCTGCTATCACAGCGATACACTTTCCCTGTCTGGAGAAATCTAGACACGGAGTTGTTCTGATCTGCTGTACTTGAAGACAGTCTCTCCTAAAAGACATTTATAGTATTGCACTTGATTGTTCACATGAATGTAAGGGAAAACGTTATCAGGAATGAAAAAAGAGGAGCTAGAGAGAGAGAGAAGTTCACCTCCACACACTCGGCCGATCACTATGTCAAGTGGATGTGAATATCGGTGACGGAGCACCACTTAATCCAATATGGGAAAGGTGTGGGAAGAGGGCGTCCGATGCTAAACGACCAGCTACAGTGAAGTTGACATTGGCGACCTCGGCTCTCTAACAGTGAATAAAACCACATAAATACTGCAAGTGTAAAAAAAATCCGGTAATAAGAAGTGAACGAAGTGAACAAAAGATCTAAACACGGTTACAATACGGCCTAATCATATACACCTGGTTGCAGTGGTGCTATTAATGAGTGAAATCTGACTCCAGACTATAAATCAAAACCTATGCTGTAGTTTTCTACAGCCAGACTTCCATAAGTCATTCTGTCAGCTATAAATCCAGCTTTAGAAATCACATTGCTGCTGAAACCAGACTGCAACCCGGTTTCCTGAGCGCACGTAAACACACTGAATGTCTCAAACTCACCTTCGCTGCAGTAAACTGGTGATTAGTAAAAGGTAAAAATCTGTTTCCTCCAATCTGCTCCTGGTGAAAATTAATAAAACCCCCCGAAAAACTTTTTAAAGTGGAACAAAAACCAGCTAATTAGCATGAGCACCGATGGTTGCCATGGCTGCAAAAACAGTATCTAAGGTATTATGTTCATATTTAACAATTTAACATGATTTTCATCCAGTGCCAAAGCAGGAAGTAATGGGCTCTGTATTTGGAGGTCATCAGATTTTTATGCAGGAGACGGGAGTTATGGCGTCCTGTCACAGGCCTGCAATTAAACCATAACCTCAATCTTTCCTTACCCGTAACCAAACGTCTCAGTCGCCTAATGTTAATTATCCCTCAGTCAAAAGATTTTGCTATAACGACGATTCCCCCCCCAAATATAACTATACTGTGTTTCCCATCTGCACTTATTGCAGAAAGGCAGAATTTTAGAAATGTTATGATTGAAAGTAATCCAGACTTCAAAGGAACCTTGACGTACACCCACACACACACACACACACACACACATATATACAGAACATCAAGAACTCGCAATAAAAACTCGATATATGTGAGCACACATGCATGAGACCCTGACAACACGCACCACCGCCAGCACATGTGGGTGTATGCACGCTTATGCCTCTGCTCAGAAAGTGAGTGTGTGTGTGTTTGATGGAATGACAGAGCGAGGCAACATCGAGACCTCTTTACTGGAGTTCCTCTCAGCTTAAAGTTAATTACAAGGATTATTCTTCTCCTTATTGTCCCTCTGAGCTCTAAGGAGCCAGGTAAGAACACAGACAGTATATATTAGGACTAACTCAGTGGCCAGAAGGGATCAGCAAGTGTCCTGTTGGAATAAATGTGCCAATAACTCAACCGGTTGCACGGACAAGCATGGGGGACTCCGAGGCTTGGTTGCTAAAAAATTTGAGCAGAACATCTAAAGTTGTTATTTATCACACTGGGTGCTAAATTATTTGGTGTTTTCTTGGGTGTTGCAAGTGTAACTAATTATTTCCTTCTCCTTGTAAATCCCAATTTGAGCAAAGTTCCCACCAAATCTGGTTGAAGTGGCAGAACATGATTGAATCCCGGGCCTTTAGGAGCAGATGTATGGGATTCCCCTTGTAAGCAGAAAATTATTAAATGCTTTCCTGGAGTATTTAAGAAAATTGTCCAGTGTGTGTATGTGTGTGTGCATGCATTTGTGTTTGTACGTGCATTATATGTGGGTCTACATTGTCGAAGCAATTGAGTAAATGGGCATTTAATTGGTTTTGCAGAGACACACATTTTGTGGGGATAAACAGATTTCTTTGTCTGCCAGCGTCAAAGATGACAGTGCAGAGATAGTCGAATGGAGCTGCGTTTTGTTCGGCAGCACAGTGACTCACGCTGAGGCAAAACAATTAAGATACCGATGGTTAATTCCTGCTTTTAAAAAGGATCGGTCTGTCTGCAGGAGGACAGGAACAGTGAACAGCATTTTTTTCTTGGTGGTTTTGGTGCCAAGAGGCGGTTTCACTAAATATGCAGCATGTGATAATTTCTTATCCTGATGATATTGACACGTTTCATTCATCAGAATAAACTCTGTACTTGCATGAACTCACTAATTTATCTGCACTTTACCCCCGGTCACCCTTCTCTTAGAGAGGAAGATTGTTCAGAGGGAGAAAAATGAACGAAAATGTCTGTAGTTTTGCAAGAGAGACCTAAGAGCAAATAATACACAAATAATCATCACACACACTCACACTCATAAACATTATGAAGAATATCAGCCAGTAAAACTTTAAAGTCTCTCAGAGGAACAAGTGTCTCTAACTTTAAGCTGTTTCTGCAGTTTATTCTAGTATTAAGATGCTTAGTAGGGATGTGCAGAGAGTCCAGTATTTGTATTTGTATCTGTATTTGTTGAAGCAGCATAATTATTTGTATTTGTATTTGAATAAAAGTGGAAAGAGGCTTAAAAATCCGTTTTTTTGTTTTTATTATGCCTCTAATTTTAGAAAATTGAAGTGTTAGAATAAGTGTTCATGAATAAACTACCTTACGAAGATCATAAACGACTGCACTGACTACTGAGCTTAAACTTTACTCATCGCCTCATTGCAGACAGACCTCTACCTGTTTATACACCCATAACACAGAGACAGCACAGCAGGTAACGTCTACGTTGGGGAGAACTTCAAAGGTGATTCTTGCTTTGCACTTTTCACATATTGCCTATTTTTTACAACCTAACTTTGTGGAAAGGAGAAGGGGAACAACAGGTTATGGAGAGCACTTCACTTGTGTCAGTAGCTCAGCTTTATCTCTGGGGAACACCCCCAACTCCGACAGTGATGTCCAAATTAGGAAATGTGCGTCATGTAGCAGGTGGATGTGACTCCCCTCGTTGAGACCTGCTGACAGACGTAACAGCGGAACAGAGGAGAGACACTGAGATAGCGACTATAACTGACCAGCGTGCTGGTATTTGACATGTTTTTGTTTTTATCCCAAAAACAAATAAAATATAGTATAAAACCCACTAGTTGTGCTTTGCCGAATAACGTATTTGTATTCAGGTACACCCCTAATGCGTAGTACCTGAAACCAGTTCAGAGTTTGAATGAGGCGTCATGGTTATCAGCTCTGAGCTCAACTAAGAATGTTAAATAACAACTCAGATATCAAGGCTTTATAAAAGAAGACACAGGTACGCCGGTGCCTTCTAGATCACTGACGACCACCGGACTCAGTCATAGAACTCACAGCGGAGAGAGCGACAGCTGTCTGATGTAATCAATCGAACGGCGCTGTGCAAAACAGCATCCAGAGGTTTGAGGGTGGCGGCAGCATGAACACACAGGATGTGGACAGTCTGGTAGATCGTATAATGTGTTTCTGTCTTGAAAAGAGAAACAAGCTCTGTTCTGGTACAAGAATCCAATTAGAATTTTTAGTTTTTGAGCGAGATGTTTGACACGAGTTTTGTAGGACAATCTGTTATCTAAACAGATAAATGATTCTTAACTTAAGACATCAACAGACTACATATAAATCCATAACACAGAAATAAAGACTGAACAATGGGAGCAAATCAATAAGTAATCAGTGGTTTGTTTGGGTTTTTTTGTTTCATTCTTTTTTTTTGTTGTTTTTTTTTTTTTGTCTGACAAAACAACTCTGTCAAAATATCGAGAAGTGAAGCAGAAAGCTAAAACATCAATACATCACTGAATTGCAATTTTATTTTGTCTCAGCTGAGAATCAATAGTGTAAATACTCTGAATCTCCATTGTTTTACAGAAAGCAGAATTTGTTTTCCAATTTAATAAAACCTCCACTGAGCCTGTTCCATTTGACCTCAACAACTTCTGTCAATAACAAACAACAGAAAAATGTCATTTAGTCAAGACAGCGGAGGCTGATGTGTGCAGGTCCATTTCAAATTGAAAAACAATATGTGTGTAATCAGTACTGAACTGACTTCATCTGACACAATCATATGCTGTATGTTTTATCATATGATGTCCTTCATTATGTCCTTTACATGTGATATACATGAAACTAACTACATTAATACATTTACTTACATTGTACTTATACATATCATGCTTTTTGTGATTTTCTGTCATTGAGATGCATGTATGTAAAAAATGCTGCCTGTAAGACAAAGTCCTGAACACTTTATTTACAATGTTTTTTTTTCTATTTTCTCAGTGAGCATGTCCATAAATGTCCATCTGCTCTGCAATATTTGTTGCTGAAGTTGTTTACATCGTCCACTCTCATATTTTGGATCAGATTCAGGCTCCAACATGTACGGCTGTACTCGAGACGTTTCCATTTTGAGTAAAGAATGAGAGATAAAGAAATTAAATCCAGCTAACATAGTTTGTTTATGTGGCCTCAGGAGCCAGAGGTCATTTCTGGACGGCCAATCAAAACAGAGTGTGCTCATCAGGAGGCGGGGCCTTAAAGAGACAGGAGCTAAAACGGCCTGTTTCAGACAGAGGCTGAACTGAGGGGCTGCATAAAAGGCCAGTAGAAGATAAATAAGGAGTTTTTAACTGGAAATCATGCAAAGATATTCCAGTAGAGCCCCAGAATATAAATATAGAGCTAGAAATGTGCAGAATATGTCTTCTTTAATTGCAGTTTTCAGGAACTTCACTTTTACTTTGGTATGTGATAGCTATAGTTATTTTGCAGATTAAGATTTAACATATACAATATATCATGAGTTCATAAAATCTGATCCTTTAATACAGATTAAACTACCCAGTAGTACAATTTAAAGTAGTTGAAATTACCTCAACCAGCTATAACATCAACATGCTATTTACACATTAATATATCAGTATTAATATTCCAGTAATATATAACACTATAACACAATCAATTAATGAGGCTTTTAAGTTTATGTTACTGATAATAGTTTTGTACTGAAGCAGTATTAGGAGTATTGTTACTTTGTGTAATTACTACTTCTTCCAGCGTCGGCTATGTTTGCTAACGGTTAGCTTGGTTAGCTTATGAGCTAGTTAGCCGCTGTATTCTCCATGGAGGAGATGAAGACAGCTCATTGACTCTGGAGCCAAACAGCTGAGATCACATTCAAATAAAATTATAATTAATGAGGTCTACATGTCATCACCAGCATGTCAGACCGCACAGAATCTGGACTCACTCTGTCTCATCTCTCTGTGCTCTGTGTTTTCTTTCGTCTCTCTCTCTCTCTCTCTCTCTCTCTCTCTCTGGTCTGTCACTCTCTCTCTCTCTCTCTATCTCTCTCTCTCACTGGCCGGGCTTCTGAGAGTCGGAGGGAGACAGACGTGGTCTTTGACTGGAGCGGTGATGCTATCGCTGCTAGCTGCACAGGCCTGGCTTTGTTTTCTTCCTCCTCCTCCTCCTCCTCCTCCTCCTCCTCCTCTCCCCTCTGCTTTTGCTGCTCTCACTCGCCTAGGTTTCCCGTTGCGCATGGAATTTCTGAAACATGGAATAATGAGAGGTGTAAATCAAGACAGAGAAAAATCGTCAGTTTTCAGAAATCCTCGGGGGGAAGTCAGAGAAAAAACAAAGGAGGGTTACAAAGCGGCTTCTTTGAAAGAGGAGCAGAATGTATGATTACCTCGCCTACCAAGCGTTTTGTATGGAAAAAAAGTTTTGAAAAACTAACGGAAATTTATATCAGGGTCACAGTGGGAAGCTTCACATGAACTTTTGCCCTCTATTTACACTGTCACATCTACAAAACGATAAATCTTCCTCACAGGAGACTCACTGTAGCTTTTTTTCCCAGTTATTTGAAGCCACCCAAATTCAAATGTCATTGTCTCAACGGGCTAAACAAACTGCACTAAAAGAGAAAACACTCCAGAGTCCAAATAAATCACCCCGAATGTGTGTGTGCACACACCCTATGAATAGAAAAAAATAACTTTAGCGTAGAGCGACGGGAGAATAAAACCACATGAAAACAGAGCAAAACCACTGATAGTATCCTCTGATGAGTCTGTCTCAGTGGACAGAGAGAGAGAGACAAAGATAGAGAGCAGCTATACAAGAAAAGGATTGAATAAAAATAAGGGAGCAGGAGGAACCAGAGGAACTGCTTCATTACTGCTAGCCCTGCTGTATTTACCGTCATCACTCACTCCTCTCTGTATCGACTCATCCAGGTGGCGGGCAGTCAACAGTTAGTGAGTTTCCATTACTGCAGCGGCGTCTCACTTTTTAAACCCATTCTAAACAACGCTGTCGTGTATGTAAAGGATCTCACTTTTTAACTGCTGTCGTGCAGCTTTTAAGGAGAAATATTTGCTGTACGTGCTGAAATATGTGTATTGAAGTGCTGTTTAAACAAATGTTGGATATAATGGGGATTTTTAAAACACTCTGTAGACACTGTGTGGTGTTTTTTGGCGTCTGACGGAAGATATACACTTATGTTTTAATAAATATAGCTGTCCACACAGCCCGCGTAACAGCTCGTGTTCCTATTTTTAGTCTTCAAGTCTGCTTTTCCTAGTTTTACACACTTCCAAAACTCAGGTGACCTGCCTGAACGCTCCACTGTAAACACACAAATGGATCAATCACTGCTGCCTCTGCTGAACGTGCTGTTCAGTGTAGACAGGATGTAACTTTAGGACCACATTTAGCTCACATCTTTTCACCTGCAATGCACCTAAACCGCCTCATCTCAGGTGCTCCGACTATAAACCTCCCCACATTAGCTTCAGCTGCAGCTTTAGATCGCATTCGTTCCTGTTCACTTACATTGAAATTGTACGGACATGAGGACTGAATCAGGTTTATCGCCAAGTTGGTTTGCAAATACAAGGAATTTGCTTTGGTGTTGTGGTGCATAATGATCAAAACATACAAAGTAAGAGAAGATACAAGTCTCACAAAAGTCATTTAAAGTTTAGAATTAAGAGAGTGGTCGCAATATTGACCAGAAATGTGCAAATTTTCATAGTATAAAGAGTATATGCAATGTTCAAATGATATTAATACAGACTTTGCCCAAATATAAAACATCATGTCAGATGTGGAGTGATCACAAATATGCATTTTACATTAATGTAATGTGTATTGACCACGGGCAGGATTATAACAACCAATAACATCCAATAATGTAACGTGAATATTGTTTAAAGATTCACTTGAGAAAATGTAAACTTGTAAACTGTACAGCAGACATCATTCTATATTTACTCTTATGTCAACAAATCACATGAAAAGACCAAAACAAACAATACATTAGTTTGTGCATCAGTCCGGCCTCAAGAATGTTGGTTCCTAAGAGACAGACATTAAAAAAAAAAACAGCCTTTAAAAAGCTTCAGTCATTTCCTAAAACAGCTGCACACTGTAGTTTTCAGCAAAAGTTACTTAAACAGGCGGAAATAGTGCATTTTTTGGGGGGACTATTTTCAGCTATGGATTAATACATATTTGGTGCTGTAGTGAGTATTTCTGGCAGCAGGATGGTGTATGTGGGATGATAATGAAGGGAACATGTCACCCAGTGCAGCGATGTAGCTTAGTGATGTGTTTTTAATAGTTTCTGGACAACAGCGGAGGTCTACAGCACAGAGGAAGAAGATATATCAGACACGATGCTTGTTAGTAGATCAGTTCATGTTTGGTTTTGGTCTTTTATGGGATTTATTGATAACAATAAACACCCTTTGATTTCTACACAACACTTTCACATTCATTACTTGACTTGAATTATGTGTCGGTTGGACAAAAGTCATGTGCAACTTGCATTTTCTCCCAAAATTCATTCAAAATCAATTCCAGCTTTTCCCCCCAAGAAAAATGACTTCACTGACAGATCCGCATGAATAGATAAAAACATTATAAATGTACCTCCCAGTTTTTGTTATTGTTATTAAAAAACACTGCAAATCTCTTGTCAGTAAAGATCAGAGCGACAATAACAACTACATCGTTAAAACTCCACACCCGCCATTTATAATGCAGACCTTCTGTTATAAATCTGTATATTTCAGCCAAATCTGATATAATAATGATAACACTGTTAATGTTATTTCTCAGACTTGGCCCCTCCGGAGCCACAGAAGGACATTATAGCACAAGTGTATTTACAAGCCAGGATATCCTCATGACGAGCAAATTGACTTTGACAGGTGAAGTCGGCAGAGTGGCCCCTTTAAAGACGGTGTTGTGAGACACCTCAGCGCATAAATCAGCAGGCGGATTAGTCTGTACGCTCCTTCTCACATCCTGCATACATTATTATCAAACAGAAAGCTTTGACCTATAAGTAGCTATTGTAATTTGAGTTACGAGCCATAAGATCCCTCCCTCCTTCCCTCCCTCTCTCTCTCTCTCTCTCTCTCTCTCTTTTTCTCTCCAGGTGTCTCTCTCCCGCCTCCTCTTTGATGTAGATTATCTATATGTATGAGTATACACAACCAGGCCACCTCCCAGAGAGCATTTTTAAATCCACAGTTAAACTGGGTTATACTGGGCTAATATCTGCGGAAACTGTCACCATGAGAAATGATCTTACTTATTAGACCTCACACACATCTATTAAAAGAAAAAAAAAAAAGGACAAAAAAACCCAAAACAACAGGAACACTTTGTTCTGGAATTTGCATGTTTTTTGCCAGATACGTGCTTGTTATGCTCATGTGTATATCTAAATTACTTCAGGAATGTTCTCATTACACTTGAAAGTATTAACATAATGCAGATGTTAATGCTGGACTGCATTACAGCACATGAAATGATCAATATGGTCTCTACTGGAACAAGATCTGAATGGGAATTAAAAAATCGGAGTGTTTAATGCCAAGATCAACAAAGAGATGTAATTTTTTAAATCACTTCTTAAAACACACTTTGGCAGACACACTCTAATGATGTGAATTGTTTGATCTGTTTTATCTTTATTCTCTGTTTAAGTTATTCTCTTATAGTCCTGGTTTCAATTCATGTCTAGTTTATTAATGCATGAAATATACATATCGATTATTATTGTTAATGCAGATTGTTTACCATAACGACAGAGTGAAACAAAAGATACAAAAAAAAGGACAATAAACGTTGTTGTCACATTAATCCTCATAACTTCTGTACTGACAGCAGGTTGGCTGAACTAGCGTTAGCAACAATAAACGAGGAGAAAGTTAAACACATCTTTTCAGCATCACTGTCAGCTCAGATCTGTCATGTTTTGGTTCCACCCTCAATAAAAATTATGCAAACAGTGATCCAAAACCACCAACTATAATCATCAGCACAGATCTCTGCAGGAACACTTCCAGTTTGTACGCAGGAACCCAGAAAAACTTTTTAGGAACTCTCTCAAAATCAGTGATTTACTATTCACTACAATAAAGTTTTTTTTTCATTAATACTATTTCATTACAAAAGGAAGATAGAATCTTTGGAGAAATATCAGAAATGCTCTTTTTCAGTCTCAGCATCTGGAGAGGAGCGTCAGTGTCTATGTTTGATTGACAGCAGCTAGTAGGCTGAGCCCCAGCGAGGGGACGAGGGACACAGTGAACAAACTTCATCTGTAGCTACAAGTCGTGGACAGACAGGGTGTTGTCAGCAGTGGTGTTGAAGAGTTCAACAAGCTAAGATGCAGGACAAGACGTGTGTTCATGTTTGTAAGTTAGACTTTGGCAGGAAAGTTAATGTAGGTTGTTGTTCAGAGTCGTGGCTCTTGTGTCGTGTAGCAGGATGCAATCAGGCTCAGTGTGACCGTCTGCTCTGTGATAGAACGTTATAGCTTTATGCAAGATTTGATTTGCTGTATCCAGCTAGATAGATGGATAATTAATGGTATTACAAAAGAATTACACAAAAAAATGCTATCATGAACCAATGAATTTAAATTTACGGACACATGATACTCACATAATTGTTATTCTTACATCTCTCAAAAGTCAGTTTTTGATTCCACTGACATTTTTGAGGGCGTTATACAGTACGTACATTTAACACTGAGAATTCAGATGCTCAAATATAATGGCGGAAAATGAATGAGGTGCACAGTGGAGCAAATAGGGAGCAATGTTGGACACAGCTATAATCCCTGAGCCCCAAACAAGTCTCTGATCTGGGGTTAATGCTTTCTGATGGTCCAGGAACTATCAGGGCAGAGTTTTTCAGTCATTGAAGTGAGTGAGCAAGACAAACATGTTTAACTTGATTTGCTAATTGTCTTAATAGTGACGTGCTAAAGGAGAATTTTTTTAAAAACATAAATGACTCAGCAGATTGTTCATACTTTCACACACAACAGTTAACAACAAGGAACAACATGATCACTGTGCATTGTCATCATCATGAGAATTGTGTTACAAACAAAACATTGTTTTTTTTATCTGTTATTGGACTTATTTCTCTAATATTTATATTTGGTCAAAAGGCAAACATGAACTCATAAAATTAACTTTTAGCTCCTGATTTTGTTCCTACGTTTAGTTCATGTTGCTCCATAGTTCCTGCTACCATTTCATCATAAAGGAGCATAAAGGTACATTCACATTAGCATTTTTATGTAATCAACGTATCTATAATTTTGTCTTCCGGTAATTTTTCTATCTTGGTCTATTCTGTATACATAACATCTATTTCCTGTCTGCTGGACCTGGAAGAGGAAAAGAATTCCTCCTCTGTTCCTCTTCCTGAGATTCCTTCCTTTTTTTTTTTTTTTGGGGAATGGGAAGGTTCCTTATATAAATCGAGGGTCCGAGGATAGAGGATGTTGAATTGCTGTACAGATTGGAAAGCCCCCTGAGGCAAATTTGTGATATTGGACGATATAAATATAAATTGACTTTTGCCTGACACGATTGCCTCCCACTCCGTATCGAAATAGGATGTGATGTCATGGTTCCAATGTGGGGTAATATATAAATATTGAGTAGAGTGTACTCAGTACTCAGAGCTGTGAGTCCACCAGAGCTCATCAGGAGCTCACACCGAAACAGGAAACACACTCCTACGTTGTACAGGCTTCAGTGCAGGTGAATACGAAGTGAATAGTAAGTGAGCGTACCGTAAGACATGTGCTACTTTGCCTTTGTCTTGCACGGTTGTGAACAGCAGCCAACAGCAGGCCGTGTGGGAGGACCAGTGGGCTTTAGCTCCTGCGAGATGACTGGCAGGTGTCTGATCCAATACCACAAGAGGAAAGTCAAAGTCAAGTCATTAGAGGTGAGGAAGGTCCTGTAATCATGGCGGGCTGTCTGTGAGCCTAGACAGACGACTCACTCACTACTAGCTCTCTGCCCTCCACACACACACGTAGAAAATACACTTACACACATCAATTACTTGTCCATCCCAGTGCGTGGTCGTGGTTGGAAAGTGTGTGTGTGTGTGTCTAGCATAGATTAGAATGTGCCAGAGCTGGTCAGGAGTGGAGAGAGGATCAATGGTGGAGCTCAGTCAGCCATGGCCGCAGACTGTCAGACACCGACCTTTCAGACACTCCACGGATGGATTGGTGTATCAGTAGGTGGGGACGGCTATTCTACACACACACACAAACACGCACATACACACACACACACATACACACACACACACACACACACAGTTTCTTTGCAGCTATTTTCAGGTTCACAAAGATTCAGGTCTTTTTCAGAACCCACTGTGACCAAAACCACCCATTTCTCTGCCAGGCAACATCTGATGTTTTTGGAAGATTTGTGAATGTTGCTTGAAATTAGGAACTTTCTTCATTAAAGTGGCTATAATCTATGTTTTATAATGACACTCTATGGGCTGACAGTGTGTAATAAGCTGTGTGTGGCTCATAGTGATGAACCTACAGAGAATTATCAGCGACTCTGCAGCTCCTCTCGGCTTTACGGAGCTTTATAGCGAGTCTCAGCTCATTGTTTAGCTGTCCAGCTGTAACTTTACTGTTTTGGTTCACTGTCAATGCTATCGAGAGCGCTCTCATTGAGGAAAAAAGCTCTAAAAAGCCACTGCACACTACCTGCTCAACAGCAAATGGCAAACAGACACCAGTTAGCAACTGGCTGGTGAACATAGTGCAGCATTTAGCAGCTAAAGAGCCAGATATTTCCCTCAGGAGATGGAAGAGAGTAAAAACAGAGCCGAGAGAGTGAATATTGGATTTACAGATGGACAGAAACACGACTCCAAATGAATAATAATGTCGCCTGCTAGATGTGGAAATAAGAAACTGATAGTATGTCAGTGTTGTGTTCACTACTTGCTGAAAACTGGTGGACAAAAAAAAACAGTTAAATGAGCTGTTTTCTGTCTACATTTGTCATCTTAATTTTATGTTTGTTCTTGTTGTTTGTGCAGTTTGTTGATTTGAAAGTGTTGTCAGTATCCCCTGGGATATTTTAATCAAACCTGAGCCAATTTCTTATTTTTCTTCCCCTCTCTCTGGTGTGTGTGTGTATGTGTGGTTTTTTGTCCTTATTTTGTTGACAATCCAGTTACATTTTTTTTCTCACAGTGCAAAATAAACCCAAAACTAGGTTAAACTCAAACTGACATTGCACTGCTGTTTTAACTTGCAGTATAAATAGAAGCAAATGCTCAATTAACAGCGGTGACGCAGGACCACAGTCTGTGAGTCTAAATGGTAAGTGCACACCATTTTATGAACATTATAGGAGTCCGCATACTCTAGAGTGGCTGTTGTATAATCCCATTTTTATGCATGTCTGCCCACAGTATCCACATGGAGAAGTACATTTATCACAGCTGCTAATGAAACACACAGAGAAAAAAAGAATTACTGCTGTGAGAAAAGACAGATTGATTTCTATATATCAGCAGCATGTTGCATTTATCTTGTGTCTTCAGAACTATTGAACAGAGCAGCACTTATCAATACTTCTGTACTAATAATGAACCAAGTGACTGTGTGTAATGTGAAAGGCTTTGCCCATGGTGTTAAACCCTCAAAGAAAGCTCTAATACACCCAGAATACTCTACATGCGCAGCACAAAACTGCTGATAAAGTTAGCCACTAGCTGGTCAGTCGTATATTTTCCTTAGGAGTTGGTGGAGACCAAAACAGAGCAAAAAGGAAGGTGAATATTGGACTTACATTCAACAGGTGGCCAGACACACAAGTCAAAATGAATGATAATGTTGCTTTATGTCTGTTGGATGCCTAAACAAGCAACTTTGCTAACATTTTAACCATAACAACTAGCTTACAGCTAGTTTTGCTGCCTCTCGAGTGACCAAAGAAGCCATCACTGCTTTAGAGGAACACTAATAATATTGTACTCACCAAAGTCATTCCTGAGATCTCCGAATATGGCGAAAAAACTGGTAAATAATCAAATCTCCGGTTATCCATGTTGTTTGGACAAGACTTTGAGCTACCACGCTTACCATAGTTACGTACACTAGTGGTTTTCTTGTTCAATGAGGGATTATTTGCAATAGTACAGGTGTCACTCTTGGTTTTACTGGTGAATAAAGTGGTAGCTAATCTGGCTAAACAGTGTGTTTAATACTAGGGATGTGCAGAGGGCCCAGTATTTGTGTTTGTATCTGTATTTGTTGAGGCAGCAGAATTATTTGTATTTATATTCGAATAAAAGTGGAAAGAGGCTTAAAAATCCTGTTTTTGTTTTTATTACACTTTTAATTTTAGAAAATTAAAGTGTTACAATAAGTGTTCATAAAGCATGTGTCAGTAGCTCAGCTTTATCTCTGGGGAACACCCCCAATTCTGGGAGTGATGTCCAAATTAGGAAATGTGCGTCATGTAGCAGGTGGATGTGACTCCCCTCGTTGAGATCTGCTAATAGATATAACAGCAGAGCAGAGGAGAGACACTGAGATAGCGACTATAACTGACCTGGTTTATTTTTCTTCCTGAAAACAAATAATTTTTAAAATATTTGTATGACACAAATATTCTTTAAAAAAAACCCCACTATTTGTGCTTTGCTGAATAACATATTTGTATTCAGGCACACCCCTATTTAATACGTGTCTGATTGTCTGACTGCTTGTGTTTCGTTACTATTTTTAGCGACGGCGCCGTGTTCTGACATCATCTAAGTGTTTCTGGCAGGGTGGTGTTAAAGAATTCATCCTCAAACTGCTCCAGTTGCTCTAATATTTGCCCAGAGAGGTCTTAATCAAGGCACATTTTATGCCTAATATCTGTTTATGACATTTGATGAAAATTGCAACTTCCTTTGAGGTAAAATCTCAAATTATATCACATTTTTTATTGTTTACACTCCACAATGGAAAAGTGCCCAGATACAACACAACACAATCCACACTGAGTCACGGAGAGTTTGTTTATTAGATAGTTTTGGTAAACATCATCCCACCATCATCTGTCTCCTTTTTCCCCACCAGCCATCATATGTCTGGCGTTGTTTCCCCTGATTGGCTTGCATAACGCTTTGACAGTTTTCCTGGACGACAACAGAAACCCACATTCGCAGCCGTCTGGGTGCGGTTATTTTGGAGGAGCTTTGGTTTGCTTTGTTTGAATAATCCCCAGCATCCACGGTGTAAACGCGCTATAACTCTCCAGTCAGCTTCCAAATTACTCTCAGTGGAGCAGCTCCACATTTCATCTCACGGGTGACATCACAAATGAACTTTGGGGGTGATCTGTAGCTTCAGAGAGGGGCAGTTGTTTATGTACTTAACAAAACAGACTCATATGCACCGAGTAATATATGCAAACCCAGTTTTTAGCCTGGATTATTTTCTCTTTAATGTAGCACAGTTATGAGGAAGTTCTCCTTGCATAGGCTCTGGGGATTCTGCCATATTAGACATATAACTCCATAGGATTACATTTATTGAGGATGATATTTATAGTGAGCTACATATATGATCATATATTTTCATGGCTGCACCTTTTCAAGCGCATGTTGGAGGAGACACAGCCTCCAGCACCGGGGGCTGAGCTGTATGTAAAGTTATTCATACATAATGAATCCCCATCTCCCACTTCAGCCCCCCCCCCCCCCCTCCTTTGCAGTCATTTATTTTCTTGTGTTGTTGTGTCCGTTGTTTGTTCAGCTTGTTGGATTTCTTTATTTCTTTGTTTCTCTGTCTGTCAGTTAAGCCCCAGTTTTACTAAATATAGATCGGCTGCATGTCATTTGATCTATTGCAAATTAGGTGAGAAACATGTAGCTCCATTATCAACTAATATGGGTCCTGTATTATTACCTGTTTTGTAGAGAGTCCTCTGCAGTGGTGGAAACTAAGTAAAATTACTCAAATACTGTATTTAGGTACAATTTTGAGTCACTTTACTTGAGTGTTTCCATGTGATGCTACTTTATACTTCCACTCCACTACATATCAGAGGGAAATATTGTACTTTCTACTCCACTAGAAGATTTGACGCAATGGATAATATAACAAGCTTTTAAAATACAACACATTGTTAAAGATGAAACCAGTGGTTTCCAACCTTTTTGGCTTTTGACGTCTTACTAAAAGCAGTGTGTAGTCGGGGTCACATTTCACATGTCTATGAGTTGTTAACAGCTCCACCAAATAGTGATTTTTCCCTCTAAACTTCTCACATGCTTTCATTTCAATAAATGTTCAAATGATCCAATATTTCAGCAAAAATCAAAGATTAGAGAAAAAGTCCAGAAACTGAAAACAGATTTGTGTATCAGAACTTTGTTTTTTCTTCTTTCCTCTCCCATTAATCATCTCACGACCCCTCAGATTTATCTGCTGACCCTTTGGAGGGGCCCGACCCCTAGGTTGGGAAACACTGGATTAAACTAGCTAACTGTATATAAAGTAGTTGAAACTAGCTCCACCTCCAGCAGCTACAACAGTAACATGCTGCTCTAACCTCAAGACAATCTTGACAAATAGAAACTTAAAACATGTGTTGGTAAGTCACATTGGGGGATACTTACTAAGGATTTGCAACCCTTTTTTAGGTGCTAAACAGCCTAATTGTGTTCTGTCTTATTTACTAAAAGGCCACACTGAGATTTTTTTGCACCAGTGACATGGATGAAAAACTTAAATCACAGAAAATTACATGTTTGGTCTCATGCAATATGTATTTTAAGGCCTAATTTAGAGAAAATTGTGCCTGAAATTTAACATCTGGGAAAGGTAGGTGACGCAAACTAGCCGGGTGAGAGCGATGAGTGAAAGAGAAGCGCAAATTAAAAGATGCATTATAAATTAACTTGAGGAGGGATATGAGCTCAGCAACACAACATGGCATGCTAAACTGAAAAATTGCAGTCATGCAAAGTTTTGCACATCTGTTTGTGTTTTTGTATAAGGAGACGAACACCACAAGTGCAAAACTCTAACAGCTCAGTCTACAGTTGAGTTAATCGGTGACACTTTATTTTAAGCTCCCCTATTTAGCAGTTAATAAATGGTAGTTGTAAGCAGATATAAGTGTGTATTGTATTCATCAACAACTATAACTCCTCCTATGGATGCTTTAAGTAAAATGTTACCAGTTTACCCACAGGAAATGGCTCAGAATGGTTCTGGCCCACCACAACATACATCATACACAAAGGTTGGGAAGCTTTACCCCGCAGCAACAGGTTGATCAGGTCACACTGTCTGTTGGGGTATTTTTCCACGTCACAACATATCCATCCTCAATCTCATCTCTCTTCTGATTTCTTCCCCTAATCTACCTCATCTCCACTCTTCTTTGTCTGCCTGCGTCCTCTCATTATTCCGCCAT
Source organism: Thunnus albacares (assembly GCF_914725855.1). Taxonomy (NCBI): domain Eukaryota; kingdom Metazoa; phylum Chordata; class Actinopteri; order Scombriformes; family Scombridae; genus Thunnus; species Thunnus albacares. The sequence continues at coordinate 29,979,689 of NC_058116.1, forward strand.
AATATCCAATCGTCTGTCGCCCTGCTTGTGATTAGTACTGTATCCCAGCTCGTCGTGAGTGTGTGCGCGCATTAGAGACACCTCATCATCAGCCAATCATACGGATCAGTGCCGATGATCCGGCTGGAGCGTGAGGAAAGAAAAGCAAGCTATTGTTTTTGGACTCGCTCCTCCTTTCTCTGTCTCCACCACAATGGACCCAACCTGTCATTGAGGCTTTCACTCGTTGAGCCAAAAGAGCTAATTCGTCCATTTATATTTATGTATGCAAAACCCCTTCCTCTCTGCCATTAAAACAATGCAAATGAAATTGAGTTGCTTTGTTAATTTGTCCCCTTTTCTATTTCCCCAAAAACCCTCAGAAAGATGTGGATCTGAACCTTTGTGCTGTAGTCATGCGCCGCCAAGCATTAGGAAATAACAGAACCACTGTGAGCTGATAAGACCGACAAAAGAGGTCAATGATCTCAGCATCATGGACATAGAAATAGAACAAGGTGAGACTCATAGGCGTAGATTTTGGGGGGGGGTGCAGGGGATACGTCCCCCTCAATATTTAAAACATGAAAGAAGCAGGGGACTTTTATTTTGAAAAACTGCTGTAACTTTAGTAATTGACGCAACAATGCCTCCGACAGGGGGGCTCTTTTTCTTCAGCTCTGGGTCTTTTTTTACTCCCAAAATATGAATATGAATTATGAGCTCATACAACCACTGAGTCTTTTGTGGCAAACATAATTATCCCTGCCACACACACACACACACACACACACACACACACACACAGTGTTGTGATGTCAGTCAGCAGCGGCGCAGCGTCTCCTCCTCTCCTCTGGCACTGTTCATAATAGGTTCATAACATTGACTGTATATAAAGATAGACATCATGACAGCCTCCCAAAAGTCAAGCCAAAACATCTGGATCGTCCCCTGGTGGCTGGCTGCAGCATAGGTCATAAATCCCGCCTCCTCCATGTTAGCGGATGGGACATGAGCCAAACTAAAAAATCAAAGTACACGCCAAATTTTGGTTTGTGTCATTTTAGGTCATGCTTATGCTTGTTCAAGTGCTCATTTTTCTGATAAATTTGTTTTTAATTAGTTATTTGATGATATGAAATGCGGGTGTGACATCATGATTGACTGCTGTGACAGCCACTCTCAAACCTCCGTCAGACAGCGGGACAGCTGAGGGGGGCGTGTCTCGTGGGCCGTCATCCTGCCGCCTGACTCTACTGTGCAGACTGTGGCTCCAAATGACAACACACAAGCAAGATGGCCGCTCCCGGAAAGGAGATATTTTGGCTTCACTTTTGAATAGCGGTACAAAGTGGAGATGCATCGTCCATATTTATATACAGTCAGTGGTTGATAATCATGAAGGAGCCAGAAGGGAAAAGAGGGAGGAGGAGGTCTCAAAAGGTCTCAGAACCATGTAGGTTGTGAGCCAGTAGCTTTTTGAGTTTACTTTTAAAACTGTTGTTGGCTAGTTTGCTAACTAATCTTAAATTATGTTTTCTGTTCATAAAAGCTTGCTAGCTAGCTAAGATAGCAGCAGACAAGCTAATGCAGCATTATCTGCACAGCAGCTGTCCAAAGACAGTCAAAAGAACAGCAGCATGTGATAATTTAGACAGCGTGGGACATCTGAATTTGAATTTCATCAATTGGAATTTATTTACATATTATAAATTCATAGGGCAGTGCTAGATAATAGATGTTTTCAACATGAACATGAGTCATTTTGGTACCATCTGAGATTAGAAAACATTTTTAGGTTATTAAGGAAAGTTTGTGAGTTAGGTCTCCAACAATAGAGTGCATTTATTCAATTCAGTCTGACAGCACGCAGTGATGAAACAACGGTCATCTAATTGTAGTTATTTGTTGGGTGATTCATAATTCTTTCCTTCAGGACACAACAGGAGGCAATGAGAGTGCAGTTAACGTGAGTGAAACAATTAACAGAACTCTCTCTCTCTCTCTCATTTGATTCGTGCCTGGGTTACAATTAAACTATTCAGGGATAAAATGACCATATGAATAATAGCAGTTTACATCTTGCTAAAATGTGAACTTCATGCAGGAAGTACCAGTCATTGAGGCAGAGAGACAGACAAACAAGTTAATATACTATAGTCAGGATTCACATTGACATGGAAACAGCTTGACATTTTAAAAAGTGTTTTCCAGGCCTGGAGATGGTATAAATGGAAAAGGGCATATATGTCCATGGTGGATCAACTCACAATAATAAAAATAGCTTTTTTACAAATATAAAATGAATCCCCCTATTTTGGTGCAATCTGAGATTAGAATTAGAATTAGATTAGTTTGTTAGTTAGGTCTACAACTATGGAATGGGCTGCAGGTTGGACCTCTTTTAACATGCTGTAAATTAGCACCAAATTAATGGGAATTACCTGTGTAGATACTTTTTGCAGTTGTAGTTTAGATACTATAATGTTTTAAGGCATATTTAGAGGTGTTCTGATATTTTGTCCCGACTCTGTAGGTACATTTTTATAGATATTTTTCATTTTTTTTTAAAGCTAAATCTTTCTTTTGTTTGTTTGTTTGCTTGTTTGAGAAGACTGAGTGCACAGGCAGAGAGAGAACACTGAGTGAAGATCCAACAGAGCCTTTCCAGCCAAATCCGAGGGAGAATGAGCCACAATTGCTGTCCAACAGAGTCTTAAAATCTCAGGAGAAGTGGTTTAAGGACTTTCTGTGGTTACATTATGCTCCACTGCTTAGAGAGGTTTTGTGTTTCCATTGTATGAAGACCTGTAATGACAAAAATGCAGCCTTAAATGCAAAGGTAGATCCCGCATTTGTTAGTGCAGGATTTTGAATCTGGAAGAAGGCGATAGAAAAGTTCAAAGCCCATGTGTTTACCCATGCCCATAACCACTCAGTCTCAGTGAGTCTCCATAAAAGGAAGTCCATAGAGACAAAGTTGTCAAGTGCATTGCAAACACAACAGGAGGACACTGTCTGTACAAAGTAGTTGGTGCAGTTAAACTCTTGGCAAGGCAGGAGATAGCCCTCAGGGGGCACAAGAAAGAGGAGGATAATCTCAACCAAATGTTTAAGCATAGATCAGAACCGGACCCCATTCTTCTGTAATTAGTTTGAGAAGCGCAGCCACGATTATCTCAGCCCACAAATGCAGAATGAAATTCTTCAGCTCCTTGGCAATACAGTTGTAAGAGACGTTGTTGCAGCTATAAACGCTAAACGATTAGTGCAGGTTTCCCCAACAATTAATGGAACACAGGGTGTGTCAGGAAAAGACCAGAAGTCCATCTGCTTTAGATATGTAGACCATGATCTCTATCAAGAAGCATCAACCAATGGAGAAAACATTTGTGCCATTGCTTTAGACGTACTCAAAAGGCTGGGGCCACGGACATGTCAGGCAATAAACTGGGGGGGCACAGGCACTTATCAAGTAGCAACAGCCTTTGGTCTTGTACGTACACTGTGGGGCACATCATGTTAACTTGGCAACTGCCTGCAAATCATCGCCTCTGATTCGTGACTAATACACTAAGTCCATGAACTGGGGAATCTTTTCTACCTGTCAGGGAAATTCAAGACAGTACTTGAAAACATAGCAAATCATCAGAAAACCGCACAACACAAAATGCTCAGGCCTTTGTGCCCAACAAGGTGGACAGTAATGCACAAGGCCGTTGCATCAGTCATTGACCAATACGCTTCTGTACTGGACAGTGAAAAGGAGATGGATGGCCTTAGGTACAGCAGATACATCAACCAAGATGAATGGGTTGTTGGCCTTGGATCAGAGGTAAGACTGCTTGCATGTCCCAGACACAGCAATCAAGCACTACAGAGCCGAGTACCACAGCACGTTGGGCACAGTTGAGGAATCAGTTTGATCTTCAGAAGCTTGAGGGCGTTCTCCTTACAGGTCAAAACGGTGCCAATGCAGTAGACTGACACCCAGAGCTGAATAGACATGCCCTTAAAGTTGAGTTGCCTTTGTTTTGGGAAAAACATACTTACAGCTCCTGTGAGGAGGCTGCCAGCGTTCTACTGCAAGTTGAGATTCGTAGTTCGTTTCGAGAGGTTGAAGGTCTTTTCAGGTCGCTTTTAGTAAAATGCCTGCGTCATCCGCAGAAGCTGAACAAAGTTTCAGAGCCCTCGGGAGGCTCAAGACGTGGCTAGGGTCTAACATGGGACGGGGTCGACTGAACCGCGTGGCTTTATGTCATATTCATAAGGCTAAAGTCGACCTTGAAGATCTGTGAAGAATTCATTTCTTACAATGACAGACACAAAAAGGCCTTTGGATCATTTTATTAAACGCCCCATGGCCAACTATGTTCCCTCAGAATTCTGTAGAGGGCTGGGAGACAGAGAGGAAAAGGAAAGTTCTGTTTTACAAAATAGGACTTGGTGAGTCAAAAATACTGTCTTCTCTCCAGCCGTTGTCTGACAGTACCTTTCAACTGTTAACATAAAGTTTTGATCTACTTTTAAAAGCACAAGAATAAAACAGTTTTGCTCAGTATAGGACCTGTAAGAATAATCCTTTATGTTCAAGATGTGGTTTCTTGTGATTTCGACTGTCACGGTTTGCGTGTAATTTAAACTTTGGAGCCCAAAGTTTTTGTTCTCCAGTTATCTAAAGGCTTTAACAAGGTCTCATTCATTAATAGATTTGATCGATTTTAACCGGTTATGGCCAAAATGTATTCTTGTTTTCAGTCAGCTTCAATAACATAGTTGAGATGTGCATTATCCCTAAAAAATCACCCCAAAACACAGATATGTGTGATGTGTTTTGAATGTGGATAAAGTGTTGAACATGAGCATAAATCTTGCTGAAACACTTATGAGCTATTAAATACCAGGGATTTATTGATTAATTCATTTATCATTGACGTGAGTGGGTGCTACATGCACATTTAAAGAGGCTACTTCCCCAAACAAAAGACACAAAACAGGACAGAAGAGTAAATTATGCCTATATGTGTGTTGACTCAGCGGAGATAATATTAAATGAGAAAAGTTGATGTACAGGAGATTAAATATTTGAAAGCAATACAGAATGCCTGAGAGCCTTACCGCATTATATTCCATTATAATTTGAATTGTCACCTGGTGCCTGACTTTTGTGTTTTCCTTTACATAACTAAATATATTTCCACCCTAAATTGATGCAGAAAAGGCATATACTGGTGCATAAAAATTCACCAGAATGCAGGAAATGAAGTGTTTGATGCACAAGAACCTCCTGCTTAATGTGTCCAGGCAAATGTTCAAACGAAAGCTTTGCCCATGGGGAGATTGAACCTAAATTTGCAACTGAAAGGTTGTAAGGTAATGTATAACATTATGTAAAAATGTAGTATAGATGGTACACATACCCTTCCAGTTGCTGACTGACTGCAACTCACCTACTCATGTTGTACACTCTGTGCATTAGCAAAATAACTACATACAGTTAATTTAATGGAAATATTATTAAAGCCTTAATACAGAGTGTCAAACTCGCTCTATAATGTGTGAGTTTCTGACACAAACAAAAGAAAAAAAACTGCTCTGCACTAATGGACCGACCACAGATCAATCATTCTGATACATGCTCTCATTTAGATTAATATTAGTACACTGGCAATAATAAGGCAACAGTGAAACTAAGAGCATGTCCACACTAAGCTGAACCAGCTAAATTCATAAACGCATCTTTTGCTCTCAGTTTTCATTCCTTGTTTGTTTAATTGATACGTTTGTCAGTTGATACACACACTTTTGCTTTTAATGAATGAAGAAAGAGCTGAATGACATAAAAACCATCATAATAAGGTTTATTTCCAAGTACGTCATGACAAGCACCCAATAACTAGGAATAAAGCTTTCAAAGTCATTGCTAACTGTCACCCTAAACTGATGTTTTCAGACACAGTTGATGAGAAAACAACTGGTCAGAAGGAAAGAAGTAAGGAGGAAGTTGGAGAGATTTTCTCTTTTGTCACGATCACATCAGAGGTAGAGGTATGATTATGTGTGGAAAGGATAGGATGAGGTACTTCTTGAGGAGATGAGTTTTCAGCCCTTGGACGGATGGAAGAATGGGGGAGTGACTCTGCGATGCTGACTGGAGTAAGAAGGTCAATCCACTCTTGGTGATGAGGAGGAGGAGAAGAGGCGAGGAGAAGCAGGGAAGTGAAAGCTAAGTAGCCAACCTGTCGCTGGAATAGCATTCCTTCTCTCTCCACGCTGTGAGATGATCCTCTCCGCTCCTGTCCGAGGTGATGGAGATTAGTTTTGGAATGGTGATGTGGCGAGAAGGTATTTCAAACACTTAACGCTGCAATCCAATTTTTCTACCCCTTTCCAAAACCGCAATGCAGTGGTCACATTCAATTTCAAATACACCAGTGCCAAAGCAGCAGCTTACAAAGACTCTTCAAATAATGCCATCACACATTCAACGCCATTATATTTCAATTTTTCCTCCACTCACTCTAACTTAATGGTCACAGGAATGGTAAAAATCGTTCCATTAGCGCCACCACACTTAAATACAGCGTTTTAGGCTAATTCCAGCTGTTTTAGGCCATTAACTGAATATCAGACACTTTGAATTACTGCAGACCATTTTCTGAAAAACATTTCCTACTTTTCAAGCAGCCATTTGTAACATTGTTCTTCATGTGAGAACAAAAAAAAAAAAAAAAATCAACCAAGTACTTGACATTTGCTTAAAATAGTTAAACCACCACTGTGAATGTACATTTATTATCAAGGGTACATATTGTTCCCAAGTGCAAATTTGTTTAGGAATTTGCACAATTTAAGTACATTATCATCTAAGACATGTCCTTCATGAAACTACCCTAATGTTGCTTTGTGTCAAAATAAAGTTTTATAGGAATAGTTTGACATTTTTTAGTTATGCTGCGTTCCAGACAACTCAAAACTTAAAAATATATCTGACCACCTGAAAAACCATCTACATATAGAGCACTTATCAGGCAACAAGCACAAAGAGCTTTCCAAGGTGAGGAAATTCAAACATAAGTAACATTAAGGACAATTGCAAAAGGTAGAAAACAAAAAAGAAAAATAAATATATCTATATATATATGTAGAAATGAAAGTATGATGGTCGCAGCATCGACAAGCAGACGCTCTGACGTCATTCAATATGGCAGCGTCCACAGAAGTGAACATGACATTGAGTTGATTAAGTTGAGTTGATTAAGTTAAGTTGATTACTTACCATGAATGGTAAGTAATCAAATTAAGGCCATATAGTAATTTCCCCTGCCTAAAACCACTGTAAATAAAATAAGACTGATTATCTATGTAAAGTGATGCATAAGAATCAATAAGAAGACAAGTTTCTTGTGGTCAGCCATTATGGTGTCGTGAGCCGCTTTACAACCTCCGACTTGAATGGTACGCCCCGTTAGATTTGAAGATTGATACCACTCTCATGTTTGAACACAAAAAATGAAGCTAGAGCTAGGAGGTGGTTAGCCTAGCTTAGCATAAAGACTGGAAACAGGGGGAACTGCTAGCCTCGCTCTGTCCCAAACACAAAAACTCCACCTACCAACATCTCTAAATTCTCTCATTAACATGTTTTATCTTGTTTGTTTAATCCATGGAAATAGTTTCCCTCTGTCTTTATGCTAAGCTAAGCTAAAGTCTCCTTGCTCAACCCTTATATTTAGCAGACAGACTCAGTTAAGTCTCAGCAAGAAGGAAAATCATCTATTTTGAACAGTTTCTTTTATATTGTGCTCACATGGTGCATATTTCTAAATAAAGTTTTATCAAATAGCTTCAGAGTAATTGACATACAGAAAACCTTTGGCCAGGTGGTGAAAGTCCAGCAGAGGAGTACTGGTTGGTTTTTGTGTATCCTGGGAAGTAAAGAAGCCACAGTGTGGATCATTAGTATCTGTGACAGTGTTTGTGTGTGTTTTAGGGATGTATGTGACTCACCACCACCGGGACAGCACGGTGAACTTCAAACACTGCAGCGACTCCTCGGGGGTCCATCATGGTGGGACTGACATGGTTCTAATGATGGTGTTGTGATTCTGGCAATAAAGGTGACTGAGCAGTTCAAGGGAAGGATGGTCCCATGACGACACGGTGACTGACAGCTCCCGGGTCGCCGTGGACAGCGGGAGGGAGGGATTCCTGCACCGATGCGTCCCTTGATTTGTTGTCGGCGAGCTTGATTGACACGTGATGGTGACATGGCTTCAGCTCCTCTCATTTCAACATCCCATAAGTATACAAGTTAAACCATCACACTGCACTGACAAAACATACTTTCTCACTTACCTCTAGTAGTATCTGACCTTGTAGATGTATGTGTTTAGGTTTTTAGATTTCCATTTTTAAGATTTCTGCATCTACTGCAATACAGTAGAGGTGAATTGAATTTGCTTGAGGTGAATCTCAAGAAACAATCACTTGTTTTCTCTGGATAATCCACACATCTCTCTGTGAACTGTTTTTTTTATTGGAACTACTTTCTACTGAAGGAGCAGTTAAGAACAGGACTGTCTTCACCAGAAAAACAACAGCGTTTGTCATTTTCTTCAAAGCAAACCATGTTTTACGTTCTCTTCATCTAGTGGCCATGCAAATATTAATCACTGTTTCTCAGAAGCAAAGGTGGAAGTGGTGTGAAATTGCAAAATTTCGCAAAACCCTGTCAGTGAAGGAGGGCTGGTACCAACAGTCAGCGCTGTTTTCTGTTAACCACGACCTCCATCTGCCCCTAACGTTTGCCAAGTCATAGTATTTCTATTGGAAAGCATCAGCTGTAGTTCATGTTTAGTGCTAATTATCAAATGTTATCATGCTAACATGCTAAATTAAGACGGTGAACTTGATGCGTTGTCATTGTGAGCATGTTAGTAAGCTGATTTTAGGTACAGCGGTGTTTTGTGGTAAAGCCTCAAAGAGCTGCTAGCATGACTGGAACTTGGTTTTCATAGACAGATCTGATGTTTTTGTCTCTTTGGTGAAGCTTTAGTGGATTTTTAAGTCAAATGCTTCATGTACATCATCATTTATTCGCTAAATCTGTTTCCGTTGCACTTTGTCACATTTCGCTTTTATCGCTACACCAACTTTTCCACCTCAGCCAAACATAAAAACTTAAATTGAACACAAATTGATAATGTGAATGTGAATAAAAACCTTTAGCCTTGTTTTAGCCCAAACTATGATCTTTCAATAACTTTAATCTTTAAATTAACTTTAAATTAAATGTCATCTGTTTTGCACCTAGAAGGAAAAGAGAAAATATGTTTTTTCATAATTTGGGTGCGCTGACCCTCTTTTAATATATTTTTAAAATACATGTATTTTTTTATTACTTTATGCATGTTTTATACTGATTTTTTTTATTATCATCAACTCTTGTGGATACTAATTTCCCTTCAGTAAAAGTTATGTCAGGAACATCACCAAACGACGGTTAGTTAAAGAGTCAGCAGTGTGTGTGTGTGTGTGTGTGTGTGTGTGTGTGTGTGTGTGTGTGTGTGTGTCGTCATTGTAAGGACCACACATAGAGGTTTAATTAGTGATATGATATGTCAGTTATTTGCATGTAATGTGTGATTAAAATCCAACCGGCCTGTTTTTAATTTTGATAACGGTTGAGACTGCATTGTTTCGGAGCTAGGTGAAGCTGATAACGAGGTAAGTGGAGCCCGATATAGACTCCACAATAGGAGGATTTGTATAACGATATATAAAATGATGGTTTCTTATTTGGGTTCAGGTTCTTTGTCCCGAGATCAAGGCCTCGGTTTGCTTTGTGTTGCTCTTGATGCACAGTAAACCTACTCACATCCAGTGTTTAGTGTGTTCTTTAAGTCTGAATATACATTTAAGTTTCTCAGTTAAGTTGAGGGAGATCTGAAGGTTTCCTACAACACTCTCCAAAGAAACCAGGGTGACTATTAGTGCTATTAGTGGTGTCTAACAGCAGAGTGACTCCTCTCACCAGTCTGATGTAAAATCTAACACTGAGCTGAACAATTAGCTGAAGTCTGTCAGGAAGTGCAAATAAAGAAGTTTAGAATTAGTGTTGTAGTGGTGGCTGCTCTGTTGTTCCTGAAAGAGACAAGAAAAATACCAAAAGCAGTTAGCATAGCATCCAGATTAGTAGCTAATACTAATAACAGATAATCACATATAAACCTTCATCATATTAGAACAAACAGGGGCAAAGACCAACATCACTGTCCTGTCACTTGTGAAATCTGGGAGTGTTGTTGAGAGTTTCATTATGTCAGACACATGTGACATTTAAACGGTATGACTAACAGTTCAAAAATAGAAGAAGGACGATGATTCTGAGTCATTACATTTTATCAAAATTACAGGAAAAGTGAGGGAATTAAAGAGGAAATTGCAGAACAGATTGAGATAAGAGAAAGCTTCTTTTGTTCCTTTTTCTACACGTGACACCGAGCGCCACCGACGCTAACGCCTTCCATTCATCCACACAACAGGAGAAGTGTGTCTGCGCGATATCCCAGCAGAGCAACAACAGGTGAGCGAGGCTCTCCACGCAGGGAATGGAGACACATTTCTTTTTAAGGAGTGTGTGTACACGTGCGGTTAGACTGTTGTCTGATTAGCTGAAGGTGTCGGCTGTATTTGAATAACTCAACACTGTGTCAACAAAGTCAACACCCAAATGGTCATGACTAAGAGCGGTGTGGTTCATCACGAGTTCAACACCGCGTACTGAAACTGAAACTCTCTGTTTGTTGTGTCTGAATTACACTGCTTCATATTCATCACTAAAATATGAACTAAGTATTTATTTACTGAGTTAAAACTGGGATGTTTGTGCCTCATATATCTTATTCCTTTGTGTCATAAAGCTCCATTTGGCCAAAAACTGTTCCTCCATTCCCATGAACACACACACTTTTAGTTTATTTTGACTCAATCCCACACACACCATCCCGCCGCTAGAAATACTCACACACACAGAGCACCAAATGTGGATTAATACGCAGCAGAAAATAGTCCCCAAAAATGCACTATTTCCTCCTGTTAGAGTGACGTTTCACAGACCGGGCAGGGAAGTGATGAGGGACGGACAACACATTGTTAGATTTGGTCTTTTTTATCAGAGTTTTGCTGACAATAACAAAAATATAGAATAACACCAGACCTATCCTTTAAGAGAAGGCAACTGAATTACACATGATTCATTTTAAAGACTGAAAACAGCAACTTTACATTTACTCTCTGAACAAAAAGCTCAATATTCAATTCTCAATCAATAGTTTATTTATGTAAAAATGTAACCATGTAACCATTTTAAACTGTAACAATTAATAAAAATGACTACATGTAATGTGAAAGGAATCACTTGTAGTGACAAATCCACTGAGAATCTCTACAAAGTGAGTCAGAAACAGGTTTATTGACAAGCAGGTTTGCAGGATTTACAAGGAATTTGCCTTCTTGTTGTGAAGCATAACATAGTATCACAAGTCATGTAATAATAGATAACAGAAAATTACAGTTAAAATATGTCAAATATATTCTAAACTGAAAAGAGCTGTTAGAGTTTAATATACATATATTGACCAGGAATGTGCAAATGTGCAAAAACTAACATGTTCAGAATTGTGTTGACGTAACGCAGCATGATGGATGTAGTGGGTGCAGCATTTAGCAGCTGAAGACTCACATATTTCTCTCAAGAGTTTGTAGAAAACAAAACAGAGCTATAAAAGGAAGAGCAAATATTAGACTTTCATTCATCAGGAGTTGACGAGCTAATCCTGCTTAGTGTCTGTTTGCTGCTGTAACATGTATATAACATATATAAGGTTATATAAGGTGATAATGTTGTGTTTTAAGCATGTTCCTCTGCTTCCAAATGGCCAAAATAATTCAATAAATGCAGCTTTAAAGATGCAAAATGTTATCTTAAGTTTTACTACAGGCTTCTTGTAATTGTTTTCTATATTATTGGACTTTGTATGTTAACTGTTTTTCCACCTGTTTATGGAGGAGGAGGAGATTAACTGATATGGAGACATTTAAGAATGCAGATGTCTGATGACCACAAGGAGTCTATTTCTTCATGTTAAGTCAGTGATATGATGAATATCTTCTATGCAAACACTCCCACGAGCAGCATTCATATTCCTGGATGAGTCATAAAGTAGGAGTCATGAGTTTCTGTGTGGATTATCTACTTATTGTAAGATATCGATGCACCCCGGTGACTTACATGTTTACTCCCTTCACATATCAGAAACTGGGAGGTAATTCCACCTTCACATGATGCAGCTGCATGCATAGTTGAGTAATAAACTTACTCAACAGAGCTTATCTGTGCTTGTGTCTGCCCACGAATGCTGCTGCAGTGGGAAAAAAAAACAATCAAACACAACGTGCATTTCAAATCACACAGGAATTCTCCACAGTGGTCGACATGAGTGCATCAATTTTTGAAAATAAAGTTATGTTAGTATGCAAAATGAGTGCAGCAATCACAGTTGTTGTTGTTTTTTTTTTATTTCACACGCCCAGAACTAGATATGTACAGTACGCCAGCACACGCAGATCTGCATTCAAAGCAGCCTCCAGAGAGATTTCATCCAACTCAAACAACTCCAACCAAAAAATCCCAGCAGCTGTCTTCACAGAGACATAATCAACATTGACACAGGAACCTCCTGAGTATTTAAGACACCGGCCCTCCGGTTCTGAACAATGTTAAATTACAGACATGTGGAGTGAGGTTAAGGGCCAAAAAAACCTGACTACTACTCGCCCGTGATAAACTCCTCAGCCTCCTCAAAATGAAAAACCCATTAAACACCCGCAACGCCTCGTCGCTTCTCAACAGCGCTCCGCCGTCCGAGGCATGAAAGCGAAGGAGATAAAACGGAAACGTTAAATAGGAAAAAAACATCAGAAAGTTTCCTCCTCCCCCCACCCCCCCCCCCCCCCCCCTCCCCCCTTTTCAAAGTATGTGAGCGAGATGCAAGGAGATGACGGACCACCGTGAGAGAGCGAGCGATGGGAGGCTCACAATTTTGTTTTCTCTTTTTGTTTCCTGCTTTTTTTTTTTTTTTTTTTTTCATCTTGGCTTCTCAGGCAGACTTTTTTTTTTTTTCTTTCTTTCTTTTTGATAAACAGTCAAGAGCTGAGCTACAGTGCAGAGAAGATATTTTCATTTTCTAGCTGCTGCCTCATAAACAGAAAGCTGTGAAGACAATGTGGTTAGAAATGATGAATATATAGCCAGTGGCTTTAATATCTTTAATACTCTCTGTGGACGTGGCGGAGAATGGAACAGTGTATTAGATAATGATGAAAAAGAGGAAAAAAGATGGTGAGCTCTTTTCAACTCTGAGGTTTTGTGTTCCATTAGGATTTTTTACTGCAGATGGTAGCCGTAATGCTTCACTCAGGGCTAACAAGACAACTTTTTTTTTTTTTTTTTTTTTTACGGTTATAGCCTCACAGTTTCAAGGCACTGAGTGTTAAATGCTGGTGTGGACAAAACAACAGGAACACCTTCAATCTGGTAATCCACCTGTACTGACGGTCTTCTTCATTACTAGTATTTTGTAGCAAAATGCACTTAGCGTGGCTAGTTTGGTTACTTCAACATAAAGAGCTCATTACAGTAAAACGTTTGCCAAAATGATGGCAGATTGAATGCAGTGTTAACTATGGCTTGATTGTGCAATTAGATAATGTGTAATGTTGTGTCTCCTCTGCAGGATGCTCAGGCTAAAAGTGTCCCCAGGGTGTCTGAGCACCAATTTAAAGATTCTGGGTGATACCAAGTAGTAATTATCGTAGGGTTGTTAGTGTATTTTGATATGCTGTACATGTTTCCTATGATTCTATTGTAATGTGTAACATAAATAAAGATCATGTAGACTATTTGACATTAGTGTAATATAAATGTATTTTAATGTGTTTGTTGTGTTTTGTGTAGTTTCCGTATGGTGTTGTAGGGATCAAGGTCGTTGCCACTGGCAGGTTATATAAGGCAGCCAGTTTCAAGCGCAGCTGCTGTCAGGATCACATGCTGCCTGTGGTCAGAATTATGACTGTTATTGTACTATGTCTTCATTGTGGGTGATATGAACATCTGGTTGGTAACCTCTGTCTCAAGCCTCCTGCTTTTAAGTCTAGCCGCTAAGCGGCCATCCTTAACACCACTGATGCAATGTGGGTGTTGAGTAAACACCATAAACCTTAAAGTCCAACTGAAATTACACATCATCCTTCTTTGCTGTCAAAAATAATGTCATTGTGTTTTTAAATGTATTGTTAATACTTTGATATTATTAAAATGAAGAAAAAAGGTCTTTGGAAAAATATCAGAAATGTTCCTTTTTGTCTCAGCTGGTGTCTGTGTTTGTGTTTGATTGACCACAGCTGGCAGACTACTGGTGTTACAGTGAACAGAAGACAAACATTACGGTACAGAGACAAAATCAACAAACTGCTGTAGCTACAAGTCACGGACAGACAGCGTGTCGCTAACAGGAAGAGCAACAACCAAACCAGCATCTAACAGGTCAGAAGTGACATTTTCAGGTATGTTTACATGATGTTTAATGTGCTGCAGCTGAGCAGCTAATCAGCTATCTTGGCTGCCAATTGACGTTAGCGGTGCACTTTCCCTGTTGAATGTTTGTTTGGTGGCTCGTTCAACAAGCTAAGGTGCAGGACAAGATGTGTTTATGTTTGTAATGCTTTAGCAGAAAGGTAAATGTGGGTTGTTGTGTTGTGGAGCAGGATGCAATCAGGCTCAGTGTGACCATCTACGCTTAGCACAAGCACAAGGACTGAAAATGGAGAAACAACTAGCCTTTGTTTAATCCATACAAAAATCAAATTATGGAAAGGCTAGTTGTTTCTCCCTGCTACTGGTTTTTGTGCTAAGCTAAGCGGACCAGCTGCTGGCTGTAGCTTAACATTTATCATACATGACAGTGGTATATTTTCTCATCTCCAAAAAAGCACATTTCATATAATTTCATACCATTCCTTTATGGTCAGGGTACGTTTGAAATCAATTATTTTGTATGATGAGTTCTCTTAAGTCAGAAAAGTGAGAGTTTCAGGCGCTGTTTGACAATTTGACAAGCACCTACAGTACAGTAATATGAAGCATACTCGCCGTTTTACACAGGTAAATACAGAACTGTTGTGCAGGATTGAGTTACAGTGTGTTTCTGTTGTTTTTTTTGGCTCTCTGTGGCTGTTTTTGGATGGCACAAAGTGCAAGGTTAATTTACTAATCCATGAAAACATGGGAATGACAGCACTCCCATCATAATCAACCAACACTGATTACAGCAATGTGACCATGATTGGTATAGCCAAAAAAAAATAAATTTTTTTCCTACAACATAAATAAATAAATAAATAAAAAGGAACCTCTTTTGATAGCTTGATACCTCCAACCTTGTTGCAAGGTTTTAATCGCAAATTCGGCAGTTCAGTCTTTTTCAGAAAGCAAATATAGACCCAAAGACCTTGGGTTGATGCTAAAATAAAGCCAAGACTTTAATCTAGACTTGGCTAAAAATGTTGGCTCGCTGGATCATTGGCTGTCATAGCTATAATCTTGCCTGTTGCTTGATATTCTGGCTTGCAGACTCTTTGGCTGAGCAGAAAGCTACGGTGGCTATAGTTGATAGGCTATATGAGCTGATTTGGTGGCGGGCTGATTGGTATTAGCCAGCTATAGTAGAAGGGATGTCTGGCTCGCTGTGGTTGAATCTCTGCCTGGTAATACTCTGGCAGGTTCCTGTCCTGACTCACTGGCAGCATGGCTGGTTATACAGGCTAGTTGCCTGGATATATTGGCCCACAATACAACAAGACTGACTCACCGGCTTAGTGACAAGTTGGCCCTGTGCTGGTTCTGTTTCAGAGAGCAGCCATCATCCCACTGATAGGAAACAGGATCCCTTAATCACCGTCTCCATATTACACCAACAAAGAGTGGGTGACTCTACACGCAGCTGACACACCTTCACTACTCTACGTCCTCGATACTCGTTGTGCTGCAAGACTGACGGTTTGTACACTCTGTTGACAAAAGTATGTGGACGCTCCTTCCTATATATCTGTCTTCTGTGGTTCTGGAGGAGCTTTCTAAACTCTTCTGTAAAGGCCAAAAACCTGCATCTCTTTAGACCTCTTAAAGGGGCTTCAGACTTGGGTTTGAAGTTCTCTCTGTCTCTCATTTTACATTCTTGACACAAATATTTCTGCCACTTTTCATGTGAGCAATTAAGTGGACTATAAATATCTTCCAGGAGAGATTATTGAGCTCTGATTGACCATAAACTGACTTTAAGCTTCTAAATAGATCCAACTGAACCTGACCGGTGCTGCTGCCTGATTCTGAGACTGAACCTGAAATGAGATATGAAGCAGTCTGTGTGTATTCAGGCAGTTCGTTTTTTTGTTTGAAACCAAATTTTAAAAGATGGATTTTTGTTGTTTTTTTTCCTTTTTTTCAAAAAAAGTGAGAAATGGATGAAAAAAACAAATTCATAAAACGGTCCAATTTTGTTTTTTGCAAATTCCTTTTTTGCATTTTTTCTTTTAAAGAATTGAAGAATGAAGAAAAGCAGACAGGTGACACGGAAGTTAAACTAAAGAGATCAAAATAAAAGCCAAGATGATAAAATGGCCTTTTTATAACATTATGAAAGTACAGGATCTGTACCTAATAAATACATAAATGCAAACATAGGCTACATAAATAAAGATCTTCTTTTGTTTTTTTCATTTAGACATGAAATATCTTTTATGTATCTGTCTTTAAGTGTGTGATATATTGATTAGTTGCATCGTGTGAATTAATAGTCTGATATGTGGAAATAGCCTGTGTGGTTCTTCCTGAATAGTGTCGTCTGCAGCGTGTTACCAATTTATTGATCAAGCTAATGTTCACTTTTTATAGCTATTGCTTGTTGATGGCTACGTTACGTATCCGTCCTGAGCTGTGACATGTCACATAATGGACAAATCAATCTGCCAAAGCTGTATTGATCATATTGATTTGCAGTAGGAAGCCTTTTTAGGTCATTTATTTTATCAATAACAGCAAAATAATCATAAATACATATAATGTAGGTATTTTTCTGTATTAGTGGCCTCTACGGTGGAGTTTATAGAAGGGTA
Organism: Thunnus albacares; assembly: GCF_914725855.1. Lineage (NCBI taxonomy): Eukaryota > Metazoa > Chordata > Actinopteri > Scombriformes > Scombridae > Thunnus > Thunnus albacares. Next base: position 29,996,903 of record NC_058116.1, read on the forward strand.
GAGTATAGTATAGTAGAGTATACGATGCAATGTAGCTAGCCAAATATTCCATTTCTAATTTGTGTTGGTTAGGTGATGAATGCAAAAAAAGTAATATTTTACTGCACATTAAAATACACAAAAGTTATGAAAATGTGAAATTCCCTGATATTCCAGAATAAATCAATAAGTTTGTAAAATTCCCTGACTTTCTACGTCTGGAATAAATGCTTTTAAAGTCTGTAACTTTCCAGATTTTCCAGAAATAGTATTCACTTCATGTACTATTGGTTGCATACTACTAAATAGCATGTTAGTATAGAGTTTTGGACGCAGTCTTGGTCTAAATGAACTAAGTAGAATATTACCTGTAAATGGAGAAACTCCATTTTAAGGGCCCCTCGATGTCGGCCAATAGTGGAAGAGAAGTAACATTTAAGATTGAATTTATTTATTTATCTTCTAAGGTTACCCTGGTATATTTCAGCTTTTGATTTTGACAACAAAAAACCAAAAATGGCTTCTTTTTTCCTTTTTTTTATAATTAAAGAAATGTAAAAAACTATGGTATTTCCTCTTTTTTTGCTTTCGGTTTCAAATGAAAAAAATAACTGCCTGAACGTACACCGACCCGTAGCTACGTATATTCTGCTTTATTTCCTCTATAGTTGACTGTCAGCTAATGAAAGCATTGGATACGCTGCGTGTCTCCTCTTTCCACTGAGCGTTGCATGCAACACATTACACATCTGGATTCAGACAATATTGGCACAGTCAGACAGAGAGAAACAGAGAAGTTTCTTGACAAACTACATTTGAAAATAACCAAACCCAAACTCGACCAGAGCCAGAAGCTTTACAGAACACAACCGCCTTAACCGAAACATGAATACTTTGTCAGGACCTGTCAGGTTTGAGTTGGATGACTCTATTACAAACTGGGAGCTCGGGGAGTTATTAGAGACAGGAAAAATCCCATAATAGGGAATAAAACTCAGTTTGTGCTGCTTCTATTTTGATTTTCTTTTTTAATCTGCTACTCACAATTCCTCAACCTACACGGATACTAAATAAACATCCTTTCAATGCTACAATGATATTTTAAACAACTGTGTGCTTCCAACAGTTTTTAGGAGGCCTTTTCCTGCTCATCCAGCTCCATAAAGACACAGTTTTCCCAGTTTGGAGTGGAAGAAACTTGACTCAACATCAGTGTTGAACTTCCAGCCAAGGATTGAAATATATAGTTATTATAGCAGCAGATTAATCTGATTAATCGTTTTGAAATGACATTTTTCAGCTGTAATATTTGGCGGATCTAAATATATTTGACCATATAATATATACTGCACATGTTATAAATTATTATTATTATAAAAGCATCACTTTCAATGAGAATTTTTTTTTCTAAAAACACAAAATATGTCATCTACACAACTGAAGTTTGTTCCCCTGGAGTTGAAATAAGTAAATAAAAACTGTCATATGAACTTTTTTTTTTACTTTCAAGTTGTGTGAAACAATAAAAATAAATAAAGACATTATTTATTCATGCAGCGTGAACAACAAAGCATCACGAGCAGACAGCACGTCCATAGGAAAAACATTTTATTGAAAAACATTTTCAGTTTGTAACAGACTGGTGGAATGTGTGTCATTTATCCTCACTTTGAACTTCTTTAAATTTTTGAATGTTAAAACCATTTTTTTTTTTCACAGCCTGGCCATCTCATACTGCAAGGAAAGTTGGGGGGGCGGGGGGGGGGGGGGCTGGAGGGGGGAGAAGAGGGTAAACAGCCACACCCGGTAACCATGACAACCAACCATGACATGACGAAAGAAAAACCAGGGGGGGGGTGGGGGGGGGTAGACGAAAAAAAAAAACAAATAAAACAATGCAAATATAATACTGTGTCACCTACAAACTGGACTGAAATTAAATCATAAACAGACCAAAAAAAACCAAAAAAAAACAAAAAAAAAAAGAAACTAATTCAATAAATATTTATGGTACACACTTATGGCACAAATATGCAGCAGTCGGTTTGGCAACTTTTCTCTCATTTTTTTTTTTTTTTTTTAAAACCAAATTACCATGGAAACAGTGCAAAAGGGGAGGGAGTGGGGAGGACACGGGCTTTCCATCGAGCGCTAGCTAAAATACATAGCAAAAAATTCAAATTTTATACAAAACATCTTACTTTAAGAGTTTATAAAAAAATGTTTTTTATTGGGTTCTGGTCAATATTTACATAAGCTATTTACCAAAAAAGTAGTATGCTCTGTTTTACTGAAGTGTATTCCATTTTTTCTGTACTTTTTTTTTCCATTTACTTTCCTAAAAAGGTGAATAAGGCTATTGTAACAACCCAGGATCCATATACAATACAAACATTAATGTATTTACAGTTTCTTACCTACAGAAGTACGGTGCAAAATTACTGAGTCAAGTGACCAAGGGCTGACCATACGAGCAAGGCATTTTACATTAGCCTGAGGTGCTTCTCCTAGCCCGCGTGCTAAGACTCTCACAGCATCGCTACGACGTTTCATAACGGGGTCGATCGTAACCCGGTCGATGTTGGGAGAGTGTTAGTCGGGTGGCAGCTAAGAAAAGGACGCCAGATTCAAAGAAACTAATAAGATTGTCATATTCTGCCGCAGACAGACAGCAACTAAACAGCCATTTGTTTGTTGTATGTGTGTTTTTTTTTTCACCTTTTTCTTTAAATACCTGTTCAGGTGTGATATATATGCTTTTTTAATGGTTTCATTTTTCACAGTTTACCTTTGTACTACGGCACACAGTCAAAAAAAAAAACAGGAAAAAAAAAAAAAGGTTCAAATAATACTACAAATAATGCAGGAAATAAAAACTAACAGCAGGCTTGTGTGACGTACTTTGCTAGTTTTGTGTCATTTGTTTGTTGTTACATCTTTCAGTGGTTAAGAACACTTTCCATAGGTGGTTTTTTTTTTTTCTCTGAATTGATTAAAAAAATAAATAAGAATTGCATATTTGCAGATTTTGTAGCCTCTTAGAGGCACAAACCTCAGATCATACAAGGCTTGGCTTTTCGGTGAAATTTTGATGTTCTTTATGAACAAAATGACGATGATGTCGATGATGGGCTGATATATGCTCGGGTTCACGGCCTAAAGTCACGATTATGATCGTAAGCCGGCGATATCGATGAATGTGAAGTTACTGAAATATAGACTTGCTCAACACACGCACGCTCACGCACACACACACATACATACACACATGCACAGAAAACATGAAGGGTGTGTATGAGGAGAATAAAGTGAGGGGGGGTGGGGGGGGCGATGGGTGTTCATGGGAATTATCCTTTGGGAGATGCTACACTGAGTGAGTGTGGGAGACACAGCTACTCTGCCCTTGTGTACACCAACGTGAGCTATTTTTGGGTCAGATAACTCTACTCCCCTCGGAGCCGGGGGCCCGGGGCCCGGGGCCCGGGGCCGCCCTCCCCCTGGTCCTCCTTCCCAGGAGAGCTCATGAAAATATGGGACTCAGTGGGTCGAGAGATATCAAATAATCAAAAACCTAGATTGCATAATGTGCACTTATACCATAATATATTAGCGTTACTTCTTCTTCTTCTTCTTCTTCTTCTTCTTCTTCTTCTCCATGCCGCCTGACAACACCTGTGCTCTATGTGTCTATCATAAATAAATTCTGCTTTTTATTTTTATTTTTTTCATTTTTTTAATCTTTGTAATGTCCTTTTTTTTTTTAAATGTACATCTATTTTGTAAGAAAAAAAAAAAAAAGAAGTAAATTAAAAACTCACAATATGGAAATGCTAATGGAGATTGAGAAACAGTGACAATGTAAGTAAATGTCCCTGTGCTTTTTTTTTTTTTTTTGAAAACAAGAATAGGAGAGCACCGGTCACACTGATTTGGGCCCTCAGGGCACCCTTAATCATCCTTGGACATAAACATTACAGTACCTAGAGCTGTTTCAGCCAGCTATGCTAACCTCAACTAGATCTCGGGCCTCTTCTTCACCTGATGCGAAAAAAACGGCAGTAAGGCGAATTGAAATTTTTCTTATTGCCCCTAAAACTTTCCCAGAGAAGCTGAGTCGAGCCGTCGCTACTTAAATCTGACGGGATACAGCTGCTCTCCCATGTCTCTAGCTATCACTGTGTCTCTTTACTGTGGACGGCTGCGAAGAGTGGAGGTACCAAAAAAAGGGGGGGCGGGGTTTGGGGGGGTTGGGGGGTTGGGGGTTAAAAGTGCTGCTCTATGTATATGAAAGTCCTCCACTCTTCCCAGAAGCCACCTGGGCAGACGCCTCCTCCCTCACTCCTTTTTTTTTTTTTGCGCTCTCTCTCTCTCGCCCCCCCTCTCTCTCCTAGCAACTGTTGTTTGGGTCACTTTTGTGTTTGAATGTCACGTACGATATGACGTGTCACTAAAGGATAAGAAAACCTCTATCTGCACTTGAACTACACCAGGATATGAAAACCAGATACGACCAAAAAAAAACAAAAAAAACAAGACCAGTAAATGTTGACAGTACAAAAAAAAAAAAAAGAGAATCTATTTTTTTTCCTTAAAACCTTCAAGTAACATCTGAAAGAGGTGTTTTGCTGAAAACATAAGGAGAAATGGTGTAAATCCACACTGAAACCCAAACAGTTCACATCGACCGGTGAGACCATGTGTGTGTCTGTCTGTGTGTGTGTGTGTGTGTTTGTGTGTGTGTGTGTGTGTGTGTGTGTGTGTACATGTGATGGTGAGAATGTGGGTGAATGCAGGGTGAATGGGTGATCTCTGCGAATCAGTCAGGAAAAAGTCCCAGAGAGGATCGGTGCAAGAATCTCTCTCCTCTTTTTTTTTTTTCCTCTCGTGTCCGGCTGGATAAATCCACAGAGTCTCTCTGGCTAGTGAGCATCAAAGTGTGGGGGGGGGGGGAGGTGGGGGGGAGGGAGGGGGGGCAGCAATTTTTGTGAGTTCATGGTCAAGCCCACGTCCTGTATCACCTCTCCTCCTCCTCGCTCGTGTTTAAGTTCCCCTCTCTCTCTTATTCCAAGCAGAAGTCTCTCTTCAGGTGAGGCCGAATGACTTTTTCCCCTCCTCTCTTTTTTTTTTTTTCCCAGGAAAAAAAAAACACTTCAACGTCCGTACATCCATCTGTCTGTCCCATCCGAGAAAAAAAAAAAAAACATGCTGTGTGCATCTGTCTAACTTTCTGATCCCACAACACTCAGTTCCCCCCCCGCCCCCCCTCACACAAAAAAAATGCTGCAGTGCACAAAACAATACAGGGAGCAACATCGGGGAAAGAAGAAGAAGAAGATAGAGATCATTCTCCTCTATGTTTCCCAAAAAAGAGCCCCAGAGAGCAGCAGCAGTGGCAGCAGCAGCCTTCTCTCAGGCCACGCCCCCCCCCCCGCCGACCACCACCACCACCGCCACCACCCCGTCCCGTCCCGTCCGCACCGACTATGAACAAACCAGAGCGACAAGGTATCAGCAAAACTTTTGATAAAGAAAAAAAAATAGTGACAAAACATCAGAGGAGAGGAGGAGGAGTTGACAGAGTGAGAGAGAGAGAGAGAGAGAGAGATAGAGAGATAAAGAGAGAGAAAGAGCGAGAGTGTTCGTTTGCAGGCGTGCCGGCGGCGCCGGCCGGAACCAAAAAAACAAAAAACCCGCTCTGCCCAGGGATTGTTCCAGTTTGTTTCTTGCTTTTTTTAAAAAAAAGTTCCACCTCAGACTTTGTAATAGATGTTGGCGGGACTCTGCGGCGGCATCTCTTGAACTATGTAGACCGGGTGGCCGTAGTCGCCGCTGACCTTCTCGTAGTGCGGGCAGAAGACGCTGTCAGCAGTCCTAAGCGGGATGATGATGTCGCTGGGCTCCGAGCCGTTATTGTTCCCGCCGCCTCCGCTCCGTTTAGGCGTTGCCAGGGTGCTTAGCGACAGCGTGGCCGCGTGCTGAGGCGAGTGCTTGCGGTGCCGCCGCCGGTATTTGAGCAACAGCAGGACCAGCATGATGATGATGATGATGAAGATGACGCTGCCCGAGGCGATGCCCACGAAGATGGCCACCTCCGAGCCGATGACGCTGGAGGATTTCCCGGTGTTGTTGGCGTCGCTTTCTCTAGGCGCTACACCTGGGAGAGAGAAAGATAGAGAGGAAGAAGTGAGTGAAATGACAGTATGAGCTGTTTGTTCAGCGGCTCATCGTTCAAACTCTGAGTATAAATGTGAAATCTCTTCATGGAGGAAACACAGACTGAACTTTTAAGGTCGAGGTATGCTTGAAATAAACTAGTCCATACATGGTGTCGTCCAAAGATGACGTGGTGTTGTCAGAAAGGAGGGAACTAGTGATAACAGCACACATTTGATTTAAAAAACGGGGGTAGAGTAAAAGCGTTTGATTGTTGGAAAAGTTGTTGGAAACATTTCCGGATGAGGTCCCTGCAATCCTGACATCAGACAGAGATGTGAGAGGAAGGGAGGAAGGGAGGGAGAGGAGGGAGGAAGAGGAGAGGAGGAGGTTTCTGATGCTGTTCAAGGATCTGAAAAGCACTTTGGTTGAAGATAACTGACCCCTTTCAAGTCTTTTCTCTGCCTTTACCTTTGTATTGTTCACGCTCATTCCATCATGTCACAATAATAAAGGTATAGTGAAGCGAGCCGGCGGCGGCAGCAGCACGGTGGCTGAGAGTGAAGCCTGCTCACAGACGGGCTTTTTTTGTATAAAGGTCACATTCGATCGGTGGCTATTCAAATTCAGCCGGTGAAGACGGCAACCTTGAAACTAGGGCAATCAAAAGCTCTGATAGTAGATGATACAACGGGCTGGGGGGGGACGGGGGGGGGGGGGGGGGGGGATACAGAGGCAAACGGCACTTAGATAAATTACATTTTGAAAGACATAAAAAAAAAGTAACTTCATTTTCTAACTAACAGCCCCGGCAGGAAGAAAATAAGACATTTGTAAGATATTTGATGGCATCATGTGACATCAATTATGAAAGCCAAGCTGTGCTCTGACTCCCAGCGATGGACACTCTGGTTCACATCCAACACTGAAGGGTGGATGCGTTCTGTACTTCCCCCCCTGGTACAGGTGGATTACTGCGTCCCCCCCACCCCCCCTACAACCCTGTCTGCTGCTGTTTTCCTGAAGGTCCTAACAGTGCTTTTTTTTGCTGTGGTATGGGGGGGCGGGGGGGGGATAGGAGATGGCAGGCAGCCCAAAAGCAAGGACCCTTACGTTGTTTTACAAAGGGATTATGCTGCCTCAGACGCTCTGCCCATAGCACTCTGACGCCCATATGCTCCCGCTAGCAGCCGGGAACGGAGGGATGAGACATAAAAAAAAAAAAAAGCATGATGGGGGAACAGGAAAACGCAGAGACAAGATGCTGATGTCTGCAGAAGACGGTGCCAGCGTGGATTTAACGGGCAGGATGGCAGGTCGGCGAGCTTGTCATCGCAACGGATTTGGGAATGAAAACAGAAAGTGTCGGGTGAGGCCACGCCCTGGGTGAACCGGGACACATGGGGAAGGACTGGAGGACTGTTTATATAGGTCAGCTTGTTTTTGTTCTTGGCCCCTTCCTGTTTCTTTTTTTTTTTTTTTTTTTTTTCTGAGCACAGCTCGCTGCGGAAATTGCCAGCCTGATTTTCTTCTAGGCAGATTTTTAACTGCAATATAATAGCCGAGATAAGAGCGGTCTGCACGGAGCTGCACGTCGTCTCGTCTGAGTCGTGATTCGGTGCAGAAACAAGTGTGTGTCTGTGCTAAGAACAGGTCGTTAAAAAAAAAGATGGCAGACAGCGATCGGATCATTTTCCTGAAAATGTCACTTAAGCGGCGGGTTAAGGCTGGAATGGAGCCAGCGTGGAGATACCTTATAAGTCCTTGAGAGGCCGGAGATGCCTATCAGTTTTATGGGCAACATTCAATTACTGGCTGATGAATCGCTGACCTTTCTTTCCTGCGCTTTCACACACACACACACACACACACACACACACACACACCTCACACACACACACACACACATGCTTGCTATCTACTCTCTTAGCTGGCCCAACAATCGTGCGCCCCAAATGCCAAACTGTTTCAATAAATCCTACACTCAATTACCACTTTCCCAGGATTTAAGCCAAGAATAGGTGAGCTCACCTGGTTTTTCCAGCACGTCGTTAGTTTTGTCGTCCTTGCCGTCTGGGTGCTTGGGAGAGTAGGGTACTCTGGTGGGGTTGTATTTGGGTGAGATAGGGTCAGAGGGATCTGCAAAAAAAACACAGATAAGATGCACAGGGATTAATAAGGACACAGTTTATGCTAATGTTTAGCATTTGTCAAGTCAATCAGGTGAGTATCTTCATCCTGGTTGTCGTGTGGAGGTTAACTGCTGGTGTTTCGTTGGATAGACTTCACAGAATTCAAACCCATCCTTTAACTAATCACTGATGATCTTAAAAAAAAAAAAAAAAGTCATCTCCTCCTCTTTGAGCACCGATAACGCTTCTCAAAAGCAAATTTAAAGCCTTGCTAACGCAGCCAAATTTCCTTGACTTCCTCAATTTGGATCCACATAAAAGCAAAGTGTTTCCGTAGATACGGCCCCCTCATGATCCAGATAATACTGTAATCAGCCATAAAGAGTGGTTAATGGTTGTTTTTGGGTTCTGCGATGGGTCCATATGGTTTGAAATGCTGCTAAAAACGGCCGTCAGTATATATCCGTTGCGGTTCTGAAGCTGAGCAGACTACAAAACAGTCACGAGGCGATTCTCTGAGCATCTGTTGTTATAATCACTAGTGTTCTCAGGTTAAACTCCTCTTAACCGTACCAGAACCACACTTAATAGTACATTTCATCAAACGCATCAGCTGATTTTCAATACTATTAAGCACCAGAACCAATTTCCAGGGCTTGTTCGGCACCTGTTCTTCCCCTTCCTCAAAGTGCAGCAGCTTCAATTAATTCCCTGACCTTCAGCGATTCTCAATAGCTCTGAAGCCGGCGCCGACGAGAGAGGGTGGACCTCTGGAAATTATCACACCGGGTGGCAGTCGGGCAACTGATTTATGAATAATTATTGCCATAATTAAGATTAGGTTTCGGTCTGTCTGGTGTGACCACGTGTGCACGCTTCAGAGGGGGCGGGGGGGTGTGTGTGAAGGTGTCACACATGCAAAGTCAAAGATCATGAGCATTGATTGTGTTTGTGTGCGTCTAAACTAAATTTGCATGTGTAGAAAGCCTTCCGCTTGAAAGAGCTCATAACAGCAGATGCTTCCAGTGCATGTGTGCATGCAAGCATACGCAATTGCGTGTGAATATGTGTGTGTGTGTGTGTATGTTTCAGTGCATTAGGCTTCCGCTAGATTACATTTCCTGCCCCCCCTCGCAGCCCCCAGGTGTCATGGAGACGATGGAGCTGTATGCTGCACAGCCTCCTATGACCTTATTCGGGCATTTTCAGAGTCTCTCACACAATTTTGCACAATGTACAAGCGGTGCTGCTGCTGCTGCTGCTGCCGCTGCGTCGTCGCTGCCTGCTCATGCCTGCAGGCGCTCACCACCGTAATTCAATAATACAATACTCACTTTGTCCCACTTTCATGATTATCTTCATGGACTTGGTCTTGCACACTCCCCCCTCCTGGTTGTCGATGCCCTCCATGGTGCCGTTAGATGTAGCTACATCAGACAAGAGAAAGAGAGAGAGAGAGAGAAGAACAAGGTTAGAATTAGCTGTCACTGCGAGCATCTGCTACAGAAAAAAAAGATGTGTCGGGGGGTAATTGTGTTGCCATATATGCCTTAAGCCTATCTCAGAAAAACAGCCAGTTCCCAAAGACAACAGAGACACTGAAAGCTTTCCGTTGAGGAAGGATATGAGTCATACCCCCCCTTAATAAAATCACAATTCACCCGTTCATCACCTCAGTTGCTCCGCACCGGCAGAATATTTCACATCCCCAAAGTCAATTAGCTTGAGTAATTGTGACTGTAATATCTCTAACTGTGCTGATGGGCCTCATGAAGGAGGCAGTTAAAGGAGGTGAGGAGAGAGAGGGAGAGACAGAGAGAGAGAGGGGGAGAGACAGAGAGAGAGAGGGAGAGAGAGACAGAGAGAGAGAGGGAGACGACTACGGCGGCTACGGCTGCAATGACAGCGGCCATCTTGGCAAGCCGCAGGAAATTTGGCTGCTTATTGTGCATTAACGCTAACGACACTCCAGAGAGCGGTAGCCAGTTATTAAAGAACACACTTTTTGGATTTTTTAAAAAGCCCTCAAATACTCAGATCTAAAAGCCAAAACCTGCTACCAGGCTTAAAGAAGAAGAAGAAGAAGAAGAAGAAGGATCTGCTGACAACAGAGAAAAGATGAAAATAGGAAGGGCACTTTTTCAGGAGAGGCAGTGAAATTAAGGGTAACAGAGGGAGGTGATAAATACCTCAATGGCCCTGAGATGAAAAGAACTTAAAGGATCTTAAAAACTTGTTTAAACACAGGAGAAAACAGAAGTGCTAACCGCTAAACACTGTGTTTAAGGGACAGCGGCAGATGTTGGGAGAGGAATCTGGTGGGGCGGTGCAAGACGTCCCACGTGTGACGAGGAGGAACAAAACAGGCCCTGTAAGCAGATGCTGTGAAGGCTTTTTTTTTTTTTTTTTTTACAAAAAATGGAAACTGCACTTTTGAATTTCTAGTGTCAGACTTTTAGTGCAGATGTGGCCCACACACACATGGACAAGATCCAGAGGAGCGAGCTGCCAAAGAGCTCAATCAGCTGGAGGGCCATTAGCTGCCACCTCTCTGCATGTATCTGCTTTTTATCTGTGCTGCCTCCGGAGGCTGCAGGACGGAACTGCAGCTAAATCGGGATGTGAGGGGGACAAGAGAGCTGGCGAGGAGGGAGGGAGGGAGGGAGGGGAAGGTGGGGGAGAGGGGGGGGGGAGGAGGTGGAGGGAGTTGGGCTTGTGGTCTATCAGGTCAGTAACACAGAGGCTAACGAGCTGCCAGGGCTTAGCGGCTTGGCGTCCCGCCAGCGCGCAGTGGCCCGCATTCACTACGACTGCTGCCCCCCCCCCCACACCCCCCCTCCTTCCTCTCCAGCCTCTCCTTCTCTCCCCACTCCTTCCAACAACACCCCATCATCCCCAGTTTCCTCCTCTCTAGGGTGGCCACCTTACCTTCTTCCCTAAACTCCCTTAACACACATTCACCGCCTCCTCCTCCTCCTCCTCCTCCTCCTCCTCCTCCCTCGTTGCCACCTCAACATGTTCCACCTCCCGTTCATCCTGCTGCCTTTTTTTTTTTTTTTTTTTTCCCCCGAAGCTTTTCCATCAACTGCAAGGGAATTGAAAGGCAGGTGCTTCATCGAGATCCCGATTGAAATTGCTTTGAAAAATTAAGCTCTACTTTCTCTTTCTCCTCCTCCTCCTCCCCGTCATCCCTTTCCGTTTTTTTTTTTTTTTTCCTCTCTCTCTCTCTCTCTTTTCCTTTCCTCCCTCCCAGCTACCAATCATTTTGATCCGAATCCCCTTGCCTCAATAAGACGGTGATGGGAGCGGACACAAAGAGCATGTTAACAAGGACTCCCTCCCTCCCTCCCTCCCTCCCTTCCATCTTGCCTCCTCTCTCTCTCCCCCCCTTTCTCCCGCTCTAGCTGACCTATGGCTTTCCAGTGGAGACCGAAAAGCACATTACAGACAAAGCTCCTTAAAGGCTTGTGCTCCTGTGACCGTATGTGTGTGTGTGTGTGTGTGTGTGTGTGTGTGTGTGTGTGTGTCTGTTGCATAAACCTGTTAGCACAACACATTTTATATCTTGCAGGATGTCATTAACCTTTCTAACAGTTTTACTTTGATGAGCGATCGACACGACGAGGGTGCGTATGCGCGGTAGTGTTACGCGGGATGTGGACGTGCACACGCTCAAAAGCAAATATGCCTGAGGGGTCAGAGTTCACAGGATGTGAAGGGTGGTGAACCGCACAGAAGGTGTATTTAGGGCTCATCTGCCATGCCTTCTTCTTTCCTTCCTTATCTCGGTTCTATTTAACACTGAAGATAAAAAAAAAACACAAACATCCCCCTTTTAAAGTTTCCAAAAAAACACCTCCTTTTCAAACTGGGCTGCAACATTTCATTGACGTTTAAAAGAAATCTGAAAAACTCCAATTTGGAGTCGTTTTAAACTTCTTCTTCTTCCCCTTTAAATGCGGAGTAAAACACACACACACACCCGCCATGCCAAGGCTGCAGTCCAGGCAAGCCTGACTTGGATTTAAACAGAATGCGATTGTTGAATTGGCCGAGGCTTGCTGAATGACTTGGCCGTCCTCGGCTCAGCCAGACGAGGCCAGGTCAGGCCCGGACTGGGAGAGCAGACTAACTGGCTAGAGGTAACCAGATAATCCGTAATACTAGGGGAACATGGTTGGAGGAGGAAGGGTGGGATAGACCCGGTACATATAAGGCCCTCCACAAATGGATTTAGTCACAAACTACAGCTGGCATTACAACTATTCGGATAAGACTCGCAGACAGCGGAGGGAAAAAGGTGAGAGAGAGAGAGAGAGAGAGAGAGAGAGGTGGAAGAATACCAGAAGAAAAAAAACGGTGAGAAAGATTAACCCTTGATTCAGCTTGTGTGTGACCTTCTGCAGGCACACAGAGAAGAAGAAGAAGAAGAAGAAGAAGAAGAAGAAGAAGAAGAAGAAGGAAAAAGTCTGATTTTCCTTCACTCCATTATGACTGTGGACTCTGGAGCGTGTGGTTTCGATGGGGTTTTTTGGGGGTTGAAATAGACTGGTCCCATACACACACATGCGCTCACATATATATACTCATGAATGCAAAAACAGGCTCCGCAACAGGGGAAAAAAAAGACCATCAGGAAAAATCACTCACCAGCTGTGACAAGGTATCGCTTGAGACCAAAGTGACAGCTTGAGTGAGTCTGTAAAAAAAAAAACGTGCCAGCACACACACACACACCTACACACACACACCTACACACACACCTACATGTCACATGTAGTCTCAAACAAATGGTACAAGTGTGTCAAAGAAAGTGTCCTCAAGTGTCTCTATGTGTTACAGCCACCTGTGAAATTAGCGCGAGAGCACACACAGCTCTCCAACCACAATCCCACCCTACGCCATAAAAAACACACACACACCACAAGTCACTCAATCTCCCCCCCACCCACCCACCCCCATCCTCAACCTCCTTAACTTAATTTACCCTCTTTAACTTAATTTTCTCGTGTTTATCAAATCAACAGAGTGGAAAATCACGCCGTGTTTAACGAGACAGTCAATTGTGAGCTGCAGTCGAGATAAAGACGGGCGCGGGCTCTTAACTCCATTTCCTTCTGTCTGCTAATGCAACTAGCGAATAGCAAAAAAAGAAAACCCTCAAATGCTACATGTAGCTGAGCTAGTTTATACAAATATATATTTCAGATTGTATATTTGAGCATTTTCACAAATATGTGACATAACTCTTGAGCTTAAAGAGCCTTTTAAAGCTTTGAAAAACTACACTTTTGCCAAAACTCTGTGGGTATAATTAATACACAATGCACCGCCGAGAGACAATGCTGTGCCGCTCATAAATAGTGAATCAGAGCAAATGCATGGCAACATGAGGCGTCTCAGAGAGAACAGATAGGAAGAGAGACGGACTGTATTGCACACAGACAGAGAGAGAGAGAGAGAGAGAATGAACGGATGGACAGAATGAGGATGTGTCCCGGAAAGACTGAAAGAGAAGAAGAAGAAGAGGAAGAAGAAGAAGAGAGACAAAGGCAGCTATGATCTAAACACTGAGTATAATTGCCATCCGTCGGGTAGCTGTGGAGCGTGAAGCCATCATCTCAGCGCCGGGGTTTGTGGGCTGGTTAATGCCCGTCACTGCCGTGTGGCCTAATCGCCCGTGACAGTGGGCGCCTTTGCATTCAGGGACCCCACTGACCTCAGAAACAGGTCGGGTCAAAGCCGGGTTACCCCAAATACCAAAGCTGCCTATAATAACCAACTGCTACCGGTCAGCGCTGCTCCGCTCAAACACACACACACAAACATTCGAAATCAATTATTTAAAATCTGCATTTATGACCATTTTACATTACATTCACTCAGTTATTACAGCAGTGAGAAGTGGTAAAATTACAATTACAAAAAAGCAGAGTTTGACTGCGAGTTGAAGCAGGAATCCACTTGTTTTTTAGCCTTTTTTCTCTCTCCGTGCAGACAGACAGTAGAGTAACATCGACTGCTGCTGATTAATCCTGCCTCCCGTTTTCATGATGTGATAATAACGCCAGCACCAATCTAATACTGGTGAATCTGGATAGTTTGAATCAGTCGAAAAAAAAACCTGAAAGTGCATTTTAAATTCACGTCTAATTTAATGAGAGGGAATTTTCTGTCTAAAAGAGCTCAGAGTAGATTCACACAAACAGTCAGAGTAGTTTTCTGTTGTGAGTGAAGCAAAAAAAAGGTGATTAAATTCTTGATGAAATTTCCCTGTGCATGTCTGCTCTGACTGTAAATTCATGCCATGTCCTTCTCCTGCCCTCTTTAGCTCATCTCTCTCATACCGCCTCTCGCTATGCCCCCATTCCCTTCAGCTCTACTTCTCATCTCTCTCTCTCTCTCTCTCTCTATATTCCCTCCTTCTCTCTCTCTTTAGCTCTCTTTCCTGTTTCTCCCTCCTTTACCCGTCCCTTCCTCTTCAGCTCTCTTTCGCTTTCGTCACTCTCCTCTCCGCTTTCTGCCCCCCCCCCCACTCCCTCTCTCTCCCTCTCTCTCTCTATCCCTCTCTCTATCTCTCTCTCTCTCCCTCTTTAGCTCATGTAATCATCTAGCTCACTAGGTTCTCGGCTTCAGGCCATGCTGCCGCAAACAATCACATCAAACTCATCTGCTCTCAACTGGAGCAACACTGCGCGCTGCCTCTTTAAAAGCACACACACACACACACACACACACACACACATACACATACACATGTGCATGCACAAATACACAAACGTGCACACATGTATGAGCAGCGGCAGAAATCTCTGCAGATATACAGCAGCAGCAGCACAGGATACACAGTTTGCATATTCACAACCACATGGAAAGCTACACACACACACACACACACACACACACACATATACGTACAAGCAGGCCATATAACACACACTAACGCTGACTTACACAAGTTTTTTGTCATTGGTGCAGAGGAAAAAAAAAAAAAAAATCTGACCGCCTGTCAGTCTTTGCTGCAGGGTCGTACAGGAAGAGACAGACAGAACGCTGAGGCCTGATGTTACAGTTGTTTGAATCTAAAAGGGGAGGTTTGGGTGTTGGAGTGCAGGGGATGGGATGGGGGGGGGGTAGTGCGAGCACTCCCATGTAATCTAGGTCTAGCCTTGGCACAATACTCAACACAAGGCAGCGCTAATCCAATTGGTTGAGACTCAGATCCGTAGCATTGATGTAGGGGCCTTGGCAATTGTGAGAAGAAATGGAGGATTAAACGCTGGTTAATTAATTACGTATCGAGTGCTCACTCCAAAAAGACTAATGAAATCCTCGTGGTGAACTTTCTGAGTCGGTGTCACACTCTGATGGATCTTGGACAACACTTGTGGTGGGAAGGCGGAGGGGCTTGGGGGGGAGGAGGGAGGGGGAGGGGGGTTCGGGGATAAACACACACACACACACAACCACACACACACATATAATAAGATGGAGATGCTTCCACGTAGATGTACACAGGGCAAGTGCATCCATCAATACCTTTACCTCCTTCACCCAGCACACACACATTGATGCCTACAAGCAAAGATTCACACATTGCACTCGCTCCGACACTGCAAGGTAAAAACAACCATGACTCCACCTACGTGCACCTCTGTGTATTCGTCTCTCTCTCTCTCTCTTTTTTTTTTTTTTACTGTTTGCTTGTGCTTTACTCCTGGTGTTTACCCATGCAAAGCTTGAGAGATTCTCCAAGCGACAAATTCGTCAAAAAAAAAAACAAAAACAAAAACAGGAATACCACTAAATACACAACATAGTGCCACAATGCAACTGCAGTGGGCCGTTAAAAGCTGTAGAACTGGGGCAAGAGTTAGCCAAGAAGAGGCAATTAACAGCGAAAACGTGACACACTCCAATGGAGAAACGGCTCCTTCTTTCCCCTCTTTAGGCTACACATTAGCATTTTGGGTGAATGTGGAGGGAGGAGGAGGAGGAGGAGGAAGGGAGGTGGACTGGAGTTGGTGTTGGTGGAGGGGAATTTGCAAGAACTGCAAAATTGGATTTTCCAAACCCTCTTTTTTTTTTAAAAAAAGTTCCAAATTGAACTTTCCCCACCACTCTTTTCTGTTCCAACTTGTCAACTCTGGCAGGCGGATGAAGGAGAGACGGTGGGAAATTGAATATTCTCATCTGCTGAGGTCGTGATGGAGAGTTGTGATTGAAACACATGTTATAGATAGATGGAGCGAGGGGGACAGTTGTTATGTACCTGTGCAGCTGTGTGTGTGTCTCCTTAGGGACTCCTTAGTGTGTGTGTGTGCAGTATCTCACACACATGTATGCACCCCCTACATGTACCCCGTGTTGCTCCTTCTCATTCATGTCCTTAATTAACCTGGACTTAATCCTGTCTTGCAGACTCTCATCCACCGACTATGTGATCACATTCAGCGGCAGGAGCACAGGCAGAGCACCGAGGAGAACCAGGGTAAGTAAACACCAGCATCGGCTCATCAATAATTAACTGCAGCGCTTGGGTGGAGGGAGCCGAGGAGGAGACGAGAGGAGGGTGATCACGTCTGCGCCTCTTCAGTCAGAAGCCTTTGTAGTCCTTCAGCACACACACACACACACACACACACACACACACACAGACCACATCTAATGGTTTGTTCAGCTTATGTGGGTGTACATGCACACAGATTGTATTTGTGTGTGTGTGCGCCGGTTTATTTGCCACCTAACTGGAAAAGCTCACACTGTCACAAATTTAACCTGCTTTATTTGCTCCAACATATTTGCCTCGAATACATGTCTGACCTGTCAGACGACAACAGCACCTGTTAGACTCTTAACACTACGAGGCATGCCCCGCCATGCAAAGTATCCTGCAGCTATGACACATTAGTGGCAGAGCAGCTACTGTTGCCTGTTTGCTTTTAAACTAAAGTTAAGTCAAACTGGATGAGCATATTGTGTCGGCCTGTTTTTTTTTCTGAAACAGCTGCTTCACAGATTCTCTCGGCAGAACTTCTGAGCGCCGTGGAGCTCAGAAGAAAATGAAGGAGTTGGCTACTGCGAAAAAGAGAGATTTATACAGGACGGTATGACTAGTTGCTACCTTGCACATTTGTTTTGCAAAGCTGAACTTCCTCTACCATAGTAATCTGTTTGGATAAGATGCAGTATTTCCTGCTCTTCTTTCCTTCCCTCTTTCACTCTCCTTTCTTCCTCTTCCTTCTACTCAGTCAGAAATATGGCCCTTCCTCTCCTGTGACAGCTCACAGATGGCTGTGGCAGAGCCTCACAGATGGTCCTATCTGCGGCGCACCCCCCTCAGCGTCACACAGATGGTTCAGTCCACCTCCCATGTTTCAAACCAGGGGGCCGTCGCTAAAACCCCATCAAAACTTCCTTCCCAGGATGGCGTTAGTACATCACAGGCAATCAGCAAAGCGGAGTGGCCACACCTGTACCGCACAGGACTGGATAGAGAGTCATTTCTAAGCAAAAAAAAAAAAACACAAAGGGGGGGGGGGCTGTGACGAGCACAAGCTGCTGAGGGGACTCATAGCTGAAGGGTTCAATATGCTTTAAAATTCACTAGTGTGTACAAAGTGTCTCGCATGTTCAGAACGGCTGCACCGCCTGAAAGATTTAAGCGGCGCACACTCGCATGTAAAGTGAACTGATTGTGTAAAGACTGAGGAGAGAGCTGGAGAGAGAGACAACCTCGCATCCTTTGACATTTGCACACAACGCGTGCCGGACGATCACAGCATGCAAGCGCTCGTCGGACTGTCAGTTTCATAAAAATCGTCTGAGGCAGCGCCCCCAAAAAATTCCCAACATCAGAAAGGTGTGGAAGCTTCAGACGCTGCTCGACGATCTAACAAGCACTTTCACTGAAGCAACTACTTACTCGCACTTTTCCTCCAGCTTTGAATAGTTTGGCTTTAAGATTCTGACGTTAGATCTTGCTAGAGGCTTGATTTATACAACAAGCGAATCCCCCACGGAGAGAGAGAATCTTTGAAAAACCCCCTTCTTTGAAAGGTATTTTAACATAACTTCAAATGGACCTAAAATGTTTACTTGTGTGTAGTGTTGTTTACTTGCTTATATCTCTAGGATCTCCAGGAAAAAAATAAAAAATCATCCTTTGGATCTGTGATGTATAAGGAACTCTCGGTTATCTGGCGATGACACGTCGTCTACTTTCCCCCCTCAACCTCAGTTTCATCTACTTCAGGTTTTTTTTGTCCATCAATACCTTTAGAGAAGATGTATGAACTTGCAACAACAGTACATCTTGTAAGAATGACTCAAATGAATGTTTGCCAGGTTGTGGGAAGATCTCAGCTTAAAAATTCACCATCTCTAACTGACCAGTTTTTGATACAATCACACAACAAACTAGAACCAAGAAATTCAAGGTATGAACCCAACAGCTGGTTCTTCAACCTTGTGGAACTATTAAAGGTTGTTTTTCCCCTTTAGGGACAGAGCAGTTAGTACTTACAGATGATGTAGTAGTCTTTCCCCCTGAAGAACTCCAGGCCCCATAGATTAGGGCTGAACTCCTGAAACTTGAGGGTGAACTTGACGTCCTGGTCGGGTTTGACACAGTTGAGGAGCGGCGTGTCGGCCTTGGTGATGGTGCAGCTCTCCAGCTGCTCCCTGGGCACCATGTACACCTTGTAATACTCCACGCCATCGGTTATCCCGCCGTCCACGCGGGGGCACACAATGTCCAACTTATCCCCGATCTGGGGGTACAATACCACGCCTTGGCCTGGCACGAATCTGAAAGGAGACGCAGGGACAAGGGCAGAGAGAGAGAGAGAGAAAGGATATTAGTTAGCTGCAGAAAAACTTATGATAAGTCATTTATTATGCATCGCGCATTGGAGTGTTTGCCATCGAGCCTCTCCGTATCGTATTATTGATGTGGTAATTACTGATTGTGTCCATTAATTTTAGATGATGACGGATAATAGCGGGAACGGTGTATGTGTGCGTACCCGTGCGGTGCAAAGTGACCCCGTATCTGAAGATAAAATCACAGAGCTTTTTTCTTCAGCGTCGTGGCGGAGACGGAAAGAGCGAATAATTAACCGGATAAATGAGGAGAAGAAGGCGGCGGCGGCGGCGCGCTTCCCGGATGCGAGCGGGGGGGGAAATGGCAGAACGGCGCCGGCATATAAAACAGAAAATTAAAAAACGATAAAAAACTCAGCAGCTCGGTGAGACGAATTCACAACAAAAAAAGAACAGCACCCTGAAACACACACACACACACACATACACACACACACACACACACACAGAAAGACAGAGAGCCTGGAGGGGTTTGTCTGGGAGTGTAGTTGAATTTCCCTAAATTCTTCCCAAAAGTAAAATAATGTTGCCATTTAGTCTCCCAGTACAGAGAGACCCTGCAGCATTCCTGTGATCGCACACACACACACACACACACACACACACACACACACACATACACACATACACACACTCCCAGTTGGAGTTTGAGTTGTAGGTGAAACCTTGTATTTATCTGCTAAATGAATTTGCCCCACGCTTGAATACAATTTGAAATGTTAACCATGAACGCCCAGGAGGCTTTTTATGGCATGCTGACAAAACTGGTACAAGCAAAGATACACAGGAATGCACTGCAAATACTGATTCATGAAAATGATGAAAATATGTAGCGGGAACATTTAGGTTTAACATGTTGATCTTATGCACTCGTGTGTCTGGTGACTGGGGATTGGATTTCTAGCAATGGAGTGCTGCGACTAACAGTTATTCTCAGTATTTTCTTGATTAATTAGTTGTTTGGCCTTGAAAATGTAGTGAAAATGCCTGTCAAACTTTCCTTAAGCCCACGTTGATGCCATCAGATTGCTTATTTTCTCAGATCCAACAGTCTAAAATCTAAAGACAAAGAAAAGCAGCAAATACTCAACAACTGACAAACTGGAAACAGGAATTTTTAGTTGTTTTTGCTTGAAAAATGACCATTTTTAGGAGCGCATTCAAGAAAAACTCGCATTACTGAATAAAAATGTTATTTTCTTTAAGTAATCAATAAATCATTTAGTCGATAAAATGTAAGAAAATAGCGAAAATGCTAATCATGATTCTCCAGAGTGGCGTTGGGCAGGAGATGAGATGGGCAGGCCCAGCATCTCTCAGTGACCTTTGACCCCTCTTCCTGGAAAGAAAGTACAAGAAAGCATCCGATCGTCTCATTTCAAAAGCAATGAGACCGGAAACACTATCCTGCTCTCCCAGGGACGACCCAACACCAGCGAGAGGCTTTTACTGTTTTTTTTTTTTTTTTTTTTCCTCTGACTACAAAGACAGGCACCGCAGGGCGGCAGGGGAGCCTTCACGCAGGGGACCGGTGGCGAGGCACAGACGATTCATAATTAACAACAAGCGCTAAATGAAATAGTGGGGTGGTTGGTGGTGGGGGGAAAAAAAATTCAAAGCATAATCAGTTTTACATACATACATTCTGGCTGCTCGCTCTCTCACAGAAACACATCCTCTCCTCCTCTTCCTCTTCTATCTCTGTCACACATTCTTTCAAACGGTACGCGTTGTTTCTCCGAGAGCATGCATCATCTTCTTCTTCTTTCTTTTGGCTTCTGGCGTTAGCATGTGCACAAGTGAGCACCGCACGGATGCACACGCACTATATATACACACACACACACACACACACACACACACACACACACATAAACACAAGCTCGTGCACAACGGCTAACTAGGGCGGGTGAATATTTTTTCTTCCCCCCCTGAGGACACATTCAGCGGTGGTACAGTGTGTCCAGTGACGGACACAGAGAGAGAGAGAGAGAGAGAGAGAGAGACAGGAAGGATATGTATGTCTATGTATTGCAGTGCCATCTGGCATCATCTCATCTGTGTGTGTGTGTGTGTGTGTATTTGTGTGTGTGTGGAGGAGGGGGAAAGGTCCTTAGAAAAGCCTTGGGGGGGTCTTCACTTCTACACAAATGCTGTGGAGTTGTATGTGTGTGCATTAACCTCGTGTGCATGTGTGTGTGTGTGGCTGGAAGCGTTCACTCATTCATTCATGCGTGTAAGTGTGTATGTGTGTTTATACAGGACTGAAAGCGTACATGCATGTGCTCATTTTAAATGTGTGCAGACATGCGAGTGCATGTTAGTGTGTGTGTGTGTGTGTGTGTGTGTGTGTGTGTGTGTGTGTGTGTGTGGCATAGCTCATGGTGGCCATTATTTATCTAAAGAGGTTGATCTAGATGTGCTTCCATAATGACATCACAAAGAGGTGAAGACCAGATCTCTATCCTACAGCTCCACGTGCTTATCGCTCCGTCCCATCATGCTCAGCTAGTCGGGATCCGTGTGTGTGTGTGTGTGTGTGTGTGTGTGTGTGTGTGTGTGTGTGTTCAGGTACTTCTGTCCTCTTAAGGAATGGGCTCTTAAGTCCTAAAGTGTTAGAGTTAGGATTTAATTAGATATTTGACATTTAAAGGAATAATTTGTCATTTCAGGAAATTCGCTCAGAGGCTGAGATGAGAAAATCTTTATCATGTGTGTGTGTGTGTAAAGTAAGTCAGGACAAGTTTAAGCTAGTTTAGCATAAATACATGTAGAAACAATTAACCTGTGGCAAAAAATACACCTGCCAGAGCCTTTAAAGCTCATTAATTAGCATGTTGTGAATTGTTTGCTAGCCTGTACACAAACAGAAGGTAGTTTTAGGGGCAGTTATGTGCTGGAACGACCCAGGAAATAGCCGGAGATGCTACCTAAACTGTTAGTTTTAGCACATAACGTCCCCTTTTTTAAGTTTCTATCCATGTACGGGTTAAACGTTAAACAAAAAGACTTGCTGTAGAGGTGATGGTTACTGTGCGGAGCCTGTTTTTATGCTAAGTTAAGCTGACACGACCACGTCCTGACTTCAACTCTGTAATTAACTCACAGACATCAATCTTCTCATCTCGCTCAGATTTCACCAAAATGATCGACTATTCTTTCATAATTCACAACAGCTAGAATTAGGTTTAGCTTTCAGATAATTAATGTCGCTAAAAATTAGTCTTACGGTCTAATTTGAGGCAATTATGAAACCAAAAATGTCACGACACAACCCACACACACACACACACACACACACACATAGGCCCACACCCACTGTACGCACGCACACATCGGTGAACACATCGGTGAATTATTTCTGTCTGATGACAAACTCCATCAAACATTTTCTGACAATATTATCAATCAGGGCGTCGGAACTCATGCTCTGCTAGCATGAAAGCTATCTGTACAGGAAGTGGGCAACTAGGAGGAGATCAAACATTTCCAGAGCTAAAACACACACACACATACACACACACACACAGATATGTAAGAGCTAAAGGAAATGTTGTCCTCATCTCATCTCTCACACAAACACTCTGGGTGTGTATTTGTGTGTGTTTTCCAGTACTGAATATGAGATAAGGTATCATAATGACTGTATCCTGCTCTTTCACTGTCTTTACAATTCAGAATTGAGATCTGCCTTAGCCGGGGGCAAAAAAAGAAACACACACACACACACACACACACACACCATCCTCTCTATTACACGCTTGTATTTTAGCCAGCTGATTTACAGCAAAGTGCTGAATAATAAGAGCAATTCAATAAATGCTGACAAAGAGGAATAAAACAGTTTGAGTGTTGGTTTAAAGATAAACTGCCAAGAGACTGATATTAAGGGCAAATATGAGCTGTTCTGGATCGTCTTGCGGCGAAAAAACACAAAAGGGGGGGGGGGGGCCTAAAGAGAAAAAGAAAAAAATGGCGAGGAAACAAGAGAAAGAGATGAAGACAAGAGATTGTCAAGTTAGACACTCATTCATCTGTTCTGCGCCTCCCTCCTGCGCTCCGTCGCCGGGTAAATGTGTGTGTGTCGGGCAGCAGACACCTGGTCTAATGGCAGCCATTAGAACAAAACACCAGGTACACAAGGTCACCCAGAGCCTACCGCATAGATAGAGAGAAAAGGATGGAAGAGCCAGAGAGAAGAAGGGAGGGGCAGATAACAAATAAAAGCTCGCCACACCACCATCTCATGATTATAAATGCATTTGACCCCCCCTCCACCCTGCTTTCAGGCACACTTGGCCCTTCACCCCTCCTGTTTTGCAACTATCAACCCTTTTCTTTAGTAAGACTCCCCCGCACCATAAATATTCCTGAGCTAAAAGGAACCCAGAGCGCTTTATCACCGAAGAGTCTGCTGCTTGTCCTCAAGTTTAGACACTCAAAAAACATTAAAGGAGGTTAAAGAAGAATGTAAACAGTTGCTGATGATCTGTAAAGAATAATACGGATAACAGCCATGAAAGAGGTTTACTTAGACTCTGTGTTGATTCCTTAATTAAATACCTTTTACCTCCCACTGTTCTACCAGCGGGACTCCAGAATTTTTATGAACTCTTTAAAGTCTTATTAAAAGTAACAGGAGGATAAACACGTATGTATCGATAGATTCTACTCTCCTCCTCTTTTTTAATTATTGTGGTTGTTTTCAAAAAGAACGTCGTAACTTTAGCAGAGTTATAAACTGAAACATCCATTCAAAAGCAGCTTTCCAATATCAATATACACGGTAATAAATATGAAAGTAAATAAAGTGAATGTGTATTTAATGATGTGTGAATGTGCTGTATGACATCATAGTAAACAGAATAAAGAAAGTGAGATAATCATGTGTAACTTTCTGACTCATTGGGAGACGTCAGTCAGGTGACAAAAGTAAAGTAGAGCAGGAAAGCTGGAAAACTTCACGTGAAGCGATTAGTAGATTAATTGATTAGTTGATTAAGTCGATTTAAACGATACGTTAATCTTTTAAGTCAATTATCAGGTTGAAAAACAGTAAACATTTGCTGCTTTTGGCTTCTTAAAGTGTGAAGATTTGCTGCTTTTCTATGTTTTGAATCAGACAAATAATAAAAAAAAGACATTTGAAGACGTAACTTCACGCTTTGTGAACTTGTGACGGATGTTTTTGACTATTTTATAAACTAAACTATCAGTAGACTACATTAATCACTCATGAAAAGTTGCTAATGTAACGCCTGTGTGTCATCTCCAATGACTCTCTTAGGTGTTTTTCTCCAGTTTTTCTGTCATGTCACGCACCATTTGTGCTTCCTCACAATGAGGGCAACACTCACTGGAAAAAGTGTCCCACTGTATAATCACTGGAGGTGAAGAGAGCGCGAAAAAAAAAAAAAAGGGGGAAGAAAGAAAGAGACCTCTCTTCATCCCCTCTCTCTCTCTCTCATCACAGTTTATCCTCCTCTCAGCCCTCCTCCTCCTCCTCCTCCTCCTCCTCCTCCTCACAATCACACACACACACACACCAACTGCTCTGAGAGAAAGTTAACAGAGAAGCTGAACAGTGCTGTCGGCTCTATCAGCCGGCCTCATTTCTCTCATCTCTAACTACGCTGTCAGGCCATTTGTTGGGAAGGTGAAAACAGCCACAGGTGCCTGAACTCTCTCTCTTTCTCTCTCTCTCTCTCTCTCTCTCTCTCTCTCTCTCTCTCTCTTCACAATCTTCTCGCTAAGGAAAAAAAAAAAGTGCTTTTATAATACTAAGAAGGTTTTCATAATAGAACGGGGGGGAAAAATCAGACAGCTGCAATTTTCAACTAACAAAAAAAAAGCCTTCACAGCTTTTGTTGAGGAAGAAAAAAAAAAAAAAAAAAAAGGATTTTAAAGCAATGGCTTCTTCTGCTCATGATTGCTCTTCATAGTCCGTCCACGTCCGCTCGCTTTTGACAGATGGAGTGGAACTTTTAATAATACAGAAACCGAACAAAAAAGAAAAAAAAAAAAAAAAAAGGAAAAAGAGGGAGTTTAAAGTCAAGCGTATGAAACGGTAACACACAAGTGGATGAAATTAGCTTGGCGGGGCCGTTGTTCATTCCGGTTTCAGGAGGTTTTTATAACCTTCATCTGCCGAGCGGAAGTGAAATTAAGACGGATCTCTTCGCCGTGACGTGACAAACAAGCGCTGACTCGGCCGCACAGGTGGGTGACACTCTGGGGGGGGGGTGACATCTGTTTTTCTCGTTTGTCTTCTTCACCTTTTAAGTTTGGTGTCCTTTTTTTAGTGTGTGTGGAGGGAGGGGGGGGGGGTTTGGGGGAGGAGAGAGGAAGTGTTTGGGGCAAAAGGAGCAAAGGGAGAGGAAAGAAAAAGAAACGAGGAGGAGGAGGAGAAGGAGGAGGAGGAGGATTGTAGACCTACTTCCTGAGGTTATGACCACTGCATCTGTCACCAGTAATGAAAAAACAACAACAAGTGAGATCTATAAACCTGTTCTCCTCTTTTCCTGGTGTCCTCCTGTCACTGCACATCTCTATATGACCCCTTCATTCCTCTCTCCCCCCCCCCCACCCTCTCTCTCTCTCTCTCTCTCTCTCTTTCTCTTTCTCTCTTTCAGACTTTCTATTTAAACCACTGGATTGTTGGATCTGAGTGTGACAAAACAAGAGCCACAGCAGCGGTGTAATCCCCCCACCACCACCACCACCACCCGTCCGTCCGTCCGTCCAAATATCCCCTCCGTTCTCTTCCTGTGGCCGTGAAGTTATGAGAAGAAACAAAGTGAAAAGAGGAGGAGGAGGAGGAGGAGGAGGAGGAGGAGGGTGAATATTTACTGCGGATCAAGAGCAACTGTTTGACTCTGGATCCCGGCTGCAATGCAAGGATTCATTAAGGCGGCAGACAAAGAGGCCAAGCCGGAGCGTAGCGAGGGGTTAATCCACCCGCCGATTCTTCACAACGCCCCGGCTCTCGCCCTCTGTCGGCCGAGGGGACAGAGGTCTTTATGCTGACTGTCACCCTATCCTCCCCCCCCCACCACCACTTCTTCTTCTTCTTCTTCTTCTTCTGCATCCTCTCCGGTTCTGTGTGTCTGCGCTCCGTGCCTTCAGCCTCTACCTTTCATCCAGTAATCCAGGCCTTTGGGATCTGAGCAGGCCTAGACATAATTACCCTCCTCGCCTCAAGGGGCCCTGATGCTTTCTTCTCTCTTTCTCTCAATTTTCCCACTCTTTCACCCCTTTTTTTTCTTCTTTTATTACACAATCTTAATCATCAACTTTTCTCTTGGCAGTAATCATATAAAAAAAAAAAAAAAAAAAAAGACACGTCAACCTCCATAACCCCCCCCCCCCTCCTCCCTGGCAGGCTTGTGTCGAACACGGCGGGATTTAACTTCTTCGCCTTCCATATTTTTCCTACAGCGAGTCCTCTGTCGTCCTCTCACCCTCGCCGCCGGTCGGTCGATGTAGCTAAATTAAAACAACTGATCTCTCTCTCTCTCTCTCTGTGAGAGAGAAGGGAGAGGCAAAATTAGAGGCTCTCCAGGGGTTTTTTTTTTTTTGTGGAAGAAGAAGAGGGAGGGCATCGTTACGACATTCAGCGCAAGGCCTCATCAGTCATTCATGATGGACCTGCATCTCTCTATGCCCTCCCTCTCTGAAACCCCCCCCCTCACCCCCTCACCCCTTACATTCACAAAAAAAAGGACCCACAGAGGTGCCCCCGTCACTGCCCGGTCACAAAGGGCCTTTGGGCTTCTATGTAATCTCTTAATGAACTGCAGTGGAGGAGAGGGAGCGCTCCTTTTACATAAACCATGTAAAGCAGGCCTCTCTTTTGTTTCTCCCTCCCAACTACAAAATGGATTACCAGAAGAAGGAGGTGTGTGTGTGTGTGTGTGTGTGTGTGTGTGTGTGTGATGTGATGTGTCTATATATGTGTGTGTGTGTTGGAGAGACTGGGGTGAGGAGAAGGAGGAGGTGGGGTCATTCTCTCTCTCTCTCTTTTTTTTTTTTTTCTTGGGAGGTTCATGCATAAGGGCAGTAAAGTAGTAAAGCGCAAACAACAATGAGGTTTAATCGACACAGCCGTGGGCCCTGTGGAGGGTTTTTTTTTTTTTTAGATAGATGCACACACACACACACATAGAGAGAGAGAGAGAGAGAGAGAGAGAGAGAGCCTAGCTGTTTCTTTATCCTCTCCCCAGCCTACACACAAAGGCATTAGACTGGCCCGGAGCCTTCACATTTCTAACATTCATCCTTCCTGAATAGTCAAAGAGGACGACTAACACAAACTAAAAGAGAGAGAGAGAGAGAGAGAGAGAGAGAGAGAGACGCGGAGGCAGGGACAACTCGGGTCTGTCGAGCATATTGCTGACCTGCTGAATAAAGATATTCACGCTTTTTTTTTGGGGGGGGGGGGGGGGGGGTTCTCTGTTACCGTGGAGGAATAACTAACGCACAGGCATGACGACTTTCAACAACCTGTGAAAAGGAAAAGGAAGAATATTTATCTCATACATACAGCTAGACCCCCCCCCTCCCTCCTCCATCCTGGTCTTGGAAGTTTAGTAATGATTCTCTAAGGTGTCTGCATCTCCTCCTCGGTTATCAGCAGTAATTGAATTCAACAGGAGAAAAGGTCACACTTGTTTTTTTTTTTTTTTTGCAGGGTGTCTGTCTGAGAGAAGCAGAGAACTTGAACTACAAACTTATTGTTCTCGCTCTGTTCCTGCTTCCATCTGACTAACAAAGGGACATTTACCTTAAAAAAAAGAAAGAAAAACAGGTCTGGGTGGGGTGGGAGGGGGGGGGTCACACAATGATATCACTCT
Organism: Thunnus albacares; assembly: GCF_914725855.1. Taxonomy (NCBI): domain Eukaryota; kingdom Metazoa; phylum Chordata; class Actinopteri; order Scombriformes; family Scombridae; genus Thunnus; species Thunnus albacares. The sequence continues at coordinate 30,024,903 of NC_058116.1, forward strand.
CTGGCCTTTTACCTCTGAACTCCTCACCCAGACAGAACGCAAAGAATGCGCACATGCACACGCTAATTCAGCGGAATGCCCGCCCGTCCGCCCGCATTTGTGGCGGCCAGAGGCCTATACTTGCTCCAGCAGCAGAGGGGTGGACGCATTTTCTGTCTCTCTCTCTCTCTCTCTTTCTCTCTCATTCTCCTCTTCTTTTTCTCTTTTTCAAAATCAAAACTGACGCGCCAAGTGAAATGACAGACTCATAGTTTTTTCAAGGGCTGCAGGATCCAAAATGGAGAGGGTTTCATGTTCTGGCTCTGTGGAGAAAGGTATTTTAAAAAAAGCACTAAATGACTTGTTGGGTGCTCTCTGTATAGAAAACAGGCTTACAGTGAAAGTACCGTCTATACATAGCTGTTGGCTTCTACATCATACTCAAATGTCTCCTGCTGAAACCATTATGTGGCGTTTTTGTCGTCACTGTCTCTCAAACTCAAATGGCACCATATATGCAGCGGCCTCCACACACAACAACTCACTACATCATGCCTTTATTTTTAATCAGAGTATAGAGCACAGCGCCGTTTAGGGCTCATATATGTGCAACAACAACCCATATTAACCTTTAAAATGCGTTTTCCTGCAGCTCTTCTCTCTCTCCTACCAAGTTATAAGTATGAATTGCTGCGTCATTTGGTGCACAGTCTGGATAAAAAACGGACACAGATGGCCGTGGCAGTCAAGAGGCTAGAAGGCCGAGTGTGCCGCATATAGAATAAAAAAAACCCGAAGCTCAGTCCCGCAGACGACGCAGCAAATCCCGTCTACACATCACACACGCCACAAGTTAACGCTCATTTACAGCAGTTAAACCTGCACAGCAAAGCAACAATAGACACCTGTTATGCCATCCTAACCTCTCTCTATCTCTCTCTATCTCTCTCCACTGAGGGGGGGGGTAGAAAAGAAGAGCTTTCTGGCTGTACTGGAGGGAAGGAAAAGCTGAATTATTGAGCGGAGTTTGGAGTTTGGCCGTGACGAAACGGCCACAAAGAGGGGCGCCCCCCGCCGGGCTGAAACCAGGGGTGTAGAGGAGGAGAAAGACACCTTTTTTTTTTTTATTTGCAGAAAAAAAAAAAGAGTTTAACCGCCTTTCTTGGCCAAAAGGAATGTTTGGGAGGCAAATGTAGTCTGGATTACTTTAGATTGGTGGATGTGATATGAAAAACAAAGGCAGGAAAACGAGCATGTTGTTCTTTAGGCCCTGTGGTTGTTTGCCTTATTTCCTTAAGATCGCCCATAAGGAGTCAGAGAAAATGAACTATTTTTAACACACACACAACAGTATGGGACATCCTGCAATCAACAATCTAACCCCCCTCCTGCCCCCCCTCCTCCTCTCCAGAACCGCTGCTGCTGAGACGGTTCTATGTTCTGGCTTCTGACAGGAGCTAGAAATGGCTGTAAATGATTGGGAGAGCAGCGGGTCGGGAGGCGCACGAACGCTCTATTAAAAGTTCTTTTTTTTTTTTTTTATCTCATAAACCATATTTCCATCGTAAATCCCTCTAAAATGTAGCTCTTTGTTCAGTTAATTATTTCATTCTTTCCGCACAAAGTGTTGGAAACAGCAACAGAGCATCAGAGGCCCCGGTGGAGCGTCCCAGCAGCTCCACCAAGCCTCTGCCTCGTCATGTTCAGCACAACCACCATTCATTCCTCGCCCGTTTCTCTACATTATGTTCATTATAGAGGATAAAATAACATCCAAATACTGTGCATATACATCTGCTGGGGTGGTGGGGTGGTGGGGGGGTGGAGGAGGGGAGGGGGGGGGGGGGGGGGTATACGTGGGCCTGCTAATGAGCTCAACACACCTTCAAAGATCTACTGTTTTTAATTGATTACGAACCTGTTACAGTCAAATATGAATAATAACACGTCTAACCGAAGTTATTAGTATTGACCGAAGAAGCGAAGCGTAAAATTGCCTCCAAAATTCATTTCACTTCAAACAACCCCCCCCCCCCCCCCCTCTTCTCCCCCCCTCAAAAAAAAAAAAAAAACGTGCCACACATCTCATTAATTCCATATATAATATGCCCACAAACAACAAATAATACATTAATCACACAAACTACTGAGCTGTGTTTCCATCTGAAGCGGCTTTGTATAATGTTGAGTGCCACCATAACGCACGGCCGACCGGGCCCTCGCCGTCCACTGCGCGTAAATATTCCCCAACGGCGACAAAACACACAAACAGCACTTCTATCAGTTAAAGCAGCCAAAGCGACGAGACGAGAGCTAAATACACTTTCTGTGATTCTGACAGGTGTTTTTTTTTGTTTTTTTTGGATGACTAGGAAGGCTCGGATGGATTTTAAGCGTTATTTCTTTCATATCCAGTGTGTTTAACCTCGATACTTCTCCGTAATAAAAACCCTCAAACTCAGTTCAAACAGTGTGGGAGTTAAGCTGCAGCAGCGGGTAGAGAATGATTCGGGATATTTACGTGTCATTTAGGTTCTGTGTGAAACCGAGCTGTATTTATTCTGACAAAATCTCTACTTTCCAGACGCGATTCCAACACATCGCCTCTGCGTGTTGTTATAAAAAAAACTGAATAATATTCAAATTTTAAATGACTCTGAGAGCTCTTTGTTCTAGTGGATGTGTGCTGGATTGAAGAGTTGTGTTATTTTACGCATATGAGCTACGGGCGGGCGGGCGACATTAAATTGCCTGATTTTTCTACGGAGTCTGGCATGAAATCGTCTCTCCACAACACGGCGGAGCGTCTACGGCACTACGGGAGCCAGTAATCAACGCGGTTTGTGTTCCACTTACTTGGTGTTTGTTGTGTTCCAGTAGATGGACTCCAAGATGAGCGCCCGGCACAAGTCCACTTTGAAGGCAATAAACAAAACTCCAAAATAATATCTCCACATCGAGTCCCCCATGGTTAGCCTGCGCGCCTCCGGTTGGCTGCACAATCCCCGTCTCAAAAAAAAAACCCAGATATGTATGTCCCACAAAAAAAATCAGAGAGGACAAACGCTCCAGAAAAGGGCTGACCGCGGCAATTTCTTCACCTTATATCCCGATCCAGATGGAGGGTGGTGGGGGGGGGATGCGCACAAACCCAGACACGTACTAGAGCATCTCCAGATGAGAGACCTGCTCCAAAAAGCCAAAAAAAGGCGCACGGCAGTAGTTCATTCAGCAGACAGTGCGTTAGTATTCTCCCCTGTTTAGAGCGCAGACTTCAACCCCGCTGCAATAGGCTACATTCCTCACAGGAAAGGAAAGAAAAGTGGTGTTGTCCACTGTGAACCGGGCGGCAGATGGAAATCAATACCTACAAATATAAATCCCTCTGCGTTATAGTCCAGCAGTGCTCGCCAAAATCCACAGCAGCAGCAGCAGCAGCAGCAGCAGAGAGGACAGTGATGGCTGGTGGTGGAATGGTGAGATATTCCCCTTTCAGCTGGTGCTGGTGGTGGTGAGCAACAAACTGTGGGTGACAGCAGCAGCAGCAGCAGCAGCAGCAGCAAAATGAGAAGGGCGAAACAATGAGGTCGGATGGTCAAAATTAAGAAAATGATCAAATATGAGAATGAAATAAATCAAAGGAGCTGGAATGGAAGTTCTCATACTAAGAGGTCCCCCCTCCTCAACAAAAAAAAAACAAGTGCGCTGCGGCTGAATCCTGCAGATCCGTTCCCCCTCTTAAAAACGCCCGCAGACAACGCAGGGATGAAGCCTCAGCTCTGCTCCGAAACCTGGATGGAAAGTAACTGCAAGGGACCGCGACTGGGAATATTTGGTGGAGCTGGTTTTACCCAGGCCCCGCCCCACAACGCCTCTGATTGGTCCCTCGGCGGAGAAGTCAACAGGAGCTCTGCTGTCAGTCAAACAGGGCAACTGGTTCAGTACGGTCACTAGTGGTGAGCAAAATGTGGAGATTATAGTTGAATCCCACTTTTTTTTTTTTTTTTTGGTGAAAAGGCAGGTGCACGAATAAGACTTCAACCTGAGTATATTATAACATAATAACAGTGTCAGAAATTATAATACACAATAGTACCTGAAGTGATATTACACAACTATATCATTATTTATAATTATAGTCCAGTAATATATAAAAAGATGAGTGAAAAGAATACATATCGGTGCGTCCCGTTACTTCATCAAACCAGACTTCATGTATATTAAATGTTTTATTCATCATAAAAGCATCATAGCTTTCAAACAACATATATCGTGCACTTCTCGCGCGTTTTGTAGTTTCTGTAGATGGTCCCGTTATGAAAAAAAAAAACCCGAGGAGACATTTGGAGCCATAATGAGCTCATAGAGAGGATCCACAGAGCTGCATGTCTCCATTCACTGCGCTGCAAAAAAAAGCACCTCAGCTTTTTCTTTTCTTCCAAAAGGCACGAGCGCCCACTAGCGGAATAAAAAATCCGCTTCATAGACAGCCGAGGAAAAGTCAGAAACAATCGAATTATGTTTTATTTTACATGTTAAAAAACTGGAAAAAAATCACAAAATACTACTTGTTAATTTACTACAAATAAAACAGAACATTGTAGTATTTATAATAGATGTTGTTTCACAGTACAGATGTAGTTTTAAAGAGGAAATTCACATGTTCTTGAAACTTTTCAGTAGTTAAAAAACAAGACTTTGCTTTTTCACTTTTTCCCTTAATTCTCCTTCTATCGAACTGTATCGACATGATTATTGACATTATTAAATTATATTGCTTTATAATCGCTCCACGAGCTGGTTAAACTTTTTTTTTTTTTTTTACAATTACATTAAAGTTCCTTCAAAGCCTCATTGAAATGGCACACACAGTCACACTCAGTGCAAACACTCAATTTTAGTCAATGGCCTCTAATTTAACGAGCTCACACACTTACACACACACACTTACACACACACACCTCTGATAGATTACAGCTCCGAGGTTTTAACGTGTGAAGTTTTGACACTTTTTAACGACTTAATTCGATCAGGCTGTTGTTTTTTAAAAGGCAGTCGCTGTGGATTGAGCCTGTTTGCTTTTAAGCTTGATAATCAAGCTGATAGCCTGTAACACCGAGGAGATAATTGACGAGTCCCGATTCCTCTTCTTCTCTTCCTGACCTGGAATAAACACGGAGAAGAAGAAGAAGGGGGGGTTGGACACACACACAAGAGGCTTCACTCACCGCAGACTGGATGTTTATTGCAGCTGCGTGGACATTTCATTAATTTAATTCAAAAAGGAGGGTTAAAGGAAAGGCAGGAGGGGGGGGGGGATGTATTCGATTAACAAGACTGACATGTGGGCCCCTCCGGAACCTTCTCTAAATATTTAAGTTGATTCTGGCTGCAGATGAAGGAGAAATCTTTAAAATATTTCTATAGAATGTGTCTAATAAGTTTCCTGAGATCTTTTAATGGTATTTAATGTGATGTTTTTGGAGCTTGTAAGTTGACTTTTTGTTGTCTGTCTGTTCATATGTGGTATAAATAGTGTAATAATGTCTTTAAACAGTTGTTTAATCGGCTAAATGTTCCTTTAACGCACCGTTGTTTTTCTTCTTGTGGTCATTTAAAGTGTCTTTGACAGTTAAGTGTGAGTGAAACTATCATCAACTCAGCGTCACTTGGTTTATATTTTAATTTCATGTCATGTTGTGTAGTTTTGTTGTGGCTCTAAAGTGTAATTTTAAAGATAATCACACAGGCTCTTTATTTATAAAAAAAACTTCCTTCCTGCTTCTACGTGGCTAAAAAACAAACAAGTCTTCAACCCGTCGGCGCTGTGATTGCTGCGGAGCGTCTTTCCTGAAGATCAGCACGGCTGACAAAAGAGATGGGAAACACACACTCACACTCACACACACACTCTCACACACTCACACACACTTAAACACACTTAACTGTGAATCTTTGAGCTTGACAATTACAAACAAGACAAACAAATTTGGACTTTATTCTACTGTTGTTCCTTTAATGTGAAAAGATGAAGCAAAGGGAAATTCTCCTGATGACACTTTGTTCATTTAATTTGATTTAAAGGCAACAAAAAAGAAGCACACAATGTTTGCAATAAAGTATTTTATTTTGAAACTAAAACCTAAAAAAATAACTTTAATAATAATAATAATAGTAATCATAATAACAGTTCAAACTATGCTGCAAGAATTCTTTGTCATTTACTTAAAATAGGAGAAAAATAAAACTATTTCCCAACTTGAGTTAATTTTTCTTTAAAATGTAGTTTGTGTGTGGAGAATAAAGTGAAAGGCAGCTTTGTTTTCACCCACTGAATCCTGCGTGTTTTAATGACCGGACTCCGCTCAGCTGTGCGGGGCTGGAGGCTGCAGCAGCAGCAGCAGCAGCAGCAGCGGGGCAGGCAGCGGGGCAGACAGGCCGCCGGTGGAGCCGCGGCCCGCCGGGCACCGGAGCCGGTGTTGACCTCTTCACTTTTATGTGCTGTGGTTGTGCAGCAACACTTTAATCCGCACATAACTTGACAAGCGGGTCATATGTGTTGACATTTTTTATTTTTTTTTTTTAGAAAGAAAAGTCTTGATAGGAAAGATAATTATCAGCAATCTGCGGTGCATGTCAGTCCTTTAATAATTCATCACATAATCAAACATTCAAATCTTCATCCATCACTGCTTCACTTGCATCCTTTAAACGTCGCTGTCAGCTGCAGTCAGACTCATTCTGCTTGCATGTTTTTTTGCCTGTTAAATCAAAACTGTTTCCAAACACACACACACACACACACACACACGGATGTGAGTTGTGTGTGTGTGTGAACTCATCTGTCATCGACCTCTTGTGCACAATAGGAAGGCGACGTGCTCGACTCACGGTCTGTTTGCGGTGATCTCACTCTTTTGTCACATCAGCATTCACTCTCTGGAAAAACAAAAAGCAGCGGCTGCAAAGCAGGAGAAGAGTCTCAAACCCGGAGCTGCCAGCTAATTATGCGCTGTTATTACAGGGGGATTTCGTTTAACTTGACGTTGATGTATTGCTCCCCGCACGGCTTTCTGGGTAGAGAAATGTATTGTGGTTGTGCTGACAAAAAAAAAACCTCAAAACGGTGCCAGTAATGCCATTGAAACTCGTCATTGACCAGGTCAGATGACTACTAATTTAAAAGGACTGTGTAGAGTGACTTCAATTTGAATTAAGGCCACGCGGAGCAGCGACTGAACCTTCTTAATGAAACCAGTTCAGAGTAAAACCCGCCTTTTTACCAGGTGGGTTCACTCTTCATCTCTTCCTTCTCTTATTTGTAGTTAAACCCAATAATATAATAAATTATGAATATCACACACACATACACATAAACATCAGTGGAGGCATTCGATGCATTTATTGAACTGTTCAGTCCCTTGACAATTGGGGGGGGGGAGGGGGGGGATTACATGACAAATTCAAAAAATCCCTCAATATAACAAAAAAGTCATTATACCCACCTGAGGTCAGCCTGTCGGTCACACACACACTTTCTCATTCACTCACACACACACACACACACACACTCACACACATAAACACACACACACACACACACAGCTGACCTCAAACCTTATCTTACCTGAACTTGTCCATCCTCTACGAATCAAAGACTTACCAAGTGAGGCGGCTCGCCAAGTTAACTTACTACTACAGAACTCTGAGACACAACATGGTTTGTATGGTTGGGGGGGGGTCTGTTTTTGTACAATTCACTGTTTTTCCGCCCCCTTCCCCCCACACCTGACCCCACCCCACCCCACCCAAGACAAAAAAAAATAATAAAATAAAAGCTCAAGTATTTAGCATTACTGTGACTCTTCTAAGTGTGGATCAGTTTCATAAACACAATCAAACTTTTTGAGGAGTGGGAGTGGAAGTCAGCACACATCACAGCAAGGGCTAATAACATTACATCATACAGGAAATGTCCTCTCTTTCTTTTTCCTCCATTACCCACAAGCCCCCCCCCCCCGCCCTCCCCTCCTTTATCACAGATGAGACATCCTGCGGTGGGTTTGTGGTTCAGTCATGGGCAGTTTGGGAGTTGAGCTTTTGAGTTCACCTGCACACGCAGAAGCTTCAAAATCTAAACTTTATTGTTTCCTTTCAGAACGACGTGCTGCTGCTTAATGTTATGAAAGAAATGCAACGCGAGGTGAGGGCACGAGGAAAAGAAAGAATATATATATATATATATATGTATGAACAGAGCTCATTGGTGGGAGGAAGAGGAAGTGAGGAAGACACAAACCTGTCGACTGGACGGGAAGTTAACTGTGCTTTTTTTTTAAAAAAAGGGGGCTGCGCTGTGATTTGTCACCGCCGCGTCAGCCCGCTTTAGGAATCTTATTTAAAAAAAAAAAAAAAGTGAAAACAGGAAAACCACAAGCCAACTCCCAAACTGCACATAAAGTTATGTTTTTTTGTTTTGTTTTGTTTTTTTACAGAAAGCTGAACTAGACAAAGTCACACTTATTCTTCTATATCAGGGACTGACGGCGTTCTATCGTAGTTGCTGGCTGTGTAGACATGAGAAGATGAAGAGCAGAGGAGGTGCACAGTGACTCGCTGTTACACCAGAGTTAAGACTTTTAAAGGGGGGAGGGGGGAGGACAGGGGAGGGGGGGGGGGCGAGGGACATGTTATAGCATTCTACATCAAAAGTTCAAGTTCCCTAAAAATGAAAATAAAACTGAGAAGAAAAAGAAAAAAAAAAAAACAAAAAAAGCACAAATAAGAGTCATCTGTGCGGTGAGGATGAGGAAGGATGTGGAGGGAGCAGTCAGGTCCTTCGAAGAGGAGGGGAGGAGGAGGGGGGGGGGATGAAGAGCGTCCTCCTCTTCAAGACCAGGCGGGGGCCTTCACATGGACGAGCAAAGTTTTCACACCGGGTTGCGCCCCCCCCCCCCTGCTTTTTTTTTTTTCCATCCTTCTTCGGCACTTCCAAAACGAAGCGAGCGTTCCACAGAGGAGGAGGAGGAATGGGGGGGTCGATGGAAAGGGGTAGGGGGGGGTGATGAAGGCAGGGCGTGATATGTGGACGAAAAGGGGGTTGGGGGGGGAGGGGGGGGGGGGGGAGCAAAAGTCTCTCATTCGGTGGCCTTGAGGGAGAAGGAGAGCTTGGGCCTGGACTTGCCCTTGCCGAGGATGATTTTCTGCTCTTCCTTCTGCTGCTTTTGACGGTCCTGCTCCAGCTTCATGCGCTCCTCGTGAATCTTTCTCTGCTCCTCCACAATACGCAACTGATCCTCGGCCTGTTCGTCGAGAGGGGGGGGGGGGAAGGAGGAGGGAAAAAAAAAAAGCAAACACACAGAGCAGAAACAATAAGAGAGGTCAGACAAGGACACAAGGAGACAATGCCCTTTAAAAGCCAAGTGACCACAAATTACTGGCATTTTCTTTATCCCTCCGCTTTAGACGCACATTACGACGTCTGCTTTTTCTTTTCTTTTTTTCTTGTGCGTGTGTGCAGCTGTTTACTAAAGCCTCAGCTTGTCCGAATCAAGCCTGAATCAAATAAACACCGCTTTATATATTAGTCAGACTTAAGCTTATATAGCCAACAGGAAAAAAAAAAAAAAAAACAGACAGAGGATTGTTAACCACGACTGATAACCATCAATTCAAAGCCACTTAATAGAAGCAGGTTCTTGCCAAAACGCTATTAAGTTATTCAGTCATGTTGTGCAGCGAGTGAAAGCCTTAAGGTCTCAATCAGTGGAAGGACGGAGATTTGTGATTAAAAAGACAGATAACTGACGTTAAAAGTGCATAAACTGGACGTGATGTGCGACGCTTTTCCTGACTGCAGTCAGAAGTTCCTTTAGAGAATCAGGATGGTGCAAAAATTAAGAACTCCGTCCTTGTTTTTAAGGGTTTTCTAACAACATTTAAGTGTCGTGTTAACATGGGGACGGATGGTGTTAGACGTTTTGTATGTGATGTAGAGACAGCATGCGAAAAACATGTAAATTGAGGGTTATGAATCTGACAGAAATGTATCCAAAAAAGAGGCAAGAAAGGGTTTTTTTTTGTGTGTGTGTGTGTGTGTGTGTGTGTGTGTGTGTGTGTGTGTGTGTGTGTGTGTGTGTGTGTGTGTGTGTGTGCTGTTCACAGAGCAGGGCGTACCAGTTTGGCCTGAGCTTCGGCGATCTTGCGGTTATTCTCCTCCAGGATTTTTTCCAGCTCCTCCCGCTTAGATTTTTCTTCCTCCTAGACGGGTGACACGGTGCCATGTTAGCGCACGAACAGGCTACAGCCACAAAGCACTTTATGTACATACATACACACGCTTGGCCTCTAATTGTCACACACACACACACACACATACACACACGCATACACACACTCGCCACCAACACACACACACAACTAACTCATTACACCACAGAGAAGTTTGTTTAGCCTCTTGCACATGACCACACTGTGGCATTCTTTGCAGTCAGCCTGAATTGTTTTAAAAATACATAGTGGGGGCACAAAGCATAAAGAAACTGTGGGGGGAAAAAAATGAACCCTCTATTATTTATTTTTTTATTTTTTCCCCTCCCTCTACTGCTGTTAATACCCTCCTAGAGAAATTTAAAAAAAAAAAAGCGAAGCCACACCTAGGGGCGCTCGCTGCCATTATTGTGAAAGAATTAAGATTTAAACACAAAAAGAGTTTCCAAAAAAAAAAAAAAAAAAAAAAAAACCCACTCATCACACTCATAAATAGAAGACAGATATATTAAAAATGACAGACAATACAATCTAGAAGAAAATACAATGGCTGGGTTTTTTTTTTTTAACATCATTATAAGCAAGAGGAAAAAAAGGATACAAATAAAGGAGGGAATAGTTTTGGCTCACCAATGCACGTATACCTACGCATTTTCCTTGCCTGTGTACCTACACAACTGGTGAAAGCATTCGGCATTAAACGGTTGAATATTTACTGTCTCGTCCGGACTGTGTGGCCCCTGCAGAGACAGAGAAGCGCTCCTGGGGTTGGGTGGGTGGGTAGGTAGGTAGGTAGGTATGGGGGGACTCTGCCGTACTGCGCCCGCGGCATTCCTCTTTATAACTGATCACTGTACTTGCTTAGCCTGCGCCTGCAGCCACAGCTCACAATTCATTTCTTTTTTCTTTTTTTGTGTGTTGTTGTGTTTTGTTTTGTTTTTTTTTCCTTTTTCTTTACAGTGGATGAGTCCCCACTGAGACGATAGCAGAGCGAAGGAGGCGAGTACAGTACAAAGGAGTTGTGTCTGCGTGTGTTCGAGGAGGACCGGATCACGGTACACTTACAGTACAGGACACAAGAGTCACGGCTGAGCTGACAGGCTGCAGGCCAGCTCGAGGGGGGGTTCAAGTGCTAGTTAGGAAGGTGGTGAGTTGTGTTTCCAAAAAAAAAAAATTAAAAAAAACAACACAAATGTATTCAACAAATAACAATATTAAAAAAAAAAAAAAAAAACGTAGCAGCAGCCCTATAGGAGAAGCAGGTCATGAGAATAAAAAACACAGTACATTTGTTTTTCTTGGGAAGAAAAACTGTATAAAATAAATTATATTATATAACAGATTAAAAAAAAGGTTAGACCAGAGATAGTTAACCTTGTCATACAGGAAACAGGAAATGTAGAGGTCCGTCATTATGTATCCCAGAGCTGATGACGTCTAATAAAAAGATGCTCAAAACAAGGATTGTTAAAGGGAAGGTTAAAGAAAAAAACCTGTACAGGACAAACCGTCTGTGAAGTCAAAACAATTGTATAGAAACATTTCTGCACATCAGATTTTTTTTTTGTGTGTGTGTGAGAGTTAACAGGAGAGAGACAGGAGATCTCTACTCGTGTGTTTCAGAAAAAGACTGGAGGAGGAGGAGGAGTGGGTGACATTATACGTTTATCCAGCTAAATACTTAAAAAGAGGCTGGCCCTTTCACCCCTGCCGGTCCCGCTCGGTACAAAAAAAAAAAACAGAGTCTAAGGCCTGAGAGAGAGAGGAGGATTTAGAAAGAGCAGAGTGGTAGCGACAGAGCATAAGGCAGGAGAGGAGGGAGAGGGGGTGTGGGGGGTAGGAGGGGGGCTGAATAAGTCCAAGTAGGCAAAGGAGGCGCGCTCGGACTACATTTCTCACCCTATTAGTACCGAGTCACTGGCTGCTCCCTGTGCAAGTGAGGGTCACTAGGCTTTATCTGCTCCACTCATTCACAATACATTATTACTGTAGTGTAAACAAACCCGCTTTTCATAATGAAGCCCGGGGACGAGGGGAGCATGGGGGGGGGGGGGGGCACAGGGTTTGTCACACAGCTGTCTACCATAAACTCTAAAAAAAAGTTCTTTTAAGAACTGTTTAATGTTAAAGAAAAATCTCTGACTATGTGAAGATGTGTAAGCTCGATTTTAGGCCTTTGGGGGTAAAAAAAAAAAATAAAAAAGGTCAGTGATGGACAGATGGTGACTGTAAAACAGAAGTGTCATGTTGAGAGGAGAGCTCTTTATTACATACATAAATACGGAGATTATTACATATTTCAAAGTAAAAGATCAAAATGAACCGGTGGTTACAAAAAAAAAAAAAAAAATGGAGTCAGTTAATTGTTTTAACCCCGCCATGGTAAAACTCTCACTGACCAGTCAGGAAATCCCCCCCCCCCCTGTCCCCCCCCCCTCTAGACGCCAAAAATGTAACTGTTGTTTCAATGACTTGAAGTATGAATCAGGGAATATTTATACGTAAAGCCCCTGATATTCCCATAGTTCCAGCTTCTCTGTGCAATACCTGGAGGTGGATGTGAGAAAATAAATAAAGTTTGTATATTTTGGAGACTTGGAGACAAAAGTTTCTTTCATTTGTATAATTTGCAGCCTGGTTCTCAGATGCCCCCCCCCTCCCTCCCGAGTGAGTAACGTGGACTTGTAAGAAACGATCATATAAACATGAACGCAGCTACACGCATACATAATCTTAATTAGAAGTGATGCACAGACTATTTTTAACAAACTACGGGGAGCGCTTGATTAGTCAAGAGACTCTCAGATTGGTTCCTCTGGCTCTATAGTATGTTTTTTTATGCTGTGTGCACTTTGTTAGCATTAAATACATTATTTCCCAGCAGGACGGCCACTTCCAGGTACTGCGTCTCCCCTCACTGCAGTGAAACTTGTACCATGGCTGAGTTACGTTCTGAAAAGGTAAAAAAGGGAAGGGGGGGGGGGGGGTCCCCTCCACCTCCACCGTCCCCACGTGTCCCCCGTAGAAAGGCACCAGTCAGAGTGGGTGACTGGGAGGGGAGATGAGGACAGAGGGGGTAAGGGGTCGGGGAAGTATGGAGGGAAGGGAGGGGCTGCGTTCCAAACGACCGAGCGTTACCTCTCTGGCCTTCTGCGCCGCCAACTCGGCCTGCCGTTGCCTCTCCAGCTCCTCCAGCAGCTGCCGCTCCATGATGCGCTTCGCCTCCTCGACGCGCCGCAGCACCTCCCGCTCGATCTCGTCCTTCCGTTTCTCCAGCTCCTCCTCCACCCGCTTGGCCACGAGCTCCTCCACTCGCCGCGCCGTCTCCTCCTCGATCAGCTTCTCCTCGATCTCCTGCTGGCGGCTGGAGGAACGGCGGAGAACAGATGAAGGGAGGGGAAAGGAAACAAAGCAAAAGACACATATGACACAAAACTAGAACAGGAACAGAACAGCGTTGTGTCGTCATCATGTCGCTGTGATCGTGATCTCTGCCAGTTCTTTAAATTACATGTGGTGTCACAGCTCTTAACATTTCTGACTTCAGTCTATAGCGGGCTCACTTCGTACATATTTCCACTGTGCCCTCAGCAGGGCCGACCACAGGGCCGTAACATCCCGGGTCACTGCGGTCACTCCCCGTTGAGTGCGAGACCTCATGGTTGGGCTCTTTTGTAAGAGTAAAGCCAAGCAAATTTGTCTTCAAGACAAAACTGATTGGTTCAATATGTGTGTATCATGCAGGAAACTGCAGGGAAAGAGCCATTTTTTTTAAACCTTCGCTATATTAAACTGTCAGTAGTTATAGATCCTGTGAAACACGGCTTTCCAGAAAGTTTTGTTTCACTGTGAATTTTTACTTTCATCCAACAGCAAAGAGTTGCAGGAAGAAACTGAGCTTTAAAAAAACATTTTTCTTTCTCTTTGTGAAGTTTAACTGGTGACGGGATTCCAAATTTACAGTCTGATTAATATCCATCAACACATCCGTTGCATCGTTTCATATTAGAATGAAAATATTTGATTACACTGATTTCTGGAAAGTGCATTCTTGATTCAAAACCAATTCAACCAATTGAATGAATAGAAAAGAGGCACAATTTCCAGTGTGTTGCTCCAGTATACTGTGTGCCAAACCAATCACTGGTGTCCTTATTCCACTGAAATTCAATATGAAAGATAACTGACAGATAAGATAAATGGTCCGCAGCCTCTTTATTATTTTATCAAGTTAACTGCATTAATTAATTAGGAACTTAATTAATTTGAAAGCATCTTACAGTCTCCTGCCTGTATGAGAATAACAGAACGAGGGGGGAGGTCGACTGCTCTGCTGTGTTAGTATTAACATCACGTCGTGGCGGAGGAGAGCAGCCTCTCTGCTGCTCTGTTCGCTCTGGGGAAAGACGTCGCCGTCCGAGGCGCTGAGCGGCCGCAGGGTTTCTGCAGACTGAGTTACTTTCTTCACCTCGGAGTTGGTTTAAGTTGTTTAATGCTGCCGCGTGTGTGTGTTGGTCAGCTGGTCTTGTTTGCCGCTCCTCTCCGTTAACATTAACAGAAAGTTAACAATATACTACAAAACATGCTTCTAACCGCTGCCTTTTTTGCAGACAGCTGAAGATAACATGTGCACGCTGTAGGCTGCCCTCACAGTTGAGTTCCACCTTTTTCGTTTGGTCATGTTATTAACTAACATTTAAGAAAATTGATTTGTGAATCGATGCAGAATCGTCTCCCGCCCCTCCAACAATTAGTGTCTGTTTTTTTGTCAGTACAACACATTTAAATGAAAGGACAGATGGTAAAAGAGCAACAGTGAGCTGCAGAGCTGCAGGTGACAGGTGCGTACTGCATTCTGGGCGAAGCTCTAACCTTTTATCAAGCCATTTGTGTTATATGGAAAAACACTCCCATCGTGCCTGTATCATTACAGCTGCTTACTGCAGAGCCCAGTGCAGGTAGTTAAAATAAGCCTGTCCCATTCAGCAGCACTTAAGCCTTAATGTAAATGGAGGTCACCTGTCTTCCTGTTTACCTGTTGAAAACGCTTGTTAAACTGACCTTTTTTTATCCAATTGTACTCTTAACAGGAAGCCATTAAGATTTGGGAAGTGTGTTGTCACATCGCTTCTGGCACCGCTGTAAACACACAACATAACCTCCCCGGATTTGATTTCATTCTGTCAGCCACTGAGAAACCAGAGACCCTAACCCAACCCAGGCCCGAGTCCTTCCTTATCTAACAGTGTCTGTGTCTTGATATTTACATTTGTATGCCTGGTTAAGTGGCCCTGTGGCTATTAAGCAGTAGGAAAAAAGAGGCACTCAGGAGGCCAGCAGGTGTGGGACTGTGGCTCAGATTCTCAGGTGCTTGTGTGCCTCTGGCTACCACACACACACACACACCTTCACAATAGCAGCGTCCCTGTCTGACAGACACAACCTGCCAGCAGGCAATTAACGGGCCACGGTCATTATGTGTGTGGCGACCACTGAAGTGTTTTAGGATGCAGGGCTGTGACGGCGTCGCACTTATATAAGTCCCTCCTGAAGTAGGAAATGTATGTCTGCAGCAGCTGATCCAACCGTTGTTGTATAGTCACATTTATCTTTAAATGTCAGTAAAAGTACATTGCTGAAAGGCTGTTACCAACTATTATTTACATACTGATTTATACACTTATTTTAATTTTTCAGTTTTTCAATTAATCTCCAATATCTATTAAATATCCTACAGAAAACCTTTAAAATTTATGACATTAAATTGTTTTTCTGAGGCTGTAACTAACGAATGTTTGGTAGATTTGGTCAAAAATGACTTACACAATAGAAAAAACTATCAAAACTGTTATGAATTGTTTTCTGAGCTGTTGGTTAACAAATTAACCGACGGTATCAGCTAGTGTTTCTCCAATCAAGTTTTTTTTGGCCGCAGTCCCGTTCAAAGTCCTTTCATATTGGGCACTTGCCGATCCCAAGTCAATCTGATGCTTATATTTACATAGCAGCAGAAAATATGCAATGATCTCCTGTCTGATCCCCCCCCCCCAATGTTCCCACTCTGTTCTGATTGGCCAGCTTTCTGGAAGCCCGCCAAGGGGCAGCGGTATCAGTCGTGTTTAGTTACCGCTGATGAAAACCCAACATTAGCCGAGCTTCATTAGCGGTGCTAACAACCTGTCGACACAATAAGATAGAGATATTTGGAACTCGTTGTTCAGCGGATCAGTTATCGGAAATAATGCGGGGAGGAATAGTACGAGCACAAACAGCCACAGTGATAATGATGATGTTTGATGAAAAGATGACTAGTATACTCCCAACAGGTAAACTACTTATTTTACTTTGCTCTGCTGTGTAATGGAAAAACTTGAGTCATGGGTCAGCGTGAATAGCTTATTATTACTTTGTTATTTATAAAGTCTCCACTCTCCACTCAGAAATATGTTTTTCTTACTCATTCCTACAGTTGTGGACGTTTGAGCTTCACTGTGCAGAATAATGTCAGTGCAGAGTTTAAGAGTTTACTTGAAGGCCGTTTTCACATTTATCCGCTGAAGGAGGAAAGTTTCTCTGTGCTCACTGAAAATCTGATTTTGGGGATGGGGGGGGGGGCTATAGTCGTGATTTATGACATCAAAACAAGTTTGTAAGCCAATCCTGGACCAATAGATATATATATATCCAACAGACAGAAGTGTGATGTGGAAACTTGAAGCCTCCAGTGAATGGACTTTACAGTGAAGTACGAGGCATCTTGTATCCAGCAGTTTAACTTCTGAAATAAAATATATTTACATTTTCATAGATTCTGGAATTTTTAATGAGGGAGAAGGAGCAGGTTGGATTTTAAAGTGGTAATTATACTTTTTTTTGTGGAAAATCCATATCAGTCACACATTACTAATGCATGTTCATGTTTCAAGAAATATAAAAACATTGTCCTTTGAATAATAGTTTGTGTCTGATATGCCTTTTCCACAAAAAAATCAATTACTTAAACAGAAATTCTTGTAAATATGTACATTTTTAAAAGCTGAACTGCTGGATACAAGAAGCCTCCTGCTTCACAAGTTCATTCTTGGTGTACGTGCACTGGAGGCTTCAAGTTTCCACATCACACTTCTGTCTGTTGGACATATATAAATATCTATTGGTCCAGGATTGGCTCCCAACTTGTTTTGATGTCATTAATCATGACTGTAGACCCGCCCCTTAAACTCAGAGTCTCAATGAGCACATAGAAACTTTCCTCCTTCGGCGGATAAATGTGAAAACAGCCTTCAAGTATCAAACTCTGCACATACATCATTCTGCACAGTGAAGCTCAAACATTCACCTGTATGAACAAGAAGAAAAATGCATTTTTGTGTGGAGGGGGACTTTAAGTTTGAAGGTCTGAAAACAAGTCATTAATTACACAGTCAATACAATCATATCATTTGTAGAAGCTCTGAATCAGAATTCAAGCAAAACTGTATTTTTTATAACGTCAATTATCTTCAAATCCAAACTTCCTCTTAATTAAGTTCAACCCTGAGCTGTGCCCCAGATAGAAAGGTGAGCTGCCCCCCTGACTGCACCGGTATGATGATGATGATGATGATTGTCCCTGTGCAGTCAGGGCCTGCAACCCTGCAGAGCCTGCAGCCTGCAAAGTCGAGCTAACGTGATGTGTACAACTGAATACAGCTACCTAGCATGTTAGCTTAGCACATACTGCAGTTTAGACCTGGTACCGTTACATAACATCACTGTTATTGAGTCTCTCATTAAAATATACACTCACATCTTCCTTTGTCTCTCCATCTCGAGCTTCCTCTCTTCCTCCTCCTTCCTCTGCTTCTCGTCCAGCGCATTTCTTTTGCTCAGAGTCCGGCCGAAGATGTCGATGCGCTCTGGCGGCGAGGCAGCTCTGTCTCTGCGGGACGAGGCAGTAGTAGACCGGGAGCGGGAACGAGACTCTCTGCGTCGGTTCCTCTTCGATTCTCGGGACTTGGACCGCTTCTTAGACCTTTCCCTGTCTCTGGACCGCGACCGAGACCGGCTCCGTTTCTTGCTGTGCTTGCTGCTTTTGGAGTGTTTGGACCTGGACGAGCTGCGGCTCCGGGAGCGGCCCATGTTAACCGCTTACACCAAACTGCTGTCTTATGGCTGATATATGGCTAATATCTGAAATCCCGCTCCACCCGCTCCTCTTTAAACTTGTTGTTGACTATAACTGACCAAGTGTACTTGCTTCAACGGTTGTATTTTGTAGAAATAATCATGCGAAAGTGGTTGTTATGTTGCCCTACTAACTCGCTATAAAGAAAGATGGCGGTGTGTCGAGTTTCTAGTTTCCCAGCATGCACCGCGGGACTCGGTGTTTTCCGGCGGTCTTCGGGATTGGCCAGTCGAAATCCGAATGAACCGTCTGGAAACCCAGACAGTAGTCAACAAATGGTACAAGTGGATGAAGTATTTAGATCCTTTATATAAGAAAAAATACCAATACAGCAATGTAAAAATACTATATTACAAGTAAATGTCCTGCATGAAGAATCCTACTGAAGTAAAAGTACATAAGTATTATGAGCTTGATGTAGTTAAAGTATTGCAGTAAAAGTACATAAGTATTATGAGCTTGATGTAGTTAAAGTATTGCAGTAAAAGTAGTGGTTTGGTCCCTCTGACTGATATATTATTATATATGACATCATTAGATTATTAATAGTGAAGCATCAGTGTTAGAGCAGCATGTTACTGTTGTAGCTGCTGGAGGTGGAGCTAGTTTACACTACTTTATATACAGTTAGCTAGTTTAGTCCAGTGGTTCCCAACCTAGGGGTCGGGCCCCTCCAAAGGGTCATTGGATAAATCTGAGGGGTCGTGAGATGATTCATGGGAGCAAAGTCAAGGTTACACTTCCTTTTAGCTCAACAGAATAAGCCTTTATCTAAATCCTAATGAGCGAGGACACTATCATGGAGAAAACAACATTTGTGCTCTCCTATTAACAAACTGTACATACAAATTATACATTTGTGCATCTTAATGATTTGCACTCTCTAATTAATAATTTGTGTGCACAGTTCGTTGTTGGTTTTGCTCTGCACATGAGATTTGTTGACAATAAGAAAAATATAGAAAATCGCAGCCTTATCCTTCAACATTAAACAAAAGTATTTTAACAACAATAATAAAAAACTTTATTTATACAGCACTGGTGGTTAAACGTGATTAAAACATTTAAGTACTGCAATTAAGCTGTAAAATCTGGCAAATGAAATAAAACAATAAAATATATAGAAGATATGAAATTAAAAATCATAATAAAAACAATAAAACAGCAGCAGTAATAAAACAGATAAGATATGTTGGAAATAAAACAGTGTGGTGTCAAAGAAGTCATAAATATAACACCATATTGTTTTACATGCACACATAAACCGATGTATATCCAAATATCTCTGTCCAAAATCAAAATAATACTGCATGAAAATCAAAGTGTCTCTTTGTCCACGACGCTTACTGTCAGTTCTGTAGCAGCAGGAACTGAAGTTACAGCTGAGTTACGTCATTCAAGAGCACAACGGGCTCCATAAAATCCTCCTGTTTCCTCTCATCTTTTAAATAAAGGTAAAGTAAGTCACATTGCACAAAAACGTGTAATTTCTAATGTTTTATTGTAACACACGGAATGAATTGCTAAATGCTTTATACTTTATTATTATTATTATGATTATACTATAAAAATATACAAAATTCTGTTACTCAACTGTGGCTACTTGAATTAGTAGTCAGTAGTTTACTGTATCAAGGCCCTTCTATT
Organism: Thunnus albacares; assembly: GCF_914725855.1. Taxonomy (NCBI): domain Eukaryota; kingdom Metazoa; phylum Chordata; class Actinopteri; order Scombriformes; family Scombridae; genus Thunnus; species Thunnus albacares. The sequence continues at coordinate 30,044,965 of NC_058116.1, forward strand.
AGGGATGTGCAGAGTCCAGTATTTGTATTTGTATCTGTATTTGTTGAGGCATCAAAATTATTTGTATTTGTATTCGAATAAAAGTGGAAAGAGGTTTAAAAATCCTGTTTTTGTTTTTATTACGCTTTTAATTTTAGAAAATTAAAGTGTCACAATAAGTGTTCATGAAGTGTTCCCTTGGGAGCGCTTCATTTGTGTCAGTGGTTCAGCTTTATCTCTGGGGAACACCCCCAACTCCGGGACTGATGTCCAAATAAGGAAATGTGCGTCATGCAGCAGGTGGATGTGACTCCCCTCGTTGAGACCTGCTGATAGACGTAACAGCGGAGCAGAGGAGAGACACTGAGATAGTGATGTAACATGTTTTTTTTTCTTTCTTTCCGAAAACAAATAATTTTTAAAATATTTGTATGAAACAAACATTCATAAAAAAAACAAAAAAAACAACACTATTTGTGCTTTGCCAAATAACATATTTGTATTCGGGCACACCCCTACCTCCTTATATCAATAATACGAATCAATAACTGCTGGAAATGTTGTCTTTGAAGAAGTCCCTCGGCTCTGGGATCGTGTCAGTGCCAGCTCTGAGGTTTAAATCTGCCAATATTGCCAGAAATGCACAAGAGATACACGTTAATAGGAAACACTAATGCCTTAAAAATGAAAAACAGCTGAGTTCTGAGAGCGAAAAGCTGCCAATCCTCTTTATTTTCCAACCAGTTCCCCATCAGAGCTGTTCAGTAGGTGTCAGCTGTGACGGTTAGTTACATGTGTTGCTCTGCTGTCGTCTTTGACAGCAAACAGCCAAAAACATTACACGGATTTCAATTTCTGTTCCTGTTTGACCCATATTTAACTTTGCTTGTGTCCATTTTTAAGTGTTGTTTTCATGCACTATCAGGGGGCTAAAATGACGCTTTTATCTGCAGCTTGTAAATATAGCTACAAGAACATCAGATAACCAAACCAACAGACAGAATGAGGGAGCAAAAAAAAAAAAAAACACACACAACTTGACAATGACACAATCCTGCACAGAAAAGATTGCCATCCCACTCTGGCAAAATGAGGCCATTGTGATAACTCTCCCTGGAGTGCCGCGCTCAAAATAAACGGCCATTACTATATTTAAAAACATATAACTCAAAAGCCCAGTGAATCAGCTTTATAAAAGGTCATACCACTCAAGCTAAAAATGAAAGTGCTCCATCTTCAGTGGGATTTTTTATTTTTCTGTCATTTGTTGGGTTTTTTTTTTTTCTAATTACCTGCAGCGTTCAGCATCTCAGAGTCTAATTTTAGTAGAAAGAGATCATTTGTTCACATGCGGTTGAGCTGTGTGGAGCTTCGATTGTAGATCAAGAATACTTTTAGTCGTTATGAACTGATAACAGTTGTCAGATGAGTCACTTTCATACCCACACAGATGAAAAAGGCCTTTGTATTAAGTAACGGTGCGTTCATCCATGAGCCTGTGCTCTTCTACGGTACAAGGCGCTGTCAGCTTTGAGTGTGCGCACACAAACAATACATATTTCCCTAGAATTAAAGAAAATTATGTGATTTTAGTTCCAGAAATTGAGGGCAAGTCTCGGTTCATCTATCCAGGAACTGCTTCCCCCCTCCTGCCCGCCCTCCCTCTTTCTTCTTTCTGCTTATGTCTCTGCTTGAAGCCAAAGAATCGATTTTCTGCAACTTGTGGTTGTGTTTTATTTTAATGATCTGCGAATTCTCTTCCAGGAGATGAGAGGAATCGGCATTAAAGAGCCTGAGATGTCTTGTTTTTTCGCTCGTGTAACGGGGGAAAGGAGAGGTGCTTAAAGCCCCTTTTGATGAATAATAGAAAATGTTTCATGGAGGTGGAGAGGAAAAGGTTTCCAGTGTGGTTCCGATGGGAGAGAAATAAAAAAAAAAAGGAGCCGAATTGGAGAAGAAGAAGTGGATGTGTAAGTGAAAAGAATTTGCAGAGTTTGTCTGCTTTCGCTCCTGGGTGGTTTGGGGTGAATGTCGAAGGAGATGCTTGTTATTACATGAACGAGGAAGCTGAGGTTGTTAGAAGGGGTTTCAAAGAACCCAAAGAGCAGGTTTCGTATTTCTCTAATCCGTATTTGAAAGGATGCCATGAGGAGGTAATCTCAGGAGAAACAATTTGGATGTGTCACTAATAATGACACGTCAGTCAAGGCTTAAAGGTGTATATGTCACAGGAGCACCACCTCCTCTTGCTTCGGTGGGAGAAGTTTTAGCCTAAATGATGATTCACTTGGTTACATAATGACTCGCTGATTGGCAGTGTTAATCAGCGTAAATGTAGCGGTGAAAATCTGAGTTAATAAAATGACTAGGAGATGAAACCCAAATGATTTTCTCTCAGTGTAACAGCATGCTGGATGTCTTTACACCTTCCTTAACTCTTATTTCTTTTTCTAGCACAGCAGCAGTAATCAACACATTTCTCCTCATGAACAGATTGGTTCTTAAAGTCGCACATACGAGTGATTGTATTCATCTATTCATATCGTTTTTCCTCCTTTGTGCGATTCTTTGGGCAGATCAGCAGTCGTAGTCGGCTGTGGACCAAAACAACCGCAACAAGACCCTTAATAAGAGGAAGCGGTCTTGGTTTGGTTTGTCGGTGGTGATCTGACCTCCATCTGATCCGACTACAAGGCTGCAAATTTGAGCTAAATGGTTCAAATCAGCTAAAATATATTTGAAAGAAAAACTCTGTAAAATTCATACTGTGGTCACTGTGTCAATGTGTCAGCCGAGAGGTTTGACAGCAGAGTTTTTGTTTTCAGGTTTTACTGGTATTTGGTATTTTACTCCAGCAGCTGCATCAGGGTCTTTATGCAGGTTGTTGTGCAGGGAAACATTCTCCGTCATCGATCTGTATGTCGATGACTCTCACGTCCCTTTAATCACAAGGAACAGGCTGCTGGGCTTCACGTAGCTGAACATGCACTGAGGTCATTCAGAGACGTTCATGTAGTTGTTTCTTTTATACAAGTACAGACTTTCTGTATGATATTTATGTTGTTTTTTCTTTTTTCAGTTTCTGTTTCTAACCTGCCTACTGACAGGAGCTCGATCAAGCAATGAGATCATTTAATGCACAACTCATGGAGAGACGTTCACATCGAGCCTCTATGAGCTACACTCACGCATAGTGTAGGTCACATTTATCCAATCTGAATCTTTTTAAATCCCTTATTGAATCTTGAGACTGAGACTAAGAAAAACGACACAATAGGTCGTCACACTCTTATGTACTGTTGTTTAATTTAACTGAACTCGATGCAAATCTTAGTAGGTTCACTTTTCAACATCTGCAAGTAAGTTAAGGCTAAAATCACTACAACTCAAAGATGTCTGATCACCTTTTCTCAATTCATGTTCACAACCCGTATCTACAAAATGAAAAGGAGAAGAGCTTAATATATGAAATGTTACATGACTGTTTCTATTCAAAACAAAAATCAGTACTTACGATAAATTTAATAAATATCAACAGTATATTCTGTATTTCTGTCCTCTATATACTGTACGACTTGACACAGTCAGCTGCAATGAGACAGTCTCTTCTTTATTGTTCACAAGGGAGAAATTTGGTTTGCTGCCAGGTGACATCAGTCACCATCAATAACATGACTACTGACTGCTCAGATTCAAGTGTGAAACTCTTCACTCTTGAGTTGTGATTAAAACTTAATCCACATTTGGTGCTCTAGTGAACGTCTCCACTCCAGCAGCGGGACGGTGTGTGTGTGTGGAAGTGAGTCAAACTAAACCACAGCATGTGTGTGTGTGTGTGTGTATGTGTGTGTTGATGGTAATGAAGCAACATGTCACCCAGTGTGGTATGGCTCATTGCTGTGTGTGTTTAATAGTTGTTGGACAACAATGGAGCTCTGTGGCACAGAGGAAAAGTCATCGCAGTCTGTGAAAGTGCTTCAGAGTACCAGCGTCCCACTGGCAGAGCAGTGGGAGGTAAAGGGTTAAACAGCTGGTCTAACTAAACTACATGATGTAATCTAGGTATTTATAATGCCTCTGAATTCATTTTTTAACAATAAAATGGAATTATATCACTTCCTGTTAACATGCATCCACCGCTACGACGGTAGAAACAGTCGCTTTAACTGATCTCCATGAGTTGAGCTGAATTTCACCAGAGACTCAAAGAGCATTTATGTATTTCCCCCAATAACCAAATTCCTTTAAAGCTTTTTTCTATATACTGTGCACATTCTTGGTAAGACTCTCTAAAAACGTCAAACTCGTAAAATGTAAAAGTTCCTTAAAATCTCTACTTTCCGCACAAAATCTCCTTATAGCTCAGATTCACCATCACTTCACCCTTAAACCCAAAGAAACACAACCCAGCTCTCCCAGTTCAAGTTAATCAAAAAGTCCATCCCTTTCACATTGTGTGATCAAAGTTGGCCCTCTTCTTTCACGGGTACTTTCAGGTCCCCTGACCCTGCCCCGTGGTTGCTCTTCAGGGGGAAAAACACTTAACAAACACAGGATCTCTTTTAAAAAGCCCCGCCACATTGTCACATTGTCATGTTGATGGCCCAGGGGTCCTGGCATAAAGAGCCATTGAGGAGGGGAACCTGAAAGCATGCTTTTCCGCCACCATCAACCCCCCGCCCCCCACCACCACCACCACCACCGCTGCTCTGAATGAGAACAGTTCTTTCACCCCGGGGCTCGGTATGAGAGAGGTGAGGAAGAGAGGGAGACAAAGAGGGGGAGGATGGTGGAGGTGGAGATTTTTTTTTTTTTAGGAGAGTGAAGAGATTGAGGATGTGGAGGAGAAGAGGGGAGGAGGTAGTTTAGGAGGTCAGTGGAGTGAAGAGTCTTGTCCTGAACTGCAGCGCTTGAACAGTGATAGCAGGAAATGTACCGATCAATATTCAATCATTAGAGCTTCTTATTACATTCCTGGAGTCATCTTTAGTCAGCAGTAAAGACCGGAGCAGTCTGACTTCTATTTTACATACCGGAGACTAACGATATAAATCACTGGATGGAACTATTCCTCATTATTTCAATAGATTTAATTGTATACAGATGATTTATTTACTGTCTGAAGTTAAAGTAATTATCTATGACTTATATTTTACAGTGTTTCATCCACCTGGTTTTAGTTGCATTTTCAATTTGTGCATAAAAAACCTGAGTGGAAACACTGAAAATGAGAACAAATATTGCAAAAAATAAGTTTTTACGCTTGACTGAAGTGGAAAAGTTGGTGTGTCGATAAAAGCAAAATGTGACAACGGAAACAGATTCAGTGATTTAGTCGTGACGTACATGAAGAGATGAAAAATAACAGCAACAAAAACATCAGATCTGTGAGGAGCGATGAGGAGACTGTAACCTTCATCAAATGAATACATGAAACAAACAGAAACGTCATATTTCCATCACGTTTTCCATCATTTCAGCTTTGACTGCTGCTCTTTTAATGCAGCCTGGTCGCCAGAATAAAACGTTGTTTCTGCAAACCACAGAAACGTTGAATATCTACGTTTCAACACGTGAAATACACATAAGCATATAAACATTTCTACAGTGACGTAGTTCACATGTGATCTATATGAGTTGATCTTTCTTATTAGGAGGAGGAGCGGCAGGTGGACGGTTAGTAAGTTTCTTTAAGTTGGAAATCAGCAGAGAACGGTTAAAGACCACCTCGAAACTGAAACCAATGTCCACTTCCTGTGTCAACCGTCAAAAGTCGGTGTTCTTAGCGAGACGTCAGGACATTTGCAGCCATTTTTCTGGCGAGAAAAACGCCATGATCTTTCCCCTAACCCTAACCAAGTGGTCTTTGTGCCTGAACCTAACCAGACCTTAACCACAGCGTTGTCACACCATAAAACATCATTATTCAACGGGTAGAAATGTTGATATGATACATATTACACATGTTGAAACGTAGATATTCAACGTTTTCTGTGGTTTGCAGAAACGTTCAATGCCAACGTTTCGTTCTGGCGACTGGGTTGTTTAATGACATCATGTCGTTATGTCCATTTCTTCTGAAACAGTTTAATGGCAGCGACTGGAGAATCACTGTTTATCTCGATGAACCAACTCCAAATATTTGCACTAAATCTGGACAGAAACTGAGCTGATATCTCCTCTCAGACATGAAGACAGAGTGATGTCTTTCTGTCGTTCACACAGAGGTGCAGATGTAGTTTAAAAACGTTCTGATAAAAGGAGGATGAAGACTGATTTTCGTTCGTTCAACGAGCTGCATCACTTTAAAAACTCATTTTGCTGTCGGAGCCTTAATTAAAGACGGCGGTGAGCTCCGGGGACGCTCGCTCGCTCGCTCGCCGCGCCGCTGCTCCTCACAGCGAATCTCACACTAAAACATTTTTGCTTCAATTTAATTATTTAACTTTTAGATCAAAGAACGAACTCCGCTGCCTGTTTCCTGACGTTCGGAAGCATTGAACGACGTTAACTCGGGACTCACATGCTGGATGTAAATCATTTCCCTGAATATTCATTTATTCATCCGTGTAGCTGGAATGAATGAAGATGTAAGATATAAGGAGGGAGAGACGGCTTTTTGGCTCGTTCACAGCCTTTATTTTAGAGATAAAGACAGATATTAAAGTCATTACAGTGATGTTAGAAGGCAGAACAAGACGTTTCTCACATCTCTGCATGTTTGACCTCAGATTTTTTTGTTAATCTGACAGCTTTCACTTCAGACTTGTGTCATATTGAAAGTGACGTGGAAGAGGTTTGACCTCATCAGATTTGCCTTCGTGACCTTTTCATAAAAGTGACCAGAGTCCTTCAATATATTTCTGCTCGGCTACAATCAGAGAGGAAGTTAAAAACCACATCAGACCGTACTTTCCCAAGACGCTCATTAAAGTTTCCCACGTCTACAGGAAAAGCCACCATGTGTTCTGTCAGGCTCCTTAAAGATCAACTCTTCCTCTAATAAAGCTTGAATGAGAAAAGTTTAAAGATATTATATATAAAAAAAGTATGATGCTTGCTTTTAAACATCTTATTCCTCTGCTATCTGCTACCGTGTGACCTTGACAACCTCCGCTGACCAGATGTCCTTCCTCTCGCCGACCATTACTCAAGATCAGCCATCGCAGCGAATCACCCGATTCAAAACCACTAACCCTTAAAAGAGCTCCCCATTCCCCGCTACGAGCACCATATGCCTAACGTCTTCCTCCCCGATGATTTGTTTGCGTCGAGGCCGGTGAAGAGACGGAGTCCGTCTCGTGTGTGACAGCCGCGTCCAACCTTCCTCTTAAGAGATGTAATTAAGTGTTAGAGGAGCTTCAGAGATGACCTCTGCGACAAAAGACTGCGAGGAAACTTGGCTGTCACCACCACGTATATATGTGACAAGCGTTGGTCAGCGTGAGGAAGGAGGGGAGGAGGGGAGGGGATCATCTTTCACGAGAGGGCTGGATGAGTAAAGAGAGAGAGGAGGACAGGTGATTCTGACAGGCCAAAGCGGAGAGGTCAAGGGTCAGGTTTTGAAGTATTGGCCCGACGGGGAAGCTGATCTGGTTAAGCTCTTGTCTCTATTTTCATCTGAGACGAACTGTCTGCTTCTCTTCTTCTGCACCCCGGAGGTCTCTCCCTTCCCCTGCCATTCAAATGTGAAAATAAGCTAAAGGTTAAGGTATCGCAGCAATTATCAGTCGAAATTAAAAACTGTGAGTGAGCGCGGTAGGGGGGTTAGGGTCGGTTGTTTGCTCGACTGAAAAGACATATGAAAAGGGCAAAGGATTGATGGGAACATGAGCTGCGCTGTGTGCCAGCGCACCACGTCGACTGTGGAGGCTGCAGTTTTATGTCAAAACAGGGGCGAATAAAGAATTTGACTTAAAAGACTCTGCAGCCCTCTTAAGTGTGTCTTTGGCATATCCTTTGGTCCGAGGGGAATGAGATTTACTCCTGCGACTCTTTCATCTCCCTCCTCTCTTTTCTTTTCTTCGGCTGGCTTTTCTCCCACAGCGGCGTGCTCGGAGGAGAGCGTGGCGGCGTGTGCGTGTGAAAGTGTGTGTGAGATTCACAGCATGGGAAAAAGAGCACTCCTGAGAAACTACAAACAGGAAGAGAGACACATCCATCACAAGAACGCACACACACACACACACACACACACACCCTCCTCCTCCTGCCGCCAAACACACACACACACACACACACACACACACACAGTTGACAATTCACTCTCCTTGCTTGCCACTGTTCCCCTGCTGTAACAATAGCTGTTTCCTGAAGGCTGGGGTCATGGTGACGTTGTGAGCAACCAGCCCGCCGATGTGTGTGTGAAAACTCAAGAACCCGGCGAAATAGGAAGGAGCCAAGATCTTACTCAACATGCAACCATCACTCAGACAAGGGGGGACTGTTTTTTTTTTTCATATTATACATTGGCTTCCTCACTCATCACTCTTCATCTTAGCATGACGCAAACATTTCGCAAGGGAAGGTGCAGCTCACTGGTTTGCTGCTCCTGAATACAGCATGACTCAGTTTAATCAGCGCGGCACAAAACGCGCAGCAGTGATTTCTATCTGTTCACAGGCCGGAACAGCTTCAACCTCTGAGATATGGACTTTCTGGCTGCCGTTCAGGAATCACTTCATCTCGACTGGCACGGGGGTAGCACATTCACTCTCAGGTCGGAGGAGGGATAATCAGTCATAGCGAGATGAAAGCAGGAAACACTGAAGGCTTCAGACACCTTCTATTAGTTTGAGACCTTTAGAGCAACACCGAGTGCATCAGAGGGAACGAGGTGCTCGTGCTTTGTCGGGTTCTTGCCTCAACTTTCAGTTTTCAGTGAGAAGAAGCTCTTGTCATTCTCCAAAAGCATCGACAGCCCCGATGGTTAGCATGAATAGATGAGTTTGCCACCTCACGTTGATGCGCCCACACCCATCCGCTGCCTCCAGGCTTTTAGATGATGATTGTTGCGGAGGGAGTGCAAGAGTTCAGGGTGGCAGATGTGTGTTTGCGCTCTCATCTTGACGTTGTGAGAAAAGTGTAATCTGGAGCTCAGAAGTTAGACGGTCCATAAAGTCGTGTTCAGACAGTACTGCATGAAAAAAAAAAAAAAAAACCCTGCACCCTCATTCATTTCAACGAGACCAGGTGTCGACACAGAACCCTCCCGCGACGAAACGCTCGGTCATCTGGCAAAAACCTGGCTCGTGTTTTTGCAACATGCGGCGTCACACTCTCCTGTCTCGCCAATCAAAACAGGCAGGTGCACATTACTGGTAGATGACTGCAGAACATGAAGAGCATCACTTGGTTTATTGAATTGGATTTCTAATTTTTAGGCTTTTTTTTTATTAATCTTTTAAATATGCTCTACCACTTTACTGATTACTGCTCATTGTGTTCTGCAGGAATACCAGGGGCACAACAGTGTATTTTGTACATTTGGAGATTATGTGCTTCTATTGTGTGTATTTTTCTATATGTAGCTCTGTGCAACACCTGAGCCCGAGACAGATTTCTCCTCTGGGTCAGTATGTCACAAAAGGTGGGTGAGTAGAGCAGGTGGACCCGAATGCAGAGACGGCAGGCAAGCAAGATGCGATGCAGAAATATTTAATGCAAAAAATGCAAAAGTCACAGGAGACACAGATACAGGAACACGGAATAAACATAGAACAAAAGCAGACGACTCGACAAAGACCGAACTGAAAACTGGACTATAAATACACGAGACACAAGTGAAACACACGAGGTGATCAAACACAGGAAGTAAAGGTAACAAGACACAAGGAGAAAATATTTCAAAATAAAACAGGAACTAAAGTAAACAGACAACAGGTGACACACAACACTCGGGCGGACTGGGAGCAGATAAACTGGGGAAGACACTATAGGAGCAGGACTGGGCTAACACACAAGAGGAAACACACAAGGGAAACAAAAAAGCAAAACCAGGCAACATAAATGCAACACTGAAAACTCAAGAGAACAAAATACACAAAGAGTTCAAAAACCACAGAAGAAGTCCCGGTATGACGTGATACAATAAAGTATATCTTATCTTGATCCTACAGATGGAGGAGAAAATAATTATGCTAACTTAAATCCTTCCTCATTAATGCAGCCTCATCTTTTTTAAATGCAGTCTGAATACACAGCATACATCTTTTTCTGACTGTTTGGGGCCTCCACCTACACTAAGATAGTCTCATCTGAAAGAGGAGCTTTTTGAGAGCAGCCCTCAGAGTCGAGGCTGTAGCCAGGATTTTTTGCATACTGAGGTCATATAAGTTCACGTGCCAACAACGTATCCTAATGCAGACACCGAGAGAGAAAAAAAAAGATGTTTTTGTGAATGCTTTTCTTCTCATGTGACCCCCAAATGTAGTTTAAAAGCCTTCCTCATACTGCCAGGAATACAAGCCTTTAGGGATAATATAATATTTGCTGGCCTAAAAGTCATTTAAATAAAATATTTTGGCTCTAACTGGAATCAACCTTTAAAATTTCTCAGCATGTGTAAATTTATTTGATTTTGGAATATGTTGCACTACGTTGCTGAAACCACCTCAATTCCCAGAAAAATGGACATGACAAAGTATGAAAGTCTTTCATAAACTGCAGCAGACACACACACACACACACATGTGTCCTTGTGGTTTGGTGTATTTTGGACAAACAAAAGAGCCTCTGAAGAGCTGAACACAGAACTGCTATATAATGATGGAATATGCTATGGCACGACAGTATGCTCGTTATGGCTCTGCAGCCTAATTAAAGTTCTGGAGAATTAGAAAAGAATTTCCTTTTTACCAAGAGGTGGTGATATAATGAACTTCACCGAGAGGCATTTCTCTCCACACTCTTAGCCTCTGGCCTCAATAAAGAGCTAAAGCTGTCATGCTGCTTCCTCTAATTTATGATACGGCTGCTGCCTTTTGTGTTTGATTTCATGTACCTCTAAGATATATATGTATTGTTTTTCTGTCTTGTTTTTAATGTACGGATATCGGCTCAGGCAATCATCGCCCCCTATATCAATTAGGGGTGTACCCGAATACAAATACATTATTCGGCAAAGCACAAATAGTTGTTTTTTATACGAATATTTGTTAGTTAGAGGTCTGTCTGCAAAGAGGTGAAGAGTAAAGTTTTAGCTCAGTAATCAGCGCAGTCGTCTATGATCTGAGAGACTCCAGTTTATTCATAACCACTTATTGTAACACTTTAATTTTCTGAAATTAAAAGCGTAATAAAAGCAAAAATTTGTAAGCCTCTTTCCACTTTTATTCGAATACAAATACAAATACAAATAATTTTGCTGCCTCAACAAATACAGATACAAATAGTGGACTCTCTGCACATCCCTAATATTAATTATCTTGTTCCATTTTCTACCCAATAACAAAAGTACACCTGTCCTTGTCCTTTGACTCTGATGAAGACACAGTAGTGTTGAAACGTCGGTCTGTTTGTACCATTAAAGGCTGCAAATCAATCAGTTCACTCATCTGAAATTTACTGCGGGATATGATCTCCGTTTCCTCGACGGCGTCTGCAGCTCTGGAACTCCGAAACAGTCAACCTTGCATTGTTTTTTGTAGATGAGAGGATCCAAGTTTTTTTGTTGGAAAAAAGACGGCAGCTCAGGGACGGTCCGGGGGTGTGTAGCAGTAAAGTTAAAGATCCCCTCCAGACATATAAAAAGTACTCTGCTTGGAACAATAATGTGTCTCTGATATGATTTTTCCACAAAAAAAGTATAATTAAAATACTTTAAATGGCATCTTGTGCTTCTGAATATACAAATATTACGTTTTGGATACAAGATGTTTCCTCCTTCACTGTAAAGTCTGTTATCAGTGTTTTTGCACCGGAGGCTTCAAGTTTCCGCATCACACCTTTTGTACTGGACCACGATTGGCTCAAAACTAGTTGTGATGTCATAAATCATACTTGCAGGTCCCTTTTCCCCTTAAAAAATCTGATCTTCAATGAGCTCAGAGAAACTTTCCACTTTCAGTCAAACTCTGCACATAAATCATTCTGCACAGCGAAGCTCCGACATCACAGCGAAGCAACAAGAAGAAAAAAAGATGTTTTTGAGAGGAAGGGAGACTTTTAAGAAACATTTTGTCACATTGAATTTTTTGTCTGTGATCACTCATTTTAACTGTCAGTATAGCTGATATCATAAAGTAGGCTACAACCATTAACCTGTATTTATGTCCTGAAAATAAAATAGTAATTGGATTGATGTCTCAGCACTGCAGCGAAGGTAAGTAATATTTAACAGCCACAATGTTTTATGCTTCTTTAACCGTCTGATGAGAGAGAAACAGAGTAGAGGGTGAGTCTGTGGGACAGGATTAACTAGCTGCGACTCAACAGAGTAACCAGACTGTTTGTTCTAAACACATGTGATGCAATTTCCTGTCTACCAATCGAAAGGGGACGGAGAAAAGGAGACGTATCCTTTCTGCTATTGTTCAGGCAGATCTGTACAGAAATGACCTGTGTGGATGTGTGTGTGTGTGTGTGTGTGTGTGTGTGTGTGTGTGTGTGTGTGTGTGTGTGTGGAGGAAGAGGGTTCCAGGGTGTGACGGGGATCCAGGGCTTCAGTGTGTTTGTTTGGCTTCGTTGTTGAGGAGAATCAGTGCTGATGGTGATTAAAGACCGAGACTTTTACCAAGACGCTTCACGTAATGCCAGAAGTAATCAATGCTTTCCTGTCCATGTATTACCGCATCTCACTCTTCTCCTTGCTTTGGCATTTCCACAGAAACACGTCAGGCCCGGCTGACTGCGGTAAAATGTCGGGGCGAGGTTGTTCGGTGCTTCTTGGTGGCTGTTCAGGGGATTGGGTGGGACTGATGGTGGTGGTGGCAGAAGAGAGAGAGAGAGAGAGAGAGAGAGAGAGAGACCATTCAGCCTCACTAATCAGGGACTTTACTCATTTAGTTTGGTTTATTTTCAGCTCTGCATTTTCTTTTTCTTACTTTCACAAGCTGACAACACCAGTGCAACACAATGCAAAACTTTAAGAGAGGAAGTTGCAGCTTTCATCTGATATTTTCATGCTCTTAGCATAAAGCTGTTTCACCTTCACCGCCCACTCTCCTGCCTGTGAGATGCTAGCAGAGAACAGACTGCTCATATTATGAAAGGTTGCATGCATATGAACATATACACAGTGTATGTATTGTGCTATGCAACCGTTCTGTTGTAAAAAAAAAAATTATCCATCACAATGCACAGCAAAGTGAACCAAAATATAACGACGATTATAACTTCACAGCAGCCTGGCAGTCCAACAGTGTCATAATCTTAATGAAGGACTTTATGTCCAAATTGATTGCAAGAGTATAACGTTAAAAGTAGCCCATCTCTTTTAATTTATATGGACCACTTCCAAAAGATGGATGGTGTTAAAGGTTAAACATATTCAGATTGATGTGAGAAATGACTTTCAAGTTTGTTTTCTTCATCTCTTTGCAAACTTTTCTGGTGTGTTAAAGTCCAACGATGATCACAATGTGTGTCAGGCGATGCAACGGGTTTCTTGAGGTCAGTTTGGCGTCGGTTCCTCAGTCAGTTGGAGGAGACTGAAGACTTGCAGAGCAACGTGGTTCCCACGTCTAAACAGTTTGATTAATAAGCTTCATGCTCAGTTTAAGTTTGATAAAAATCTGGAATTCTGCTTTTCAGCATCATGGCTCAACATGTCGATCAGTCGGTCCAACATTTTGGTTCAGACTGAAGTATTTCAGTAACTATTGGATGGTTGTGATGAAATGATGCTCAGAGGATGAATCCTACTGACTTTAGTGATCAATGAGTCAAATTTTCATTTTATCCATCAGCCTCAGCTTCACTTTGTTTGCACTTTAGTGCTAATTAGTAAACGTTAGCATGCTAACACCCTAATCTATGGTAACCATGGAAACATTACCTTCAAACCATCAGCATATTCACACCGTCATTGTTAGCTTGTTAGCTCAAAGCACAACTGTGTCTACAGCCTCACAGAGCCGCTGGCATGACTGCAGACTCTTCATCTCGTTCTCGTATGAGGAGTCTTCATGTTCCAGTTCTCAAATAACTGAAACTCTCTCGTGTCGAGCTTCAGCTGAATTACTCATCAAGCCACCGATCAAGTGATTAAACCACAGGTTAAATCAATGATTTAATCTATGTGCTGGCTGATTAACACTAAAAGAGTTCAAAACTGCTGTTAGTTGCCAGCTGTTGTAAATGTTCATTTCTGTACTGTGGATTTTCAAAATCACACAAAAAAAACACACCAGCTAGAGTTTCATGTGCTGTTATTAGTTTCTACTAGTGAACCGTCTTCCTGCCTCTTGTCACTTATCCTCATTATCACTCTGCAAGACCTGCGTGTGCTTCTTGACAATTTAAATATACGGCTTCCTCATTCCATCAACCCATAAAGATTCCCATCAGGGGTTAAATGCGGCAATAAAGAGCCTCTAGCTCTCCCCCCCCCCCCCCCCCGCCCTCCCCTCCCCTCCCCTCCCCTCCCCTCTCCTCTCCACCTTACCCATCACCCCCCGGTCAGTTTCAGTGACTGATGTCCTGATTAAACTGAGAGGGTGATTGATCCATCATATCCATCACTCTGCCTGTCTGTGGCACAGTATGGTGTCATCCCCTTTACTCTTTTGTGCAGAATTCCAACCTTTGTACTGCACACGTGTGCACATACATGTGTGTGTGTTCCCCCCCCCCCCCCCCCCGCCTCCTGTGTGTATGTAAAGCACTCTCCGTTCCCATGTGAGACTGTGACAAATCTAATTTGGTCATCATCGTCAGTGGTAAACTAATTTCTTTTGCATGTGTGTTAAAGTGTTTGGGGACACCATATGTTCATTGTGCCAGTGTAAGTAAAGTTGGAGGGGTGGGGATGTGAGATTTTGTGTTCAAACAAAATCTCAAACACAGTCTAAGATGTCACCAGGCCTAAATAGACTCTCCCTCTTCCTGTGTTTCGCCGCTCATCCATCTCACTGACAGTGGCAGAAACAGTAGCCTCCCCGAGCGCTCCTACAGGGCCCTCAGATAACAGTAGGAGGCCCCCGCCTGCATGTATGGAGGCCTTGTCCACCGGAGAAAGCCTGTTCACAGTCGGGTTAACTTGTTGAAGACACCCCGCCGTCACTGGGTTGACCTTTATATGGACCTGAATTGAGCTGCCAGGTCCCAAACCCATTTGTCTAGTGGATATTTTGATACCTATCAGTGGCCTTTAACCTTTCGCCAGAGCTGTAAATGATACTAATACAAATAGTCTGACAAAATCATCCCCTGTATGAGCTGTTGAAGTCACAATGACATATGCAATTACCCTTCTACTTTATGTTATTAATGTCTACATGTGTATGTCAAAATCAATGACAAACAATATCTTTTTTTTCTCATACAGTTGTATTTATTTTATGTAAAAATGTCATATATTTGTGTACGAGTAGAAACCAATGAGAGATTTTAAAATAATACAAAACCTGCAAATTAACTGCACTGCAAAGTGTTAGAAGTGAGGCTCGGGGTGGGGGGGGGGGGGGTCGGGATATATTTCAAAATGAACACGGACAACAGATGTACAAGCTGTTGTGTTAATGGTGCATCTGCATACACGAAAGAGCTCACATTTCACATCTGTTGGTCGATGTGTCATAAATTTCGCATTTGCAGATCCTCGCACGGACACACGGTCACATGACAAAAAAAACTTACGTCACGCAGACCTTCGTGGCAGATGCAGAAACGATCATTTGCGTGTCGCACATTCTGATTTCACACGACGGCATTAACTGCTCGCCAATATTAGATGATGAATGCGCTCGTGTTAAGCTTGTACCCTGTTGCATCTGTCGGTCATTGATTGTTTCTTTTGTTGGTTTTTAAATGATTGGTTTGAAAGGACCCATCGGTTATTATTGCAGCCACATTCATTCATTTGTAATTAACCCTTTGTTTGTGTACATGACAATGCAAAAATCAAGGATTGTACATTAAATGCTTCATAATTGTATGGTAAACTAACGCAGGCTGAGGCAGCACTTTCATATACGTACTTTGGAAGTCGGACGTTATTTCTAATTTCAAACAAAAGAAAATTATACAAATTGTGTCAAATTTGATGTTATTTTTTTCTTTACAGCTTCCTTTACATCTGAATAAAATCTAAAGGCAAATTAAGTTTTATAACTGGGCCGCAGTCACTGATTTAGCGGAGGACACAGAATGAAGAGAAGCAGGAAAGAGCAAATAAAAAGAGACCTGGGAGCAAACTTGGGTCAAATAATGTTTGCATCATTGTGGCTGTTTGTTTGAACCTGTCTGCTGTGACAGAACAGTGAAAAAAAAAAAAAAGAGGACAATGCCAGCTCCTAGCAATAAGACAATCACAGGAAAGCAATTGAAAATCATTTTGGCAGTTTTTGCAATGACAAACACACACAAACTGTCTCAAATGCAGTATATTTTCAGTCATCTGGTCTCCCAGCAGGTGGAGAAAAAAAAATTATAAACTGAGCAATGAGTTCTGTAGGAGAAGTGAGAGTGAGGAGCAGGAGGACAAGGACAAATGGAGAAAAAAAAGGAGCTTTGCAAGCACTCCTTAAAGGAGGCTGCAAACATGTGAAAACACTTCCAGATTTAACAAGGTTTGTCTTTAAGAACGTGTGATAATCAAAGTTTCCTTCGCTCGGAACAGATCGCAGTTTGATGTTTAATTATCATATCAGTTGAATGCAGCTAAAGCATTTTTATTTTCAAAGTCTCCCACCCCTACAGCAGCAGCAGGAGAGAGATCAGCAGGGTTGATACCAGGAGACCCAGAGGGCTGCTAACGTCAGGACATGAAAGACAACCTATTCTTTTATCCAGACAATAGCGGTGGACGGGCCCACACCCTAATTCACATTCAATATGGAGCTAGCTGGGCCTGCAGAAAAGGTGGCTTCTGTTGTCAAACTCTCTGGTGAAACACTCGCTCCCTCTCCAGGGCGCAGCTAAACTTAGCTGACCCTTGACTCGGAGCGTAAAACCCTTTCTCAACCCCCCCCCCCCGGACGTATCATATATGTGGCCCATCCTGGTCTTGTAAAAAGCTTGTTAATTGGAGGAGCGAAGGAAATGTGAAGATCTGTAACAAAAAAAATATATTACTCTGGAGGGTTGTCAGCAAAAGATGTTGATGTTTGGGGGACATTAAATTAGTTCTTGTGTTTGCAGAACTTCAAAGTTGTCCTTGTGAACGCTCGTATAAAGGTCTTGTGGGACGGATGCGTCGGGAAAAAGTCGCTCTCGGGACAAAAAGAAAAAGTCCCACCTGCCTGCCTGTCTGAATGTTGCATGTAGAACATTTTATTAAACCTTTAAATCCAACAATTATATTCTTCAGATCTACAGATGCTTTTCTCAGATGTGTAAAACTACCTTTAAGTAGATTTTCAGTCTTTTCAGTGAAATTTTTACCAGTTGCACCATTGTCATCACTCTTGAAGGAGAACGAAGGAGATTTCTTTCAGACAGGCATTTCACTACATGCATATAATCGCTATTCGTCAGACTCATGTTTGAAGAAGCGTCTGAGTCACTTTTGTGTATCTTACAAGGTCGGATTCAGTAACATTAAAAGAGAGATTAAATGTAGAACTTATTCCACCTCTTTTAAGAGAACTGTAACAGATTTATCACTTCACAATCATCTCTTATGCACAAAGAAAATGAAATAATGAATCAGGAAAAATGAATGAGTCCATTTAAATAACCGAGGAGATTCTTCTCATATCAGATCGGTGTATAAAACTTCAATAATAATCAGATCAGCAGTCTCACTCCATGTATTTTTATATTTCATTAATGCCCGACTGCATGGATGAAATTATGAATATCCAGCAAAACGCTTTACATATAGATGATAATTTAGTAGTACTGTCAGATGCTATAAAATAAGCAGCAGAAGTTTATTATAATTTATCAGGGGATTTATTTGTGAGAAGAGGAGGGGTGGGGGGGGGGGGGGGGGGGGTCCCTCGCAGTCATGATGGTCGTTAATTAAAACTTCAACGGCCAAAGTTTTAAAATCGGTGATGCAGCCTGCGAGAGAACAGAAAACTCTGGTTCCTGGATATTATTATTACTCTCCAACTCAGCAGTGACAACCTCTCACACACCAGGTGCCAAATAAGATGCAACCATTGTAGATGTTTCTCTTAACAGTCCTGTCATGTCTGAATAAACATACATAATGTCTCAGTGACAAAAAGTCATGACTAACAGGTAGATGAAGCCAGAAATGTTACATATTCCATGTCCAAAAAGGGTCGAAGACACCTTAGAAACTATTGAGAATACTGCATTGAAAGCTGAGTAATAAGAATCAAAATTAGGTCAAATCCTAGTATATGACTGAACCGTGGAAGAAACTCTAGAGGGCTTTCAAATTTGAAACAATGGATACAGGAAGTGGCGGCACATGGTGACCAAGCCTCCAGAAAGTGCACCAGGTGTTGACTGAAACCAATCTGACATCAGTCCTTTCTCAAAACCAAGTACGCCAAGTTCAGACTTGGCAAGTTCAACTCTGGAAGTACAAACTCCTGAGGACGGGACGGGAGGATGCACTTCACTTGATATTCTGACAAACTAATCTGGCAGCTACAATTGTTAGATTTCATCTGTGAGACCAACATTTATCTTCCAAAAGGAATTATATCATATATCAAAATATTACAGGAAACATTAGAGGCAGCGATAAATTACCAAACAGCTGCACACAGATCAGTTCATCAGATCATGTTCTCGCCGGGATGACGACATGTTGACTGGTCGATCATCTCAGGAGTCGAGCTGCTAGCAGCTGAGACAACCTCACATATTCAACAGCTCCGAAACATCTCCAAAAACATCGGAGCAAACTTCCAAACAGGCATTATTTGGTTAAACTGACCACATACGGGAATCTAAATGGTTACTTTCTCACCTGAAAAAATATTAAAACTTAAAAAAAGTGACATATTAACAGTCCTACAGCTTAATCTCCACCGTCGCTGCTGGTTGGTGTGAAATACATTCTGGGATACTTAAGATACCAGTGGTATAACTTCATCACTCAGTCACTCATTCACTCACTGAGTCAGTCGACCGTCAGACATTCACGTTTATAGTTCTGGCTCTGCTGTTGCGGTTCAGCCAACAAACAGCTGCTGTCAGGTTTTCAGTCTAGTTCGTCCTCGACATATTTCAAACTCCTCCAAAAAGGAACTCCAGACCCCGGAGATTAGGAATGATTGACTAATCAATTCTTGTGCCTAAGACTTAATATCCCGCATCCTTTTCCCACACACTCATCATTCCTTTGCCTCGATTCCTCTGAGGTCTCTGCCTCTCTTGACATATTTGGACCCCCCCCCCCTCCCTCCCTCCCTCAGGACGAGGTCCCAAGTCCCAGAGCTTGGCACTGGAATTTGATTAGTCAGTGTTTCCCAAAGACCTCACATCACATTTTCTTCATCTCACACACACACACACTCACACACACGGTGACCAGAGACACCCCCATCCCTCCCACTCCCATCTCTGCCTTTTTTTTAGACGGGGCTGCTGTGACTGACAGCTGTATTGAGCAGGATGAGTGGCGTGACACCGGCTCTTTAAATGGACGAGCCTGGTTTGGACACACCCGATGGCCTCATGACACCCGACGAAATGACTGTGACGCCTCCCGGGCGACGCAGAGCCGTTTAACGCTGTCACCAAACACACACATGCACACAAATCAGTGATCCTCAAACCTCCAATTAAACTAGACACACTCTACATACACACCAGTGTACAAACTCAGTACTCTAATGCAATCTGCACACTGAGAGTCCCTCAATTATTTTGCCCACACGAAAGCGTAATTTTGAAAAATGCCAATTGTCTCCACAACAAATTTGGCCATTTATCACTTTAAGACTTCATATATCATATATAACTACATGCCCTTGATCAAAAATGCATATTTGGCCACTTCTTGTTGTATTCTCTTCACCATCTGGAGTGTGTGCGTCTCTCTGTGACCTGAGATAGCCTCTTGCTAGGTGGCAACAGCATGCTAAGCATCAGACAGCTGTCTCTGTCTCTCATTTCCCTCTCATACCATACCTTGTAATCAGCAAGTCGTAAAGAAGTTATTTTACATGAAACTGTGAAAACAACCACTGTGCTGTCATCTTTGTTGTACGGTTCTTGCAACTAGCTTCTCTTCTTCTTCTCCTCTCCCACCCACCCAAGTTGCAGCGTTCTTGCTACTGTAACATGAATTCTGGTTTGTGTACTCCAGTATGTGACCTTCTGCTGACCCCTGAGACACTTTTGCATCCCAGGTTAGCTGCTCAGCCTCTGGGGAATGTGCACTGTCCAGCTCTCCCACAGCCTCCAGGCAGATAACGGCACATTCCCCAGGTGTTAAATCAGGAGTTAACAAGCGCTGTGTCATTAACACTCTGACAGCGTGATAATAATGGCTGTTATAAAGTGAAGACGACCAGGCCGACTTCATCTTCCTACCTTTGTGTGCAGTATATGAGATGAGATGAGGCAGGATATAGAGAGACAGTCTCTGCCCCGCGAAGGTCAAAGGCAATAACTTCAATTTATGGTGGAAAATAAGATTTTTGAGAATACAGTCGGCATCAGGTCAGAGTTAATATCAACATAGAATCACTTATTCCCTTGAAAAGCCTTGGAGCAGCAAACCTTCACACATCACAGCAGCTTCCTCAGTCAGGTTGTAGGCTACTGTATGATCCCTGGAATGGATCAAACACATGTTTCAAATACATGAACATATTTAGCAGCTGCTTCTACACTTCTGAATTTGCTGTACACATCTCCAGTATCGTCAGTTATTCAATTAGGTCATGGTGTTGTGCTCATTGACAGCTGTTTTCCTGGTTGGAAAAACAACAGAGCAAACCAGAGCTCTGAGAACGGGAACGTCATCTTCCTCTGCAAGAGCCAGAAATCCGGTGCCAGAAAAATGACGCAGCTGTATGAGTTGGAGTGGAAATTACAAGACTTAAATTAGCATATTAATCCAATCGACATGAAAAATGTCAAGTTAGCTGCTACTGGAAACCGCCACCATGATCTGCTGATGATTCTGATTAGTTATGGCATAATAACAACCGCTCCCAAACAAAAATTAGCTAACATGTACAGACTGAACTATGAAGTGATTATCAGCTACATTACATAGTTAGGACTTTCAACCACTTAAAGGACAAGTTCACAGTATTTCCAGTGTGTCTTAAACCAGCAGTCATGTGTCCATATGAACAGTGAAAGAGGTTTTCCTCGCTGTAATCATTCCTCCTGTTCATACTGGATATTAAAAGATCCTTCAAATGTGCTTTCAATGTAAGTGATGGAGTCTAAAGTCCACAGTGTGTCCACACAGTCATTTAAAAGTCTGTGTGAAGCTTCTATTCAGCTTCAGCAGTCTGAGTTAGTCATATCAAGTGGATATCTGACACATTTACAGTCTTTTTAGCATCAAATTCCCTCTTTGTGTTTCCTCGGACAGTGTTTCCCTGTTGAGCTGCAGGTGGAAGTATAGTAACAAAAAGAGGAACTTTGGCACTAAAAAGACTGTAACGTTGAAAGATATCTACTTGATTTGACTCATTTGGACACTGAAGCTTCATATTAGCTTCAGATAAACTTTTTAAATACATTTTTTGCACAGAAGGAGGACTGTGGATTTTGTCCCCCATCACTTCCATTGTAAGGTCATTATGAAGGGATCTTCTAATGGTCAGTATGAACAGGAGGAATGATTACAGCAAGAAAAACAGGTTTCAAAATGTCCCATTTTTACTTGGGAGCATTTAAATGTCTCATGATGGCTACACTCACTGCTAGCTGTGTAATCAGAGCAGATAAACAGAAGTGTAGCCTAAATTAGCCAAAAGTCACTTATCACCAAAAGCCTAATGTACAGCTAAAGCTAATTAAAGCTAATTAGCAAGATGCTAATTCAGGTCACACTGGTACACTAACTTACCTATAAACAAACTGCTTTACTGCAACTTTTAAATTACTTGCACTGATTGTGTGTGTGTGTGTGTTAAAATTAGATTTTATTTAAGTTGATGGCTTTGCAGTTATTTTGTCAACAGCTTTTGGACACTTTTGTAGTTCTGTTCTGTGGTTCTTTCTGCCAACTGGGAGACGCAGTCGAACATTCCCCATATTTTCCACTCATAACTGCAGGCCAATGTGAAAAGTTTTTATTACTGGTTTGCTCGTATTTATGGTCTACATGATATGAAATATAAAAAATGATGTAGCCTTCGCTCCAGTAAAGCCCCAAAATAACCAATAAAAGCCAGTTGAATATTGTTACTTTTAGGGGTGGAAATAAATCCTTGTTAAATATTTGTAGATATTTAGGACTCGACTCAAATAAAGTAAAGACTTAACATTAAAGAATGTGATTCACAATCTGACGCTCCTGAATGTCCTTACCAGTCTCACAGTCCAGCGCTGGCTGTACTGGGAAATGTGTCGAATTAGCGATGCAGTGGAGATGTCACACAGTTTCAACATCACAGTATTAGCATTATTATCCATCATGAGAAACATGCATTGTCGTCACACCCCGCAGCAGTGAATCTCCTGTTTTTTTGGGTAGTGCCATCTGGCCATGAGATCATGTATATTCAAGCAGGAACAGAACCTGACATAACACCCCACAGCCTTATTCACAGTCACCTCTTACTGAACCAACTGATATTTTTAGATCACCTTTTTACTAATGACTGAGGAGAGAATCATGCGGCTGCAGGCAATTGTAGGTCCTATTTTTTGAGGTTTTTTTTCTGTTTCTTTGAACTGAACTAATTGTGTCCAGTGGTGATGGCGACCACCGGGGGGGGGTCAACGGAGACCCCCACACTCATCTCTGCGGGGGGTTCGCCTCGGTCATACCGCCATCTGTTCCTGTCAATCACACAAAACACTCACAGAGAATGAATGCATGCACTGTATCTCATCTGACTTTCACTCCTCCTCACCTCTACTCCCAGTTGTTTGTGAAGGGAGTGATCTTTTAATATACCAGTTGACATGTTCTGCCACAACAGAAGGTGACTGTGATTTAGCCTGTGAGGTGTTATGGAAGATCCAGCACCCCTGGTGAAAACGCATAATCCCCCCACCAGCTGGCACTGCCCACTTTGCATGTTTGCTTTATACACCTTCGCAACCAGCCTTTCAGAGAGCGACGGTAACATTTGACAGTAATGCCAGTTGCATAATAGAATCACTCCCAAACTTTTTATTCCTGTGATGTCTGTCATCAAACACGTATGAACTCTATTTCAACTGCATGGAAGGTGTTTCATTACTACTCAGCCTGTCTTGAAATTGTGTTTTGCACATCAAAACACGATCATGTGGAGGATAAACTAGAGGAATATGCATGTAGTTTGTCTCTGATATTTAACAGTAGGTCATAAAAGAGTGGATGGGATGAATCATGCATGAGAGCTGAGAATCAGATTACATCACACAATATCTAATCATCGGTCCGTCATTGTGGCTGAACAGGATACAGAACGTACTGAAAATGCAAATCCAGCTGGCTGTTTGGTTGCTTTTACAGGGCTTATCTTATAATATGTGGTTTTTTTCATGGACCTGGTAAAGCACATTTTAGCTGCGCCATGACTTGCCAATCCGTGATCACATGAGAAGCAGCAGCCACAGTGAGCTGTTGGATGAACAGTTGCTGGCGGCGGTCTCTTACAGTCACACAAACATTGCAAATAACAAAATTATGAGGCAAAATCAATTCTTTTAAATGGAATTGCTGCAAATAAGAACATTTGTGTGAATCTTGCTGACCTTTGACGGAATGGAGGGTCAGAGAGTCCAAAATGGAGGAAGATACTGTTGCTAGTGTTGTACCATCCACTTTTAGACAGTTATGATACAGGAAGTGATGACACAAATACATGTCTTGAATAAATTGTGTGAACTTGGATTGGGCGTGGGTCTAACACGGGTTGATTTTCGCATGAATGGGGTCCTTGCTGTGGGTTACCATCATAGACTGTATAAAAACATGGACGTAGTCACCGTGACGTCACCCGTTGGTTTCTGAAGAGCGGTTTTGAAGCTCAAATTGAGCTGCTCCGGCCGTCGCCATCTTGGCAATACGTGGTGCTGCCTAACTCCCAGCCAATCAAAAATGGGCAAAGAATGGCTGAAACAAACCAACTAGCAGCTGGCGGACCTGTCACTCAAAGCAGCCATGTCCTTCATTATGCATAACTTTATGTACACCCTCTGTACAGTTGTCATGAAAGAGGAAATTAGCTACAGAGACCAAAACCGTTTTTTGTACCAGGCTGTAAACATGTTTATTTCTGCTGTAAAGTTGGGCACTTTAACATGGGGGTCTATGGGGATTGACTCGCTTTTGGAGCCTTAAGTGGCCATTCAAGGAACTGCAGTTTTTGGCACTTCCACATTGGCTTCATTTTACAGCCCCAGAGGCTGCTGCTTGTTTACCATTCATGAATCTGGTTGGTTGTATTGTGAGGCTCTCGAGAATGATGCCAAAAATGCTGCTCTTCTCAATTTCATCTTTGATCTTTGATTGAGGCTGATTGTAAAGCATTACTTGTGGCAGTGATGTTTCATGAGGTGGTTGCACAAAGGACATAAATCCTAATAAATGGATGATTGCCTGGAGCAGCTCCACATTGTCGACTGTTCCCGCCATGTTCATTCCTCAAAAACATCCACTTTTATTGATGATGTGATGTAATACTCAGTTGGGCAGCGTCCAACAGTCCGATATGAGTGGATCCAACGTGGGTTGAACGTGCATCATACTCGAGTCTGCTGTCTGAATAGCACTACAATGTTTGAGGCTGGCTAGCATGTTTACTGTTAGCTAGAAAGCTACAGTAGTTCACCAATTAGCCCTGTATGTAGTCACTATGCTATCAAGCGTCTAGCAATGCCCACCTAATTAGGACTGTGCCACTTTCTGACCAATAATCATGTTTGGTCAGAACCCAAATTCTGTAATGCATATAATGTGTTATGGAAACAAACAAAGTCACATTTGAAAAATTAAACCTTAAAGCAGCTTCCCTGATACTTCAATTAACTCATCAGTTTATACTGTCACAATACTGATGATCACTCATTTCTGACAACATCACCAATGATGGATTGTGAACTTTAGGACAGGCCGAGACAGAGACTTTGTCAAGACTGCAAAATAGTAGGTGCATTAAATCATCATGCAGCTGTTGTTTCATAATATAATTCACATTAGACCAAGTCATCACAGGAAACTGATGAGATAGTAAAATAAGGTAACCCAAGTTTGAATCTTCCTCTCAGGGCTTGAAGCAGTGTTGCACACAAAGCTGCCTTTACTCACATTAACTGGCATTAAGTCACATTATCGATTTCCTTAGTGTTGGCGATGGAGTTTTTTCTGCAAGATCATCAATTCTCTGACTTTGGGCTGCACTGAGAAAACCAGAGTGGGCAGAGATCGAGGGAAAGTAGATAAAGGAAGACTGGGAAAGGAGAGGAGAGGAAAGACAGAAACGAGGGGAATAAAAGAGGAGATAATGAAGAGGGAAAGAAAACTGAAGGAGGAAAACATAGATACACTAACGGGATAAAGAGTGGAAGATAAAGAGAGACAGAAGAAGTAATTGTGAGACAGAGTGGGGGGGGGAGTGAGAACAGGTGACGGATGATGCAAGAAGGAGGGATTTGTGGGTAATGGAGGACGAGCAGAGGAGAAGGAGCTGCAATCGATAAAGAGGGGGATCAATCTGCTGTCCGGAGAGGAAGACTGATCAGGATAAAGGGAGCATTCATCATGACACATTCCTGATACACACACACACACACACACACACACACACACACACACATAAACAGCAGACCTACCACAACGCCTCTCAAATCTCCTGAAGCCTCTATTTTGTGTTGTCTCGTCAGCAGCTGTAGTTTCCTCCAACAAACTCTTGTTTTCACGACCTGACAGCGACCTCCTCAGAAACAATTAACCAGCCAAATTTAGATAGACACGAACAAGTGCTCCCCAATCACAACATCCCCTGCTTTGACCTCTTTTGTGAGCACACCCCCGCACCTCCCGCAATGGTATGTCCCATCCCTGCTAGAGCTGCTTGAGACAGACACTGTCCACTGTCACAGCATGGGAGGGTCCTGAGATAACATTTTAGCAGTGAGGGCTTGTAGTTCACATCTGTGTCCAGTCTCCTCGGTGGCTCACAGTGCAGACACAGGGCTCTTGATCAAAGTGGGTGGCCATGTTTACTGCTGCTGGGCCACCAGGACATGCTGACACTGTACATTTGCATTTTAGACCCTCAGCTGTAGCCAGAGAGGCTTGTATGTATATTTCACCACATCTGCATAGCGGTGAGGGTCCTGGTGACATGTATTTTGTCATCTGTCCATGTTGACGTGGGCTGTTAGCAAGAAGGTTCTTGGTTCAAGCCTTTTGGCCTTTGTGTGTGGAGTTTGCATGCAGGTTAGGTTAGCTGGCAACTCTAAATTGCCTTTAGGTGTGACTGTCAGTGTGAATGGTTGTCTGTCTCTATGTGTCAGCACTGTGATTGACTGCTGACCTGTCCAGGGTGTACCCCGTCTCTCGCCCAGTGACCCTCTAGATAGTCCTTCCAGGAAATCGCAATCTTGCAATCACAATAATTAATGCAAATTCAACCAATCTCTGCAATATTCGCAGGGGGGCTTGCAATTTTGCAAAATTCCCATGATATGTCTGCATTAAAGGTGCTACTAGGAAGATTTTGACATCAATATATCATCGTAAATTTAACGTCCATACCTTGTGATGACGATGAAAGACAACTGCAACGAGTCCATCGATATTACAGGAGTCCTGGTGAAGGCATTATGGAACAAAGTAAACCTTTCCCAACAAAATAACTCCTCATTAACAGTTAGCGAGGCTCTCCAACCTCTCCTCTCATCATCAAAACAAACCCCATACCAGTTGACCAGAAAAAATGTCAAAACAGGAAGTGACAGGGCTTATGAGGAGACGTGGTCTTATCATGAGAATTAGGCTACCAGTCGTCACGCTTTCCTATGTCAGTATAATCAAAACCAGTGTGACAGGTGAAATTACACAATGAAGAAAGTGAACCCCTCTCATTTGCCAATGAAAATAACTGCAAAGACAAAACAGTTTCCAAATGTTTTATATGAAAGTGGAGACAAAGTATTTTGAACTCCACTGTGGTGGAACATAAACAGAAATTGTCACTGGACCGCCACTTCTCTAACGGGAAGCATTTGAAAATGGTTTCAATGCCCACGAAATCGACATAAACAAATCACCGTCACCATAGCAACAATCAAACATCAGTGTTGAGTGCTGAAAGAATCGAGGTGAATAGACTACAAGATAGAGGCTGGTCAGATCATGAAAGAGTTGATAGTTTAGTAAAAACAGACTGAGACAGAGAAGAGAGTCTGTGTGTGTGTGATTTTTGTTTTTAGATTTGTGAAAAATGGAAAAAAAAATGAAAGTAGTCGATACAGGAACCATATCAGGTTTTTTTTACCAGCTTCATGAGAAGTACTTGAGAGCAGTTTACAAGAGGGAAACAGAACAGCTGAAGACACACCTTGCAGGAAAACCTGTTGCTGTCGTATTTGATGAGACTCCAGATATGAGGGGAGATGCATGCTGAACATCTTCCTCGCACCACTTGAGAAGGATGAATCTGGGAGGATCTTACAGACACTGTTTTCCTTGAGCGGTGTGATCGTTCCACTGTATCCATGGCTGCTGTAAAATGTCTACAAGAATACAGCAATAACAATGACGTTGTGTTTGACACCGATAATGCAGAGTACATGAAGAAAACATTCAAAGCTTATTATTCCCCAACTTGCTGCACATAACATACATAATGAACCTCAGCAGCAGTGCCTTCCACAAACTATTTGATCTGTTCAACAGCTTCATGCTGAGTTTCTCCCAGATGTTCTACCAAGCTGGATAACGCAAAAGAAGAGAACTTTGTTTCATGACAAACAAGCTGCCAGCAGGAAAAAAGGGAAACTATGGCTCCAAATCCATGTGCAACATGCTGGAACTGATGTTTCTCTGCAGTGTAGTACAACTCGGAGAACTTTGGACTGTACAAGGAGTTCCTAGAGATGGAAATGGGGATATATCTATGTGTACCTTCCTTCACTTAATGATTGCACTCAAGTCACAATTTTAATTACATTAAACAAATACCACAACCTAAGTATAAACTTTTTTCTGAATTGTACGCTTGGCCTAATTCTTTCTTTTTCTATCTGTGTTTTTCGTCAGCAGGTGTGTAGCAGAAGTGCACCTGCATCTGTGGAGAGACTCCATAAGACACTTCAAGACCCAAACCTAGATCAGTCCCTGAATGTCCAGATCAACATCATGGCTGACAAGTGCAAAGTCATCCTCCTGGCATTCTCGACATCTTCAAGAGCAAACACCCAACGACCACAAAGATCTTTAATTATCTGGAGGATCTGCAGGTCAATTTGGCTGCCAATAAAGAGCTGCAGTGTGAGGCGTGTGCCCAATACTTCGAGGAGCTTAACTTACCGTTTACTACGAAGACACAAATCCTCCACACAGTTGGCCAGACATACAACAACACAGAGGACAAACTCACTAAGTACATGACGGACAGGCAGCCAGCCATAAGGTTTCTTGAGGAGGTCAGGGTGTTTGAGGTATCACAACAATGAATTTGATTCTTACTTCTAAGCCACGGGGTCCTGCAGCACTACTAGCTGCGTTGTGTGGAGCGGTGGATTGGGATTTGTTCTGGGATGGCCTACAGGAGAGACTTCTTGTGCTGAGAACCTTGGCCAAACGATACAAAGATGCTGTCTCAGACTCAGCTGGTGTTGTCTAGCCGAAGGAGATCAATTACTAACCAAATCCTCCGAGCCTTGATCTACTTACACCACAACCAACGAGTCTGCAGTGGAGCATTTGAGAGGGAAGAGATGGAAGATGAGAGAGAGGAGATGGAAGATGAGAGAGAGGAGATGGAGGATGAGAGAGAGGAGATGGAGGATGAGTTGTAGTTTCATACATGAGTTTATACACCCTTACAGTTGTAAGATTGCACTTCGTTTCTGTGCATCCAGTATGTGTTGAATTCATATTATTTAAAAAGCATTTAAAGCACTTATTTTTTTACAGCAGATCTAGCCTATGTATTCATACTGCAGTCACAGACTGTCTGTTTTCTAAAGTTACATCACTTTTATGACTTAGGAAATGTTTTGTAACTTTGAGCCCATGGTTCTTCAGAGTTCAGAAAATTTAAAAAAAGATACTAACTTAAATATTTTGAGCTATTTCTGTGATGTGCAGTATGCTTATCATCACAGGAAGTGATTACATATGACTCTTTCCTCATTAGGTGGTAGTTTTTGGGTTTTTTTTAATGTTTTTTTTTCCTTGACTTTTTGCCTATTCCCACAATTTTACCACAAAAAAAATCACATAAACTTTGCAAATTGCATCACAATTTTTGAGAAAAGCTGCTGCAAAATCAAGCAGTTTTTGATCACAGCAATCACAAAAAACCTCCTCAGATTCCTGGAGGGAATATCTAGAGGATGGAAAGTGGTTGGATAACTAGAACTATCAGACAGTTTGAGAAAAAGCATCTAAATCAATGCAGCAGGACCAGAGACACGACCTATTGTCTTTTTATTTGTCTTCCTTGCCAGAAACTGGGGCCTACATTACCCACAATGCAACCTGAGTCGATCTATGGCAGTTCAGTTGGACACACAGAAGTGATGCAGGAGTTCATGCAGACATGAGATACTGCATAACACTGTCCTCCTGAGCACCTGAAAATATAAATAATCATTTAATATGACAAATCCACTCCCTGTTTAAATAGCATTATGACATTTATTATTTCATATGTCTAAAATATCCAGAATATCATAAGTATGTCAATCATTTATTCCTTTCAAAAGCACCATTTATTTTTTCTTTCATTATGTGTTAATCAGTTAAAACGAGACTCTGCAAAAAAATGTTCTAACACACATCACATTCAGTCCCATTTCAGTCCCTGTTTCCAACCAGTGCAGTTCTTGGCAGTGTTTCCAGAGGACGAAGGCTTTTGGCCTTGTTTGGCCAGTTCCCAGCTCCCTCCTTGTCCATGTTTATTGCCGTCTGACGGTATTTCCTCCCCGTCGGCTGCCGTAGTCACAGCCGATGTCTAATTATAGCCGCTCGCATGGCGCCTTGCCCACTGTTTACCTCATCCTCTCACTCCTCTTATCTCATGTTAGATTGTCAATACATAACAATACTCTGCAGATTCAGGTGTTTTCACTGTTTCTGCTTTAACTTACTGAGCGGTGTTTACTTTGCTGAAAAATTGTAATAATCAAGCAAAATTATGGCACTAAGAGTTTAATGAGTCATTAAAATCAATGCTGAACAAAATGACTCACTTTTCAGTTTATACTATGAAACAAGTGAAAAGTTTCCCTACATTTCATCATTCAATATCTCTACAATCTCTACAACAACTTTGCATTCAAGTATATAAGTTTTCCCAAAATGGTACTACAGCATTTTTGAGATGAACTCATGCAACTATTCTCAAACCGCAGTCAAGGACATATTTTCCTCGTGAGTCTTCTGCTGATTCTTTGTGGGTGATGCAAGTATCTTTTCTGCTTTTTTTTTTAAAAAAAGCCCTGGATGTAGAAAATGTATTCAGAACCCATAAATGTGTTTTTTTTTCTCCCACCACTGATACTATTAAAAGATGCTGTTTGAATGTTTTGGCAAAACGCCTTATGCGTGTATAACTCTGATAATGTGAAACTGCTGCAGCGGGTGCGAAGAGTGTGAAAGTCTCACATGGGTCCTTCATATACTGGCGCCCTACATTGTGTTATATTGTAGCGACAATAATATCTGATGGTAGAATGTATCATTTCCATATGGCGGACAAAGAGCAGACAGGAGATTACTGGAGCCGGCAGACAATAGTCTGGTCAGAGTCATAGCTGATGTGAGTTTGCTACGGAAAGAACACTGGGAAGAATGGAGTTGTTTACAACAGGCAGGTACGGTGAGACAGGCGGCGCGTAGTCCTGAAATATATCTATGTATTGTTTAAATCAAATATATGCACATGTGTATTAGTGATACCTCAAATGCATGCCTGTGTAGTGGAATAATTTATCAAAATGGAAAAAGATCTAATTGTACAAATAGATCTAATTGTACCTAATCTGCTATTAAAAGGAGCATTCTGCAAATTTTACACATGAAGGTCAGTTTACTCATCATGAGAAGCACCAGTATTATATTATAATATTCAATACAGTATTTCACCTTACACTGTCTGTGCATTGTGCAAATACTG
The DNA here is from genome assembly GCF_914725855.1 of Thunnus albacares. Taxonomy (NCBI): domain Eukaryota; kingdom Metazoa; phylum Chordata; class Actinopteri; order Scombriformes; family Scombridae; genus Thunnus; species Thunnus albacares. The sequence goes on from NC_058116.1 coordinate 30,076,509, forward strand.
AGGTGCTATTACATCATGCAGCAGTTATAGTTATTAGTTAAAGTTAAAGTCACATGTCCCTTTTTTTGCCTCCTCAAAGGCATCGTCTCTCTTTTTATCCTCCCATCATTCTCATACCCTCGTCATTATCTGTTCCGCACCCCAGCCGTCTCTTTCTCTCACGTTGTACCATTATGGCAGGTCAAAGGTCAAAGCTCTTCTTCTTCCCTGCCTCTCATAGTCCATCTGTTTATCTAGCTCTCCATCTCTGACTGTCCACCTTCAGTTTTCCTTCTCAATTCTTTTTTTCTTTCCCCTTGTTACTGCCTTCACACACACTCTCTCTCTCTCTCTCCTTTCCCTCCTCCGCGTTTCATTCTTTATTGTTCCTCTTTCACCTGCTGGTGTAACTTCTCCATTCTCTATGCTTCCTCTTTCCTCACCTCCTCTGCTTCTTCTCTGACTCACATGGCTGCTGGGAGGGCTGCAGGCTCCATGTTGCATTGCATCACAACATATGGGAGTATGTGCGTGTGCACAGCCTAAAAACCTCCATTGTTCCCTTGTCACTGACGTTGGCCTCTGGTTCTGGATTTAAAATGCAACCTGCATGTTCAGATATGTGCAACAATATCAAAAAAAAAACATGAATTCCTAACAAATCAAGACATTGCATTTGCACTAATACTCATTTCACAGTGAAATGAAGACATGCAGAGTGCAGACATACACACAGACACGCGTGCAAACTTCTGCATGCATCTTCCCAGCCATTGTTGTGTTGCCTGTCTGCCATTGTTTATGAATCTATTTAGTGACCTACGGTGGGAATCTCAGAGTCTCACTCCCAAGAAAGTCGCAGTTGTCATCTTCGGCCGCTGCGGTCATCCTTTGGTCAACATGTTATTTTCATTACTGGAATTAGGCCAGCTGGCCGGCCAGAGACAGTGGACACACACACACACACACAGAGAGAGAGAGAGAGAACACTGGACTACACGCGCAGAGACGTGGGGGGGCTCCCTGTCCAAAACAATAGACATAAATATAGCAGCCTCTGGGAAAAAGAATACAAACGCTGTGTCCATCCCTGCAACAAGGAGCAACGCCCAGTCCTGCGTTTCCTGTTCTCTGAACCCCACGCAGAGAAGAAGGAGAGTGGACCCCCTCCTCCCCCCCCCCCCCCCCCGCCCCTTCCCTCACCCTCTTCACCAGCTGAGACACAAGTCAGTCACCCCTCACCTTCAGACTCACCTGGCAGATCTTTAGATCACATGCCTTCTTGTTCCTTTCACAATAAAACTCTCTTAGTTTAATAAGTCTTAAGGCAAGTCTGACACTGTGAGATCCCCTCAGTCTTTTAGCTTATATGTGTGTATATTTTTGGCAAATTGGCACCATTAAAAGTATGCCGAATTAGCCATTAGCACTTCCTGTTTGCAGTGTAGCTATGGACGTACAGGCAACTATCACTGGATTACTTTAATACTGAAGAAAACGTACAAATGTGATGATTCTCAAGCAAGTTCTGTGACCTCTGAGTGGATTTATGGATGTTTATTTGCGATGGGCATCTGAGATAATCATTTCCTCAGAAAGTGTAGGTCACAGTGAATCTAAAAAAATGTGTTTATCATGTCTGTTTGTACAGATTTTTAACTGGGTTATGACTCTGAGGAGTAGGAATGAGCGGTGTGTCACAGCCAATGCTGCAACTGACTGTGTTGATAAGCGACCAAATCAAAGAAAACTACAATAACTAACTTCCCTGTTGTTTTTTCAGAACACAAGCATGAACTGCTCTCTTTCACCTCAGGCAGCATCTTTGCCTCACGTCTCCCCTCCTTCCAACTCTCCCTCTGGTCCTCTGCTCTAAGGGCACAGGAACATTTTCAGGCCTCTGTGTTTGTTTGTGTATGTGTGTGTGTGTGTGTGTGTGTGCACTTTTTCCTACCAAAACCCTTGGCTACAGAAAGCCTGGGGCTAGCTTAACCTGTTTTCACACATGTATTTTGGGGCTTAGAGTAAAATTGGCAGTACACATGCAGGCTTTATGACCAGAAAGAAAAAAAAAACCCTATACTGGGCTCTAACAGCTGCAGTGTGAGCCAACAGGCCTCCAGACTGAACTGGTTGAAAGTTCACCAATCCACAATACACCATCCCATGTATGTAGTTAACAATATCATGTGAGTAGTTGTTAATCATACAGAACCTTTTTATATGTTGGTTTGGGCAGTTTGGGCGCAGGTTTGGACCAATTAGGACACCGAAATAGTAGAATTTTGGCCGACTCTCCTCCTTTGAAGTCTTGCTGTTTAGGGTTGAAGGTTTTTCCTTGTGATTTTAAAATTATTACTTCTCGGAAAAACCGGTATTTCTTACCATAAATGAAGTCTGATGTTGAATACAGAACTGTAGATAATTATAATAACAGTTTTATGATCTCTCATGATTCTTTTCTTAATGTGTAGTTAGATTATGCGGTCATATTTGAAGTACAACAATTCCTCTTAAAGGTACAAGGTAGAGAAAAAAAAAAGCATAATGCCAACTATACAGGATCATTTCAGCCTCCTGTAACCAGTTTCAACATGTCTGAGTGGCTCTATGGGAACATGGCATGAGAACATCTTTATAGTGCTGACCTGATGTTTTCACTGTGTGCAGCGACAGGAGAGGAAAATTAATCACATGTTGTTATGTCGGTTTGGTGTTTTGGTAGTTTTGTTCTTGGATGTTTAGTTGTCAAGGCTCCACCCAGTGAATGTTTCTCTGCACTCTGACATTATACAGTTACTGTGCAAAGGTTTTAGGCACTAAAAGTCAAGTGAGGATGATTTCCATGAATAGTTTTTTATTTATCAATCAATTCCTGAATCTTGGAGAAAGTTGCCGCAGCAGTTCTTCTTCTGTGGATTTCGGCGTTTCAGCTGCTTCTATCTCTTGATGTTGAGATCAGGACTCTGTGGGGGCCAAACCATCTGTTGCAGGACCCTTTGTTCATCTTGTAGCTGCAGATAGTTCTTTATGACTCTGGCTGGATGTTCGATGTCGTGCTGCAGAATACATTTGGGACGATCAGACGCCTCCTTGATGGTGTCACATTATGGAAAAGAAGTGTCTAAAACTTTTGCACAGTACTGCATATCATGCATTTATTTAGCAAAACACAGTTTGACTGTTAACCTCCAATTTATCATCAAGAGTAACTGCAAGAAACTGCTGCAGCTGAGAATATGATACAGATATATTTCTGTAATAACTGCTTTTTGTGTTTGGCTATGACAGCTGTGACAGTTGTGAGTGTTGATGAGGATTTGAGAGGGCGTCTTTGTTTCGGAGAATATGATATAGTCTTCAGGATGAAAACACAGACAGGCACACAGACACATGCCAAAAATCCAGGGTTCCCTCAGGTATTTTTCCAGAGAAAAGGGAATCCTGCAACCCCACTGCTGTTGTTTCCATTGTGCAGCTGCATTTTATTCACATAAAGTACAGGATTATCACATAAGCATATGCAATATTTTGCTGTTTTTCCAGTAGCCATTGTAACATCTGCTTGTTTGATCAACACAGGGATCTCAGAATGTCTAACTGGCTAAACTGTTTTAATTCCCACAGTTAGATCACTGGAACTTTGTGTGACCCTCCCTTTCCAAGAAACAAACGAGCAATTCTCACACACCCAGCGATCTGCAACGGCTTGTGCATGCTTCGTGCGCATACAGTCTTCTGACTCATCGTTAGTGACTTGTCTGAGGAAATGCACAAGAAAGAAAGAAAGAAACAAGAAACACAAACACTACCACACACTGTGAAAGCTGTCAGGGGAAACCAGAGGAATATGAAGCACCCTTCGGATGTTGAACTGTGGTCTTGGGTGTATTTAGGAGGCAGCCAGGATGTTGGTGGGGTGAGGGGGACTGAGTTGGCAGCAGGCTGAGCGGATCTGCGGGGGTGGCAATAGGCCCTGTGGGCTGTAACCTTTGCCTCAGCAGGTCACAGGTTCAAAGCCCAGGTGGAGCTGAACAACACACTCCAGCGGACGTGTGCAGCCGTCAAGCCCCCTGGTCAAAGATCTCACGTATTTGCTTAGAAGAAACTTTGTTTATGGTATGTGTTTCTACCGAAGTATCGACCCAAATACCAATCAGGTTCTTGGCTTTCTTGACATCGTTGTGTCTCATGCTTAACTGCTCAGCCAAGCTGCTCTGAGTGCAAGATATTTGTCTCACAGATGATGTAAGATTTACTTTGATATAAGATTCACTTTAAGATTATTATCCAAGGACATGTGGCTTTAATACAGTTTTATAGCTGATATTCACTGAGGATATAAATCTTTAAAAACGGATCATAAATATATTGTAAATGTGCAAAAACAACTTGGCGCAAGAGATTTCAACATTTACTTGACTAATGCTGACACGTTATCACTTCATTGGCTCCATGAAAAATGTGTTTTAATTTGAAGGCAGTGGTTGACTTTATTGTGTACAACAACAAGAAATGTTGATAGCGCTAGCAAGATTAGCTAACAAAAGCTTGATGAAACCGAGAAAGCGTGATGAAGGATTCACTTTAAGATTATTATCCAAGGACACGTGGCTTTAATACAATATTCATTAAGGATGTAAATGTTTAAAAACGGATCACAAATATATTTTAAAAAAAGGCTCAGTTATGTGCAAAAAAACAACTTTTACTTGACTAGTGCTAACACCGTTAGCCAGTGCTGTGAGATGTAGTCATCTACTTGTAGATAATAAGATTCGTAGTTTCAGTTACATTCGTTCATTTCTTTTCTATCAAATCACTTCATTGGTTCCATTCAAATGTGTTAATATGAAGGCAGTACATGGTTGACTTTATTGTGTACAACCACAAGAAATGTTGACAGTGCTAGCAAGATTAGCTAACAAAAGCTTGATGCAACCGATCGCTTTCAGCTGTCTGAGAAAGCGTGATGAAGGTCAGAAAACTGGAACAGACTGAAGACTGATTGCAGTAAACTTTATTCTGGCGACGGCGCTGTGTAGTTTAAGCCAAAAGAATGAGCTAAAAGATGCTAAAGCACTCTGTAAAGCTAACAGGAACTGCAGAGTTAGTTCGTACCTGTCACAGTACACGTTGTAATTTGATCCACTGTCAATATAAAAGTATTTTAAGTCAATATTGAGTTTACAGTTTGTTGTGCTGTTTCCAAGTGACCAAAAATATCTACATTTTGGATTGTTTTTGGGCAGCAGGGGATGCACATTCATGTAGCTTTTCATGGTACTAGCAATGCGTAGTTTGCTAGCATCCTGTTGAGAGTGAAATCAGATCACGTGCTACATGAGAAGGGAAATAATCAGAAGTTGACTTGAAGACCTGTTGCAGCTGCAGTGTGAACGCAGCCAAAGGTGTAATTTAAAATAGATAGGTCAAATAGATCAAAAAGCCTTTGTCAGTCTTTCTGAGTCGGCTCTATTTTTGATCTTGTTTACTACAACTTATTGTCTGAACTTTGTGCATGTTTACATGAACAGGAAAGTACAGATCGGTGTGTGTTTGTACGTGCACGTACATTCACATGCGTGTGTACCTTTTCTAAGCCAACCTGAAGAAACTTAACTCTGGCTCGGCCTCTTCTTTTTTTTTTTTTCCCACCCTGTTTGACTTTCAGTCTCTGTCCCTCTGTGTCTCTGTCAGAGGAAGATCATTGTGGTCTAAAATAGTCCCTTTGTTGCATGAGGAGGAAGTGATATTGTGGTGAAGGGGGCTGAGAAAAGAGTGAGGTCATGAGGAGGAGAAATGACCTTGGAGACCATCACACACTCATGTTCCCACTGGCCCACACACAGCAGGAAACACAGAATGACACACACACACACACAAAGACTAGATGTGTACAGGTCATCCCACTGACCAGAAGAAAAACATTGATACACAAACATTGTTTTGTCACCAAAACATTTAGATTTCAGATTTATCCTCCCGTCATTATTATATTAACTCACAGAGCGATTTGACCCAAATATTGCAAAATCCTGCCCTCAGATAAAATCAACCGTCGGAGGGCAGCCTGCCAGCTTTCAAAGCACACCGCTAAGACTGAGAAACATGCACAATATTCTCTATTAACACCAGCAATTTGTAGGAATATCATCTCACAGCATTCTTCTCACCTTCCTTTCACATGACCTTCATTTATTTACCTGACCTGAAAAACACCTGAATCAAAGACTTTATTTATAAACCCTGAATGCTGAACTTGAAGAGGTCAGGAAGTCTTGACGTGGACACCGAGGCCGTGTTCAGCAAGGCCTTCAAATCATGTGGGATGCAGGATTATTGTGTGAAAGGTTTCCATGTTTATGAGTCACAAGCTTTCATGTCCTCACACGTCTTCAGACGGTTGTTTGATTGCAGGGCTGGTTTAGTTGAAGGTTTTAAAATCCTCTGCATCCCTTCATGACAATATTGAGAGATTTATTAAGATATGGCGACCGGTCTCGGACACAGTGGACCCTGCTGGACCCTTCTGGACTGACCTTACCTAATTAACAACATTGGAACTGACTGCAGCATACCTTAGTAATTAAATGTAATTATATCAGCCTGCTTTTGTTTTGTATCATGTTTGTAAAGTAGTGACTCCTGCTGTTTGTGTATTTTGTTAAGGTAGTTCTGGACATATTCAGAACTGGAAGTATATGTAATTGTTGCCAGAACCCCAAAAACCCCAATAATGTTGCCAAATGCAGTTTGGAAGCTGAATGTATAGGCGACCCTGAAAACTCAGCCCTTCTTTTATTTTACTGTACTGTATTTGTATATTTTGTGTATTTTAAACGATGTCAGTTGTTGATGTGTTGTCAATTGTTCTGTTTTGTGTTATTTTTGACGCTATGTGATGAAACCAAAGATAGTTTCCCACCGTGTGGACAATGAAGTTGCATCCATCCTTCCTTCCTGGACTAGTCTGTCCCAGAAGGACCTTTCATCAACGTGCTGGTTAGACAGTGAAGAAGCCAACTGACAAATATCAAAGTGTCTGAGCGTTACTGGGATTTTTAACTGTGATGTTGTTACTCAATATGAGATGTAATCCCTTACACTACTTGTTAGGTAGTAGGTAGGTCGTGGTTTTAGGCTGTAAGTCTATTGGACTAGATCAGGTCTTTCAGAAAAGTCTGATTTTCCTAGTTTACCACTTGGATGTTGATGTGAGAAAAATGGTAAGTAGATTTTTAAACAGGAAGAAAAACGTATGTCTTCATAAAGGCTGACAAAACATACATTAAAGGACGAGTTCACAGTTTTTCAAGTGTGTCTTAAAACAGCAGTCAGGAGCCCAAATGAACATTAAAGCTGTTTTTCTTGCTGTAATCATTCCTCCTGTTCACACTGACCATTAGAAGATCCCTTCATAATGACCTTACAATGGAAGTGATGGAGAACAAAATCCACAGTCCTCCTTCTGTGAAAAAATGTATTTCAAAGTTTATCTGAAGCTAATATGAAGCTTCAGCGTCCTAATGAGTCAAATCAAGTAGATATCTTTCAACGTTACAGTCTTTTTAGTGCCAAAGTTCCTCTTTTTGTTACTATACTAACAGGGAAACACTGTCTGAGGTGTGTGTGGACACACTGTTGATTTTGGCACATTTGAAGGATCTTTTAATAGAAAGTATGAACAGGAGGAATGATTACAGCAAGAAAAACATGTCTCAATGTTTATTTGGGCTCTTGACTGTTGTTTTAAGACACACTTGAAAAACTGTGAATCCATCCTTTCCTCTGTCTTGGGAAAACAGTCTGCTTTGTTATCTTTAAGATGCTTGAAATGCATCTAAACCTCTGAGGTTTGTAAGATTTTTAAGATATAAAACAGTAAAACTTTCCTAATATTTTGTCTTGGGGTTTTTCTGTCAACAAAGAAGCAGGTGGAATAAAGATGTCCATTTCATTCTCCAGCAGATGATTCAAATAATTATATTTCCAGTGCAAAGCTAAAAGTTTAGATCTTCTTTCCTTGAGCTCGTTGGAACTTTGCCTCTAAGCATCTTTTTTTTTTTCCTTCAGTTTATGACTACAAGCTCATCTTGGATGAAATCCAAAACCAGAGGAACCAGATACGTAAGCTGGCTCTCTTCAACAAACCTGTGGGACTCCAAAGCTGCTGGCTGCAAGTTCAACATGTCATGTTATCCTGAAAGTCGACTACAAAATAATCACAAAAGTTACAACTGCTGAAGTCATGATATCAGTGCTGAACACGCTCAAAAGCATCACTGGATCTGTTAGGCAATGTGAAAGTGTCACCTTCCCTCCCTCTCAGGTGTGTACTGCAAGTGTGTGTGTGTGTGTGTGTGTGTGTGTGTATCTGTGTGTGTTTGTGGTGGGAAGGAAGTGGGTGTGTTCATATCCAGGACGTTGTCAGGGTATATCTGTCTCCCGTAGCGACAGCAATGTCACCGTTCCCTCGCCGACGCCGCCTCCCCCACCATGTTACCAGCTTTGGAGAGCAGCCACCTGCTGTGATGTCACCATCTGTGATGCATTTACCTGTCAGCACGCACACGCACGCACACACACACACACACACGCACACGCACACACACACACACACACACACACACACACACACACAGAGCGAGACAGAGCTGCAAGATTTGACAAATTCATGCATTAATCACAGAAAGAACGTATTACAGAATCTACGAAACAGATTTTCACTCTGAAGTTGAGCTGAAAGTTTCGATGTTTTTCTACCTGTAAAGCATCTCGATGATGAAACATACAAACTGCTCTAAACTGAAATGATCTGAAATCTATTTTGTTTTTATTTTGCTTTGTTACTGTCCTTGAAAATAACAAAAATAATGAAATGTGTTTGGTTGAATGTATTTTAATGTGATTAAAGCACAGGGATGAGCTCTTTATAATGACAATACTGAAAACATCTGTGACAGGTGTGTCAGACGAAAGCACAACTCGAGTACAAATGAGAAAAACTTCTGCACACTCTCACTGCTGGAGTATTTATTAGTTTACCACATTTCAGTCTGTTTGACCATCAGCTATGTGTACAAGCATCACAACATTTCATACAGTATATGTATAGAGGTGTGAGGTGGGAGAAGCTATTTCAGGAAGTTCCAGAAGTAATTAATTCATTTTTCCCAAAGACATCACATGACTAACAGTTGGATCAATATGAAACTCTCCTGGTTTTAATCATCAGCACAAAAGATGAACAACTGCATTAGAAAATATTTGGTTCTTTGATAAAAAAAAGTTGAAGGTACAAGACTGTGTACATACATATTTTGGGGTAGTGAGTAAATTAACTACGACTCCCAGGGTGCATTTCAGCAAGAAACAGCCAATCACCGAGCTTAAAATTCAGTCTTGTGTCACTTTTGAGTGAATTCAGCAACTATGACGCCGCGTTTTGTTTACAACTTCAACAGCAAAGCGTTTTGAATTCATTAACGCTCGAATTCTCCATCGTAACAGCAGCCGAGGCTCATGGGTATTGTAGTATTCTAAGCTTCTAAGCAAAGTCACAGACAAATTGTGATTTCTCAGAAACAAAGTTGAAATAATTGAAACTTGTGGTCATAATATAAACTTATAGGATTGTTACATTATCCAGGAGAGTCCTGAGTTTCTATGTTCTGTAATATTGAGGATATTATATAAAGAAAAAAATGAAATGGGAATACAGAATGGAGAAGGAAGTGTCTAACGGCCCCACACACCCAGCAGGTCTATTTATAGAAGCTGCAACTCATCAGTTTAGTTTAACTGGTGAATGAAACACGTTGAGCAAACACATCGACATCCAGGTTCATAAGTGAAAACATCCTACTAAAGATTAGACAATGACACGAGGACAAAAATGTCAATTTAATCATGAATATTACAATGTTATGATACATAAAACATTACAGCAACATCCACAAACTATCCAGAGGTTCAAAATAGAAAATGACAACAACTAAAGTGCCAATTAATTAACAAATAATTAACAGTCAATGTAATACTGCAAAGGTCTGTAAAACTATGATAAAGCAATAATCTTATTCTCACACACGCACGCATGCACGCACACACGCATGCACACACACACACACACAGGTTGTAATTAGTGACATAGAGGTGATGATGAGGGGGATGGATTCACACGGAGCTGGTCTGACAGCTTCATCAGTTCCACTGTGGTGAGGACAGATGGCTCAACCATCTCCCTGGACTCACTGTAAACACACACACACACACACACACCAATCTATCCATGCACACCTGAGAACACACACACACACACACACACACACACATAGCTTGGCAAAGCACACTCAGAGGACACATGTATCAGTGAGACATACTGTAGTTCTCAAGCTTGTTTACCTCCAGTCACTGAAATGAAATTTTACATGAAATAACCTCTACGGTGTGTAGTCGTGTCTCCTTCTCATGTGTCTATGAGCTGTTAGCTTACACCCCCCCCCCCCCCCTCTAAACTCTCACATGGTTTCAAATAAATGAGGCTCAAAGAGGAAAAAAACTCTCAATTATCCCCCCCCCCATAGCAGAACTTTGTCTGAATATCATCTCACAACCCTTCAGATTCATCTTGTGATATTTAGTTAAAACTGGTTCCACCTCAACTAGCAAGAACAATAAAATGCTATAAACAGTAAATTACATTGTACTTTTACTTAAGTAAAGGATCTGAGTACTTCTTCCACCACTGGCTCCTTATAAATAAGTTCCTTTAACAACCAAAATAATTCCATTATTCCATTTATTTAACATTTAAACTCAATTTACTGAAACTGACACAGAAAAAACACTTTTTTTCCCCTGAAAAGTTGTGCAAATTTAGCAAGATCCTGCTTGAGTTGTTTATTTACTCCTTATCAGAATGAGAATTTAGAGGCATTTTGTATTGTCAGCATTCACACGCTTAACTCCCATCATGTGTGTCTGAAACACTAGATCACTTATTCCCCCCAGTTGCAGAGGAAACAAACCCCCGATACCGCTCGTTAGATCCACGGCGCAGTTGTTTAACAGCTATTTTGATAAGGAAATTACCTTCACTTGAACACAAAACAGTGATCTGCAGATACCAGGCTTAGCCTTTCCTTGACTCTGATTTCTGGGTATCAGGAAATAAATCAAAGGACACATGCGGACCCCCCTCCCCCCGGCCCCCCCAGCACAATCAATCACAGATGGTCTCTGAGCCTTTCAGCCTTTCAGCTGTTTGAGAAATGTTGAAGTAATTAACAATTAGTAGTTCAAAGAGTAGGTGATAGGTGACAGCAGACCAACTCCAACTTGTGTACTTGTGGAGTGAGTGACGGTGTGTGTTTTAACGCCCTCGTTCAAAAGCTAAATGCTCAAGTGAAGTGCCGATCCACAAGCCGCTGTTGTATATTTCACTGTTGACTTTTCTTAGAACAACTTGAAGGCGTCAGGAAGAGACTTAAAAGCACATATTAACCTAATACACATTAAAAAACTGAGTTCATGCATTTGTAATAGAAAAAACTTTACTGCAGTTGTGACCAGTGTGTTAATTCCTTCTGCATGGTGCAAGTTTTTGATCACTGTAACACTACGCATGATTAACGTTGGACTGTACAGTATTTTGAAGAGAAACAGGAAGTGTTGTGTATTTTCTCTCTTTGCTACAGTTATCATGTAGCAATGATACCAAATATTATGATTACAATGATTGTATTTGTCATACAGCTGAATATTCATGATGTTCTGACGTTTCATAGACAAAATAAATATCAATTAATTAAGAGAATAATCACCATCTAATAGACTTTGCACAGTGAGGAGTTGCTGCCGTTGTCTTGTATCAAGTGTAGGTAAAAATTAAAACTTTTCATATTGCAGCCACTTCCAGGCATCATCACCCACCAGCGACCTCTCAAGTTTTCCCTCCGTTCCTGCACGGGTGTAGCGAAGCTCAGGGTCACATTACATTACAGCCAACTTACCATCATTACATACCAAGACTGGAGACATTTGTCCCATGTAGAATCACCCACAAGACTTACTAATTCGATATCTTAGAAGCTCCTATTGTTCTGACTGTAATCCTATTTCCCCTTCTAAATTATTACTGGCAATTTCCTTTTCCTTCTGCACAGAGCTAATGCTGATGACTTAATTGTTTTCTTACTGGTTTCAAACTGCCCCAACACGATCTGCCCCTGGGAACCCGCCATAACCACCATTAGCCTGAGGGCATGGAATCCGGTGACACAGCTCGTGTGATTGTGTGAATGTCTGCAAGAAGACGTCTGTTTGTGAACGGATTTGTGCGACAAAAACGGGTGTGTGTGTGTGTGTGTGTATATATATATATATGTGTGTGTGGTGCATGTAAGAATGTGTGTGTGTGTTGTTTATGTGTGAGTCAGTGTGTCCACGTCTCCTCCCGACATGAGTGGCAGGCGCGTTTAAGCCCACTTTGTAGCGATGTGTGGGAAGCCAGCCGCGAGGGCTTCCTCCCTGTTTTCTCTACGCCAGCGATTACCAGCTGCGGAAATGCTAATGGCTGTTTTCATAGCCATGGACAGCGGCTAAAGCATTTGTTTTACTACGTAATCCACGTCTGGCCTGCAGTGCCCCAAGCCTGTTGATTTTAAATTATGAGGGGATATTGCTGCCTCTGCAAAAGGTACTCACGAGTCACCAAAAAACTCCCCTCCTCCTCCTCCTCCTCCTCTCAAAGTGCTGAGTGATTTGAATTAGGAACCAGCAGCTTTATGCTTTTGCATTTGAGTTGAGCTGAGAGCACCTGATTTATGTTTTAGGCGATACTGTTACCGAACACTTCAGGAGTACTTTAGAGAGCTTGTCTGTTTTTGCCATCACTGATAAATGAGCTGCATTACGTTCAGGACTTGAGATGGAAAACTAAATGGAAAACATGTTGTGTGTGTGTTGTTCAGTGGGCTGCTTCAGGGCAACCCCCCCCCCCCCCCCCCCCCACCACCACCACCACCCATCGCTATGCTAATGTGAATTCCCTTTTGAGGCCAAAGGTGCTAAGTCGAGTTTAGTGACACATCAGAGATAAACAACAAAATGTGAAGGTGTTTCTCATGAGGGGGGGTTTCAAGAGAAGGACAGCTTGTCTGCTTTGTAATTAGTCACGTTCCAGATCGGTTACTCTCTGACCAGCGGCGAGTCTTTCAAAACACTGCAAAGGCCACCGTGAAAAAAAAAAAGAAGATGTTTACACATGTAACAGTTCCCCTGGCAACATTTGAACAGATGAACAGTTGAGAATGCTGCAGTGACCGTGGTGTTAGTTGTAGTGGGCAGCAGCAGCAGCAGCAGCAGCAGCACAGACTAACTTTAATTGCAAACATTAATTAGCGAGCATGTACGTGCTCAGCCTCGCGTGTTCTCCAAAATGGGAGCAACTGTGTGGAAGCTGAGATTCACAAACCTCTGCCTCACCGAGCAGTGCACGCCGCCTCTGTAAATCCACTCCCATTCTTTAAGTGTGTGCCACCCATAATAAAACCAGGCTTAGGCAGCTCTGGACCAGAGAGAACATCTCAAAGGGTCGACCTCATCTTTAGCTCCTCAAAGGCCTTAAAAAACTTGTTGTCCTTTTTTGTCCAGTTTGCGCTCAGTCCGCCCAGATGTAAGGGTTTAAGAAAAATGACTTACTTACTGCTCTGTCTCGACATTTTCTTAAGGAAGGTCTAATGGGTCTCTCCATTTCCTCCGTGAAATAATTTCTGGCCCTTTTTTATCCCTTAAATTATCCCTCTAAAATCAACTTCTCTTAGAGAGAGAGAGAGAAAACAAAAAAAAAAGATGATAATAGCAGTTTTCTTTTCTTTTGAGTCAAGTAAACATTAGGATTTTAATTTCCTGCAGACCGTGCGCGCTCTCGTTTCAGTCCGAGATGACAAGTCATTTTTGTTGACTTTATGCAATGTTCATGTTACTATAATTACAACTTTCTGACTTGTAAACACTGTTCATGTCACCATCCAAGTTGTAATTAGGACTGGGAAACATTTTTTATGAAGGCTCAGATGAATCCAAATTGGCGCTTAAAATGAGAACGATGGTATTTTTCAGCCTCGGATCTGCACGTTAGACTACAAAAACATATAAACAAACTTCTCTCGTTTGCTAATAATTCTCCAACAAATCAACAAATTAACCTCCCATAGATTAAAGCACTGGATTATATTCATCTATAAAGCCAATCCTGCGTTACAGACACCTTATTTATGTAAGTACATAAGAACAAAACTGTGTAAATAGATGGCATTCGCTCCCCAGACGGTTCCCAAAGTTTGCTTTGATTTAGATAAAAGAGCTTTTATTTGTGCTGCACCTTCTGCAACTTGATTTAAAATAACAAAAGTTGGTTTTTCTTCAGAAATTGACATCACTGTTGTATAATCTGCCTGTTTTCTTAACCAGCTGTGGATGTTTTTCGGGGTATTTTAAGGACCTGATGTGTTCGTCTCATTGAGTCACTGCTTTAGATTAGAATTCATTTATTGTATCTACATAGTTATTGGGTTGTTTTTAAGGAATCTCACATCGTCTTCAGGATGCTGTATTTTGTATGACTGTATGAAAATTCAACTCATGTTTCTGTTGTCTTTATTCGTTGTTGTGGCTGCAAATCTTGGCCAGGAAACTGCTGAAAAATAGATCTTTTAATGTCAATAAAGTTTTCCTGGTTAAATAAAAAGGTCACTCCAGAAGGAGAGACCCATGAGGGTAGCTGCTAGTCCATGTTTCCTGAATCTCTACAACAGCAGTGACAAATTCCTGATGATACAAACACATATAGATGCCTCACATCAGTCAAAGTCCAGCGTTCAAGCTGATTAAACTCAAATATAATGGATATACTGCTATACTGTCAATACACACGACCGAGCCTGCGATCATAAAACCACCTTGAGTCATCTGATGAAATGAGCTCATCGTTCATCCCGTTTGACACGAACACAAGCCCCCTAATCTACTAAAAACATTCCCCTTCCTCGTGTATTGTGGCGTGTACACATGGCATTCCTCAGATCTTATGTCAACTGATGGAAACTTAGATCAGACTTTTGCACTCAGTTGATGTGAATCAGTTCCATTAACTGCCTGTATTACACTGTCAGGGAGTGATTTGGTCATTACGTGAAGGCCATTAGAGGACTTTCTAATGGGCTGTAGCCGGGAGCCATGGTGTGTGGAGTCCCGGGCTCCGGCAGGGTATCGGTAATGATACAGTCAGTCTGCGCGCTGAAAGGTCACAACGTTAACACTACTCGCTGAGGAGTGACAAAAGGGAGTTAATGTGGCGTTCAGGGTGCACGACTCGCAAAGTAAACATATGTACGTGCAGATGTGTGTGGGGCTGTGTGTGTGTGTGTGTGTGAGCCAAAAACAAAGTGGTGGAGGAAATATGGGGCAGAGAAAGGGAGGAGATGAAAACACTACAGAGTCTGATTAAAAGAAAACACCGCTTCGACTTCCCAATAATCTCCTCGACCAACTCACTGAGCATCATTCTGGTCTCAATCTCTAAATTCAGACCCTCTGATAAGTCATTTTAATAAGATTTGAAGACTTTTAGTAGCTTTGATGTCTGCTGCGTGGACGTTGATTGACAGCTGTGATTGACAGTTGGCTCACCTGCTGCTCTCCTCGGCACCGGGACTCACGCTGAGTCGAACTATTAACGCGATATTTCACTAAATTAAGAAACCAGATTACAAATCAGGTTATGCTGCTACTTGGACAACATGTTCATGTGCTCTGTGACCTGGTTATTGTAAATCCAGGTATTGTACACATGCAGCAGGTCAGTAATCTTTACTGAAGTTTACAAATTGTCAGATGT
The DNA here is from genome assembly GCF_914725855.1 of Thunnus albacares. Lineage (NCBI taxonomy): Eukaryota > Metazoa > Chordata > Actinopteri > Scombriformes > Scombridae > Thunnus > Thunnus albacares. The sequence continues at coordinate 30,092,392 of NC_058116.1, forward strand.
TCAGCTGCAGAAACTAACTGATGTAGATTTATAGAAGCTACATGGTGCCAGTTTTAACTCTCTCTCATTTCATTCTGCCACCTTTCTGTCATGATACTTTCTCTGTCTGACGTCTTTGTCATGCACAGTTCAATTATATTTTCTGTAAATGTTGTGCTGATTCAAAGCCTTCCCTCATATTGCCTGGTATAAAAGTCTGCAGGAGGAAATGCCGAAGCTCTTGTTTATTTATTATTTTGTTGGCTTACAAGTAGTCAGAAATATCATCTTATAAAATACCCACCATGTGTACATTTTTAATTGTCGAATGAGAAAATCTCCCCCGGTTTGCTAAATGCCTAAATCAGGCTTTTTTTTTAAATCCTCTACACCACAACAAACATAATTCCATTAACCTCCGTTGTGTCGGGGCGGCAGAACAAATCTACAAGACAAGTATCTCAAAACCTCAGCAGATTAAAGATAATTTATCTACATGCTGAGAAAATAAATATATATTTGTAATTTGGATTAACTGTCCCTTTAAAACAAACAAACAAAACAACTAACTAAACTTTAATTATGACGTAAAACTGTTCATCTGCTTTAAATCCAGTTTCATCAACAAGGACACTCAGAGATAGATTAGATTAAACTTTATTGTTCATAGTACAAATACAACAAAAATGCAGTTTTGCATCCCGACCAGAAAGTGCAAATAGTAGAATAAGGTGCTGATGAGGCAATATTTACAGTTGTACATGTGATAAATGGTTATATAAACATGAAATATATACAGATAATACAAATAAGATGCTGACAAAGCAATATTTACAGATAGGGTGAAGGGATAAGGCATATATGAGTTATATACAGATGAAATAAAAGGAATATTATATATGTGAATAAGTGCAGGCAATTGTTTTTGTTAATAAATAACAAAACAAGTGGGGGATGTGTGATGTATTGACATTAGGTGTGATAACTGTAATAAATATGTACAAAAAGCAGTGTAAGGTCCGTGAGTGTGAATTAAAGTATATAGATGCACAGACCACCAACTTTGGTCTTACACAGGTCCTCTGTTGTTCTGTCAGCCCTGAAAGTTGTCCAGGATGCTGTTATTCAGCCATGTTTTCTGTGAAAATCATGATATAACAGTGTCATCTGTTTGTGTGAGGTCATCTGAAGTCGTACTACGTCCAATTTGTTCACCAGAGACCGAATGTTGGCAGGGAAAATGCTAGGCTGAGATAGCTGTTGGTGGGTTAGCTTTAGCCTAGCCCGATGGCCTCCCTGCTTCCCTCACCTTTGCTTATGGTCTTGCCGCCGGGCTCTTCCTGTCTGGGGAGCTAGTTCACTAGCCCGTGGTGTCGTGGCTATCGCCAGCGGTAGTTTAAAGCTGTCTGATGCAATGCAAGTTCTTGTCGGCTGCACGTATTCACACGACTGTACTGAGGAGAAAAAACTTGCAAAGACTGGGGAGACGCAGAACCTCGTGTTGTGCATGTGCCGCCATCTTGATCTCCACACTTATGTGCTTCAGTGAGCAGCTGGCCGAATCAGTCATTACATGAAGATAATAGTTCTCCTCACACCGGTGCTGCCCCCCCCCCCCCCCCCCCCCCCCCCCCGTTAACTCATCCTTGGCTCATCTCGTTGAGGAATTGCACACTGACAATTGTTTTTCATTACCATTTAAAAGCACTTTCTTTCGCACAGTCTTGTCAACAAGTGAGGGGGAGGTTGAATGCATTTTCACTCACTCAAGGCCTGTGTTGCATTGTATGTGCACATACATGTGTGTGTGTGGTAGGCCTCAACAGTTCCCTCCCCCTACTTGAGCCTAACCGCCTGGCCCCATTCAGGTGCAAATAGAGGCCGTGGCATGCAGCAAATTTACAGCCTGGCTTTACGGCGTATAGTGGTTTTGGCCTCTTTCTCCTCTCTGGCTGCAGCACTTTGGGTGGCTGAGGGAAACATCTGGAGGGGACAATGACCCCAAAGAAGCCTTCCCACCGCACTCTTTTCAATGACACATGCTGCTGACGCACAACAAATCAAACGCACCCACACACAGTTAACGCACAGGCAGGCTCCCTTGTCGATTCAGTGTCGGACATTTTTACAGTCGCATTCAGGCACACACATGCCAGGTGATGTTGGACGTGGTACACCGTCAGTCACACACAGCACAGAGACAAAGAGAGGAAGAACATGTGTGTGAGTCTATTCAGCAACAAGCTAGGCACAGACTCACAGTACTGGCCTGAACAAAGCGAATGAGACTAACAGATTTTAGTGACTGGTGAATTCATAATACTCCTAATCTGGCCCAGATTCTGCCAAAAATACAGGGTGGGACAATGACATCATTAATGCAAAGCAGCCATGCCTGACGCCTTATTTGTACTTGTGCGACATCCATATTTTCAGCATTGTAGACGGTACGTCAGAGCAGGAAGTCAGAAGAGGTTGTTTTTAAAAATGTTTTTAACATATGTGAGTGGTTTCAGAGAGGGTGCACCTTTCTTTATGAGGTTTACACCCCCCCCCCAATATTCATGGGTTAGCCCCCTAGCATGTGGGGTTTAGGAATACTAATACAATGCCCCTAATCAAGGCAAAGATCTCAGTAATGGTGTTGGTCTCCAGGAACTGCAGGGTCAGATTCCCACAGCTTCTAAACAGCCTGCATGGATCAAATGCAAAAGGATCTCAACTTTTAACTTGATTTATGAATTAATCGTTTATGATTGAACTGTCACTTGATGGACGATGATAGACAGTCCCTCTCATGATATTATATGTATGACTGACACAAGTAAAAAACCAAGAAACCCAGCGAGGCTGCAAACGCCCACAACATGCAGTAACTGTGAGTCACTGAATTACTTCATCGCTGCGGAAAAACTGTGTTTTCAGGTGATGCAACCCAACCTCTGGCAGCCATATTTATATCTTTAGCTTATGAGAAAATATGGAGTTTGCAAAGTGGGAGTAGTTGCTTCAGACGTCCAGGGTTCACTGAGTTTTTTTTTTTTTTTGCATAGATAATGTTTGGTGACTGACAGTTGGAGCTCCCAAGAAAACATTCTGCAGTTTAAATAAACTCAATATCAGATTCCGGGTCAATGAATTCGACAACTATGGCAGAATGTTTTGTTCCCGACATAACAGCGTTGTGAATTAGCTACAGCTCTGTTTTGACTTCCTCTCAAAGGCAAAGACAGCTGAGGCTCATGGGTTAGTACAACGGATCATCTGACATCATCTGAAGGCTAAACTATGGGCCGTTCACTGCGTGAAATAGTCTCACTTGTCACGATTGTCAGTTTGAGGAAGTCATAAAATTGTTAAAATGTTGATTTCAGAAAGGTATGGGGGGGTGGGAGGGTGTTCAGACGCTATTCGGCTGTCTGACAAGCACTCTGGCTGAAGTATACTGACGCCTTAAGTGTCATTAAACATCCCGAACTGGTGTAAAAAACTAGAAATCTGAGAGACAAAGTTTAAATAATTAAAAGTGTCGATCATAAGACAAACCTTTAGTATTGCGCTCTGTAAATTTCTGTTAAATCTGTTGAATTTCGTTCTTCTGTCTATATATTCTATGCACATACAAGAGATTTTCCTTGGTGTTGTGATGCATAATAGTCAAAAATATACACAAAATTAAGTGACCCTAAATAATATGAAAAAGAAAGAAAGAATTTGCAATAAAAATATGTAAAATATGTTCTAAGTGAGAAGAGTTGCAACAGGTTTAAATTTTAAATTGAAGAGAATGAGATGAAATGGAGTCAACAGTATATGTAGTATGCAATTAATAATAATAATTATTATTGTTATTATAATACTTATACATAGATCTTATCTGCACAATCCATATTAGACACAGTTATTGTAAATCTGCACATTTACCTCTCAGGTTGATCTATTTATCTCATGTTTTTCCTTTTAATTCATTTGCTTATCATATATATATATAAAATATATATATATATATATGTATATATATATATATATATTTTTTTTTTTTACAGTATTTTGTACTTATTGTAAATAGTTTACCTAGAGGACAGATCCAGTCATGTGACCAGCACTGACAGTTTTGTACTAAAACCATCATCACTTTAAGAAATTGCAACTGGAATTTTGTTTTTGTTTTCCATCCATTCAGGAGGCTTCTGTTTCTGTGTTGAGGATCACTGAGGATATAATTAACAGTAGTAGAACATTCTTCTGTAAGCATCTCTATAGCTGTGATGAGTATTTGACAAGTTGCCTCAGGAACGAGCTGCGTATGTATTGTACGAGACTTTTAAACTGATGTGTTCACTGTAATGTCTCTGATCAACTATGTAGCTTGTTGTCAACCTCACACAACAATCTGAACAGTTTATTGCTGTCTTCTCTCCAGTAAGAGGTCAACATCACTAGTGGCTGCAGTATAAAATTAGTTGTTTTGCAGTTTTATCCTGCAGGCTGCTGGCCAGTCAGGCTGTTTGTGTTGCTATGGGTGATTTTTTTTAGAATAAACAGGGTTAAACCAGGTCAGTCACCTACAAGGAGACACTTTTTCCTTGTCAGACAATTTGAATTATGTTGAAATTAGTGATTTTACAAACAACAACAATTCAGGTCATACATCTCCCCTCAGTTGTTCAGACCTTTAGCCTTTATTTACACACATAATTCTCCACTTGACCTCCTCGATCGCAGCAGTAGACTCGTGGTTGCTGGGAGATTTCTGACGTGAATGTAAAGCTTTTGTGAGGCAGCAGTCCTCTCTGAAAAAGAGCGTTTTTTTTTGTTTTTTTTTTCATCCGAGGCACCTGGCGGGGCACTTAAGACATGAATGGGACAGCTGGGTCATACTTCAAAGAAGGTATTCAGTCAAACACACACACACACACACACCCAGAGATGCACAGACGCAAGTCTTTACAACAACTAAGTTAAGCAGTGGTGGAATGTAACTAAGAACTAGAACGAGGTACTTAAATCAGTATTTATTCAGCACTATTTTATAGTTTTACTCAACTTAATGCATTTAACAGCTATAGTCAGTAGTTATATAGGCATACATTCAGTGGGAGCTCAGGAGAGGTGAACCTGGTGTCAAAGCAGTGAGTTTTACTGTAACGGTGAGCTAAAAATGTGCCCATTCATATATTAAACTTTCCCGGTGCCGTCCAACAGCACCCTGTAGGTTTTTACCACTCAGTCATTTCATACAGTGATCAAAAGTGTCATTATACAAGACAAGGCGATGCCATTTTATTTGTATAGCCCATTTCATACACAAGGGTAATTCAAGGTGCTTCACATAATGCATTAAAGCAATAAAAAAAAAAAAAAAGAAAAAACAGCATAAAACATTAACCTGTCTGACTCATAATTGGGTCTCGGAGAATTCACTTTAAACAAGTGCACATTAATTCAAGTCCTTTGCAAAGTGAGTTAACGATAACACGGCCTGACCTTTTTGAAAAACTGACATGTTTTCTTAATAAGATGTTAAAAAAAAAAAAAAAAAAAGGACACAGTTGGTTTACCAGTCGAGTGACATCAGCGACACCCGGTTAGTCGACACATGTGATTAATGATCCTGTTTGGATCAAATGTGCTTTATGGTCCATTACATTACGTCACTTGTTTAAATTGCCTCTAATGTAGCGATGCGGCGGACAAGCGTGTAAGTCACAGCGGCCTATTTTAGGTGACTTTGCACTGATTTTATTTCATTAGTGTTGCTTTGATTATCCATTTATTGAGGCGGGTGTTTTGACTGATAAACTGATTGATTGACTTAATATTTCAGTGATGTGATGTCTTTATGTGGTTTATATAAATCAGAATAAATTTGACACCTATGATCTCTTACTTTACATATCAAGATTATCAGTTTATATATAATATGATACACAAATTACAGATTATGAATGATGATAATGATATGAAGAACTGTATCTATCAATGCATTCATGACCACTGAGTCACACAGCTGAGTTTAGTTTACATTATTTCTAATAGACATTGTGTGTGTATGTGATGTGCTGTGTGTAGCTTTGTATTCTGTATGGTGTGTTCTGTGTGGGGTTTTTTGTTTTGTTTTGTTTTTTGCTTTTTACTGTTTGTTGTTGTGCTGTTGTCTGTTTTTTTGTCTGGGACTACAGATGCAAATTAGCTTCAAGCTAACTCTGGTGCAGTGCATCTTTAATGTTTCAAACTGCACACTGTCCCATTCAATAAATAAATAAACCAACATTAAACTGGACAGCTGTATATAAAGTAGGTCAATTTTGCTTCACTTCATGTGACTTAAACAGAAAAAATGTTTCTTACAAGTTACAGAAAACCATTAATGAAGAGAAGTCTGCGTCCTAGCTTGGACAGTCGACTCTAGTTCGCTGTTACACTCACTTTTCAGGAAAAAAAAGCTCTAAAAACTCACTGTACACTGCTGAGCACCAAACAGCAAACAGACACAGTTAGCTGCAGACTAGCTGGTGAACATAGTGGAGCATTTAGCAGCTAAAGAGCCAGATATTTCCCTCAGGAGTTGGTAGAGAGTAAAAACAGAGTTAAAAGAGAGTGAATACTGGACTTATATTCACCAGGTGGACAGAAACACGACTCCACATGAATGATAATGTTGCTCCGTAACTGCTGGATGTGGAAATAAACAAACTGTTTGCTAACAAGTTCAACATATCAACTTAAAAGATGTCAGTCAGTTTGTTCCTCCAGCAGCAGGTTTCAGTTGGTTTCAGTTGATGCTTCTGTTGCTAGTAGCAACCACCACAGACACATCTCTACATCCGCCGCTGCTTAACTGACATCGTTACATCCACCGTTTTATCAGATCTATGACTCAGCAAATATTGACCGACATCTTTTATCTGCTCCCCAAACGCTCTCGTTGGAGCGTTATCTGTAAGTGTTCTTCTCTTTTTTTTTTTATCACAGCTGTTCTCAACTGTTGCACTTTTACAATAATGTTGGTCTGACTCTTGTTTATGTTATCTGTTTTGTCTGATTGGTTGTTGTCCAATACTGTTTTCACCGTTTCACTGTTGCTTCTAGTTAAAAAAAGGCAACCAACTGTCTTCAACCTTTATTAAAAGACAGTTACTGCAGTTTTAAGTCACATTTTGAATCCAAGACTTTAACTTGTAATGGTGCAGTTTTACATTATTGTATTGATACTTTTACTTAATCCTTTCATGCATACTGGTCACTACAGCAGACAGCTGTTCAAAAGCCGTTTTCTTATATATGCATGGGGTTTTAATGGTATAGTTGCACATCAGCCAACACTGTAGACTCTAGTGTAAGATCCCATACGCTGCCATTCATTGGCCAGCCTTTGTTAGTGCAATACAAATTTCTCAAAACCAAGATGGCCGCCTGCCAGCCCGGAAATGCTCCACAGCTCGGGAACATCTTGCCGATCCTTCTATAGTAACAGACCCTTACAGGTAAATAATATTTTGTAACATCAAGTAACAACTAAAGAGTAATACAACTGTCAAAATTTACAAGTATTGATTTTATGTTGGGAGAAAATGATAAGTTGAAAAATGTGTGTTTGAAAAAAAGATGTTCAAATTTTTTTTTTGGTGCCTAAAGAGGAATAAAAACACTTCTGACTGAGGTTATCATAATTCATGCATGAAAGGGTTAAGTAATTATACTATTTCTACTATATTTGTATGTGTTTTACTGGTGTATCCTATTTTGTGCTAATGCAGTGATCAAATATCTCCTCTGGATCCTTTAAAGTTTCATCTTCTTATATCTTAAATATCCATTTGTTATTTCACACTTCCACAAATACCATTTTTCCGTGGGTACTTGCGAATAGCAATAAAAAGTAAATAAAAAAAAAATAAAACAGCCACTAAAACCTTTAAATTCAAACCACATTTAATATCATCTTTCAATACTATAATGCTCACACACAGGGGAGCAATTCACATCCACATATACGAAGGTGCAGAGGGAACTCGCACACACTCAGCACTTGGCCTCTAATCTGCTCTTAATTCAGTTCTGGCCTGGGGAGACTTTAACTCAATTACACTCTTCACCCCCCCCTCCTCCACCCCCCACACCCCCCCTCCTCCTACACACACACACACACACACACACACACACACACACATTAATAGAGCTCTTCCTCCTTCACGTACTTGAGCGACATCAATCAGCATGAAGTGGATTCTGGAGCTTTTTCTGTGAGAAGACAATTCAATTTGTCCACAGACAGTCTGAAGTAGGGACTTGAAAACACAAAAGGGAAGCATAACAAAAAAAAAAAAAAAAAAAAAAAAAAATTCTTTCATTTCCAGATCCCACTCCCCATTATTACTTGGAAACATTAATCAAACTGTAATCCTCACAGCACATTCTGGCAATATAAAACACCTTAACATTACGTAACAGTACTATTCTATTAAAGGTTGAATGATCATTCCAAATGTGATCTAGGCTATTAACCAATTGACAAATTGAACATCCAGTCTAATAACCTGATTGCTGGCTAGAAAATACCATTTACAGATTCCAGCGACGGCATCAGGAGTTTTAAGCAATTTCCTGGTTTTGCAAATTAGTGACATTTGAGAAATGTTTTTTTTTTTTTTTCTCCCCGCGTCTCAAAAAATGGAAATACTGTATTAAAGTCCCTGTAATATCTGCAGGTTGCTCAGGGGGGGTTGTTGATGTATGTGTGTAGGGGCACTGAGATCTATTTCAGGTCGTGGTGGGTCTGTGCTGGAGAGGAATTTGTCATTGTAAATGCCAGGCGGTTCACTAGAGCAGTAATGAGAGTTAATGTGTTGGTGGAGATATATATATATATATATATATATATATATATATATATATATATATATATATATATATATATATATATATATATATATATATATATATATCAATATAACGTGGAACACCTGACGGGATGTAGCGGGATGTGTTTTTCCGATACGGAGCCTGAAAATGCAGCGAGTGTTTGTGGGTTAAAACAACAAGTGTGTCAAAAATGTAACTTTCAGAAGCGACTGAGGCTCATGGGTATTGCAGTATTTTTTAGCTGTCGGTTAAAATGACAGACTAAACGTGATTTCTCAGAGACAAAGTTAAAATAATTGAATGTAATGTCATGTAACATGTAGAAGAACTTCAAAGGTGATTATTGCTTTGCACTTTTCATTTATTGCCTATTTTTTTTACAACCTAACTTTGTGGAAAGGAGAAGGGGAACAACAGGTGATGGTGAGTCCCAGTCCCAGTTCATTGTGAATGCACCAGATTCAAACAGTTCCAGGCTACACTACAGGGGGAAAGTTGAGAAAGGCTTGATGTCCTGTGATGCAGTGCAAACAACAACCAGCGAGAGCCAATCACTTTCCTTCTGATTCCTGTAGAAACTGAAGCACAGAGTTGTTTACTTCTCCGCTCCGCAACATGAAATAACTTTAAAGGGGAAGTATTTTGCACATTTCCAGCTCTATATTTATATTCTGGGGCTTTACTGGAATATCGCTGCATGATTTCCAGTTAAAAACTCCTTATTTATCTTCTACTGGTCCTTTATGCAGCCCCTCAGTTCAGCTTAGCTCCTGTTTCTTTACATACGTACATGTTCGAGACGAAATCTGATCTGAAATATGAGTGGAGAATGCAAAGAAAACATGGAAAAACCTTAGTAACAACCTTAGCAACCAAGGCTATGAGAAGGGCATGCATGACGAGTTGATGTCAGCTTGTCGGCAAAGTAGAAAAAAACTATGCATTTCTACATACGTTCACCTCAAGTTTGGGAACTTTGACCATGTTTAGCATAGATATCCGACATCACAACAGGATATAAATAACAGTAAAATCACAAAAAGCATCAAATGGCCCCTTTAAACAAAAGCGGAGGAAAAGTAGTTGCAGTCTCCGGTTTCACTACAACATGTATTTAACAAGCTACAAGGACCATTAAAAGACCAACGACATGTAGCGGCTACGACAGAAAACAACCGTCCAATCAGAGCAGAGTATGTATGACTGGAGAACTACAGATGCATAAGAGGCCAGAGACTGACAACTGCTTTGTATCTGTATGTGTGAACGCACAATTACATCATCTGGGAGAGTCCTGTGTTTGTTCAGGAATATTGAGGATAATACATCATGCAGGAAAAACTCATCAAGTTGCATCATGGGAAGTGTAGGATCCAGCGTTTGACTCATACTATAGGGATCATCAATCATCCTCTTTATACTGTACGTGTCTCCAGCAAGTCCAACAAGTTTATGAAAGTGAAAACTCACCGCTAACTAATTCAAGAAATCCTGTAAAGCGACGTCAGCAAACTACACAAAGCGATACAATCTATTTACTAACCCGACCAGTCGGAGCTGTTTTACACTCGAGGAAGCCAAAGCGACGAGAGATGAAAAACATTTGCGTTTGTGAGTCTCTGTGGACGGAGCACTCACTCTCTCTGCTGTTTTTGGAGAAAGCCTTTGTTTTGTAATCCATCACTTCCTGTGTGTAAATCTCAGTTAGTGGGGATGCAGCCTACTTTGTGATTCAGCCTGTTAAAATATATATATTTTTTACACAAAAATATTGCCTTCTGCAGCTCTAAATTATGCATTAATTTGTGCTAATTCATGCATTACTGAGGAAACACATATAAAAGCAGTGGCTTCACACAGCTGTAAAGCAGAGCTGGAATTTCAGCGTTGCCACCTCGCTGCTCAGAAGAAGAAGAGGAAGAAGAGGAAGATTTATCCTCTGAATCGAGCATTTATTTATTTATCTAGCTGTACTGCTGTGTGATTTGCTCCAAGGCCTTCGCTAACGTGCTTTAGCGGTAGCGCTAAAGAAGACGGATGGGAGTGATTAGCATCACCTAGAGCTCTGCCACTGTCGCCACGGTTACCAGTGAATTATCCCCGCCATTGGCAGACATGTACAACCAGTATCTCTCACCTACTCCTCTCCATCATCCTTTTCTCAACTTTTCTCAAAGTTTACTCTGTTCGCTTCCTCTCACTGCCTGCATTTATATCCTTTATTCCTCTGATTTGTATCCTTTTTTTTTCTTCTTTATATTTAATGTCATATTCTCTGACTTGACCTGAGTTTTCCTGAGTTTTTTTAGATTTTTAATCACTTTCTGTCAGTTTACTCCTCTGGTGTATTTTTCTTTTATTGATTGAAACATTCATAGTTTTATTTATCTTTTCCTTCATCTTTTCTCTCTTCCTAACCATCACTGTTCATCTTTTTTTGATCTTTTTTCTTTTGTACTTTTACTATTTTTTATATTTTCTGCCGTCTTTTACACTAATCTACCAGAACGTCTTGTGATTTTTTTTCTGCCTCTCTCTTGTATTGCAGACTCTTCTTTCTCCTGATAACTCGCCTCCTTGTTTCGCTCTTCCTTCACAGCTTTTTTCTCAGTTTATTTTGCAGCTGCAACCAACTTTTACTCAAGACTAAGTACATTACTGTACTGTAAGATTTTAAGGTACTTTTATTTCCATTTTCTGGTACTTTATAGGGAAATATTGTACTTTTTTACTACGCTACATTTATTTGACATCTGTAGTTACTAAATTTTTACAAAACACATGAATAGAAACATATGAATATACAGATGTCAGTTCACCACTTTGCTCCAAACTGAAGTATCTCAACAACTGTTTGATGGACCGTCATGAAAATTTACAACTGATATTCGATTCAAAGACTTGACGGTGATCCTCTGACTTTTCCAGCAGGTCGAAGTTTTCACTTCGCTGCGATACATATATCTCAACATCTACATGACGGATTAGCGCAAAATCTGGTGCAGACATTCACGGCTCCCAGATGATGTTTTCTAATGATGTCGGTAATCCGTCTGGCTTTTCCTGCAGCGCCACCATCAGTTTGTCTAATTCTTTGGTTTTTGCCTTTACTGTGTCGTGCGAATTAGCAAATGTTTGCATGCTAACACGCTAAACCAACACACTGAATGTAAACATCTACATACTAGCATGTGTGCAACCTCTGAGAGTCTTGAGGGAGACTGTGTGCAAACTAGTTAGTTTCAAGAATACCTCGGCTTAAAGGTGACACTTTTTTTTTTTTTTTTTTTACTGCCTGATCATCAAATCCAAAATTAGGAATAGAGGAAAGCGTTGAGGTGTGTCTGTTGTCAGCAACTTTCCTTTTTGCCCAAAAGGTCACCCTACTTGTCTCTCTTTGCCTTTTTCTCTCACTAGATTGATTTTTCCTTCTTTTTTTCTTCTGCTCTAATGCTACCAGTTTTTCCTCTCTCTACTCCCGACTCTCTCTCTCTCTCGCTCTTCCTCCACCTCCTTTTCTCACCTCATCTCCTATTCTCTCCAGGTCGTTGCGGCCGCCTTCCGTCAGATCTGTCTGCCCATAATCTTGGTTTATGTTGCCACTCTTGAGTTTGAAGTAGAGCCAGAGAGAGGTTACAGGGACAGTGGTGTAAAGATGGGAGAGATGAAAGGAAGCGAGGGAGGAGGGGAAAAGAAAAGAAAAGAAAAGGGGAGATGGCTTGATTTATTTGCTGGCCTTGCAGACTGGATCCAACTGAATCCAGAGGCGAAAGCTGCAGCATTGAGAGGGTGATACAGAGAGGATCTGATTTCCAGGAAAGGAGAGCAACACTTGGAAAAGGCAGAGAGAGCAACTCGAGTTATAATCTGACTCCCCGCCAGTCTGTTTTTTTCCCCTCTTCTCTTACCATTTTCATCTCCTTTCCATCTTTCTACACCCTCGCGTTCACATTGCACTCTTCTAATCGCCTCTGTGGTTCTGGCTCTGGTGTGAGGTGAGTCAGTCGATGGGGTGTAAAGGGCGAAAGGGTTTGGTCTGTACAGGAGAGCGCCAGGAGAGGCCCGCATCCAAAACCACTGTTTCACCAACCGAGGAGCCAGCTAAGAGAGCACTTTTCATAAATGCAGGATCGCAGTTACATCTATGAGCAGCGAGGCAGCGAGAGATGAGCGAGATCCAGCAACCCCAAATTGTTTCCTTACTCCCATTGAAACCTTCAAATTAGATTAAAGGAAAGAAGGAGGAGGAGGAGGAGGAGGAGGAGGTGGAGAGAGAGAAAAAAAAAATGGTGATCGGAGCCCCGGCGTTTTCTTGATTCGGGGCAGAAAATCCTATTTCATGGTGGTGTGGAATTCCGCTCCAAAAAAACTTTTTATCGGCTCCCTCATCGGCCTCGCTGAGGGATTTTTTTTTCTTCTAATCTATCTCTCTCTTTCCTACTCTCTGTCTTCCTCTCTCACCCTCTCTCTCTCTCTCTCTCCCCTCAGCGTTTTTAACAAAGAGCTGAGAGTGCAGAACAGCAGACAATACACGATTCTCATGCATTTGTTTTTGATTTTGCAGTCATTGAAGGCTTGCCATTGTGCCTTTCGCGGGTTGATTGTATTACCAGGAGATACAGAGTAATTGAGGAGATTAAAACCTCCTCCTTTTCTCATTTGATAGTCTTGCAGAAACCGAGGAATGTCCATTAGGCCCTTGAATGTTGATTAGAGAGACAAATCTGATGTCCAGATAGCTGATGATAGGCGAAGTGGATTTTCTTGTCGAGCGCTGCGGTTAAGCGTTTCACGATGTCACGCATAGCTCATTAAAAAAAAACCGGGGCTTCGATTTGGACGACGTGATTATAACGTCATGTGGAGAGCCATCAGACTTCTGGAAGAGCATCACAGGGAGGACACGGTCACGACTGTAAAGATGGAAAGGGAAGTAACAGTTTTGTCTGATGTACGGCTTCGCTCAGACGCTTAAAAGAGATGAGAAGGAAACATGTGATTGCCTCCTTCAGAACGCCCGCTGTAGACGTCATGTGCATGCCAGGTTGTCTGCACGTCCTCGAGAGAGTCCTCAAATGTCTGGAATTTGATTAGATGAATTCAAGCTCTCAAAAGTCCTTCATACACCTGCTTAATAGGACACCCGCCTTTTTCCAGCCTTGACCGAAATCATATGTGTTGCCGCACTTCAGAGCCACTTCTTTCTATCTGCAGCTCAGACCGTGTCCACACTAAGCCAGATACATTTTGTAAATGCATCTTTTTCTTTTTGGCCCTTCGTCCAGACTAAAATGGTGTTTTTTTTTTTCTCCTCCCCAAAAAACTGAGCTTTTCCAAGTGTGTAAATGTGAAAACACCAGCTTGGCGCTGTAATGTCAGATGGCGGGGCAGTAGACGTGGAAGAAGAAGACACACGACGACGCCATCGACGGCGAGTGTTGTTCTCTTTATTGTCTAGTTTGACGGCTAGTTTAGAGTTAACTAAGTAGTTCAGTAATCTGCTCGCAATAAACTAAATCTCAGGAAACCGCTGTGGAAACAGAAATATTATACCGTTTCTTCTTCGCTGGTTTTCTGAGGCTGACTTGCTCGTCTGTCCTCCGCACATGTAGGAGGGAGAATCACCTGTTTTGGCGTTTTAATGTGGATGGAGGTTTTTTCCTCCTTCTATGGACACATGTTGTTTTTTAGCCGGCTTAACATAGACTTAGTCTCAAATTTAAGGCCACTGTATGATTATTTATGCAAATGCTCTAGTTTAGGTCTTGAGGGGGGAAAAGTTTAACCATCTTCTTGAATAATAATTTATGTTTTTTCCAAGTAGACTTCTATAAATACTCTTCATAACTTTCCATCATTGTTGTTGTGACCGCTCACTGCTTCTGACCTCGTTTGGTGATGCTGCCCCATCGATGCTGGACTGCATCTCATGGTGTTAATCGCTGAGGACGTGCACAAGCACACAAGACGCGCACACGAACGCGTAGCCCAAAGTGAGTACCATCAGTGTCTTTAGACAACACAAACGTCTAAAACCGACGCATATTAAACACCGCTGTCCTCCGTTGTCCTCTGCCTGTCCTGTATCTGTGACATGAACTTTGACCCTGACGTTGGACGTTCATTGCAGCCACTAATCCTCTCAGTCTCATTCTGAGCTCGTTCTCTCATGCCTGGTCATGCACGGCAACACCAGCCAAACCGATACTCTTGCCAATATTCAGCCCCCCCCTTTTTTTTTTTTTTTTTTGCTTTCCATCGTTATTTCCCTCAGTACACGCTGTTCATTGTTAGAAGCAACACTGCACTCATAAAGGATTAAGAAAAATACTTTGAATAATAGTTTTTACCCACACACAGAGAGAGAGAGCTATTTGAGCTGAAAGATAGTATTTATTTCAGAAAGGAGCATTAATTTCAGGAGGTTTTTGAGGAATTCTGAATTCCTCGATGGCTGGTAGAAGTGAAATGATGTGGAATAATATCACACTCTTTTTTTTTAGAGGGTAATATCTCATCAAAACCTTGAGTGTGAAACTTTATTTCAACTAAATCCAACAGACTAAAACCTTCCATTTTTCCCTCTTTCGTTTGATTTGAATTGCTGTCAAGAATCCTTCTGTTAAAGCTCTTTTATATTATTTATTCCTCACACTTTTTCTCGCCTCCATAAAATTCTAACTATTGCATCAGAACATCTGTTCCAGTTCTCAGCCAGGATCGGCACTAAATGCTCCGTCTCAGCCCCCCCATTTACACTTCACACTCCACCCCGCTCAATCTCAACCTCTCTCAAGGTTAATCATAACTTTTCTTTTCTTTTTTTTTTTTTTTTATGGTTAAGGCTTGCCAGATTGAAACAGAGAGAAGGGAATTAGAAAGGGAAGTGCACCAGTAACAAGAGAGGCTAATGGAAAGAGAGATTTGGGGGGGAAAAAGGTAGAGAGGGGTGATTGAGCAGAGAGGAAAAAGGAAAAGTGTGGTTCAGCTCGTCAAAGAAAAACAGAGACAACATGGCGAGACACTGAAGTATACACTCTCTGAATCAATAAATGTATTTTCACAAGCTGCTCTGTGTGAGGTCGATCAATTAGAAAGGTTTCTCCTTCTGCGCCCACATGTATACACACTGATCCACATGACCCGAGTAATGAGAGCACTGTGGTCCCGGGCAACCGCACACAAACACTCAACAAATACACTTTTTTTTTTTTTAACCATTTTGTTCAGTGACGGAGTGATGATGTGGTTGCAGTGTGGCAGACAGATGAGAAGGACATACGTTGGTGCGTGAAGCAGACAGACACACATATTACACATGTGATCTTCTATACAGAGAGTACAAACGAGCCTCTTTTTTGTGTATTTTTTTTAGGTATTTTTATATCTTTATTGGATAGCTGCAGTAGCAAGACGACAGGAAATGAGAGGAGAGAAATATTAGAGATGTTTCGGTTTGTGGTCGGTGTCTAAACCCTTTTAAGCTTTTACTGCTTTAAGGCTTTAAGCCTTTTATTGCACTTATTAACAGTTCCAAAGAAGTTTTTTGCCTTTCATTGTTTTTAACTTTGTGATTAACGTTTGTTTTTTCTTTCTTTTCTATCAACTCTGTGTGTGTGTTGATCTGGGTGGCTGCTGCCTACAAATTAACACACCAGATATAAGTTAAATATTACTGTTTGCAGAGTCAAAAATCTCTTCTCAAGACTTACCTTAGACAGCCTTCATTAACTGCTAAAACACTATTTTATATCCAACTTGTCTTATCTGTTTCAGACAAGTTCTCCTCTGTTACACATGGAGCTGCCAACCACTTCTTTTTACTTCCCAGTGAGAAGTTTTACCCTACACGCTACCAGATCGACATTAACACCAACATTTCCCCAAAAAAAACACAGCCTCCTCATTCATTTCAATGAGACCACTGCATTGGTACAGTAGGGCTCAAACAAAAAAAAATACAGGGGGCAGGAAGTAACCTGTCAACACGCTGCACTGACCAATGAAATGTGTGCATTTATTCTACAGTTTTCTAATAGTCACAAACACGCTTTTTATAAACTGCTGTGCGCTGTTTTGGCCTCCCAGTCATGTTCTTCATATTTGTTATCAATGCATCTATTTTCCATCATTTTGTGTTCTATTGTATTTTTATTTTGTACACACAGGGTGTTGTATGTTGTACAGATTGTTAAGCCCCTTCAGCCAAATTTTTTTTTTCCCTCTCTATATATTGGGCTGTATAAACACAATTTGACTTGACTTGGTTATAATAAGCCTTAAGTTTTGCACCCTAAGCCACTTTCATGCCTCTGATGGGTACCTAAAAAAATTCCCTGGAATGTTAAAAAAAAACTGTCATTATAAATCCTTCAGTCGTACCTTTCAAATACCTTTCAAAGTACTCTCCCTGAGATGCGATACACACTTCTCCCAGCGCTTCTCTCATTCCTGGAAACATTTCCTGTAATCCTCTTTTGTTACCGTGTTCAGAGCCTCCTGCGTTTCTCCCTGGATTTTGTCCACCTCAGTAACTACACCCTACTCGATGGCTTCCAGAAATGTTAATGTGTTCACTTGCATATTGACCCTGGTCATCCATATAGACATATATTTTTATTTACAGTTGGGATAAACATCTGTTCTATGTGTTGTCATTAATGTTACGAAGCCACTGTAAGCTCAATCTCTGTAATCACCAGTCAGAACATCCGATCACACAGTACGGGTTTTACTCAAGTGGCAACTACCACACATTGAGGCTGAAACCAGTGCCACGCCACCGACCGCCATTAGATGCTGGTTCTAAAAACATGCTGCCTCCAATTGACCTCCAATTCAAAAAGCCTCAATATCTCTCTAGAAATAACGAGTCAATCATTTTTTCCAACGAGTCATTATGGTCTCAGTCGCTAAATTCAGACCCTCTAATAAGTGTGCTGGTGGTTATTTTGGAAATGATTGCTCTGTTAATAAGATCTGAGGAGCTCTGATGTCTGTTGTGTGGGTGTTGATTGACAGTTGGCTCACCTGCTGCTCTCCACGACTCCGGGACTCACACTGTGTTGGAGAACCGTCACAATATTTCACTAAGTTCAATGTTAATTGATTATGATACCCGCCCTGTTAGCACAGTTTAGCTAAAGTAGCTAATGTTAGCCTACGTCTGCAGGGCTCGGTGTTCCCAGTAAGCTAGCGTTAGCTTGGGTCCGAGGTAGCGGCTCCTTATATGGAAGCTTCTGGCTCCAAACAGAAAAGATAAACTCTGAGCTTCTAATTGGCTCCAATGAAGCCAACGGGTGACATCACACCTCGCTACATCCATCTTTATATACAGTCTGTGGTTTTACTGTCTGCTCTCTGTTTTCATTGTTGCATAACTGAACGCTATAACCATGAATTCAACAGGAGTTACCACCGTTATCAACATCATAATCTGAATAGAGACAGTCAGAGACCCTTCTCTGCTATTGTTGTTGCTGTAGTCAACATCAATTTAAGTTTAGCCATCATGAATTATTCCCCCACAAGGCCCATACCATGCAGCTGGTGCAGTTATTGATATAATGATAATGCAGCGGTGAAGGATAGCTGGTGTGCATGTAGTAGCATTAGTTACAGGGATTAACATTTGCCACTGTGATGCAGCCTTTCAATAAGAGCTAATAACGCCTGTTGTCAATTGGTCTTAGAGTATTTCACGGAGTTTCACATCAGCTGACAAATGAGAAATGGCTAACTGGTTCAGAAACCTGATACATGAGTGTTATTCGTTTTGAGATACGGCCAACAGCAGGTCTAATCATTTTATTTTATTTTTCTTACTTGAATCATCTACATTAGGGGTCAGGATTTGTCTTGAATAAGTGGACACAAGATACAGTCTTCCTTGGTTTGTTTTTTTTTAATTATTCTTTCTCATTTAAAGGTGAACTCAACAAATAACTGTGATGATGTCATCAGGATCAGCTTGAGTGTAGACACACATTTATACATTTTAAACAGAAACCCTGCCATACAAACTGGGGGCATGAAGGCATAAATCTTAAAGGGAAATGTAAGATACAGTGTTTTTGGAGTTAGGATACTGTCGTCTCTACTGCTCCAACTTTTATTATTCTTAGGTAAAATTCTCAATCACAATTCACCAAACTGTATGGAAGTTCAACACTAAATCACTGGTGTGTCACTTTAAACAATAAAATGGACAAAAGATAGATACACACAGTTGTTAATGAGTATACAGTAGATAAGGATAACAAAAATGCATTTACTTTATTACAAAAGATGAGTGAAAAAATGTAGATTTCAGCATCAATAGGAGCTTTTACTATTTATGTATGTTAGTGCTGAGAAATACTGAGATATTTATATTTTTTTCTTGTAAAAAACACCTTTATATAATCCTTTTGTTTATTAATCATCATCTTCTTATACTAGTTTAGCTGATGAAAATTATACTCTATCTTTGATTGATTTTATTCAATAAAACATCATCAGAATTACTCAGATAAATTAGAGTTCTGCGACTATGCCAGTTGCCTCATGAGAGAGCAAAAATTTAGCCTCGGGTGGTAAATTTTAGCAGAAGCTACCTGTTAGGTTCAGCCCTGTTGGCTCTAGAAGATGCAGGTACGGGCTGGGTTCAGGTGGAAGGGTTATAGGCCTAAACATAGCTTTAAGATTACTAACAAATAGGTTTAAAGGAGACGTTCACAGAGACGATAAGTAAAAAAAAATCTGTAACAAAAAACAAAACATCTGCACTGAAGTACTAAAATAGAAAACAGCACATTTAAAATGAGCAATGGAGCCTGCTGGGAGCAACACTCCCAGTCATTTTGCTGCTGCTGTACTCTCTTCCAGCTGCTGTCTGAGTACTGAGCCGTTTCCAGTCACATCTCTGCTTTGTTTCCCACATTAGCGGCTGCTTTAGCTGCTGTTATGATAACAGAGCCGACCTGACCCGACCGGCCGGCCTTTTTTCCTCCCCTTCAAGCCTTCCGTGACGGGAACCTTTACCCCATTGTTCTCTCTCTCTCTGTCTCTCCGTCTCTTTCTCTCAATGTACACCCAAAAAGGCTTATTTGTATTCTCAAGTTCTCTCTTTCTGCCCTCACTATACGTGTAGGTGCACAGCGATGAGGCGAGCTGAACCTCCACTAAAAGGTCAAAGACAGCGGGTCGCCTTTGAGGTTTTTACTGGAAGCACAAATTCAATGATGATGATTACAAATCAGAAAAAGGCACCATAAACAACAGTCAGACCAAAGTCATACCATTAACTAGCTTCTTCTCCATAGCAACGGTGGCCGAGGCTCATGGGTGTTGTAGTATTCTTAACCGTCTGCAAAATGACGGACAAAACGTCATTTCTCAAAAACTGAATTGAAGTAATTGAAACTTGCAGTTACGCTGTAAGAGCAACACTGCAAGTTACAAACTCACAAGCAGATCAATCAATATAGAGTTAATAAGTTCAAAATATATATATATATATATATATATATATAGCAGGAGATTTGTGTGATTTAAGCAGCTGTTTGTGCAGATTAAACTTCACTAAATGTGACAGAGGAGAAAAAAAATAGACTCGGAGGATAAAAAACAGCAGGGTTCCCTCTTGAATTCAATGATACATTTAATAAAATGAAAGTTTGGCCCGTTAGTTCATTAACTTTTTCCTTCCAAAGGGACAATAGTGTTCCTCCTTTAAGGACAGTAGTGAGCAAAAAACATCCCCCAGTTTGTGTGTTTTGTTCTCAAGATAAAAGCACGCTGTCATTGGTTCGTGCAGGTAAAAGATGTTCGGCCTGTGTGTCGTCGTAGTAACGATACGGCTTCAAAACGAAGCTTTTTAGCAGCCTGAGCTGAAACGTAATGTGATACTGACAGCTGCTCCGTTTCTACAGACATCAATACAGCCACAGGTCAACTGTGTGTTCTGTCACTTCATGCTCTAGGCCAGTAAAAAATTTAACTTATTGGCCTTTTAACTTGTTAAAACGACTTGTTGAAAGCCACATAAAGCCGAGCACCACGGGAATCTTGAACTCCCGGCCAATAAGATAATCTGTCTTTTGAATCGACTCTTATCTGGTATTCTGTTTCTCTTCTCATCCATGTGATACCTCTGTGTTTGTGTTTACAGCGTGGGTAATCCAGCTCAGCCTCTCTTCTTACACTGCCTCTTGATTAAAAAAAAAAAAAAAAAGGCATTTGGTGGTTAAAAGATGAAGCGTATCAGATGTGATGTCTGACAACACCTGGATTCAACATTAACAGTTAAAGATCAAACCGAATTAAATCTGAGGTTTTTAATTTCAGATATGAAAAGCTGAAGGAGTAACTTAACACTAAACTTCCCTTTTTTGAGTTAGTAAATGATATGTTCTGTCACTTTATTACATTAGCAGTTGATTCTGGTTTAAATCTACAGCGTTTATTGCAACAGAGTTTCTTTTTTTTCCAGAGAAAATCAAACAATTCTGTCCACAAGAGCAAAAAAATAATAATTATCTGAGCAACACCCTCTGAAATTAAAAGTCTGATAAAACAACATTAAAATATTTAAATGAAACATTATTCAAAATTAATGATTATAACAATTATATATGCAAAGCTTTTAGGCACTAAAAGTGTGTGATTGATGCTTTCAAAAATAAAGCAAAGAATATTTTTTATTGATCAGTTAACTTGACATGAAGTTGAGTAAACAGCAGAAACCTAAATGAAATCAATATTTGCAGCTTCGCCTTTAAATCAGCAGCACTTCTCCTCGGTTCACCCGCTCGCAGCGCTTCAGGTACTCGGCGGGTCGGTTCTTCTTCTGTGGATTTGGGCGTCTCGGCTGCTTCTGTCTCTTCGTGTTAATCCCAGACTGACTCCGTGATGTTGAGATCAGGACTCTGTGGGGATCAGACCATCTGTTGCAGGACTCCTTCTTCCTCTAGTTGCTGCAGATACTTCTTTATGACTCCGGCTGGATGTTCAGGGTCGTCGTCGTCGTGCTGCAGAATACATTCGGGACGATCAGACGCCGTGATGCTGCTGCAAGAGTCTAAAGTGCCTAAAACTTTTGCCCAGTACTGTACATAATAAATAACTTGCTTTTAATAGCCAGGATCAATACATAAACAGGAATCTGTCTTGTACAAAATATAAACCGACATGATGACAAGTGAGTTTACTGTAAATTAAAGCACATTGATAGTTCAAGCCAAAGTATGTAAACATGCAGCACTACTCTAAATGTTGCGCTAATTTGCATTTAATGAGCTCATATTATCCTGGAACGATTCCCGTATTTCTTTTCCCCCCCCCCGCCCCCCCAGTGCAACCAGAATAATTCCCAACATATTGTAACCGTGGACCTCATCAGGGATTCTTTATTAAAAGTCCATGAATTATGTTTGAAGCGCGCCATCATCGTAGATTGACCCATTTTATCACTGTAATCAGCGCAGGCGAGCCTGGATCCAATCAGCCTCACATCTGTCCGCTGCTGCTGCTGCCTGTACAAACGGCTACACTGTAACAAAACGCTCGCTCCAAATAATGACAAAAGTTAAAACAGAGCTACCCCCCGAGTGTAAATTCAGCACAGTGGAATATAAACATGTACCGCTGGTTCGGAGGATTGATTGGAAGGGTACGAGGGGACGAAAATGCCAGTTGTGAATGTGTGTTTCCTTTCACAATAATAAAAGGTCTCAGAACAGATTACTATGTGATAGAGTATCCTCGTATGCGCATGTTTGCATAAATTTGACGAAATTTACATTAAAGATGGGAAAACACTTTGCATGCGGCCACTTACTGATGAATATCTGCTAACATGGGTGACAAAAACTGCTGTGTGTGTGTGTGTGTGTGTGTGTGCACATTTAGCGATATGCATGTCAACATGTGCCAAACTCCTGACTCCGCACATCATGTAAATGAGCGTCTCCATGATATTTGGACCCTTTGTACTCACTGCAGCATATCAAGCATATAAATTCACATCTGTAACGTGCAGCTGGCTCTAATCTGTCTGGAGGAGTGTGTATCGAAGGTTAGCGGTGTGTATACTGCTCGAAGCGGGCAATGGAAGTTTTCTTCAACACTGTTTTTGCATGTTTGTGTGTATAAACTAAACTTTTATATACTGAGAGTGCGTCCACGTAACGTGTGGTTTACTTTGTGCAAGTGCACTGCATTTTCCATACATTTGTTAAAAATGAGGTCACCTAGAAGTGTGTTATTTCCATCCATCCATCCATCATCTGTGCCCGCTTATATTAAAGGTCTTAAGGCGTCTACAATTCTGAAGACCCGAGTCAGATCGGTATCAGGTAATTCATTTTTAAAAAAAGGGCAAAACTCAAAGGTAAAACTTAGAATAAAACTATATAAAAGTGCTACATTGATTCTCCTTTTTTTTCAGTTTCGCTGCTTTATTTTTCATTTTCATACCACTTGTTGCACCAACCTGTGCATCCAAAATTAACTGACCAATGGGGACACAGTTACGTAACGTCCATCCACATGAGAGCTTTCTGTCAGAACTAAAAACTTCAGATATTTATTCAGATACTAAATGTGTCTTCTTCTGTCTGTCTTATAGTTCAGTTGACTACAGAATGTTTTATTAAGGGAGCAGGAGGTGAAAACAGGACTTTCAATCCTTTGTATAAATTAGTCTGAAGCAATTAAACAATTTTGGAATTAATTTCTATGATGTTATTCATTCGTAGGACATGATAATCAGGGTGCAGTTTGCCCCGGGGGTGGTGGTGGGGGCGATGGTGGGGATTTCCCCCCCTCTGGTCTATATATCGCTGCCTCTGCTGAGTTATTTTTATCCCCCTCATAGTAATTTATGCTGCTTCATCCATAGACCATAAAATATCTTAACATAAAAATAGAAACTGTCAGCGCCCGCGTGACAATAGAGAAGACACGGCGTCTAGGCTACGTGATGACGCAGTAAACGGACCAGGCTGCGTGAGAGGTATTGTTATAAGATGTTATAAGAAGAGCGTAGCTGATAAGTAACCTCTGTACTCGGATTAAAAAACTGTGTGTATGTTGTACTCGTGTGTGTGTGTGTGTGTGTGCATTTAGGGGTATGTCTGCTTATCTGTTCATATGTGTACAAGCATGCAGACATATCAGTGGTGCTGTATGTGTGTAGTGCGAGCATGCAGGTTTTTTGTATCTTCAGGATGCACATATATGCATGTATCTGTGTGTGGCCTGCAGTTAGGGTGGGGGGGGGGGGGGGTGCATGCGCGGTTGCATGTATTTATTTGCAGACCTCCTTCTCCCTGATGTTTGCTCGGAGATGAGGATCACAAAGCAACTCTGCCGGCTGTGAAGAGCAGGATTAAGCACCTTCACACCTTGACTACACACAATAGGTAAGGTGCTAAAAAGGAAGGTACACACCTCAAGTTTAACACACACACACACACACACACACAGAATGAGCAATAACACAAACACAGAAGCTGTCAGATCATCATTTCACCAGTGAAGTCAACATTTAATCCGGCCTTTTAGCTTTAGTGGTGACCTGGAAAGTTACAGGGCAGAGTTTGCTCTTTGAATTAGAGAGCTACTCTGTCATTGTGGAGATAAAGACATAAAGGCAAAAGGTTGAAGCAAACTTCTTTCAAATCATAGGAAAGGTTTGTAGTTTTTTATATTTTCCAACTTTGTGTTCTGTACAAGAAGATTCATCTTTTTTTTAATAACATATTTGCTCCTTCAGTCTGATATTTTGGGGCATATTTCTCTGATTGTCAGTGGCAACTTAGTTTTAACAATAAAATACCTCATTGGCATTGTTACTGGCAATAAACCCTCAATTGTATTTCAATTACTCTGCACCACATGTTAATTTCCTACTGCTGGAAAGTTGCAGCAGGCCTTAACGAGGGGGATGGTGGTGGTGTTTTCCCCATATTCTGTCTCAACCACTCCATCAGTTAGTGAGTGGTTTTGGTTTTCTTATGTGTCATAACCCGACCCATAGCCCATGACAAAAACAGGAAAAGACACCAAATCCCAATAAATACAAAACAGTAGTAGTTGTAGTAAAGAAAATAAACTGTAACGTAGCATCGGATATGAGGTGTGTTAGTCAGTGTGGATTAAGGTCAAATCTGATTGGATACTGGCATCTAAAGGACAACATGGGTAGACACAGTAACTGACACAGCAGACAAAGGCCGTCATGTGATATTTGGGGTTTTTTTTTGTTTTGTTTTGTTTTTTTTCTGCTACAGAAGTTTGTGTGAGGTCGGCATTTTTCGGTTTTCTACTGCACCCTGTGTGGTGCCAACATTTTTGTACTGTTGTCAAGGCTGTTTACTGATGAAAACTTGGTCAGTTTTTATGGTTTTACGCCCACAGAAATGACAAACCCTCTAAATTAAACAATCATCAGGCGCCTCTATCAGCAGTCATCATAAAGACAACAACATCAATTGTCTGCGCTATCGATATCAATCAATGTTAAAAAATAATGATGTTTTATGATGTGACAACGCTGCGGTTTCGGTCTGGTTAGGTTTAAGCACTAAACCCACTTGGTTAGGATTAGGGAAAAATCATGGTTTGGATGAAAATGATCACTTGAAATGTGGTGACGGTTAAAGATTCCTTAAAGTTAAGCAACCTTCAACATCATGACGACAGCAAACACAAGACAATCGTAGTTACAGTTTTTACAAAAACTCACGGTTGGAAACGGGAAGCGATCAATGGGCTCCTGCAGCAAAGTCCACTAAGTCCACTTCTGGTTCAGATCTAACCAGCCACCCAACTCTTACCTTAT
Source organism: Thunnus albacares (assembly GCF_914725855.1). Classification (NCBI taxonomy): domain Eukaryota; kingdom Metazoa; phylum Chordata; class Actinopteri; order Scombriformes; family Scombridae; genus Thunnus; species Thunnus albacares. Next base: position 30,118,061 of record NC_058116.1, read on the forward strand.
ATATATACGTCCTCTGAACCGCACCCACTTCTCTGGGTCATAATTACTACGGCTGCTAGATGGTGTCTGTCACTCAAAACACAACTATAGGTCCTTTTTTGGCGCCTGACTTTACGACCTATTGTGTTGTTTTCCTTGTGAAGACAGGCTCTAAATGACTTATGGTGGAACCACAAAGAGCAACAGTCATACTAACATGTGACAAACAACGTGGACAAACTTCAAATCTAAGCAAACACAAATAAGGTAATTTTGAGCAGAAACAGCTGTTTTTACATAGAATATGTGTGTTGAATGTCAACAAGAAGCTATGTGATTATGTTTACAGAGTGAACACATTAATTTAATATGTTGTTCCTCTTTAAAAGAACTACTTGGTTCAGGTAGGGAGAAATCATGGTGGTCATGGTCACCAAAACAGACAAACCCCCTGTCTGGTGTTCATATTTATTTATTGGTAATCATTCATGACCTTCGAATAATCCATCCTTCCTTTTCCTCCGTTTCATTACACCATCACCTTCTTTGTTTATCCACTGTTGTATGTGTGTTTGTCTTGTAAACCCCCACCGCCATCTCATTCTCCACAACTCCAGGTGATGAACTCACACATCTGTTTTCTAATTCGGGGTCTCCTAGGAGATCCTGATGGGGTTAATGGTCCAGTGATGCTGCTGATGGTCTGATAGCGACCCACAAACCCTAACTGACCTTTAAGAGGAAAAAAGCCCCATTGCCATTAGCTTCCATTGATTTTTATTGATCCTCCATTGATTGTTATCAGGGTTCTTAACAGGCTGGGCACTAACCTGGCTGTGTTTTAGCTCAGCCAAGCTTGAATCCTCTCTTCTTTGTAAGTGCGAGACGCTGCTGGTTGTCATCACTGCAGGGGGAGTCAGAAACGAAAGTGTGTGTCTGCTTGGTGTAACACTAGACTAAGTAGGAGACAGTCCAAAAATCAAAGGAAAGGTTAGATGTGCTGTGATAAAGCTGATCCTAAGTGTTGTAAAGTGTAGTTGTTGCTGACCTCAGATTCCTGAGAAAAGAGAATATGATCCTGAGATTATGTGATAGCGGCCGGTTGTGATTAGTTGTAAGTGTCAGCAGTCCGTTACTCAGGAGAAAAAGCGGAGAAAGAGAGATAAAGTTTATTCCCTCAGGAAGTTCAGATGAGAGAGCTGATAAAAGGTTTTTGTTGGAAAAGAGATGGGCATACAGGACATCCTGGTGGCTCAGCGGCCTTCGTCCTTGGTGTCTTTTTCTACCGTCACGTTACCCAAAGGGGACCAGCTCCCTATGTAGATATAAAGAGCTCATTCTAAGCTAACGGAAACACAACGTTTCTTATTTTCATGAGATTATACACTAATTAAAACACACTTATAACTATTATATTCCATGTCTGACAAGTAAATCTTACACACTGGTCCTTTAACACAAGTAGAAACAGAAAATGAGACGTTTGTCTTACAAGCAGGCAGGATACAGTTTGGAAGGATTTATTGACCATCCGACAGCTAGCGTTAGCATCCCAGAAGTCTCGACCTCAGCTGCACAAATTCACACAAACTCCAACTCTGAACTAGCGTCAGGTGACTCCTGAATGTACCCGAGGGTAACATTAGCAAGCTGGGCGGCTAAGAACACACATGAACAAAAAGTCTTTACTGCTAATCACGTTTCTCCTCCTCCAGATCGTCTGTCAGCTGATCGCGGAGACCACACTGATATCAACCCTCCGTTAACGCCGGTGAGACGGCGAGCACAATGACCCCAAAGTGTAAAAGTAACAGAGTGTTACTGGGATTAGTAACTGTAATATGATTACTGAATTTCAAATTGTGCCAAACATTAATCAACCTCTGCTACTCTTGAGCTGCTCTTTCCTACCGGTTTCATTCGTTAATTGATTCCAGTTGTTCCACGTTTTCCTCACTTGTTATTGTGAACGAAACTCAATACTTCCTGCAGATTTGTCACATTAAAAGCCTTCCAACCTTTTTGTTTACTGAAAGGCTTTTAATGTGAAGGAAGTGTCGAGTTTCACTGACTTGTAGTTTAACATCAATCAAAGAAAAAAAACGGCCGAGTGAAAAGAATGAAATGAATTATAAATTGTGTGTTAAAAAAAAAAAAAAAAAAAAAAAAGTGAGAGCAGCAGCAGAGCGGTGAGCGTGACATTTCAGGAGAACGTTTGAAATCTCTTTTGAAACTTTGGTTTGGTTTCAAAATGAGCATCAACAAAATGAGCATTTGTTTCAAGCCAAAAACATCACAAAGCACTCTCCCCTCGGCTTCTATAGAACAAAAAAGGAGCAGCTAACACAAATATAAAGTGTCAAATAGTAAGAAAATGAAAAATGAATTTGCTTTTGGAAAGTAGAAAGTAAATATTTGGATCCCTTGAAAACACACGACAGATAAAAGGGTCAGAGCGCATTCAAGCTACATGAATGTAAATATGTCCGTTCCTGACTAAACACCGAACGTTTCAGATCTTTTAACTGCTTCATACAACGACAAAAGAGGCGAAAAGAGATAAAGGTTTCATTCGGTCACACGCTCTACCGGGCGCTATTCCCAGTGTGTATACTGTAAGCCGTCACATCAGCCGGATTTGCACCTTGTCATCCTCGTATGACAAAATGTGTGCGAACAACTCATAGGCGTATTAACGGGGGACGATCTCGTTGATCACGGTGAGTAATTGAAAACAAATCTCAGCGCCCGGCCGAAAAAAAGAGAGACGTGTTTATGGGGGGAAAACAGAGAGAGCAGGAGCCTCACGCACACACATACACACACACACACACACACACACACACACACACACAGACGTAATAAAATAAACAGGAAAGAAACATATCGTCATCCTTCATTCTTCTCCCGAAAACCGTGAGGTCTTGCTGTTTATTAAACTTTTACACCATCCCCTGCACATTTATGCTTCTTTCTCTCTTTGCCTCTTTATTCTTCCTGGCGTTACTTCCCTCTCTCTCTCTCTCTCTCTTCTCTTTCTTCTTCATCCCTCCATCTCCAAACTCAGCGACCCAGAGCTGAGCAAACAGCTTGACAGAAGGAGGTGGAGGGGGAGAAAAAAAAAAAAGGAGGAATCAAATGTTGTAATGGACGAAGGTGGGGAAAAAAAAAAACACACCGGCCTCCTCCTCCTCCTCCTCCTCCTCCTCCTCCCTGCAAGACTTGGTGTTCAATTAAAAGACTGGAGAAAGGTGGAGATGGTAGAGGAGGAGGAGGAGGGGTGAAACAGAAAGGAAAACAGTATTGATTGACACTTGGGGAGTTAATCCCCTGGCAAAGGAGAGAGAGGAAGGAGCCTTACAAAGCAGGGATCAGTGACAGGGAGGAGGAGGAGGAGGAGACAGGAGGAGTGAGAGTGGAGAAGAGATAGAGATGGAGGAGGAGGAGGAGGAGGAGGAGGAGGGGAACAGAGAAGTTTCTTTGAAAGAACAGCTGTGATGTTAGAGACAGACGCAGGCTCATACTGGGAGGATTTACAGAGTATACTTCACTTTTTGAGGACAGTTGACACCGGGCGGCCTCAAAGATTGAAGTGTTTATGTGATGAGAGTGCTTGAGTGATAGTAGGTCATTAACATTTCATAAAAGTAAAAAAGTGGTATTGGTTTAGCACCTCCTCCTAAACTGATGATGTAACTTCCTGTTACAGCCATATTGTAATTCCAGGTATCTGAATGAAGTCGATGCGTCAAATCTTTGCCGTTCTAACCTACTTACTTACTTACTTACTTAACCTACTTCTAAACTACTTACTGTAATAAGGTCCATATTCACTGAGACACTCTGTATGCTAACGTGTTACATGCACCTTATATACTGTATGTTATATATGTAAGTCTTAAACTGTGTCTCAAATCACATACTTCTGTTAGTACGCTTTCATGTAGTACACTGTGTACACTATGTACTTACTGGTGTAGTGCATGCATTTTGACAGGTTAGTGTTGTCTCAAATCAAACACAGCTGTTGTGCACTTACCGGAAATGATGATTGCAAAATTAGCATTAGCTAGCGTTAGCATTCGCGTTATCGCTTGCGCTACCAAATCATTACAGACTGCTAAATTAACCCAAAAACATATTGATGGCTTATATCTGACAGTGCTTAGTGCTAAAAAACACATGTATAACTTGTATAATGTGGCGATGTTCACCGTAATTACAACGTACTCCGTCGCCATTTCCAGTTTGAAAAGTGGTCCCTCCCCTTCCGCTACGTAGCCAAGATGGCGACCATTGAGGGCGAGAAGTGTCCATAGTTCCACACCCAACTTTTTGACCGTTTTGAGTGCACCATCCGGGTTCTCACAGTGCATTTTTCCATACTTCTCAGTGTGAACACACTTATGCACTCAAAATATTAAGTGTAAGTACAGAAGTATGCGATTTGCATTAGTCTATAGTTGGGTTTCCATCTAAATGTAGCGCAACGTTTCATCAAATTTCCTGAAAACCTGCAAAAGAAAATGTACAATGTCATATTTGGAGAGGAGTCATCAAAATAAATTCAGGTGGCACTAATTCTCCAGTTAGTGCCAATTAAACCATTGCAGGAGAAGCAACAGGATGATTTCATTAAATGAGCAGCAGTCAAACCTCAAACAGTGAAAAACAATTTAGAAAACATGATAGAAATAAGACATTTCTGTTTGTTTCATGTATTAATTGGAGGAGCGTTACAGTCTCATCATCGCTCCTCACACATCTGATGTTTTCGTCTGCCACCATGTTTTTCTCTTCAGTGGACGTTTAAGTCTTTATGTACCTCATGATTTATTTGCTAAGTCTGTTTCCATTGCACTTATGCTTTTATCGATACATCAACTGTTCCACCTCAGCCAGGCATAAAACCTGCTTGGCATTATTTTGGGAATTTTCCCTAATTGTCAGTGATTGCACTGTGCAAATTGAAAATGAGAACAAAAACAGGTCGATGGAATTGCACCTCATGAGGTCAGATGCGTTTTTAATGGTTATTGTCATGGAAACAACAAAATCATCACAACAATTATCTGCATCTTCTGTTTAATGTCTTACGCCTGCATGTTCTCTAACCTCACATTTCAGACCTGGCATTCCTCCTTTACCCAACATTTTTCTTCACAGTAGACCTTTGTCAATACACAGAAAAAATTGGAAAAATTTGGGAAAATTAAATAAAGAGTCCGAACCTGCAGGAACAGGACCAGACAGTAATTTGCACACAGGGACGGCAGCGTTCTTGCTTACATCACTGGCTCTAGTCTGAAGAAAAACTAAATTTACTGACAACCAGATGCATTGATACACGTCTGCTCCAAGTTCACACGAGTCAGCTGTCAAAGCATCCTCTGTAAGATGGGTGTGGAGTAAGTCCAGTCCAAGATTTGGCTAAATGTGGACTCTGTATTTGGGCTGTAACAGACGTTTCTTAAATCCACAAGAGCACAATTACATACAAGAAGGCAGATTAGGAAAGGCCTTGTGTGTCCACTTTCTATCACTCTGCTGACCTGCCTGCACACCTGCTCCTCATTACCCCAGCAGAGTTCGTACCTGCCCTCCAGCACTTTGTTTCCTGTGTCTGCCTTCCATACGCTATTTTTTCTGATTTTCGCCTGTGGTACGGTAGCCAGTAATGGCTGCTCACCTCTCACCAACTTGTATTCTGCTTTCAGACTAATTAAACTGTGTCTTTACCTCACTGCTCCTGTTTGTCGAGTCCGCTTGTGGATCAAAATCAAGATTTACCTGATTCGTAACACCGTCGTGCATCCTTAACCTCTTTGCAAGACTGAGGTTCAATTAAAGTAATGGAGAAAGGTGGAGATGGAGGAGTAGAGAGAGGAGAAAGGAAATAGTATCAATTGACATGTGGGAAGTTAATACTTATGTAATGGGTCATGGAGAGGGGAGGAGCCTTAAAAAGAGAAGGATCAGTGACAGGAAAGTAGAGGAGAAATGAAGGGTGAAGGAGGGAGGAGAAGAGATGGATGCATCTTTTTTTTCTATGTGGAGAGGAAAAATAAGAGCCTTTAAGCCAGCAGTGACTACTTTAGCCTTGTTGACATTACTGTCTAGAACAGGTAACCCCTTCCTGTTGACTCTTCTTGCTCTCAAACCATTGCAAAGACTCCAGTTGTGCTAAACCTGACCTCAGAAACACCTATGATTGGATCAGGATGAGTGAAAGATGGGCTTTAACACTCCCACTGGGCACTACAAGTGATTTCAGACTAACCAAAGCAAACTAAATTTGTGTTTGCTCAACTCCCGGCAAGTCAGATGGACCCTTTTCCTTAGCAAAGCAGTTCACCCACCCGTCTGTCTTTACACCATCTTACTGTCCTGGTCCCAGTAATGGCAAGACCACTGCTCTGACCCACCAGTTTGCATACGAGGACAGTACCAACTCACAGGGCTCCGGCAAAACGATGCAGGGTCATCAGGCAAAAAAGTGGAACCTGGCAAGGCACTGCGTTGACCAATCACATACATGCAAGCACACATTCCTGTTGGATTACTTTGTAACGTGGCTGCTGTATTTTTACGGTTTAACTTGTTACAATGAAAGATAAAATACTTGCTGCTGTTATAACTTTACAGAGTTGTAAAATCTTGTCTGCAAGTATTATAATCCCCTGTGCAGCATTTTGCCATCTAATAAGTTTTGCATGAATCTGTTACTTCAAGCTGGACTTCCAGGATCATATTTCATTGTGTGACCTCTACCTCCTCTGCCACCTCCATAGCGTTCGAGCCCTTTGTTTCTAGTATCTGATGCCTGCCTATTTTTCTGATTTTTTGCCTGCATTTCTTCAACCCTTTTGGTAATGTTGCCTCCACTGACTGCCTACGTGTTGCTGACCTGTATTCAGTCTCCTACGTAGACTTTGTTTTTATCTTACGGCTCCTTTAAGTCCAGTTGTGAGTCCAAACCAAGATTTAAGTCAAAGAAGGTGGATAGTGAGCACATCCAGTCCCAGTTGAGTACAAATGCAAAAACAGAACAAGAGCTTAAGAAGGGAAAGAGTTTGCATCCTTTTTTCCATCCCTCTCATTTTCCGAAGCATGATCCATCTTCAAATTCATCTACAAACCAACCTTTTTAGAGTAGAAACCCCTTAGAACACAAACTGTGGGTCATTTCAGAAAGTGCACATCTTCAGAGCTCTAAACCCCACCAAACTGTCTTAAGATATACACACACAGGCGAGCTCTCACTGATACACAAAACACCAGGACCCCCCGTAGACTCTATAGACGCCGTTTCATAGAGCATCTCCTGCTAAGCTTCAGGTCGATCTTAATCCAACATGCACCATTAACGATGCCATACTGGCCTTTGTGGAGGCTCCGGAAGGGGGGCGCATCCTGCTGGTGCTTTAGCCTTACGAGCATCACGGCTGGGAGGGCTAAGGGGTGGACGGTGGTTTATAGTGCTACCTCACAGAAGGGCTTTATGACTTAGAGAGCCTTAATGAGGTGGAGCAAGTTAATATTTTAACACTCGTAGCTATTGTTGAGCCATATGCCAGCGTGGACGTGTCTGTGTCACCTTATTGTGAAGAGGGACAGGGAGAGAATGGAAGCAGAAGCGAGGGGAGAGGAGTAAAAGAGACGAGGACGGTTTAATTAGGAATTTACAACCTTATAGACAAGTTTCCTGTTTACAGACAATTAAGGATGTGCGTGCAGATGTGGGGGGGCAGAAAATACATCGCCACAATGTCCTGATAGCTCATATATGGACATTTTTTAGTATTTACAAATACAGCTGGAATCCATTGAAATTACTGATTAGAGGTGAATTTCCATGCATCCTGGCATTCGCAAACTTTTTTTTTTTTTTTTTCACCACACCACCTTTGAAACATCTGTCAGCTCTGGCTAGCCAACAAATAATACATATTCATTGAGAAACAGCAGCTAACACGATGCTTGTTTCCCCCCCAAAGCCATCTGTTTACACTGAAAGCACACGTCAAACTGATCACTAAAGCATTGATCACAGAGTCTGACGAATGTTGACTCTTCATTAAGCAGCCTTGAACACACAGTCAATCTAGGTCCAGATCTCTGAAGCTAATAATTAATTCTTCCATAACTGTATGTATTGTTAACTTAAAGGTGCAGTGTGTAGAATTTAATGGCGTCTAGCAGAACGGACCTGGCATATAATATTCATAAGTATGTTTTAATTAGTGTATAATCACCTGAAAATAAGAATCATTGTGTTTTCGTTAGCTTAGAATGAGCCCTTTATATCTACATAAGGAGCGGTTCTCTTCCACAGAGCCGCCATGTTGCACCACAATCCCAGATAGCATACAGATGTGGGCCACTTCAGGCAATGATGCTGCACTGCTGACCTTCTTCTTCTGGCCCGGAAAACATGGATGTGAGCCTGAAATGTAAAATAGCAGATAGGACCCAAACATCCCAAATCAAATGTGGGCCTTTTTTGGTAAAGATGCGGTGCTCTCATGTATTCTGGATGTGAGCCAGTTCTGGTTTATCTGGTTGGTTCATGGTTGACATACTTGTGGCCCAGATCTGGGAAACAGGAGCGGACCGCCCAAGTGCCATCATTCCACGCGGTTATGTGGGCAGGATGAAAGTGCTGAAAGTGTCGGGTGTGGGCTGTAGCTACAGTAGCCCAGAATGGACAAACCAAACGCTGACCACCGTAGGTTTTCCTACATACTTGGACTGCTAGATGCTATTTAATCCTACACACTGCACCTTTAACAAACTAGACTACAAATAGGGATCAAATCATGAATTCTTTGAGTACCTTGAAGACCGTATATTATTAAATATACATTGCATTATATTTCTCAGTCGTTCCTCTGCAGTGTGGATGTGGTTCACTCTTTCCTGACTGATGATGGAGCAGGTATAGCCACGTCTGCAGCCTCATAGGGCAGTAGCAAAGGAGGTTGAAGCTTTGAAATAGAGGTTTTTTTAAAAAAAAAGAGAGAGCAAGAAATTATGGAAATCCCTTTGTTGGAATCTACATATAAGGAACGGGGACCGGCAATACTGCAGGATGCAGTGAAAGAGCAAGAAAAAGAAAAGCCTTGGTAGGATTCTAGATATGAGCTTTGATGATTTGGGACAGACACACACAATACTTCAGGGGAGGGAAAGAAAGGAGAAGAAAGGCGGTGAAAGAAAGGGGGAGAAACCCTTTACATCTGGAAAAGACTCTGACAGGAAACCACCCATCTGTGGCCAAACAGCTGGGGGCCAGACAGAGTGGATCCTGTCAGCATGAGAGTGCCTATATGTCTGTTTAGTGTGCGTTGGCTTGTGGTGAGCAGGTGGGGGTGGAAGAGAAAAGGCTAAGTCACTGGACTGGAACGCTGGATGTCACAAGATGTCTTCACGGCACCGAGCTATCCGAGACAGGACGTTTTGGGGGTGGGGAACAGACAATTAACCTGTTGGAACAACTGTCCTCACGGCTCTGCACAACAGGCACGGCTCTGACAGGTCCCACAGCCCCCCGCTAATGCCTCAGTGTTTTCATTTTCCCGCAGCATCTGTCAGAGATTACCCCTCACTGCACCTGAGGTATGTGCCGAAGATGAAAAATACCGAGTGTATCGATACATGGCTCATGGCACCACGGGCTAAAACTAAAATAACACAAATCTCATTAAACCTGCTGTTGCATATCTGACTTTACATCCTGCTAAAGTTGTTGCAGTTATAGTTAGTAGTAGTTTAGTTCTGATGCTGTCGTGCATGGACGTAAATATGTGTATGGACGGTAGGGACAAGTTGTCTCTACTAATATTTTTTATCACAAATGATTTTACCGTTTCAGAGTTTCAAGGTTTTTTGTGTGTCTTCTGCAAAAAGTGAGTTAGTATGATGAAGAGTGGAAGAGGGGGATATGGGGGTACCTGGCTTGATGATCTGGCAACGCTTAACTTCAAATATTACGCCGTCGACGTGCTGCAGCCTGGAGTTGTAGTAATGGAGTCAGGGATAAACGGTGGTGAATATTTAGCTGTTTAAACGTTTTAAACAGAAAAAACTAACATTATATTTACATTTCAGACGTTAGGTGTTGTTAGTTAATTTGTGATTGTTGCTCAGATATGTTGTTTAATTAAAGAACTTCATTACTGTAAGTGAAAATTAATCCCTAATTAAGACATCCAGTCCTTTTTAAAGAAGAACCAAAGTGTCAGTAACAGTCGAGCTCAGTTAAAAGAACGTTCTGTTATTAATCCAAACAGAGAAATATTTCTATTACTCCATCGCTCCTCTTTTCAAAGAGCGGGTCAGAAGCAGAGACATGAATGTTATTTATAAGGTAAATTAGCAGAAGTTTATCTGATGGATTTATGGATGTTAAACATAATAATATGTTGTAACGAGCAGCACAGAGACACACAGACAGGTGAGCTCTGATGTCACACTGAAAGATCTTCTATAAGATCAGGAGCTGAATGAAAAATAATACTAGTAGAAGCTTTTTTTTTCTTTTAGCTAGTTATTGTTAGCTAAATATTGGTTTAAATCAATAAATAAATTAAATAAATTATTAATATAAATAGTTTCACAGTGATTATAATGAAAATATGAATTATCTAATATAAATCCCTCATTAAGATCACCACCGAAATCTACTCAGCTGTTTCCTGTCCATCCAGTCCTGATCTAAATGTAATATGTCAACATGGAGGAGAAAAGCATTCTTATTATTTAATGGTTTTATTTGTGTTGTTTGTTTTTTATGCAGCAGTTCCTTCAATCCAAGAAAAGTTTTTCTCCAACGGGACACAATAAAAGTAACCTCGAACCTAAAAAATGTTTTTTTGAGTTTTGATATATCTTGATAGTCGACAGAGACAGAATATTTAACACTGTAAAAAAAAAAACCTGACGTTGAAATGAAAAAGAAAATTAAAATAACTTCTTCTTGATTCCTCGTAGAAGTGTTCTGTTAAATGCTTTTTATGCTTGCACGACATTACTTTGTGTATCTTTTTAGACAGATGTTTATATTTATTTATAGTTATTTATTCATGTATTCATTTATTCCACACATATTTTTCAGCCTGTCATTGTTTTTAGCTTTGTGATTAACATTATTTGTTCTTTCTTTCCTGTCAACCGCGTGTTTATCTGTCGATCAGAGCGGCGAGCAGCTGCGTACGATTGTCCTTACGGGGATAAATAAAGTTCTATTGAATTGAATTGAATGTGTTGCTGCAGATGTTTACAGGAGACGGCGTGTTCAACGTGTACAGTGAGATAATGCAGTGTTGTAAAATAACAGGAGTATTTCTGAACATGGCTGAACGCAGCTAACATGATGATTGTGTTTATGTTACTCATATACGACTCATTTCATATACACACTCATACACACGCACACAGTCTGTTTCACCCGTTTATCTTGTTTTTATCCTGATTCTGTTTGATTGCATCATTTGTTAGATTGTTTGAACACTTTTTAAAAGCCTAACCAGGGACAAATTAGCTTCAGCTACACATAAATCTAGTTATACAGTCACATTGTGGGGACAAAAACCAAGTCTCCAACATGTAAATCAGTCAATCTCAGGATGAGGACTTGGTTTAATGTCAGGTTAGGTGGTTAGGTTGTTTTAGGTGAGGGTAAGTCTCCAGGGAATGAAGTCAAATAAATGTAAAGTCCTCTGAAGTGATGGCAACACAGCTGTGTGTGTGTGTGTGTAATAAGGGGATGTTTGTAATTCAATAAGCAGCAGGTTATCTGTGGTTCTGTTAATATGTAGCAGAGCACTTTATTGTGCGCCATTATATAAACAAACCACGAGTGACTGTGCAATGATTAATGATTAAGTACCTGTGTTAATTAAATTAAATGAACAGACTGTGTAAACATTTTAAAAAGGCAGCCAAACTACACGGTTTGATTAGCCAACATCCTCATTTCGAATGTTTGATAAGTGCAACACATTAAATTTCAAGTGCAACATTTATTAACTTACTTTGATAAGACAATAAGTAAACATTTTTTTTTTTTTAAAGGACAAGTTCACAGTTTTTCAAGTGCGTCTTAAAACACACAGTCAGGTGTCCATACGAGCAGTGAAAGAGGTTTTTCCTCGCTGTAATCATTCCTCCTGTTCATACTGGATATTAAAAGATCCTATAAATGTGCTTTTAATGTAAGTGATGGAGGCTAAAATCCACAGTGTGTCCATACAGTCATTTAAAAGCTGATGTGAAGCTTATATGAGGCTTCAGCAGTCTGAGTTAGTCATATCAAAGTGATAACTGAGGACTAAGTGTGTCTGAAAATGACTTATGATGGGAAATAAAGATGATAAAAACAATGATTAATGTATAGAGGTGCATTTAGGGAAGGAGAGGATGCTTCAGTTTTATCTAAAATCTGTCTGGTTGAACAGTGTCAAAGTGAGTACCAGTCGAAGAGAAAGAAAGCAGCTTCTCAGCCTCAGAAAGGGAACTAAGCTCTCGTCTGTCACTCAGTCATGAGGCCCGACTGCAGAGAGTCAGTCTGAGAGCTCTAATAGACCCTCAAATTCCTTCCCTCAGCAGAAAGACTCACTCAACACCAAACACATCTGTATGTCCAGGATCAGCTCTCTCTTATCTACTCAAGCAGCAACTACCAGGCTGAGGCTGCAGCCGGTGTGCAAGTATCTTAAAGTGCAATACCACCGACGGCCACTAGATGCTCCAACTGACTCCCAAAAACTGCTCCCTAGAAATACTAAGTATTCTTTTCAACAAGTCATTCTGGTCTCAATCTCTAAATTCAGGTCCTTTAATAAGTGTGCTGGTGCTCATTTTGGAAATTATTGCTCCGTTAATAAGATTTGAAGACTTATAGTAGCTTTGGTGTCTGCCATGTGGGCGTAAATTGACAGCTGTGATTGGCAGCTGGCTCACCTGCTGCTCTCTCAGCTCCGGGACTCACACTGAGTCAGACTATTGTCGCAATATGTTACTTGATTACGATACCTGTCCTTTTAGCTCAGTTTAGCTAAAGTCGCTAACGTTACCCCAAGTGTGCAGCTAGTGTAGGCTAGCGTTAGCTTCGGTCCGAGGTAGCGGGGCGTGTTTCCAGAGCGGGAAAGGCGACACCACACACTCCTGCACCGACCATAAGCTGCAACTCTTTTAAATATTTTATTTGGATATCCATTAAGACTTCAGATGTTAATAATTTTAAACTCTTTGGTGTAATTTAATAAATATATACACTCACCAAGCCCTTTATAAGGAACACCTGATTACAATCTAATGTGATCCAACACAACAGCTCTGCCATAAATTCTACTTTTACAAAGCTTATACATTTTCAGTTTTTGTTGACATCGTCAGGAAGATGATAATTCTACTTTTTGTTCATTATTGAGGTTGTAGCGGGTGCCCCCCTCATGTATGTTAATGAGGTGGACAAAATATTAGAAACACTTTTAACACAGAAGCAACAAAACTTCCTGTAAACGTTAAGTTAGTATTGACTGATGAACCATAAAAAGGCACCGACCTCCACCGATTTTACACATTAGGTTCAGTTTGTTTGTCATGAGGAGCGTCGTACAGCCTGTGAAAATGTCTGCATGCATCTCTTAAATCAGAGAAAACAACCCTGATGAGGAGGCTGAGTTGTTGTCGGTTTGAACGCCGCCTCACACTGAGTGACTCACCCTCTTATCAGCCTTCTTGTGTTAATCTGTGTATTGATACGGAGTAAACACATGATACTATGCAAACATCAGCTTAACAGTTTAACATATCTCCAATTATTATCAGCTCATTTAAATTTCATTGTTTTCCTTCTTTTGTGTCGTCTAACTCGCCCCTTTGACATTTTAAACATCGGCACGGTCTTCCCTCTTTCCCACATTTGACCGATTGACATCGTGTGCTCTTCATCTACCTGAAATGTCAACGTGATATATTTACTGTTGCTTCTGTGGCGACAGGAGAAAGACTCATTCACTCCAAATATGAAAACAAAATCTCACAAAGAAGAAACCCATCACTCCGGCATGTTATTCATGACTGTCAGTGTTTAAGCACATGCAATCTGCACCTATTCTGTATCTCCCTTTTTAAAATAAAACTGTGACGAAGCCCTTTTGTCCTTACATGTCATAACATCACTTCTAGCCAGCCCCGGGTGAAGGGGGCAGCTGTGGAGGACTTGAGTTTCCTTCTGGTTAAAAGGGGTTTTTTTTTTCAGGTGTGTGTGTGTGTGTGTGTGTGTGTGTGTGTGTGTGTGTGTTTTCCTCCTGTGTCAGTTTCAAATGAAGACTTTACCTCCGGCAGGTTTTCTAAGTTCTGACACATTTGATGCCCTTGAAGTCACTGGAATAAATGTGTTTGGGAGACGTGGGTGTAGTGGAGAGGGAGAGAAAGGGTGTGACTCTGTGTGTGTGTGTGTGTGGGAGAGAGAGAGAGAGAGCTTGTTCAAAGTGAGTGATAATGACTCTGAAATTTGATCAGATCAGTTCAACAGATTGCCCTTCACTAACACGTAAAGTATTTTGCAGGTGGCACACACACACACACACACGACACACACACACACGACACACACGACACACATGCAAACATAATTAGTGGACGGACACGCATGCATGGTAAATAACGTATATGCAAACTGAGAAATACACGCACAGATAACAGATGTTGACACACTGAAAAAAACATGCAAATTCAAACAGACGCCCATCTGTAGTAAAATAACTTAAATATATAAATACATATAAAATGTCATTCTTTAGACCTGATGCTTAATAATGTTGAATGAAAACTGTACTTTACTGTCTTATCTTTGACTGATGTTTGGTTCTTTTTATGAGAATATTAACTATTCAATAAAATGTACAAATGTAGATGAAATAATATTTATTTATGTATAAAACATGTCGACACCGTGAACTACTTTTATCAGCCCTGAGTAGTGTCTGCAGGTATTCCTCTCAGGCTGCATACACAACACACAACAACGCAATCAGTGCGTTTATATGCACTTAACTAACCAGGTTACAGTCAGCTTTCTCCACAGATTCGGTTCAGCTTTTGACAAGTTTGCATGTGCACGACAGAAGACTGCAGACGGAGAAAACACAGCTGAGCAGCTGGATGAAAAGAGCGATCACTGCAACGCTCATATTTAAAACAACTGCATCCAAAGTCCGACCTAAAACTGACACTAAGACAAAGTGTCCTGTAATAAGTTTGGTAGTAGGAGAGGAATCTGATTACTGATGTGAAGCCAAGGGCAAAAAAAAAAAAAAAAGAAATCCAGCAAAGCATTCGCAGCTGCTTGTTAAGTTAATGTGACCGCACAATAAATTAATTTGACTCTGGTTGGTTTTTCTACTCGGTGCAATTGGTTCGGGCAGATGTGAACACATTGATCGTACTCAAAACAACCGCACGGAGGCCCCTTTAGAGGAGGTGGTCTCAGTCTGATTACAGAATAATTCTGGAGCGGTTCGTCTGTGGTGGGAATGTGATCCAACCTCCATCTAACCAGCTGCAACTTTCAGCTAAACGGTTCCCCCCCTAAATCCGACCTGGACTAACAACCCAGTGTGTTGTCTTCATGATATTTGGGCAGATGGACCTTCTTCTTCAGGATCTCCTTCCTGTGTTTACGTTCTCGATCCCGCACCAGACACAACTAACCAATGAGCCGACTAAACATGTCAAAAACCAAACCGACTAGTTTACTGACTCATCCACTGACTCAGACCAGAACAAACCAACTACAGCTTTGAAAACACCCTCAGATGAGCCATATTAACATCTCTTCTCTCACATCTGCAGAGTGACGGCTGGACAGTCAGAGGACACTGTTTAGAGAGAAATGTAAAAGTTAAGGGTGACACGGCCCTCTGGTCCCCAGTGGAAATGACTCCCTTGCACACACACATACACACATACAACACATACAGGCTGTGAATATAGTCTTCTCTCTTTCTCACAGACAGACACACACTCACACACTGTGGCGCTTTGTTGTATAGCAGGAAAGGACTGTTAAGCTTTCCCAAGGGAAACGGCAACACAGCCCTTCAATGGACATTGTTATTAGCTTGTTTTTCTTTAAGCGAACCTCCCCACCATTCCTCTCTCTCTCTCTCTCTCTCTCTCTCTCTCTCTGTGTCTCTCTTTCGCCCCTCAAGCTGATGGCTCTTGCAGGTGATTAATGCGTAGCCGCGACCGTAAGCGCTTTGCTAATCAGCCCAAAAGCACTTTGCTTAAGTGAGGAAAGTCGTCCAAATGGCGTTGCGGTGTAAAAAGCCCCGTGTTGTTGTGTGAGGTCAGACTCTTTACGTCAAAGCTCGTACATGCGGTGGCCGCTGTGGATGTGCCCCTCTATCCATTTGTCCTGCAGCAGTATCTAATGTCTCTTAAAGTCTCCTTCCACTCAAATATTAGTTTTTCTTCTCGTTCCTTCAGTTGGATGTTGATCTTTTCTTTGTGCAGAATGTTTTATGTGCAGAATTTTTTTTACATGATTAGCATGATTAGCATGATTTGTAACATCATAACTAGTCTGGAGCCAATTATGATCCAGTATGCAACTTTACACAAGTGTGATGTGGAAACTTGAAGCCTCCAGTGCATTAACAGTGAGAACGGACTTTACAAGTGAAGGAGGAGACGTCTTGTGTCCGGCAGTTAAACTTTTCAGATGAACAAAATCTACATATTCATAGATTCTGGATTATTTATAAAGAGAGAAGGAGTAGATCTCATTTCAAAGGATAGGTTGGGTATTTTTCAAGTCTGTCTGATGTATACTAAAATAAAAAGATTCCGTGGTGAGTCTCTCCGTTGTCTTTTAGATGAAAGTACTTTAATTCTGGGTTACAGGAAACAATCGTACACACAGAGAATGCTGTGCACACAAGGCTGCATAAATAAAAGCTTCGAGATCAACACCGGAAGACAATGTCTTATACGCGAGCGCCGAGAACAACAAGGTCATATACTGATGCAAACAGCTCCCCTCAGTTATCTCCAGTCCTCGCAACACACATTAATAAGAGATGAGCCCCCGCAAGGCCGCGATTTATGCCTACGGCTGGTCCGTCTGGCCCCCGCTAAGCGTGACGGAGGTTACATGCCTGTTAAAGTCATACGGCACATCTTGATTTTATAAAGATTCGACATCTCAGTACACACATTTCTACTATGTACGTGGGAATAAATGATGTCAGAAGCAGAAGCGGGAGCAAGTTGGTTTAGAGGACAACAACAGGTGGAGATCAGTGTCGGAGCGGTTTGTTTCCAAAATATTCATGTCCAGAAGCAGCTATCAGATCTGCCAAGAAGAAGAAAATAAAAGACTTCAAAGTGTATTCGGGGCACGTCTTGATAGATAACAGATAACATCAACAAACTTACACGCCACTACCAGACCGTATCCCTCCGCCGCAGGTCAGAGGAACATCAGTCAGTCCATGGAAACAATTAAAAGGAATTTGGTACGAAACAGACTAAACTTACTGACTCATTTTTAGCTTCAGTCGAACTTTGGAATGCATTTTTTGCACAGAGCGAGTCATGTTCAGAGAGAATATCTTCAGGGTCAGTACGGAGAGGAGGAACTGTTACAGCGACCCGTTTCCACGTACATAATGGCACGTCAGTGTTGTATTAAGACAGACTAGAAAAACCCCTGATCTGTCTTTTATTGATTTTTAAGGAAATAATTGAACTTTCTTTGTGGAAAAACCTTATCAGACCCAAATTATTAGTCAAAGCAGAGTCTTAAATCAGAGCTGGAGGGGATCGTTAAATTTATATGATGTCATAACAGCAGACACATGCAAGTAAAATGTAACTATTACATACTGTGTTACAACAAGTATGCAGTAAAAAAGTGGGAACACGGCTGCTGGAATAATGAGAATAAATGGCAGAAGTAGAAGGGTCATTTAAAACAGGGCTTTTGAGCAGTTAGTGCACCAACATCTGAAATTGAATTTCTCTCTCTCACACACACACACACACACACACACACACACACACGGGGGGGGCTAATGAGAGTGTTTCTCAGCCTGTGTTTGGTGGATTAGCACTCGGAGGAGCAGAATGGATCTGATTGAGAGAAGAAACCAGCCGAGGGGTGAAAAAGAGAGCGAACAGAGCGAAGGGCTAGAGTAAATAGCACTGACCCCACGGGGGGTCGGCCCCCTCTTTCACCAGCTCTCTCCCTGGGAATCCACTCTCACTCCCCCCGCCCCCCCCTCCCTCCGCCACTCTTCACCTCAACGCACCACTATCTCCCGGGCCCCTTTTGGGATTCAAATGATATCTCATTAGCTCTTATTGGATTGCAACTTTCACGGGATGCATAGTGTTTCAGTTTTTCTCTTTTAGCGATCGATAAAAAGGACACTGGCGTCTGGAATAAAAGACTCCCTTTTTTTTTTGTTTTCCTCCCCGTCATCGACCGTCTCGCCTAATTTCCGCTTCTCTTCTTTCGCTCATTTATTCTCTCTCTCTCTCCCTCTCCATCTCTTCCTCGCTCGCTCCTCCTCTTTCCCTCAATTCAACATGCTGTATATCTCTCTTCACTGTTTCCAACTTGTTTCTATACAGTCAGGATTCATCCTGAACTCTCATCCTCTTCTGTGCCTCCTCTCCACATCCTCTCTGGCCTCTGTATCCACAGGGTGTCTTTGTCTGCTTCTAATGTGCCATTAACTCTCAGTACTACTCAATAGCCCCCCCAGTCCCAAAGGGCACGGCGAGAGAGAAGGAGAGAGAGAGAGAGAGGGATTTGAGCCAACAGATAATCATTTGGAGGCCACAAACAGGACAGAATACATCTTTGCTGCAGCGTATAGAAGCAGTTTGAGGCTGTCAGATTGAGCGCTGAATGTGCGGTGAATAGAATAAAGTATGAGTTATATAAAGTCTTCAGCCCCGACAGACGCCGACTCGACATCATGTGAGACATTTTATCAGATTTCACACATCTCTCTCTGGAGCCACAAGAGGTTTTATACAACTCTTTTCCACATATGCAGTAGTAATCTCCGGTATAGTGAACACTTTCATGTGTAAAATCAGACTTTCTCTTTAATCTTGTATCTCTTATCCTACAATTCCCATAATGCAACTGATTTGCATCTTTTTTTTTTTTTTTTTAAACCCACACCTCGAGTTTCTAAATCTAAAAGCCCAAGCTGATGACATCACTATGACATCACCAAGGTTATTTTTTTTCTTCTTCCTCCTCCAGTTGTTTAGTCGGAATGAGTCACATTTTTAATATTTAAATAATATTTCACATGTGAATGCATTCTGAGTCATCTAATCACATGCATTGATGATCACAGCGGCGAAGACTTGCAGCTGTGTGAAATTGATGGAATCCACCCTCCAACCCCCCCCCCCCCCCCCCCCCCCCCACTTCCACCGCAACTGACATTAGGTCGATATCTGCAGTTTTAAATCAGTAAGCTGCAGCAAAGACAAGAGAGGAACGCAAAGCAACAAAAGGGGAAGCATTAGGTGGAGCAGGGATACGCAGCGGGAGAGACCCGGAGCAGACCACGAGGGTCAGCGTGAGACGGGGAGTTCAATTCCCGCCTGAGCTGAGTGAAGGAAAACGGATAACTGCGGAGGTGAGTGTCGGTTGGGTTATAGGGTGTCCCGGAAATTTTAGTCCCTTTCTGTTTCCACCACAGCACCGCAGACCGGGGGCCTCGTTTTCCCGATAACGATCAATCTTAGAAGCTGAGAGTTTCCTAAGAATGTTTCTAGGAAAGCTCTTAACGTTCCCGAACTCTGTATATTTAACCGTCTGTGAGCCGTGCTGCACTGAAAATATACACATCAGAAGACATAACACTGAAGATCATATTGCAGCTAAATGAAGCAGCGGAGGTTCCTATAAGTCATCATCTCTGTATTCGACTGTCTGTGTAAGTGTGAGACAAACAACATAAACACCATAAAAGATACTGAACTTGAAAATATACCATCAGGAAAGTGTCATTTGAGCCAGAAGAGATGAAGATATGATGCAAGAAGATGGGAAGAGGAGGAGGAGGAGGAGGAGGAGGATGACAACACTAAGTGGCAGATCAATAGTTGAATTAATTTGTGTGTTTGTGTTGGTTTAGTTTTACTTTCTGATCTAAATGTCACTTAACAAAGAACATCAGAGGAAAGAGAAAAGACAAAAAGCCACAATTTCCTGATATCTCATATACAGACAGTTAAAGCATTGAACTGGAAACCATTAAAATTACAATCCACCCTTTAGAACCAGTTTTAACAGTGGAAACTTCTTATTTTAAAGAACCATCTTGTGTCATATACTGTATGTTGGTTGACAGATGTTTCAATCTATCTGACACTTGCTTTTAACAGTTTTTGATATGAAATACTGTAGACGCTGTCATGATGTCATGATGTTGGCCGTGCATGTGTTTTTGGAGCAGCCTGGTCGCCAGAATAAAACGTTGGCAGTTTATGTTTCTGCAAACCACAGAAACGTTGAATATCTACGTTTCAACGTGAAATACGTAGCTTATTAACATTTCAACAAAACGTATCATGTGAACATTTCCAAAACCCTAAACCCTACCCTGACCCTAATGTTGACGTAAAGTGACGTAGTTCACACCCTGATCTATATGAGCTGATCTTTTCTATTAGGAGGAGGAGGGGTCAGTGGTTGGTTAGTAAGTTTGTTGGCAGCAAGTTGGAAGTCAGTCAGCAGAGAACACGATTCGAGACCACCTCGAAACCAATGCCCGCTTCTCGTTTCATTCGACGGAAGCGGGTGTTTTTAGCGAGATATCGTCCGTTTTATTTAATTTTTTATTTTTATTTTAACCCAAGCCAGACCTTAACCACAGCGTTGTCACACCATGCCAACATTTTGTTCTGGTGATTGGGTTCATTTTTGCATTTTTTCTTTTTGTTGTTGCTGTAAACGATAAAATAAAGTAACAAATAACCTCTACAGACAGTCCCTTCAGTCTCTGCATTGTAACCATCATTCCTCTGTAGGAAATGCTTTGTTTTTGTGACAATAGAGATGCATTTTGCAAGCAGAGCTTTTCACTCCTTCCCTCTCTTTCTCTCTGCCTCTCCAGGACGTCTGTAGGCTTTAACAGATGGATTAACCCTTTATTCCTTTTTTCTCTCTTGGGGCTGATCCTCAACTCTGCTTGTTTGTGTTTTTTGGATGACATGAGATCATCTGGGATCAAGGCTGTTCACACTGCCTCTTCCTCCTCTTGTTAACTCTATTTGTGTTTTCTTTTCAGTTTTTTTTTTCGCACATTCTCCTTCTGTCCTCTCTTGACCTTTTCAAAAGAAAAGCTGGTTTCCTGCTCTGTTATATGTTGTTTTTACTGTAATAGGAGCAAAGATCCATTCCTGCATTTTCATCAAGCAACAAGGTCGTCATACTTTTACCTCAGTCTGCAGAGGAGCATCTTTTGATGATGTAATCCTGCAAGTACGACTGGTGGTCCTGCAGTACTTGAGCTATCAAAGCTAATTGCTGCAGGATAAACACCTCCTGAATTCTGCAGGGACTCAAGAAGAATAGGTTAGTCTCTGCAGGATTTGAGTTGAATTCTTAAACAGTTTCTTCATGGTCCTTAAAAAAGGGAAATAACGACCAAATATCCTGTACGCTAATATTGCTGCAGTGTTGTACATGCAGGAGTGATTGTAACATGTTTCTGCAGGATTTCTGTAGGACTTTTTATAAGGGCTGCAATGAAAAAACAAAAAAAAGCATCAATAAAAATTGGAATTCAATTAAAAATATTAAACTGCTGCACAAAAAAAGCAGAGGTTTGCCGCGAGTCATGTGAAAGGAATTGATAGTACATCTACGTACATCTGACATGATGCTAATAGCGAGCCGGCTAGCTTGGCGAGCTGTTATGACTGGCAGCTAGCCTGTGTGTTACCAGTCATAATATCTCGCCAAGTAGCCCCAAAGTCCCAACGCCACAGAGCCTCCAGCACCACCCAGTTTACATGGACGCACAAATAAATGTCTCTGATCTGATCTGACCAGAATCTTGATGAGAATTAGTGCGTTTACACACTTTTACAAGAGTAACCACTGGAATTGTGGCTTACTGATTTTAACTTTATTCACCACAAAAACTTCTTTCTTACTTTTTTTGTTTGTTTTGTGGTTTGGTGTGTGTGTTAGTGTCTGAGCTGACAACCAGCACAATTAATATGTGTTAAAAAATTAAACGATCTCATATAAATTCAATGGAGAGACCTGATTAGAGGCACTTTGCTTTCTGTCTGAACAAACCCTGAGAGGAGACGACAGTCACAGTCCTTCACAGCACAACAGTGTCTGCATTTAACAAATCCTCAGATGTTCAGTGGTGGAAACTTATTTAGCCGAATACACGCTATTTCCTTTCAGTCAAACTTTGGATGGAATTATTTTAAACGTGCATCGATCTGTGTAATAATCTCTCCTTTTATCGAGCCGCTCTGCTGTTACTTTCCTCGTCTGCAGTCTTTTGTTATGCTCGTGCAACACTTGTTAAAAGCAGATCAGAAACCTGGTTACCTGTAAATACATAGCAGAGAAATCTGCAAATCTACCAGCGGGGAAATGAGGTTTCTCTTATCTCCTACCCCCAATTACCAGATATCTTGTTTACTTTTAGTTAAGAAGTCAATTCAGCGGAGAGAGCCGACTGTAACCTTAATTGCTCCGGTGCATGTAGCACACTGAATAATTTCATTGTTGATTTGTGCGCCTCAGCTTTTTATCTACTTGGATTGTGTCGCCAGGCTGCAGTCAGTCAGCGCAGGAAGGACAAACAATGACAACGTTTCTGAAGCAAAAGTGACTCACTTTTTTTTTCAGCATGTAGCTGTAGGATAAAGACAAAGGGTACTTTACTCATTCCATGACAACCTCCGTCGTCTTGTGCTAAAGGGAGAGAAGAGACAAGAGAGATATTTTGGAGTGTGTGTGTGCATGATAGAGCGTTTTTTGGGGGCCGGGGGGAGGTGGGGGGGTTGTATTTAGAGTGTGCATGATAAGATAGTTTGTGTGAAGTTACTGTAATATTCTTGTGTGTGTGTGAGGTTGAGCTCACCTGCATGTGTGTGAAATTAGGAAAGAAATAGAGAGGGAGGTGTTTCTCAATTGTATTTGTAATGCATTTGTACTTGTTTATGTCTGAGAGAGAGAATGCATGTGTGTGTGTGTGAGAGTGTGTGTGTGTGAGAAAGTGTGTGTGTGTGTGTGTGTGTGTGTGTGTGTGTGTGTGTGTGTGAGAGTGTGTGTGTGTGTGCGTGTGGTTCTGATCCAGCCTTTCCTCAGGGCCTGCCTGGCATTGTGCTGCTTCCTGTCCAGGCAGACATTATCAGTATGGGATCAACAAAGGGACAAAAGGGCTCTGGACGCACACACACACACACACACACACACACTAGCTTGCTAGCTTTTTCCCAGGCCTCTTGGAGCCACTGATGGTTTCCTGTCTGTCTGCATGACATCTTTCTATCTATCAATCAGTTCAAATTAGGTCCAATTAAAGATTGTTTTTATATTACATAATTATTTTGAATCTTCTTCTTCCCAAACTCTCTCTTCATCTCCACCTGTCCTCTCCCTCATCTCCTCCTCTCATTTCCAAAAACTCCTCCGTACTTCCCGTCCCTCCTTGTCCTCATACAGCTCCTCCTCTCCTCCTCTCCAGTCCTTCAACACTTATCTCCCCCCATCTCCCACATTTCCTCCTTCCCCTCCTTCCTCCTTCACCTCCCTCCTCACCTACTCCCCCCACCTCAGTCTTCCACTCCTTGTTCTCTCTCTCTCTCTCTCTCTATCGATCCTCTCGCTCCTCTCTCCTCACCCTGTGATTCGAAGCTGTCAGTCAAAATCTCTGCTCCTCACTCGGGTCAGCGAGGCCTCCTCCACTATCTGAGGTTTACAAACACACACACACTCATCCTGTCACCGTGAGCAGATGTGACACCGGCTTTGTATACGTTTAGCTTACATCCACACTACGTCGTAAACAACACTGTTTACATAAGAAAACATTTCCAAAGCCAAAGGAAAAAGTGCTCAATATCACTTCTACTTTCTCTTATTTCAACAATGTATCACATCCATCATCATGTCGGGGGTGAAACAGCGTCTGGAACATCTTGAGAAATGAAGTGAAGTACTGACGTAAATCATTTATACTTCTATTTTTGTTTTGATGAAGCTAAAAAAAAACTTGCTTGTAATGATGAGCAGACAAAGAGAAGAGCGCCATCTACAGATTAAGACTCCAAATCAAAAGACTGTGTTTTGATTAAAGGCTCCTTCACACTCCTGTGATTCTGTTCTAAGACGAGTTGACAACCGTGAGAGAGAAACGTGGTGAAATCTTTGCTCGTCGGTCCGAAACGGCGTTCCCGGATCTCGCTGTGAGACTCGTCCGCTGACGGCAGATTTGAAGCTTTGATGACCAAAGACAGTCTGAGGCAAAAAACCGACCAATCAGAATACGACATAACACACACACACACGTCACACGAAACCCAAACGATGGAGGTGAAATGAAAAAGAAGTTTGTGTGACTTTGCTTCATTTTCAAACCTCAGAGCTGCAGACGGATGACGAGCTGATTGCGTCTCTGCTCTTTTATTTACTTTTTTTTTTTTTTCTATTTCCATCATCGTAGCGTTACGATTCACCACACATCCATCTCACAGTCTGACCGTCTCCCACTGATATGACTGAGATTTTATTACAGACGTCTCGCACGGCGTGGCGTGATGTAAACATACACAATCACTGTTGTCACGCAAAGTCTAAAAGATGCCTTTAACAGGTGATCCCTGGGAAACGTAGTGCAGGAGCAACACAGAGATGAGCTGTCAGGTGACTTTTATAACTTATTTTAATTCACTCAGCCTTTGTTGCAATATTTAGAGTTTCATTTTCTGCATTTCCACTCAGGTTGTTTTATGTGTAAATTGACAATGTGAATAAAAACACAATGTTTCACATGTTTAATTAGTGGTGAAGAGGGAAGAAAGTTTTCATTATGTCTCACTCATTGTCTTTTTTTTCTTTGTGTCCTGTTTCTTCTCCTCTCTCAGGGGGGTCAACAGGCTTTAACAGTCAGTTTAACCCTTTATTCCCCTTTGTTCTCTCTCTTTCTATAATGTTTCTACTTTCTCCTCATTTGTATGTTATCCCCTAAAAGAAGCAACGTGATTTAGAGCTTCTCTGTCGCTATGCTTTTCAGTAATTAGATGATCTGTGTGTTAATTGTAGTGTAATAAGAAGCTGAAGGATACGATATATGAGACAAACAACCAAAATAGAGTTTTAAAAAGGAAATTATCAGTGTGATTTTCCTGCTTACTTGAACTGAAAACAGTTAAAATAGATCCCTGCGTACTCACAACAAAACAAAAACCTCCATAGAAACTTTTCCAACCCCGCTCCTTTAGTGTAATCCACTCCTCTTCTGTCCATTTAATATGTTCCACTCACAAATAAACCTCTTCTCTTTGACTCCTGAGTGTGTATTCAGCTCCGTGTTTTCATGATACAATGGCTGTTTTCAAACGCAGCAGTGGAAAAGTAGATTGTGTGTGTGCTGCAGGAGTGTTTCTAAAAGTCTCTGTGGATGCGCTGATGCTTTTTTGGAAACTGAACCATCTTTTCAAGCCTACAGGCGGTGAGTGTTTGATACTAAAAACATATGATTTTGGTTATGTTAGGTAAGCCGGCAGAAAAAAACAGAAAACAATCCGCTATGTCTTCATCTCTAAATAAAAGTGACTGCGCTCGGCGTCTCTTGTGCAACGCAGTTCACCATCACTTAACTTAAATATACACTACTGTGCACAAGTTTTAGGCACTTTAGATGTTTTGACTCTCATCTATTATGCAACACCATCAGGGAGGCGTCTGATCCTCCAAAATTTATTCTGCAGCGTGACAACAACTCCAAACATACAGCCGGAGTTGTAAAGAACCATCTTCAGCAAGAAGGAGAACAACAAGGAGTCCTGCAACAGATGGTTTTGGCCTCAACAGAGTCCTGATCTCAACATCACGGAGTCGGTCTGGGATTCAAACATGAATTCAATCAGGAGAGACTCAGTTTCTTGCGTAGTGAATAGCATGATAGTGAATGTGAAAAGTCTTTGGCGATGTGGTGGAATATGGAGAGGGGGCGATGAATGCAGGAATAGGATAACCCCCCCCCGATGGAGTCTAGACACCGGTGACGGTGATGGAGAGGCGTGGCGCGGTATCGGCTCCTGGTGACTCGGGGCCTCGCCGTGATGTGAGATCGGGAACACGAATGATGATCCGGGATGGGAGAGGCTAGGAGGCGGATGCGATGATTGATTGAAATGACAGCTGACAGCGACAGAGAGGGAAAAATTTTGACAGCTAGGCCGTGATTGGCTGTTTAGGGATCGTGGAGGAATCTGATTTGTTAACTAGGAGTGACGCGGAGAGAAGAGTGAAAATATGAAGGAATGAATGATTAAGATGGTCCTTCTTCTTTCTGCCTGAATTTACGCTAAGCTTCATGAGACAGAAGCAGCTGAGAAGTCTTGTGTTTATCTCTGTCATTGATTGCAAATCATACAAAAAAAAACAATTTAAAATTTCAATTTCAATATGTAGCACACAGACATGAGTCTACGTGGTCTCAGCAAGAAAGCGAGTAAGTTTACTTTCCAAAAATGTAGAACTATTAAGTCAAAATGGCTCCTAATTTGGTCAAAACTTCGACCTAAAATCTCATCATCTCACCAACCTTCTGCACACTTTTCACGTCTCCTGTCGTCTTTTTCTTATCCAACCCTCTTCTTGCACCTCACTCCCTCATGTCCTCCTGTATATCTGTCATGCATCCAGTGTCTGTTTTGTTTTTCCCGCCAAACACAATCTGCATATCAGTGACTGTTATCTTCACCTGTAATCACCTGCCACCCTTCCTCAGAGCTACCCATGCACGCGCCTCCTCCTCTTCCCCCCCCCTCCCCCTCCCCGTTGTTCCCTTCGTTAGCCTGTCGTCCCACATGACCGATTTTAGGCTTCGGGGGTGAAGAGATGCAGGGGGGCGATGGGGGGGGGGGGGGGGGGAGGTCACACACACACACACCTCAGCCTTTCAGCTTCTTCTCTGGTTGTGTTGCTGTGATAAAGAAAGTGAGGGGAGGACGGGGGGAGGATGAGGGGGGGAAGGGGGAGTCACTCAGGCCAAACTCTCTTTACCTCTCTTTGTTTTTACGATAATGAAGGAAAAGGGGAGGCCAAGGAAAATAAGGACTCCTTGTTATTGCACTTTAATTTTGTTATTGCACTTTATTGTGCTTCGGTTTCGCTGTGCGGGGGTGGTGGTGTGAGAACACTCGCAGGGTTTGAATTCACATGGGTTTAAATTCAGGGAGTGAGGAAGAGACTGTGGTACCTGGGAAAAAAAAAAAATAATAAAATATGACAAATAAGAGAACGCCACAGGCTGTGCAGGCGACTGCACGGCGCGTTTAATTAATAGTCTGAGTTACTGTTCGAGTCGCCTGAGAAAGAAAATGTCACTTTCAGTGCCAGCATGAAAGTTATTTTAATTTCCAAACATGGCAATGTAAAAAGGTCCTTTCCCCCTGTGGCATCGTGCCTCTAATTGTGATGCACATTTGTGTTTGTTGATAAGGTCACAAAAGAACTTGACATTGTTTGTGGGCAAACATAAACTTTTTGGGGGAGCGGAACAATTCCCAGTTCACAGAGAGCTGGCCGTTTGTACGTCTGCGTGCGCACAAACGCAAAGATAAGATGGAAATTGAATGGCAAAAAAGTTCAGGTTTATAATTAAATTGTTCAGTAATAAAAATAAAATGGCGACGATGAAGTTGGCACACATGTTGACGACGCAGTGGGGGGGGGGGGGGGGGGGGGGGGGGAAGAAACAGATTTTAGTTCCCACAAATATGAAGATGTATAATGAAAAGTGTCCAATACTGCAAATACTTTCCAAATGAAAATGTCAGCTAAATAAAAATAATATAACAGCAGGTTGTTTATTGCTTCAGGTACAAATAGAAATGTACTAAATATGGTGTTTGATTTGTATGAAAATGTCAAATACTGTGTTGTTGTGCTTAGAAAGCTTAAACAGTCAAAGTAGATTATATGTAACACTGACGGTAGAAACTGCATCGCAGCTTCTGTTTGCTATTTATTTACATAATTTTATGTTTGTAAACATTAGAGGGTTTAATATGTTAGCAGATGATGTTAGAAACTGTATGTGCTGCTCTGATTGGACAATACAGCTGAGCTACAATTAGCTGCTTATTATCATTATTGCAAAACTTAAATGATGAAATCCCACAATTAATCGATACATTTCTGTTCCTTTAGCTCCTACGTTCCTATTTTCCAGACTCCTCTAAACTGTGAAAGTCAGAAACTCGCCAACAAACGGAGCAGAACTCGTCGCCTTATACGGATGTTTTCAGGATGTTGATGATGACGATGACGATGATCAGATCTCATGAATGTTCAACAGGTGACGTTCAGCAAGTTGAGACTTTGTTGAATCTGTAACTATTTTGATAACTGAATAATTAATTTTAATGCTGAAATGTAAATATTTAATGCTTTTCTTTTTAATTTATAATAGTGAACTGATTATCTTTGGGCTTTGGACAAAATAAGACATTTTAAGACGTCACCTTTGACTTTTTTGGGAAATTATAACCGTATCAATATCAGGATAGGACGAAGGGAGGACAGTTTTTTATTGTTCATTAACGTTAAAAGTGAAGTTGGGTTTTGCTGTCGGCTTCCTGAACGAGAGAGAATAAAAGAGGATGTGAACGAGCTGCATTGTTTCATGGCGTCAGTGTTCAAAAGCAGAAATAAATAATCATCAAAGACTCAACAGATGATTTAATGTTGAGTTTTTTCGTCTCGTTTTCCTCCTCTACAGTTCTCCTCTTCATTCATTCATTCATTCATTCATTAAGTGAATCATCAGAATGATGAAGGACAACAGGACGACTCTAATACTGCATTTCAAACACAGACGTCGGTGTTTCATTCATCATGGGTCCAGTTTGCAGGATCTACTGGTTCTCCAACACAAACAGGATCACAAAGCAGCGACTTGTAGTTCCTAGTTCAGTTCCTCTGGTTCCGTAGTTCCTGGAACTTTTTAATTGAAATGTGGCTTATGTTCATAAAGCTCCTCCAGGGGCCTTTGTGGGAGAAAAACAGATATAGAAATAGGAAAGGACACACACACACACACACACACACCCACACACACACACATCCGGCGTATTTGTGCTGTTTGGGTAGTCTTATCAGGCGGAGATAGGGGCAGCTGCGTGGATTCTCTCAGGACCTCAAATGAACTTCTGAACCTGCTGTCATGACCTCTGACCTCTTACACATGTACACACACACACACACAAACACACCTACACACACACACACACACACAGGCACACAGATATAACTCGATCACACACTCCGGCAGTTCACCTCTGTTTGGCTCCCGCTCACTCTGTCAACACCGTCACACTCTCACACACACACACACACACACACACACTCATCTGACCTGGCACATCCTTTACTTTCCCTTTAAAAGGGCTTCAGAGATGTTGGCAAAGCCTGACTCTGTGTGTGTGTGTATATATAAATTGGGTCTGGAGTACTTGAATATGGGTGTGTTACACGTTAATCTGTCCCTGAAGGCGAGCAGAAGAGGAAAGGGAGTGGTGGTCAGATGAAAAGTAGCTGTAGAAAACTACATAAACACACAGACAACCTGTTAAAACCAGCACACAGCCTCTCACTGTAGCTTTTGTTATGCAAAGTGATCCCTGGAAGCGACAACAGTAAAGTCATCTTCTCCATACCCAGGGGAGTTTCCACCATTAGAAGGTAAAATATGGCCAAAGATGAAGCACAGATCTCTCGTAACAGAGTCCACATGTACACCTGATCAAACCAGCATGCTTCCCGTCACTTCCCTTCACATCTAACTCCCCTGATGGATCCTGTTCGTTGTCAGGCCTCTAAGTTAAAAAAAAAAAAAAGAGAACTACACACACTCCATCATGTCTGCCTTTGTTCCCTTGCAGCAGCCTGCACCCAGGCAGGTTTGGGGTTGTAAATGAGGAGTACCTCTCTTCATCTCCGCCGGCTTTCCACCGAGCGGCGAAGGCAGAGAGCCGAAGCCTCCGTAGCAACTCCTGCTGATCCAAACATTTCTCATCTCCATCCTTTAGATAGGCGGGATACGAGGAGAGGAGGCTTTACGTCTTTGATCAAAAGGCTGCCGCAGAAAAAATATTACAGATGAGAGACGGAGAGGTTTTCAGGAGTAGCGGCGTGTCGGAAACAAGTAAAGAAATCAGCAGGAGTTGTAAGGGAAGATGGAGAGGGAGATGTGGAGAGGAGATTACAGGGAGTGAGGGGGGGGGGGGGGGGAAGCAGCTGCAGCACGAGGATGGAAGAAGAAGAAACACATGAGAGGGTGGTAGTGAAAAGCAGATGACAGATACGACTTTATTGGGGGGAAATATTGTGCATTACCCCTTAACTAAGATGTTTTCTTCACCTAAAAAGTTTTGTCTTTTTACTTTTGTGTGTACAAATGTAATATTTTAGTGCTCTGGATCTTCTAAATGTTCTCTTGATATTCCACCTGATCCTTAATAATAAAAACTATATTTGTTATTGTCAACAATTAAAAGACTAACATGAACTTCTCTTACTAATCAATCATTCTGCTGAGGAGCCATCAAGTCGAAGCTCATGCTGTCATGTTGTCAAAGCATCAATCTTTTTTTTTTTTTTTTGCTACATCATTGTGCACAAAGCAGAATGACAGGCTACAAACCTTTACTAATAATAACAATAATAAACTTTATTTGTACAGCACTTTTCAAATCAATGTTACAAAGTGCCAAAAACAATAATACAGCAAAAATGATCAGTACAATTATTGCAGTGTGAGACCAAGCGGCTGTAAAATGAAGCCAATGTAGAAGTACCAAAAGCTGCAGTTCCTTGAACGACCACTTGAGGCTCCAAAAGTGAGTCAATCCCCATAGACCCCCATGTTAAAATGCCCAACTTTACAGCAGAAATAAACATGTTTACAGCCTGGTACAACCTGCTTTGAGCTTCAAAACCGCTCTTCAGAAACAAACGAGTGACGTCACGGTAACTACGTCCATATTTTTATACAGTCTATGTTTGAGCAGGAGGGATGATTACAGCGAGGAAAGTGTTCATATGACCATCTGACTGTTATTTTAAGACACACATGAGAAATTGTGAACTTATCCTTTAACCCTGGTTATTACTGTAGCCATGGCGACGAAGATGGCCTAACTTTAAGGACTTTAACCCACACCATATGTTCTCTAACCTTAACAAAGTGATAATTTTCACCATGATCTTTCCCTTCAGCCTCAAAGAAGTCAAATCTAAAGTCTCATGTCTGCAGCTCTGCTTGGTGACAATAAAGTTCTTTTCTATTCTATCACTTCTAAGGCTAAAAGTTAATAAAACTCCCCTAAATCTACAATGTGATACCACATGAGTCGTCTCTTCTAAGCAGCATTGTCTCTGCCTTTTGTCTTAAAAGTATGCAGCTCTTATGTGTTTGCCATTGTAGCACCGACTGACAAATAGAGTACCAGCACCTAGTGAGACTCCATCATCCCATTCCTCTCATTCCTACAATTAGCGACGCGAAGCATGAGGCCTGGAAGAAACGACACACTCTCCTCCTCTCCCACTGGGACGACTAGAGCTGATTGCCCGGGACGAGGAGGGAGACCAGACGTAGTGGGGACTCCTCCTTATTTCTCTCTCTTCTTTCATTGAATTCTTCCCTCCACCTCCTTCACATTCCTGAGAGCGGAGCATTGCCTGGGAGTGAGGAGGAGACATTCCTGGGACCTTTTGTTGGGCTCAGGATGCTCCTCTCGGTGAGAAATGAAGGGGAGGAGTGGTAATGATAGGAGACGTTTTAGTCTCGATTCTTTACGACTGTTTTCCTTTTATTCACAAAGCTGGAAGTGGTTGACAGATCAGGGGTAATAATGGCTTTTCTTTTCACTCAGTGAGTTTGGTGACAAGGAAGCAGAGTTTGTCACTTTAAACTCAACTAAATATTTGGGGTGATATGATGTGACCTCGCCTCATACTTTTATAATGAAAGTTAGAATAGCAAAGATGAATCTCTTAAAGGAATATGTGTAAATATTAAATAGAACATTTTGGGTAGTTTTATCAGGCAGAGAACCAATAGACTACATGTATTATCAACATAATGAGCAAATATTGTTACTGAATGTAGCAATAAGATGTTCACTAACTGCAGAGTTCATTTGTTTTTCAAACAAGATTCACTCATAGGAACTAAAATGATGACTAAACTTTTTCTTTTGTTAAAAAAATTCACAGCGCTTCGTTAAAAGACTGTTGGAGTCATAAAACATGTCACTTTAGGACCTCTGCTCTCAAAAAACTAAAGAAAAAAAATTAAAGTTTCCTGCACAGATTTTTTTATTATTTTTATTTTTTATTGCAAGTCCAGGTGGACATTTATGAAATGACAGATCCATCCAAGATGAGCTTATACTCATAAACTGAAGGGGAAAAATATAGAGAATACAGAGATGCTTAGAAGAAAAGTTCCAAATGTGCTCAAGGAAAGAAGATGTGAACTTTTAGCTTTCCACTGGAAATATAATAATTTGAATTACCTGTTGGAGAATGACAGAAAAACACAAGACAAAATCTTAGGAAAGTTTTACAAGTTTTATATCTTAAAAATCAGAGGTTTAGATGCATTTCAAGCATCTTAAATTTAACAAAGTAGACTTTTTCCCAAGACAGAGAACAGGCTGGTTAAAGGTCTTAAACCAGCAGTCAGGTGTCTATATGAGCAGTGAAAGAGGTTTTCCTCACTGTAATCATTCCTCCTGTTCATACTGGATATTAAAAGATCCTTCAAATGTGCTTTTTAATGTAAGTGAAGTTTATATGAGGCTTCAGCAGTCTGAGTTAGTCATATCAAGTGGATATCTGACACATTTACAGTCTTTTTAGCATCAAATTCCCTCTTTGTGTTTCCTCGGACAGAAGTATAGTAACAAAAAGAGGAACTTTGGCACTAAAAAGACTGCAACGTTGAAAGAAATCTACTTGATTTGACTCGTTTAGACAAAGCTCATTTAGATGAAGCTTCGTATTAACTTCAGTCTCGATGTCTGAAGTTTTGGGTCGTGGAATATTTTGACTTTGGCCAACATTCAGATAGAAAATGGACTAAAGCCACTGAAAAATCTCCCCGTCCCTGAGTGCATCAGTCACACAGACTTCACAGGCTCGACATTTACACTGTGCATTGTTCAGCTTCATTAATCTGGCCCGCCCGCTCCTTTATCCTCCCACTTCATCCATTTTCCATTGTTCTGCTTTCTGCCTTGATTGCTAGTCCGCCATGCATTAACATTCCTCAGACATCCTATAGACACACCAAAAGTGCTCCGCGCTCACTCACAAACATCACACACATCTGATGAGCGCTGGCCTCGTCAGCACATAAACACAGACTAAAGCACACACACACATATATATACACACACACACACACACACACACACAATTGTATACACAGAACTGTGAAACATGTGCGCACACATACCGCTGTCGGATGTGTTGTTAGGCCGCGATAAAGGCAACAAGTCTGGTTCTCAGGCAAGACAGTCCAACTCGACCACAAACTGCAGAAACACACACATTCCTACACAAACACACACCTAACAGCTCCACAGGCTCCACTGTAATAATAATAATGATGATAATAATAATAATGTTTTTTTTATTTCAGCCTCTGAATCATTCAAATATGTCTGCAGTTAAAAAAACTCACAGACAAGCTTCCTCTTATTTTCCAGCTGTGCTTTTGTATTTGTTTGGTTTTCCTTCATTTCTGTGCATCATGAAGCTCTACTAGCAAACTCCTGAGTTATGTAATCCATCATAGCGGACTAAAGGTCCATTTACTTGCTTGTTCACAGCAGATCGAGTTTGTTCCAAAGACTCCGAGCATCTCGAGGGCTTCTCGTCCGTTTTTGAAGTTGAAATTGAGCTTGACTGTTTCGTAGTTGACTTTGGAAACGGCGGTTTGACGAACAATCTCGGCTCAAGGTTAACTTACTCAAACACAATTTCCTTTAAAAGCTCCGGAGCAGAGCATTAGAGAGGACCCTGAGTAAAACTGTTTTGTCAACCACCTTCTGCAAGGTCACAAAGTTTGGTATTACCGTCTTGTTCTCCTTTTCCTTTAACTCATTCCTCACGTCGATGAAGAACACCTTCGTTTTTCCTCTCTCGCCTCTAAACACTGTTTTTCTCCCGCAGCGATCGTGACGTACCGCATGATCTGTGTACACTCAGGTACCTTTCAGATCCACTTATTATTGGATATATTGTCACAGACATATAGTCTTGTTCTCCTGCTTCAATTTAATCTGCTCTCAGCAAACACTTTATTAGGAACACCTGTGCAATCTAATGCAATCCATCACAACAGCTCCGCTATAAATTCTACTTTTACGAAGCTTCTACAGTTAAAGTTTCTGTTGACGTTGTCAGAAAGGTGATAATTCTACTTTATGTTTATTATAGAGGTCGTACTGGAGTGCATTATATTGAAAAGTGTTCCTATATATTATAATACATGACTGACTGATCTCCTTGAAAAAAATGGTCTCATTCAAACTATTTTATTAAACTGATTTCTGGGTAACTAGATTGTCTCACACACCAGTAAATTAAATGAGAGACATGAATGAACTTTTTAATATGACCTTTATGACCTTTCAGTCTTTTAAGTCTTTTAAACGCACAATATGTAATTTCAGCCGCTAGAGGTCTCAATCAAAACAATAACAAAAGACGGAGTGTGATGACGGTGTGAAGTAGTAAGGGATCATGGGAGTTGTTGTCTTCGTTGATAAATAACCAGCTTCACCGGGATAGGGTTACTCCAGTGTTCATCATTCAGGATGTTTTTACCCGCAGAGGTCTCCTCCTCTCCAGAACAAACAGACCCGGAGATTACAGGTAAAAACACTGAATAAAGCTGTTTTACCTAAAAAATCAGTGTCTCTCCGACGATGTTTGGTGACCACTGGACTTCCTGGAGGGGCTGTTAGCCGAGCTGCTGCTAACGTTTGTCCAGTTTATTTCTCTGATAACTTAAGATCCAGACGTCCAATGACTAAAATCCTTCTTCCGGCTAAAAGATAAAGTTAAAAACCACCTAAATTTATCATGAAAATGTGGCTTAAAACTGAATAAAAGTCCATTTATAACAGTTTGTGTGGAACAACCACAACACCGATGTATTATCTTGTATGTGTGTAAGTTACTCTTTGGTAGACGCCATTGTAGCGGACAAACACAGCGCCGCCGTATGCATCTTGTGCGTGTTTACTCTTTGGTAGAGGAGGTATGACGCCATCGACAGGCGACCAAATGAAACGGTCCGTTACTTTGATTAAATGACAGATTTCTCTGAGTTTGAACATTGTTGGAAACATTTGGGATAATGTAAGTACACAACTCAACAACATATATAACATAGGTCTAGTTGTTTTTAGACATTTTAACGTGGAATAATTACATATTATAGCTTTAAATTAAGTTATTAATATAACTAAGTTCAGGAATGAGACCACGCCCCGCTCCCTCTCACTAATCCAAATCACCTGCGCCTCTCCCAGCCACATACCTGCCTGCACCTATATATTCATCTCAGTTCTCTCGATCATTCGTTTGCGCTCCGACTGACAACATTTCAAGTATGAGGAAGCTTCGATCACTCACTTGCCATGGACTGCGACCCTAACATCCCATCGCTATCGACCCGCATCCTATTCATCCTGAATCTTCTTGCCAATCCAAAATAAACCATTTAAAACTATGAGATCTATTGAAATACTGCTCCTGAACTGGACTTATTTATGCTTTTTTTTTTTTTTTTTTTTACTGTTTTTGACCTGTTTGCTTGTTTGGTTGAGTGCACTGGTAATGCTATTCACAAGGGAAGTTGCTAACAGAAAAATAAAGATGTCTGAATTGATTTTTTACTTTCTTTGTACAGTAGATAACACATGTATTACAGTGCTTTAGAGAAGGTGAAACACTCCCTGTGTGTTTAACCTTGTGCTGCTGTGGCCTTCACATGGATCTGATAGCATTCAGACTGTGTTGGAAGTGTGACAGATGTGTTATATAACCAACCAGTCATATTGCTATTGATGCTGAAACCAACATCTGCATTTGCCAGCACATTTACTGTATACAAATGAAGTTTGGTCTCAAAGAAAGCTTTTAACAAAGAGGAATTCATTCTTGATGTTCACTGTGATGGATTTCACAACTCAAGTTGATGTTCTTGCTATGCAGAAGACGAATGTAAACCAGCCTGGGAGAGAAGGGGAAATCCGTCCAACTTAAGCACCCTAAATGTGTACAGTGTGAAAAATGGTCAGAAAAACGTTGGGGCACCTTATCACCTCGGTCTCCAACACGGTCGTAAGTAGGTGAGAAACTGTCGTGTTTTCCTTTTCTCAAAGTCAAAGTCAAACACACAAAAGGTCTCTCACAATATCCTGTTTCCGAGTGCTGCCTCTTAACGTGGGATCCCCCCCTGTGCCCGGCTGGAGTTGCGGAGCGAATAACAGCAGGAGCATGTGAGAGGCTGCCGCGGAGGGTTCACAGGCGTTAGCTACTGTGAAGGCAGCCTAGGGCATTGTTAACACCCTCAGAGGTTTGAGTGGGTCGGGTATGGCACGTGAGAGGTAACCACTAATAAGGTTTACATCCAAAAGAAACATTCCCTGAAATGAAAAGGTGTGATTGGTTAGAGAGTGACGCTGAAGTGTCATTGAGAGTAAGATGCTGTACAGAAGTCCCTGCAGATGAGTGGAAATGTGCAGTATGGGGAAAAAATAATGTCCAGATTTTGTTAAAGGCCTTAAAAACTTATTTTCTCAATCAGCTTCTCGCCACAACTAACAGGATCCTACTTTTTTTTGACAAATTTACACCAGTTTTGATTATTTAAGAGGCGTTTTTGTCTGGTTTGAAGTGGGCTCAGCTAGTTAGCTCTAATCTGATCAACCCAAACCCACACAGGATGAATTTTCTTGGGTCAGTTGGGTCATCAAGATAACTGGTGATGCTAATTTTCCAGTCAGGACCTATTAAACCATTGCAGAAGAAGAGGATGCAACAAGAAACAGGCAGTCTTAAATAATATAACGTTGAAAAGATGATAGAAATATGACATTTATGTTTGTTTTTAATCTGAAGAGCGTTGCAGTGTCCTCACAGCTTCACACAGTTCTGATGTTTTCATCGTCTGCTGCTTTTTCGTCTCTCCAGCAGATTTTTTTGTTTTATTGATACATTATTTTTCTACCTCAGCCAAGCATAAATCACCTTTTTTGTGATTTCTCTTTATATTTTTTTCAAATTTTGGCACTTTTCACTCAGGTTTTTTATGTGCAAATTGAAAATATGAATAAAAACAAATGGATGGAAACACACTTTATCACTTTTTCCCCCCATTCAGAACAGCTATAAACACTTAAGATGTGTTTGGAGAACAGTTCACACAAACCTTTTACTTAACTCCCATATAAAAACTGAGATATGTGAAATCTTCAAGGAAATATATGATCAAACAAGAATTAAATAAAATCTTAAAGAGGGCAACTGAAACAAAAATGGGTCTGTTTTGTATTTACAAAAGGTGCCAAAGTGAAAGTGAAGAGTGAAACAGTTATATGAATATGAATCTTTGTTTTGTTGTTTTTTTTGTTGCAGAAGTGAAACCGTGCAGTTTATCTTTTTTTTCTTTATATCTCTGATCGCTTTGAAATGTCTTCAGTGTTTTAATCTACTGTCAGATCTTGTAAGTTTCTTTTTCGTGCTTCTGAAATTACAGACTGGTTTAGTGCTGATAAGTTGCAGCTGGGCTGGAGGTCAGAGCCGTGTCACTGGAGTTTATTCAGAAACTCAAACTTTGACGAGTGTATGACAGGGAGGTTTCACACCCAAAATATAATTTGGAATTTCCTCAATTCCTTAAATTTCATGGAAAAAAAGAACTGGACTTGTTTTTACCTGCACCCACATCATTCATCTTGTAAATCCTACACGTTCGTTTGGAAATATATAACATAAAGAGCAGATAAACGCTTTCTATTAGACTGAAAAAAACCTCTCAAAAGGTGACTCAAACCTCGCTCGCTCACTTACTGAGAAGCTAAATAAATATTTGACTTGATCGATGATCTTCGCTGCTCTCCACAATGCTATCGCCGTGCTAACAGAGCATTGTGGACGGTGCCTCTGAGGCTGATCTGGCATTGTGTCCCCTGCTTCTTCAACGCTGGAAGATCAATGACGGGAGTCAGAGTGCAAACAAGGAGTCAAGTGACGTTTATTCAGAAACTTCACTTGACTCCTTGTGCTTTACATAAAAGAAAAAGGGCACAAACACCCTGTCCACATAAATACTACCTCCCACAATCCATTGCAACCCGTTGTGTCCTGGAAGAGAAGTAAAGGACTGGAATTACTACTGGAGTATTTACTGTTGCCAAGTCGGTTCAACTCTGTGACCTGAAGCAGAGAAAACAAGCAGCGCACCTGTTTTTCAGTTGAATCCTCCTCAGCGCTGGAATCTTCCTTTTCCCATGGAGATTAATGCTTCTGCAGCTCCCTGATTTATGCTTTGTGCAAAATGTGAAACCAGCTCGATAATCAAAAGATATGAGCGAGAGAGAGAGAGAGAGAGAGAGAGAGAGAGAGAGAGTGGGAGGGAGAAAAGCATGAGATAGAGACAGAGAAAGCAAAAATATTTCATGGTCACACAGATACTCAAACTCACCCCACACACACACACTCATGTCTGGTATTTACTACTTCCTGGGTCCTTCACGAGAGGACTCCTAAAGAACTGTTTTATTGATCTTTTTGTGTGTGTTTGTGTGTGTGTGTGTAATGGATCAGCATGCTTTCAGTTGTACTGATTCTTTTTGTGTGTAATTTCCAGGTTTTTTTTTCTGACACTGCTGACAGCTGTTCTTGTCACGTTCCTACATGCGTACTGTGCATGTGAAGGCGCATCTAGGTGGCTGTGCAACTTTGTGATCATGTCTCAAAACTGAACATTCAAGAGGTTTGAACTTACAGAGTAAATCAAGATATTCACACGTCCACATACATTTATCCAGTCAGCGTCCACCGATATGTAAAAGAGCGATTCTTTTATCAAGTCAGCCAGCGGTTGGGTACTGACACTTGCTGTTACTGACGATGACAAATGCAGATACTCAAGACTCAGGTCTTCAGCCTCCTCCTCCAAATTCAATAAAATGCCTCTTCTAAAATCCATTTGAGAGGAGAACATCATAATCAGACAGCAGGCTATCCGAAAAGGTAAAAATGACATGCGAGGCTCCTAACTGGTGGATAGCTGCATGTCTTATTTTGCTTTCTGTGCCTATTTTTTAAAACCTTTTCATGGGATTTGTTCACAAAAACAGAAATCTAGAATAACACCAGACTTTTATGGTAAGAAGTGTTTCTGCAGGGCAGTAAAACTTCATCACCTCTTCTGTCAACAGCTCTCTGCTGATACATAACACTTGCTGTCTGTCAAAATCAGCTTCATGTTATAGTAAATATCCATTTTTGAATGATGGAGCTGTTCAACAGAACACATTCAACCTGTTTGTAGCAACAATTGTTTGTCTGAAACCTGTTTTAAGCTAAAGGCGGCGTCCATAATGGTTTTAGTGACCGAAACACACTGCAGACCCCATAAAAGTCCACTACTGTTACTGGTTTATGGCTGAGCCTGGGGAGCTCTGCAGACTGTAAAGTGACTACTGTTCACACACACACACACACACACACACACACACACACACACATATACCCCGTATACACACTCTGTATTCACACTCCTGAAAACTTTAATTAATCTACATAAACACACACAGGCACACAAGTAAAAAAGGCCTTTAAATATACACAAACAAGCCACACACACACACACACACACACACACACACACACACACACACAGCCTGTTTGAAGCCAGAGTTCACAGGTGTGTGTGTGTGTGTGTGCGTATATGCGTGTCTCACACCTGGTCAGGTGAGATCCACCTGGTTGCTCACCTGTCGTTCACCCCGCCAGCTACAAAGTAAACGAGAGAATACTTTCCTCTTCCTAATGACCTCACCGCTATAAACACACAGACACATAAACACACCCACACACACATAATACTGCTACTCATATATGTGTTAGTATAAACATGCATTATAAAACCACATTTACACACGGCACTCACAAACATTTATTGCATTCTTTAGAAACAGTAAATTTCCATTCACACACACTGACCTCCCACTCACACAGATGCCCGGCCAGCTCTGACAGCAGCCAGTAAACTGCGGTGATGTGTTTTTGTTATTCATGGCTTCAGACACTCACCGAGACTCAACTGTTTAGACAGATGTGCTCCCGGTCCTTCCAGAGGACAGCCAGAGCACCGGGCTACCAGCTGCCCCGCTCTGACCTCCCGACCTTGACCTTTTGACCCGCAGTGACATCTTGGTTAGCCTTTTCAGAGCAACAGTTGAGAAACGCAACACATGAAAAAGTGCCTCTATCTGCTGTCCAAGCCAGTTAGAGTTGGTTTCTGATGCTGATGATGATGTTTCTACATCTATAAGATGATTTAATGTTTCCAATTTACGGGTGATTTTCTATGGAAGCAAAAGAAGGCCATAATAATTAGATTAAATAATACATGATTGTGAAATTTAATCACAACTTTTTTATTCAGGGGAGTTTCACTGAGAGTCAGGCTCTCTTTTGCACACACACACACCTAACGTTGACATTTAAATACAACAGAATTGATGGCATTAAAAAACAATCAGTAATTTCTAATCAGGCAAAACACAACCTGATATGTTAATTCATCTGTCAGTTATCTACTCTCTGTGCTCTAGATATTCAAGTTTGATTTTCTTTTTCAAATTTTGATGTCTGATATCACTAATCCAATTTTCTACTTTAATTTCTGTACTTTATAAAAAAAAAATGTAGAGACAAATAACTCAAAGAGAGTTTACTGAACTTCAGGGTAAACTAGTTTTGTCACTTTAAGAAGTTATACTGTTTTAAAAATCCTTAAAAAATATCTTCACCTTCTGCCTTATTGAAAAAAATCCAGAATCTATGAAAAATGTTTTTCATTTCATTTCAATTTCATTTTTTTCCACCAGATGTCTCCTGTTTCACTGTAAAGTTCACTCTCAGTGTTTGTGCATCACACAAGTTGCACACTAGATCACGACTGGCTCCAAACTAGTCATGATGTCACAAATCATGGTTGTAAATACACGTCTTAAATCTGACATGCAGCGATTCTGCACAGTGAAAAGAACAACATTCAACTAAAGGAACAAGAAGAAAAACATGTTTTTGATTCAAACGTCTATGTTCAGTTCATCACATTGATCACAGCTACTAGTCGACTTAAACTAAAGAAACTAAGTTGAGCCAACAACATAAAAAATGTTTTTGTGACTTGTTTGTTGGTCCATTTGTGTGGTTTTGGTTTTTGTGTGAGGCAACGGGAGGCTACAGAGTGCATTTTGTTGTGCAAACTTTGTGTTGTAAAAATAATAACAAAAAAACATCTTGAATCTTGAATTGTTTGGATTTATTATAGTCGAATATTCCCCTACGTCTTACATCATGTTACATTCAGCTTTTTTTAACATATTGTGTGATGTCATGACAATTCATTTCCTCGTGCACCGCACCGCCTACTCACTACAGCTACTGCTTTACTTTTAACAACCACATTCAAACACAGATCAGTGGATCATGGTTTGAAATAATTTGGACATTCAGTCGACTCATGTGTTTGTGTAAGTTCTGACTCACTGTGGCGAACCGAGAACTAAACGCTGATGATGAAGTCCAAACATTTTGTAATCCGTGTTCATGCTGTGATGACCTGTAGTTCACCTGTCTTTCTGTTCTTCCTGCAGGTGGATCGTTAGCGTAACCCGGAGCTCCTGAGGGTGTTTTCCCAGGTTATCTAAGCCTGAAATGCAGCTTTTACGTTCTCTGACTGACTCTACTCAGCTGCTGCAACTTTGTTTGTCCCATTTAGTTCAGTTTGGTTATTTTACTTTAGTTATTTACTTATTTACTTTGCTTTTATGCACCTTCACAACACATTTACTGACATCCACGCTCCATACTTTTAATATTCAGTTAACTCTTTTACATGTCCTTAATTTAGTTTAATACATTTATCTTTAGTTGAAACTTTAACATGATATGTCTCCTTTTGTTGTGCCCACTTGAGCCATGTCATAACAAACGGGGGCTCGTCCACGAAGGCTAGAAAATAAAGAATGTTAAGAATAGTTTTTACAGTGAACACTTGAATTATTTGAGGTTTTTTTTACCACTTGTGTCACTTGTGTCAGGAAGATACAGAGAGATATGACTACTCAATGTCTATTTGGTAGTAACAGTCCCATTTGTTCCAGTATGCATCCCCTTTTCTCTTTTTTGAAGTCGAAGAGTGAAAGTCATTTTCTCCATCAGGCGGATAGAGTTGATTATACTAATAAGGGCAGCGATGGTGGGGGGGATTCTTCTGAACCCAGCATTTAGTTATTGTTTTTTTACTTGTGACCATAAATATCTTCAAGAGATATGTGTCGCTTTTACTAAGACCTTGAGGGATATGTCCGAGGTATAGCTCATTGAAAGAGAAAGCAGTGTCCAGGTCCAGAGTCTCTGATACTAAATTTCCCGCTCCCTTCCAAAAAGGCTGAACATACCGGCATGACCAGGAAATATGCGCATGGTCTGCCGAATCTGATCCACACTCCCTCCAGCAAAAGTGTCCCACTTGGTTTTGATTTTTTGGTAAGAGGTAATAAAGAAACGGGTCAGAGTTTTCCAGCAAAACTCTCCAAAAAAATGAACTTGTAGTAGTAGACTGGGTTTCCCATGCTTTAGCCCAGCGTTCCTTTATGTAATCTGTTGAGGATTTATTCATTGAAGTGATAGCCTTGTATAGTCTACCTACGATGCTGCATCAATAAATACCTCAATTATTTTAGAGGGTTCCAAAGAGTCAACTTGAATTATTTGTGAAAAGTAACACTCTAAAAATCAAGTTTTAACCACTGGAAATTTCAAAGAGTCGAATTCAAACCACATAAATTCAGACTGATGTTTTTCCAATAAAAAAAAAAACTTTAATGCAAGCACTCCAGTGGCAACAGTAAGAGTTTATATCCGTATGGTCTTTTTTTGCCTCCATAATTAATACGCTAAAATGTCAACGTTTTTCAATAAAAGGTGATGAAATTAATGGTATTCAGTAGAGAGTAAGCCAGTATTCATTTTAGAGAGGGCAGGTGTCACATTTCACTCATTGTAACAAAAATATATCTGAATGCAGCTTTTCTTGCACCGTGACATCATTATCAGGTGTTATTCTTTCTCAGAGATTAATTACTTTCCAAGGTCTGTCACTATATTAAAGCTATTACAACCTTTTTACTGTTGTCAGATCCTAGTTTAACAAGCGTCCTCCTACTGCCAAATTACCTCAGTTCTCAGCCATTATCTGTCAGACAGCACTTTTCTGCCCATTATTCCTCGTTTCCTACCATTCCCAGTATCCTCTTCCTTCCCTGCGGGGATCAGGTGGGAATGATGGCTTTCCTTGCTCCCAGCTCCTTTACTACTGTGACTTAATGTTGGGAAACAGGCGTCGTGTTGCCGCTTTCTCATGGTTACACAGTTTTAGCGTTGCGTACTGTATTCAGGTTCCAGTATAGTCACATGGACACATGCTGGGTTAGTAGCTGTCACTCATAAGATTCACAGATAGGAGGAAAGTGATGGTGAGAAGCTTGTACACTCACCATTCACTCTGACCACCTTCCTAGGAGTGTGGTGAGAAAAAACAAGTTAGTAATATATAAACGTCATTTATAGGAGACAGAGTTTGTAGGACAGGATATGTGTTCATGTGTGTAGATAAGAAGGCGACATCAGCTGTAAGACGAATGGGTTGTCTTGTGTTTCCGGCTGCTTAGTCAGTGTCACTGATAGCCGAGACAGAAGTGTTGCTGCTCTATGTAGGGACTGCAACTAATGT
Organism: Thunnus albacares; assembly: GCF_914725855.1. Lineage (NCBI taxonomy): Eukaryota > Metazoa > Chordata > Actinopteri > Scombriformes > Scombridae > Thunnus > Thunnus albacares. The sequence goes on from NC_058116.1 coordinate 30,162,412, forward strand.
TTACTTTTCATTATTGATTAATCTGCTGATTACTTCCTCAATCATGTATGCATCATCGTCAGAAAACAGTTTAAAATGTCATGTTATTATTCCCCACAGGTCAGTGAGATTTCTTGTTTTGTCCGATTCCAACAGTCCAAAAACAAAGATATCAGTTTTCATTATGTCATATATGACATAAAGCTGCAAATATTCACATTTCAGAAGCTGGAATCAGATCATTTGTGACATTTCTGCTTGAAAAAAGGACTAAAATTAATAACTAATTATCAAAATAGTTGCAGAATTTTCTGTTTTGGACGAATTGATTATTTGACTTATTGTTGCAGCTCTACTTTAAAAAATCTTTTTTATTGTGTTTTCAGCAGACAGAACAGTTTGATTTTGATGTTTTATGTCTGAAACGTTGTCTGCTGCACTTTGATTGCACATCACAGCTTTAGCTTTATGCAAATGATGTTACAATCAGTAAAGGCGGACCCGAGCGAAGACAAAGGAGTTAAGTAATATAAAAAAGGGATTTGTTGTAGGAATAAAAGGGGAATGATGATGGCAGACAAGCCAGAAGGTAAAGAGGTGATGGCGGATGGCTGAGCTGAGCTGGATGGTGGTTAGCAGAGGTGAGCTGAGCAAGACGGATGAGGGAGTGAGTGTGGCTGGCTGAGGATAAGATCAGGGGTTAGTAAATAGGCAGGCAGGGGACCGAAGGGGTAGTGATCCTGGAAGCACAAGGATACACGTTAAGTACAGGTAATGCAAACAACATGAGGAATAACTCTGAATATGCTGTTGCAGCGCAGCCAAGAGACTACCGCTGTAGTTGAAACAACGATCCGGTGATGAGTGGATGGAGAACCGCAGTAGATATACTGTTGAGTTGATGAGTTGATGGTAGGCAGATGTGCAGGTTGGGCAGGTGAAGTGAACGAGATGCAATCAGGAGGGAGACGCAGAGTGCCAAGGAAGGAAGCCACACACACACACACACACACACAGACAGACAGGGGAAACAGAAGCCACAGGGGAAAAGGCAAACACAAGGGAAATGAGTGGAGACACGGCCAGGCTTGTGACGAATACGTTTAAATTAAATTGATTTGATTGATTATTCAACCCAGTTCTGACTACTTAGAGACATGATGTGCCAACATAAACCCAAAATTATAAAAATCATACATTTCTCCCTTTGGCGTACTCATTATTTTTATTTTATTCTCCTCCAGAGAGAGAATATGACATGTCATTTAAAGAGCAGATACAGTATGTATGCTGTAGCAGATAAAAAAACGGAATTTCATTTGTAGTTTAAAGATGTCGCTAAGTCACTGAAGCAAATACCATTTCTTTCACTCTTTACATATAACGCTGCATTAAAGATAAAATTACAGGGAATGTGATTTGCATGAGATTAATTATCATCACATCTTTATATGTCCTCACAAATGGTATTATCAGTTATATGTCTGGTAATGTCAGTCACATATACTGTATACCGTAAAAGGTTCTCTTTATACCTGCTCAAACATGCATAATTCAGGGTTTGACTTTCATATTTCAAATTTCATTCCAACATTAGCATTTCACCACCATGTGCAACCCCCCCCCCCCCTATCCTCTGTCTCTCCATCCACTGTCCATCAAACGTTCGAAGGTGAGAGACTTGACGCGCTCTCAGTTCTCACAGCTCCATGTAGAGAAAACACACTTTCCTTTTGAGGACCACTTTGGCTCTTTTACGATGGGACGTCCTGCTCCGAGAGGCCATCCGTCTCACTACCTCAACCTTGGCACACACAGACCTTCGAGTGGGTGTTGGGATTGGAGGACAGCTTTGTTTGTACAGACTAAAAACACTCTCTGAAGAAAAAGGTTTTTTTTTTTTGCTTTCTCGCTTTGTTGGGCTAGGGGTGAAAGTTCATCCACCAAAGAAAAGGGGGGTCAGATGCATCGATTTGGCCTTGTGACACAGGGCCGGGTAGGAGGGGGGTAGAGGGGGTCTAGAAAGGAGGGGAGTAGGAGGGGTCGGCCTTTGGAGGAGAATGACCTCTTAGACACTGTTGCAGTTTCGTACTTGGACTGATAGACTCTGACTGTGTTTACTCGAGCTGTGGGGGGACACGGGGGTATCAGCTTACCCGAGTGCTCAACTGGGAGCTAACCGGGCTTCCTATTCAGCCAGCACTGTCAGTCAATATCTTCCCCTATTCATAAAAAGGTCACTGGCCAGATCTCAGGGCAGGGAGGCTGGCTGTTACTGCCGACTGGGACTGTTGCTGGGGTTTGTTTACGTGGTAACCCCATTGTCCTGGGATATAGCAGAGAAGTGTTTTAAGTCCTTTTTAATCATTTAAGAGAACAAGTAGCTTAAAGGGTTGTTCAGATTTATTACAACTGGGGCCTTATTTTTGAAGTTGTCGCCATTTTGGCCATGTGGCCTCAATCTCTAATAAGTGTGCTGGTGGTCATTTTGGAAATTATTGCTCTGTTAATAAGATTTGAAGACTTATAGTAGCTTTGATGTCTGCTGTGTGGTTGACAGCTGTGATTGACAGCTCCGGGACTCACACTGGGTTGGACTGTTGTCACAATATTTCACTAAGTTTAATGTTATTTGATTACGTTACCTGCCCTGTTAGCGCAATTTAGCTAAAGTAGCTAACGTTAGCTCAAGTGTGAATTGCTCGGTGTTCCCAGTAAGCTAGCGTTAGCTTCGGTCCGAGGTAGCAGGGCGTGTTTCCCGAGCGTGAGAGGCAACACCCCGCACTCCTTATCTAGAAGATCCTGACTCCAAATGAGAAAGATGGTGCCGACAATAACCTGCAACTCTGGACTTCAAACCGGCTCCAATGCACACTCGCTACGTCCATCTTTGTATACAGTCTATGCTAGTGCCTTCTTTTTTTGTAGTTTGAAGAAAATATACATGACAGAAACTTTCTGTGTGTTTAATACGTTTTAAGAGAAGTTATGGTTGCTGTAATGAAAACAGTGCAAACCATGATTGTTAGTATTGAATTCAGTCCCTACCCCCATGCTCTTATAATTTACCAATGTTTCTGAGAGCAGCCTCGCTTGTTGACTTTATGCTGGCTCTGGTGCAAAGTAGCTCAAAGAGCAGCAGCGCCTACAGCTGTAAGTTCCTCGTGTCGAATGAAGAACTGTACCGCAGACGCCAAGCCAAGGAACAGCTCTCTTGAGACTGAAAATGTGATCGCTGTTATTAGTCTTTGGAGCCGTTTCTAAACAAACTAACATGACCGAACTCTTTATAATGAATAAACATGTCACCCAGTGCAGCTGTGTGTGGCTCACTGACGTGTTTTTAATCGTTTTTGGACAACAATGGAGGTCTACAGCATAGAGGAATAATATATATCAGACTTGCAGGTTTGGCTCTGCACATCAGATTTGTTGACAATAGGAAAAATATAGAAAATCGCAGCCTTATTCTTTAACTTTATTGACTACAAAAGTCAACTTATCTCAATTAGTTTTACATTTTCACAACTTTGAACATATTCAACTTAAGTTCAGTTAACTAACATTTTTAGGGCAGCAAGGGGATTTGTGTTTCTGAGATGAACCAGCTTAAAATGTATTACAGTGTAAAAATAACATTGTAGTCTCCAAAGTGATTGCTGAAGTCTGAGAGAGGGTGGGACATATAAGGAGAAATTATATCCTGATATATGACAAAAAGACCCAAGCTGTAATAAATCAGAGTCGTGTGTGTGTGTGTGTATCAGAGTGTTTGCATCATATGTTTCACACACGGCAAAGGACACACACAGCTGGACGTGCTCTGATGTGAAACATATGCGTTTTGTATTTAATCTGATTGCAGTGAGTGTGTGTATGTGTGTGTGTGTGACTATGAATCAAAGGGAGAAGAAGCTTAAAGCTGGGACATAGAGGGTGACCCTGGCAGTGTGAAACACAACCTGACAGGACAACTGGGAGGGTATATTACCACAAAGTCACCACAGTGTGTGTGTGTCTGTGTGAAATCTCCTCTCAGAGCTTCTGGTCACCACAGGGTGTCGTTCTCAATACACCGACCTTATCTGAGCAGTAGTCTCACACACACAAACAACGTTCATAGGCAACAATGTTTGATAATTAAATAGTTCAAAACAGGACTTTAGAGCTGCCTCAAGCAGAGTGGGAAAGTAGAGGCACAGGACTTCTCATCGGTTAGAGTCACATTGGCACTAACACACCCACACAAACACTGGCAGACATAAATGATGGGAATAAGGTGGTAAGAGTTGTTTGAGAATTATCTGGTAAAGGCTGCCCTCCAGTGGACAAACACGGTACCACGTCTCCCTATTTAGATGTTCAGTCCAGTAAGTTATTTGGACAGTTACACATTTTTTTGTTCTTCAGGCTCTGTGCTTCAGTACATTCAATTTGAAATAAAATAATGGATATTACACTAAAGTGCCGAGTCTCAGCTTTAATTTGAGTAGGTTCAACCTTAAAAGATGGGTTCACTATTTTTCTGGTTTCCAAATGAACAAGTTTTTTTTCTTGCTGCAATCATTCGTCCTGTTCATACTGACCGTTAGATGATCCCTTCATAATGCACTTACAATGTAAGTGATGGGGGACAAAATCCACAGTCCTCCTTCTGTGCAGAAATATATTTAAAAGTTTATCTGAAGCTAATATGAAACTTCAGCCTTGAAAAATTATGAACCCATCATTTAACCTGTTCCATCGTCTCACCTCTGGTCGGTGCTACAGATCACTGTAAATACCAAAACTATCAGACACAGGAACAGATTCTTTCCTCTTGTCGACATCCTGATGAACAGTTAATTCAGTCACTGTGCAATGAACCTGTAACACTGTAATACCTACTGTACCTACACACCTATATATTTTCTTATATATGCTCTATATTTGAGCAGGCTGCATATACTGCACATAACCACCTACTGTATGTATATAAATTAACTTATCACTTTTCAATCATTCAACTTTAAATGAATGTTTTATATAAAAAACAGCTGCTTTTCATGGATTTGGTCAATCCTGTTTATCTTTTTCTTTCTGCGATTATTGGAAAAGTTGTGCAATTTTTGGCACAAAATGTGTCTTTCAGCACTTGAATAAAAGACAGAATGTGAGAATGTGGATCTGGAAATGTTGGTCATGTATTCTGGAAATGCCCAACAGACAGAATGTACAGCAATGAAAAGAATATTAAGATATGATGTTCCTATATAGTTCTCTGCTTTATTTTTGTAATATTACAAATGTTCTCCTGTTGTAAAAAGACTATAACACAGAAATGGGGCTGAGCTGACCTGCCAACTCTGGATCAGTGGACACAGATAGTCGAGGAAATCTATTTGATGGAAAAACTGAAACATTGGGAGACTGTGAGAAACCCAAATGGAGAAAAAGCGGGAGAAATGGACATTATACCAAATGAAGAAAGCGACACTGTAGACTAAATAGATATTGACAAAGACAACGATATGTTAGACATATACTGTATATATATTTAATCTGATTTATTTTCTTCAAATTCATGTTTGTTCTTATTTTGCATGTAAAAACAAATTCTAAAAATGCATCCTTTGTTTCAGGGGATTAAATGAATCATCACTGTTCTGATTTCTTTTTTTTTACTCACTTCTAAAATGCTCTCGTTTGTATCTGTTCTTCTTAGTATGATTATTTCACAATCGCAGGAATATTAATAGTTCACTATGGCTCTGATGTTTGACTTCTGTACTGTCTGTCACCTGTAATATTTATCAGTACTCACTGTGAGCTGTTCTGCTTATGCTAAGAAAGAATATAAGACAGAAATGTGACATAAATGAAACTATAAAGACAGAACCACTTGTTTGTTTGCATTTCTGTACTTTGAATGTGAAAGCTTCCTTTATGAGCTCCCTTTATGAAACGCACATATTGGTATCTCGGTATCACATGGCAACCACTGCCGTGACCTCAGGTTATCACACTTAGATAAGTCTCTCATGTAACCACACAATGCCTTCTCACCTTTTGCAGTGTCAATACTGTGACAGATAGAATACTGTTATCAGGTGTGTGTCTTATCTTTTATTTCATTTACTTATTTAATCTTTATTTAACCAGGCGAGTCCCAGAGAGATTAAAAATCTCTTTTTCAAGAGAGACCTGGACAAGACAGGCAGCAGCACAAATAAAAACCCATAGTTATAGACAGAAACGCAAAAGGAGACCAATTTAAAAAAAGAAAATGAAATCAAGTGTAAGGAAACTCACTTTTCAAAAGAGAAATTTCTCGGAATCAGTTGTATCACCAGGTAAATTGAAAACATTTACATCCTAGGGGATCTGCCTCTAATTCTTTCATTTTGGATTTAAATGCATTTAATGAGATTAATTTGTTGAGTTTAAAGTCATTCTCCAAAGTATTCCATGCAGAGGGTTCAGAATACACAAATGCCCTTTTTCTTATTTCCATACAGGCATTTGGGACAGAAAGCATAAAGAAGTCCTGAGAACGCAAAGAGTACTTTCCGGCACTTATCTGCATGATAAAAAACACATAGGTCATATGGGAGCAGACCAAAAATTGCTTTATATGTAAAGGTGGTGGGTCAGAGCTTTACAATTGGTAATGAACCTCAAGGAAGCATGGTAAGCTGTGCCAACCGTATGAAGACACTGAGCGGAAATATGCATATATAAAAGATCACCATAGTCCAACACAGGTAAAAAAAAAAAAGTGACGGCAACAAGTCCCTTTTTTACATGATAAGAAAAACACCACTTATTTGGAAAATAAAAACCCAGTTTTTGCCTCAGCTTTCTTACTAGTGACTGCACATGAGGCTTAAAAGTGAGGGAGTAATCAATCAAAATACCCAGGTATTTTTATGAGTTAACAATTGCTTTTTCACTTCCCTCAAAAGTGACCACTGAAGGGATATTTCGTGACCTATGGGGTTTCAACTGACATAGGACATTTTGGACAGCAGTAAAAGCATTTTGCAAGTATTCAGTGGACTGTACAAGAGTTGACGCACAGCATTGTGACTCAGATTATTTATATAAATTGTGAATAAAAGTGGACCTAATACAGAGCCCTGTGGTACACCCTTGTCGACAGATACGGTATCAGAACATAGACCATCATATCTAATGCACTGAGACCTATTACGGAGGTAGTTTGAGAACCAAACGACTGCTTGCTCTGAGAGTCCTGAGTTAAGAAGTCTAAGTTTTAAAACATCATGGTTGACTGTGTTGAAAGCTTTGGACAGATCAATAAAGAGTGATGCATCATGTTGCTTCTTGTCAAGTGCAACATAAATGTTGTTGACTTCATCTCATTTCATCGTATTACTGTCACTGGTGGAACAGAATGGCTTTATTAAAAAAGAAAAAACTGCACTGAAATGAAGGAAGGAATCTGATACAGCTAGTGAATTACCTTTACATAAGTGGTGGTGCTGATTTTCTCCATGCTACCAGTTGAGAACCAAATCCTTCCCATCACCTCTCACTTTTCGGAGTCTGGGATTTATTTTCCATTGCACATCATGACATGACATCAAGAAAAACCTCATTAGGGTTCTTATGTAAAGCCAGATAGTTGCTGCCTCATTTATGTCATATGGTGTAAAAATTGTCTGTCCTGTTTTCCCTTGAAGTCACTTAATTAAGTAAAGTGGTATCTCATATTTGTATTTGGCTTGACTTTGGACCTAAATTGGGCCAAATCTAAATGATATTCAATCTAACTGGTTCAGGCAGGGTCCCATTATATTGTTGTGAGTCTTAATCTTTGCGTCCTGGGGTCCTCTACCGTCTCTTTTTGTTTGCAAATTAATTAATGCACATCAGTTTCAGTTACCAAGAAAATGAATTTCCTCCGGAGGGTGTCTGGCCTCAGCCTTAGCAACAGGGTGAGGAGCTCGGACATCTGGATGGAGCTCAGAGTGGAGCTGCTGAGGTGGTTTACGCATCTGGTTAGGATGTCTCCCTTTGGAGGTGTTCCATGCATGTCCAACTAGTTAGAGACTTGGGGCAGACCCAGAACACGTTGTAGGGATTACATATCTCTTCTTGCCTGGGAACACCTCAGGATCCCCCAGGAGGAGCTGGAGGATGCTGCTGGGGAGAAAAAGACGTCTGGGTTACCTCACTCAGTCTACTGCCACCGTGAGCTGGTCCCGGATAAGCGAGGGAAAATGGATGGATGGATGGAAAACATAATGAGATAATGTTTGTTAATTAATTAACGCATCTGGTGAGTCACAAAAATGTTGATACTCAAGTAAAATGCTCAGTGACAAAGTATCTCATTTTCTGCCAAAATATCTTATCCTGCAGTACAATATGTGCTTGTTTTGACAAAAGCATTTTTCAGCTTTTTTGTTAGTTAAAAACTTTACTGTCCATGTTCTAGAAAATCATCTTTGGCTTCACCACAGTGATTAAAAAACCCAATACAATACAGGATATCCTAATGTAATCAGGATTCTGAATGCATAGTCTGTTTTGAATTACACAAAAAGTTAGCCCTGTTTCCATTTTATTTTATTGTACTTTATTTTAACTGCACTTACTGTATGTACTTTAAATCTTGTTTGTTGATACTGCATCCTTGGTTCTTGTCCTTTCAATTGTCCTCTATTGTCAATTATTAAACATTTTTATGGTTATGTTTAGACGCTGGCAGCACTTGGTTAAGGTTAGGGGAAGATCATGGTATTGGTTTAATACAGAAAAGGTCTGTAGTGACTTGAAGCAGGAGACATCACGTGTTTATTAACAGTTAACTGAAACCACCATCTTTAAATGATCTTAAAAGTGCTTTTGCTGCTTAAACCACAGAGGAGATTCAGGATGTGAACCCGGTCTCTGGAGTCAAGAGTGCGTCATCCACCCTGACCACGTCCCTGCATCTTTGGAGCAATATGTAAATGTAGCAATTCATTCATCTAAAAAAAACTTTCCTGTGAACATTATCCAAGCAGTAATTGCTCAAGTGTCAGGACTTGTCTTTAGCCCTGCTAGCAGTGTTACTCTATGGATGGCAATGTTGGTGTGTGTTTTGGTTCAGACTGATTAACTACTATGAAATTTGGTACAGATATTCACGGTCTCTTCAGAGTAAATTGTAACAATTTTATTTATCATCTGACTTTTCTTCTAGCACCATCATCAGGTTAAGAATTTTATTGGTTTAAGACTTTATGATTTTTCGACCAAATATACCTGCAAAACCTAATGACATTCCCATTATGCTCAGCTGTACCTTGCGTTTAGTGTTTACTGGCAAATTCTAGCATGCCAATATGCTAAACTAAGATAGTGAACATGGTAAACATAATACCTGCTAAACATCAGTGTGTCAGCATATATCATATATCATATCATATCAACGTGTTCCTCTGATCATGATGACAAGTGGAAATAACCAAAAGGGAATTATAGAGAAGTGTTTGGTTAGGAAGTGTCAACTGTGTATGTTTTTCAACATCAATTTAGAGGAACAGAAACTTAATCTATCCCCCACAGGATTCAAGGGAAATCTGTAGAAGTACATATGAATGTTTGTTAAGTTTGCTGCAGTTTACTGCTTTGGGTCTATGAGGATCGATTATATTCATGTCCTGACTGACTCCACTGGGAACTAAATGTTTTGTCTGTTTAAAGAGGTCAAAGTCTAGTCTTTAGTAAACACCACCACAGAATTTTCCTCTGTCTATGTATAAAAAGTTCCCCCAAACTCACCATTTCAGATTTGTGATTTTGTGGGGAAAAACTTTAAAGATTTTCCGTCGTTTCCTTGTAAAACTCTGCTAGATAATATACTGGAGACCAGTATCCACAACAAAGCGGTTGTTTCCCATCTATATGACCTTATCACAAACTTCACGCCATCTCAAGACCTATTAATGGGAGACTGATTTAGACTATTCACACCTGACATTAACATGCGTCTTGGATGATCCGATCACAAGTGGACAGCTCTAAGTACATCAGAATACATCCCCACATGCGTCTTGAGTGACCACTTGTGATCGGATGTCACATCCCCACTCTATATGCAAATAAACATATGAATAATTTCCATTTGCAAAGACCAAATGCTTTGTCTTCCCATGCCTAGTATGCCAGAAATTAAAAAATGAAGAGGAAAAAGTTTGCAAAGACCTTGGTGCGCGGCCCCAGTGGAAATCAGACAGTGTGTTTCATGTGTACTCCATCCATGGGAATCCATTTTGCTTCTTGTTGTGGCTTCTTGTTTCACACTTCAATATGACGTCGTTGGTGTACGAATGACCACATACTCCCCATTCATCGAACATACTGGACCAAAGTCAGGCAGTGTAGAATTAAACATGAAAACAACACCCTATGTGATAGATGCAAGCAGGCTCCAGCTAGATTGATGCACATGTTTTGGCTTCGCCCCACACTATTTACCTTCTGCAAGTCAATTTTTGACTCTATTTCTAAAGCATTAAAAATCATTGACCCTTCCCCACTCATTGCTCACCTTGGCCTCCCACCCAAAAATATTCCTCTCTCTAACTTTCAGAAAGATGCCCCAGTCTTCTCCACCCTAATCGCCAAACGGTTGATTCTCATGGGATGAAAGTCTATTCAACCACCTCATATACACTGGATGAGAGATTAAATGAGTTGCTTGCTTGTTGAAAAGATTAGATATATGTATATGACAAAGCAAGGCAGAGACATTTCATTTTATTTGGGACCCTTTCATTTCTACCACTCCTGAAGTCTAATTCACTCTTGATTATCCCCAAGAACCTAAACCAACCTCATGCCAACATCCAGGAACATCACGTTGTCTCCTTTTTATTTATTTATTCATTTATTTTTTTCTTTTATGTGAGTGTAAATTTGCTTTAGGTGTGTTTTTTCTGTTGTGATAGGCTACTTTAGTTGTTGCTGTGAGGGTAATGGGAGGGGATTGTTATATGTGAAATCTTTGTTAACTATTGTTAGTCTAGTCTTAAGTTTTCTCATCAGCAAACCTTATTCACTTAAATGGAAAGAAATTGTGGTTTCCACTCTCCTCATTTTGAGGCACGTATCACGGAAACATGAACTGTCTGTTGCGCAATTCAGGCAAGAGTTTCTAAAATCCCTCCAACACTTCATGCTACATTAAAGTCTGTGTATCAAACAGCATCCTTGCCTTTTGTAGAACAAGTGTGCTTTGTTTTGTCTTCCCATCTCTGTGGAGACAGGCCCTAGAGGCTCAGTTTGTGGACCAACAGGAGCCCAGCTGTTGGGCCCCTGATCAAAGCAGACTGGGGCCTGGGCACTGTCAGTCCCAGTGTTCAGCAGCCCCATTCTGTTTAGGATTATCACACCTGCGGTTCAGGGATTAATCCCAGCAGAGACATGGGAACCAGGGACAAGATGGCTCCAAATGTCCAGTGTAGAAAAGGAGGAGGGACCAGTTACATCCCAGGACGTTGCCCCCATGAGGCCTATTGGTGCTTTTTTAACATTTGTGGACCAAAAAGTTGGAAAGGTGGGAGGCAGGTTCAGAGGAGGCTTGGTCACCAGAACCACACTGGCTCTGAATCATACAAACTGGTTTCTTCTGCTTTAGTGAGAGTGTTTTATGTTAGCTTCAGTTTTTTTTTCTGTGTCTGCTTTTTAACAGTGGCAGAATGTCACAACTACAAAAGCCTCAACACATGAATTCACTTTTTCCACTTTCTGACACTTTTACATTTATAGTTGCACAGGTCATGCAAACTGACATCACATGTGACACATATCAGAAACACACTTTTGACCTTGGGAGAGTCTAGTGGGTGGCCTTCCTTGAAGTTGGAGAGGCACTTTTGGTAAAGAGCAACTGTTTACTGACGCAAGCCTGACGCAAATTACTGCTGTGTCAGTGTCTGTGGTGATAAGTCAGGTGCAGTTGCTATTTGAATTTCTGTACCCTCCTCCCATATTTTGAACTTCTACACAGGAACAACTTAAAAACATATTGTATGAGCCCAGACAGGCAGCAGTTCTGCTTTTCTTCTATTTTATTGGCACAAAACCTTGGTATGTTCTTTCAGTCAATAAGGAGAAACACAATTAGGCTGTTTGGAGCATAAAATGGGCCCCAAATCCTCAGCAGCTCTGTGCTGTACTCAGTGGTGCTTTGAGCTAAATGCTAACATCATGCTCAAAATGACAATGATATAATTATATATCAATATAACAATATAATGTTTATCATGTTCATCATCTTGGTTTAGTGTGTTAGCATGGTAACAATTGCTAACTAGCACTAAACTGTAGCTAGTGTGGCTAAAACTAAACTGCAACAGTATATTCAGGCTGGCTGGGCAATAAATAAAATATATTGTTGTGTTATCATGTAGATTGTAAATGTATTAACTGTCACAGCCTGTCAAACAAACTGTCCTGTTCCAGGTGGCTAATTAGCTACCTAGCTATGCCGGGTCATTATAGGAAGATAACGAGACAGCAGCGAGAAATGCCAATAAGGTACATTCAATAAATGACATAATAATGAATGACAAACTCAATCCAGAATTAATTTATTGGAATGTGTTGGTCTTTTTTGTGTGTGTGCAAATAATATTTATTGAAAGTATGAAAAGCAATGAGTATTGAAAAGTCAAAATATATGTTATGTTATGTGAAAGTACATTTTATTTATAACTCTCTGCATGTTGTCGTCCTCCAATGCAGTGATCAGCAACTGAAATCATGTTTGAACTACAACAACGATGGCACTCAGTCATCTCCCCTTGATGTGAAAGCCGTCTAAATGAATGAAAATGTCATTGACTGACCAGGTACGGTCTGTAATAACTTGTTACTTATTAAAGACTGACCCCCCGACCCTCCAAGTGTGACTCTAGCTGTGTCATATGTCTGTGTTAGATCAGCTTTCTTTCTTTTACTGACCATGCAGAAAATCCTCTCCTTGTTTGTTTAGCTAATTCGGATGGCATTTTTCCCAGTCCATTCCCTCTGAGCCAGTTTGTCTAACAGCTTAATGTCTCCGGCCCTCTTTACCTTAAAAAAAAAAAAAAACCCAGAGCAATCCCTTTTAAAGCTCAAAATTCCACACAGATGTAAACCAATCCACACTGGTCAGGTGATGCATGCAGACACATTCAAGGATTTGTAAATAAATGCAAAAAAACAAACATTTTGAGACATTTATATGCACAGGAAGCTTTATTTTGATGAATGAATCTGAAGTTGCACATTTTTATGTAGAATACTGACACTTATTCAACTTAAGGTTGTATTTATGTGTACAATTGTTTGGTATTCGTAGATCACTTCAGTTCAATTCAAAATACTTTATCCATCCCTCAAGGGGCGTTTGAGGCAAGCGAGTTTTCAAACAAAGCACACATTACAGTTCATTCACTCACAAAGACAGTCTAAAAATATAAATATGACAATGGTAGAAATAGATAAACTATACAAGGATTAGTGGCGGAGACTGGTCTGTAGCTGGCCAATAATACCCAACACCACTAAGGCTTATATTATGTAAAAACTGTTAAAAAATGCATTTAAATTACTCACAAATCATCACACACATTTATAAATATTGTTTCATTAATGGATTATTAAACACACAATTGTCACCAGAGGCTTTTTATAGTCCCATTAGACGGTTTCGTCCCTTATTCTCTAATTTACAACTAACCAACCACAAATACAAATGTCTGGCAGTCGAACAGAAATGGTGCATTGATGCCATTTTCCCCCCTCAGATACAGTCCTTAACAGTGTTAAAAAGTGTTATGAAACATCATAATAGCTTGCGTTTATACTGGCCCATGGTTGAACTAACCTCTGGTAAAGACCTTTACAAGCACTCACTGCTACTCAGTCGGTCAGAACTACGAGGAAATCTCTGTTTGAACAAACTCTAAAGCAAAATTATTTGCTCTAAAAGTCTTCCAATTTATCTTCTTCTTTTTCCCGATTTCATGACAGGCTGCAGCCAACATGACATGCATTACCGCCACCTCTTGGAGTCATCAATGTCTCTAATGAACACCACAAAAAAGAACCACGTCCAGCCTGAAGGACACATCTCCTCCATGGTTGAGATCCGCCATCTTGTCTGCAGCCAGGTCCCTCCCCAAGGATCGGAAAAATTCACATGTTAAGGATTGTGTTCACATCATCTGGCAACACAAGAAAGTTGTTTAACTCCATTGGTCATATGAGGATTGAAAATAAAATATTCAAGCACTTCTGTATCATTAAGTGGCAAATGTTTTCCAGTTTTCCAGTCGTAATTACAACTTGGAGGTTGACGTAAAGGCTTTTTATAAGTCAGAAACTCAATTGACATGAACATTAGGCCATAGTTTGGTTTTCAACTAGTTTTACCCTAAGTGGCCAAAGAAGAAACTTGGTAATGCATCTTTAAGTACTGTATGTGAACTGTACTTACAGTACACAAACAGCTGTAATTTCTTTTAGTCATTTAGTCCAAATTAATAGCAGTGTTTCCTTTAATAGCTAGATAGACATAAAAGAAAGGAGAACAACTCACTAATATCCTATCTTTTCATTTTAAATTCAATAGATCTCTTCTATCAAGTTCTAAGTATTTATCTGACCATTCTTTCTCGCCAGTTAGATTAAAAATCAATGCTCAAAAGTCATCAATAAATTAAAACAACTCACATTTTATGTGGTAATCACAGTTGTAACCAGTAGAACTGTAGCAGCTGCAATCAGAATCGAAGCCCACACAGGGAGGCCCCACAGATGTTTACCTGTAGGCAGAGATGAACACTGTGATAAACTGCTTTACCCTTTATAATAATAACAATAAAATAATTTTCATAACATATTTCAAAACACAGCTACAATAAAAACAGGACATAACAATAAAAACACAGAAGATTAAATCTGAATGAAAACACTGCAAAAAAATAATGAATTCACTGTAAAGCAACTCTAAAAAGCAGGTTTTTAAAAGTGATTTAAAAGAAGAAGCAGAGTTTCCAGCTCTGATCTCCTCTGAGAGCCCGCACTAGGGTTAGGGTTAAGGGTTAGGGTAAAGGGTTAAGGGTTAGGGTTAAGGGTTGGGGTTAAGGGTTAGGGTAAAGGGTTGGGGTTAAGGGTTAGGGTTAAGGGTTAGGGTTAAGGGTTAGGGTTAAGGGTTAGGGTAAAGGGTTAAGGGTTAGGGTAAAAGGGTTAAGGGTTAAGGGTTAGGGTTAAGGGTTAGGGTTAAGGGTTAGGGTAAAAGGGTTAAGGGTTAGGGTTAGGGTTAGGGTAAAGGGTTAGGGTTAAGGGTTAGGGTTAAGGGTTAGGGTAAAGGGTTATCACCTTTGTGTCTCAGTCTAGACCTCACAATAACAAGAAGAGAGGCATCTGAGCATCTCAGGGAGCAGAGGGGGCATGAGGCAACAAAAGCTCTCTGGGCTTTAATAGTAAGCCGTAGAATTTTGTAATCAATTGGACGAGCGACAGGTAGCCAGTGTAGGGAAGCCAGGATCTGTGAAACGTGATCATGTTTCTTTGCACCAGTTAAAATCCTAGCAGCTTAGTTTTGGATGAGCTGTGAGCAGGAGAGAGATGTCAGAGAGCAAAGAGTCACAGTAGTCTGATCGACTGGTACTGAAGGTGAGTCTAATCTTTGAAATGTTTCTGAAATGTAGAAAACAGGACCCGTCCACTGATTTAATGAGTTACTGAGTGTCAATGAACCAAAGCTGTTAGATATTTGGATCTTCTGTTATTTCTGTAAATGAAAATCTGTCAAATATAAAAATCAAAACTTCCTCAGTCAAATTCATCAAGCACTTCTTGTTTTTCTTATCACTTTGGGAACAAGAGTTATGGTTTTTTTTAAAAAAGAGAACTGTAGCTACTAGCTAGAGTTTCACTGTTGAGTCATAGTCCTCTGAACAATGACTTTATTTTTACAAAGAAAATGACACTGAATTGTTGTGACATGCTGTAAACTAAATAAACCAGTGCTTTTTCAATTGATGAATCAATCAATGTGGTTTGGTTCTAGTTAATAAAAATATATAATAATGTGTTTTAGGTGCAGCAAACCATGACATTTTGTATTTGAACCCATTGTATTACACTGTTATTCCAGCAGGTGTCAGCAGCATCACAAGCTGCTGTTTGAGGTCAGATTATGTAACTCTGTATGTCACTGTGCTTTAGTTCAGGCCAGTAATTGTGAACATATAATTTCATCGCCTCATAATTGTGCATCTTGTAAAAATGAAATAAAATAAAAATCTTAATTTTATATAATTGTTTCACAAGAAAAAATGCCAAAAATGTTCCTGCTTCTCAAATATGCGGATTTGCTGCTTTTCTTTATGTTACATCACTGTGAATTGAATATCTCGGGGTTTGGGACTGTTGGTCGGACGAAACAAGACATTTGAAGAAGTTCCCTTAGGCTTCCGCTAATGACAGTAAAATTGGTGTATTTTCTTACCAGAAAAACATTACTGGCATGTCCTGTTTGGCTTGATGTGTATGTGGGTTCAAGTCAACAACAACAACAGTCAGGAGCCCAAATGAACAGTGAAACATGTTTTTCTTGCTGTAATCATTCCTCCTGTTCATACTGACCATTAGAAGATCCCTTCATAATGCGAAAATGTATTTAAAAGTTTATCTTAAGCTAATATGAAGCTTCAGCTGTCCGAATGAATCAAATCAAGTAAATATCTTTCAGCGTTACGTGTTGAAAGATATTTACGTATTAAATGTCTTTTTAGTGCCAGAGTTCCTCTTTTTGTTACTGTACTTCCCCTGCAGCTCAACAGGGAAACACTGTCCAATATACAGTAACTTCTGTGGTAAGCAATTTCTCATGAGAAAGATATGATATTGGCTCATGTTGACTATTCTCATGTCACATCATTCTATGTCAGAGAGCTAACTGCCTGTAAATGTACTCTAATGCATACAGAGGATGCTGGCTGAACCTGAGTTTCATGCAGAAAGATGTTGAAGTTCCACAGAACGATGAATTCGACAGATTATCTACAGGATTTTTTATGTTAAACAGTCACTAAACCTGTACTGTACACATGTATCTTCACTTTTAATATAGGGCTTTGATCTTAGTAGGTCGATTAAGAATGAAGGTCTCATCACACAGGTCAGCATTAGTTTGGCATTAGATTTTACATATCAAAAGTCCTGATTCAGTTGCTGAACTTTTTGACTCAAAGAGAAATGAATAAAAATCACCATGAAATTAAAACCTTTCAATTACACATTTAAGACTTTTAAGTTCTGCAAACACTCTGATTATGATCATTTATAGATCTACAGTAAGATCTATTAATCAAGAAGGCGTCTCTGTATGTGTTTTAACAAAAAACAACGAATTTGTAGACTGTGAAAGAAAATTGAATAGTAGGTTATCATTTTATAAATCTTTTATATAAATGTTACAAATGTTTTTAAACTAAGGGGTTTGTTATCAGCTGAATATGATGTAATGTCATTGTCATTTTAAGTATACATGTTGGTGAAGAAATCCTACTCCTAAGCTAGTTGAACTCTTGAACCTGTTTCTATCTGAGGATTGCTCACTGACCTCTGGGGTTAGCTAGAGATATCTTTGTCTTAAGCCTACTGTTTTAGAGACTGTGTGGATCATGAGACACCTAGACAAGCTTAAGTTGAAGGATGTCCATGTTTGAAGGTACTGATTGACCATGACGTCTCTGTTAGATTGTATATCGTGTATATATATATATATATATATATATATATATATATATATATATATATATATATATATATATATATATGTCATCACACTTGTTTGTAAGAAGGTGTAACGGTTTGTGGAAGTGTCCATTTAGGGACCAGGTATAAAGCTGTCTAGTTTGGGTTCACAATCTTTAGAGAAAGGGCTGGCTTTAGGGAAAAGGCCAGCTGAACAACATGCTTTCTCGCCAAAAAAACAAGATGATTGTATTTTTGTTTGTGTTTGGACATTTGTATGATTGTTACTGATGGTGTGATGGATTGTACAGTGTCTACAACTGCTTCAACAAGTAATAATGTTTTCTTTATGTCTCTGTGTGGTTCTTGAGCAACAATGAAAAATTTCCACAAGACAAAAGACTTTTTGCATTGAACTGGCAAATTGTTTTTTGCTCACACTTACCTTTCAGTTTGCCTTTGTCACTGTAATATGTACGAGTCCAATTTGCTCAAGTTTGGCTATATGTGATAATGTGAAGTATCACGTCTTTAACACTGGACTAGACTGTGTTGCGGATACTACAGATGACTCTAAATGACTGTAAAGATTCTATGAACTCACCTTTGTTGAAAACGTAGGTTTTACTCAATGTCACATTTAGGGTAGGGTTGTAGATGATGCAGGTCACGTTTTGATATTGACCTCCATTGAATCCTATAGTGCTGCTGACATTGTAGAGATGGTCCTCAGCATCCTGCACTGCTTTAGTGTGTTCATTCCTCGGGTCTGACCAGTGTTTAGAGTCGTTGAAAAGGTGTTGGAGTCTCCAGGAGACCAGCGGTTCAGGGAATCCCCTTTGGACAGTGCAGACGGCTTTCATGTCTTTCTCATTTACCTCGAGGCTGACGGTCTTGTAAGGAACTGTGAATAACAGAGTGAAGATCACCAAAAAAATATCACTGATGTTAGAATATCCCCTTATTTACTGTCTAACTATAAGTCAGATGGGAAGATACCACCACCACTTTTACTTCCACAGTCCTCCTTTTGTGCAAAAATGTATTTAAAAGTTTAATGTGAAGCTTCTAATTAGCTTCAGATAGTCAAATCAAGTAGATATATTTTTAATGTTACAGTCTTTTTAGTGCCAGAGTCCCTCTTTTTGTTACTATACTCCCTCTTTGCTTCTGCCACAGCGGTTGCTAGTCTTCCTGGGGTCCACGCCCTCAAAATACTTCAGAAAACAAGATACATGTAAGAGTAACTTATTAAACAACAACCAAATGGGGTGTACCTGATAATATGACTTTATAAATATGAGTATGCTATAATTAAATCTAACTCCTCCAGGGAACCAGGACAGTTTGTTGTCAGTTTCAGTAATGCTGGTGTGGTCATTTTCACAGTCATTTTGTGAAATGTATTTAAAAGTTGATGTGAAGCTTATATGAGGCTTCAGCAGTTTGAGTTAGTCATATCAAGTGGATATCCGCCACATTTACGTCTTTTTTAGCATCAACTTCCCTCTTTGTGTTTCCTTGGACAGTGTTTCCCTAAAAACTAAAAAGACTGTAACGTTGAAAGATATCTACTTGATTTGACTCATTTGGACAATTGAAGCTTCGTATTAGCTTCAGATAAACTTTTAAATACATTTTTGCACAGAAGGGGGACTGTGGATTTTGTCATTTGTGTAAA
Source organism: Thunnus albacares (assembly GCF_914725855.1). Taxonomy (NCBI): domain Eukaryota; kingdom Metazoa; phylum Chordata; class Actinopteri; order Scombriformes; family Scombridae; genus Thunnus; species Thunnus albacares. Next base: position 30,181,820 of record NC_058116.1, read on the forward strand.
AAAGACAATATGGAGAGCAGGAATAACTAAATCTATAGCAGGAAATAAAACAGCAGTCTGGTGACCAAATGAACACTGAAACATGAGTCACTGACAAAATCATTGATGATCATTGATGCTAGGAAATCAGCTTTCAAATAAATTTTTTCCTCAAAATGAGGACTGTGGATTTTGTCCCCTACCACTTACATTATAAATGCATTATGAAGGGATTTTCTGACGGTCAGTATGAGCAGGTGGAGTGATAACTGTGGGGGAAGTGGTGGCGGCATCTTGCCACCTGACTTTCAGTTAGAGTAAATAAAGGGACTTTCCTTGCATCAGTGATATTTTTTCAGTGACCTTTACTCTATTATTCACATGTTTTAATGTTCATTTGGGCAACTGACTGTTTTTTTTTAATACAGACTTGAAAATTGTGTCCTTTAATGCCTGGACACATGTAAAAAGGTATTGATCTTCCTTTAATTAGTCTTTAGAGGTGCTGGTGGGCAGATTGTGTTACCTTTAGACAGATCCAGGCTAGCTGTTTCCCTCTGTTTGCTGTCTTTATGCTAAGCTAAGCTAACTGCCTGCTGGCTGCAACTTAAGATAAGATTGAACTTTATTGATCCCTGGAGGGAAATTTAGCATGACAGCAACACAAGAAGAAACCAGAGGTAGACAGGACTGGCAGATACGAGAGTGCTATTGACCTTCCCATCTGTCTGACTATACATTTAAAGAAAAGGTAAATCTCCATCCTTACCTGCAACATTTAAAGTGATCGGGCAGATATTTAGAGAGTGTTCCCATTTCCCTGCGCTATTTAAAACTGAAGCAAAAGCTCTGATAGTTCTTTTCCCATCTTCCAGTGTTAGGTTTTTAACTGTGACTGAAATATTCCCTCTTGTCATGTCCTCGGGGAAGGCTGTGACCCTGTCTCGATAAAGTTCCGTTACATACTCTGACATCTCCTTCCCTTTGTTAAAAGAGTACAAAACATCATTTCTGTCATCCTGCCAGTGAAAGCGCAGATCCTTTAAGTCAATGGAGGTGCTCATCAGGGTACATGGAAGGACAGTTGACTCGCCAGCAGTAGTGTTGACATTTAGCACCACTGTTGCATCACACACTTCATAAAAACACAGAAAATACAAATGTTAGAAGGACTCTCAAACAGTTCCTGTCTCAATCACACTCTGACACAACACTGGACACCATAACCGGTGCAAAATTAGTGTTTACTTTCACATTCTATGCTCATTTAATAAGAAATATTTCAGCTCAAAACCCAATTTCAAAATCTCTCAGAGATAAACAAGTACAAATGAAGAAATTCAAGAGTACAGAAAACTTACCAAACAGGTGACAGTATGCCACCAGTGTTATGAACATCCGTGAGAGGATGAGCTTATGTGCCTCACGCATCATAGAGGAGAACAGTTTGACTAATTTTAGAATCTAAACATCCAGCCTGATTCTTATCACATCTACTAACGATTTCAAAGTTGGATGTCTGTTTAAAATAGTCCATGCGCACAATCAGAGTGCTATTTCCTCTTCTGACAGAAACAACTGAGCAGCTCCAACCTTGTTGTTGTGGCATTCGTCTTGTAAAATCATTCATGTGACCCAAAGAGGAGAAGCAAGCGTGGCTCCAGCGTTCCTCACCGAAGTATAACAAGCAGTCAGATAGTAGTTGCCTTTTGGACCAGAGGCGCAGGGACAATGAAGAGCGATAGAAATCCTACATGTAAAATGATGAGCTTCAACTGTGCTGCTGAGGGTAGTTTGACGAGGAAGAAAAAAAGCACGTGGTCAACACACTGCAATGACGTCATGGTTTTTTTTTTCCGTTTTTTTTTAATTGTATCACTTCTCATTTGCAGAGGAGGCTGAAGGTTTCTGGGAACCCTCTGATGATACACTTGATTCCAGGAAGTGTTTGTTATGAATGCATGCGTGATACCAAAAATAGGCACAATGGTCACAAAGCCTAAAGAAGATGTCTGTGGTTACCTTTACAGGCAACTTCTCTGATCAATGTACTCTTAATAATCTAAATATTTCTTGTAATTTTCTGAAACGGCTGCAGTTTCAGAGAATCCTCCTTCTTCTTCATATTAGTCTGTGGGAGTTTTTAGGGTTTTTTTGTCTGATTTGTTTATTTGTTACATTGACATTGTGTTTGTCTTCTTGCCCAGCAATGTTCACAATCCAGTTTTGATTCATACAGCTGACTCATATCTGTAGTAGTGTGTATCGTAGTAGTAGTTTTTCATTTTGGTTGTAATAACAATGTCTTATCATGTTTCTTTCATGGCATAATTCATGTAATTCACTGCAACTGTCTGTTAATGTTAAATCATTTACTGAACCGAGCTAAAAGGACGACTGTGCAATAAATAACAATGATTAGAATAAAAATAGAAATGAAAATTAGAAAATTAAATATAAAGGATACAAATTTTCACCATAAAGTTTTCTGCTGGTTCAATCCTGCAACTGAAATTACAGTTATGACATCATATAAAAAGATTGGAAAGTAAACAAAATAGAAATAATAGAATCAATTGACAAGTGTGTCAATGTTTACAATGTGTTGATATAATGGAGTTTCACCACCATCTTGTGGTGATATCTCATATTTCCTCTTTTTAAGATTTAAGCAGTGGTGGAAGAAGTACTCAGATCCTTTACTTAAGTAAAAGTACTAATACAGCAATGTAAGAGTACTCCATTACAAGTATATGTCCTGCATGGTAAATCCTGCTTAAGTAAAAGTACATAAGTATTATGAGCTTGATGTAGTTAAAGTATTGCAGTAAAAGTACATAAGTATTATGAGCTTGATGTAGTTAAAGTATTGCAGTAAAAGTACATAAGTATTATGAGCTTGATGTAGTTAAAGTATTGCAGTAAAAGTAGTGGTTTGGTCCCTCTGACTGATATATTATTATATATGATATCATTAGATTATTAATAGTGAAGCATCAGTGTTAGAGCAGCATGTTACTGTTGTAGCTGCTGGAGGTGGAGCTAGTTTACACTACTTTATATACAGTTAGCTAGTTTAGTCCAGTGGTTCCCAACCTAGGGGTCGGGCCCCTCCAAAGGGTCAGTAGATAAATCTGAGGGGTCGTGAGATGATTAATGGGAGAGGAAAGAAGAAAAAACAAAGTTCTGACACACAAATCTGTTTTCAGTTTTTGGACTTTTTCTCTAATCTTTGATTTTTGTTGAAATATTGGATCAATTGAACATTTATTGAAATGAAAGCATGTGAGAAGTTTAGAGGGAAAAATCACTATTTGGTGGAGCTGTTAACAACTCATAGACATGTGAAATGCGACCCCGACTACACACTGCTTTTTGTAAGACGTCAAAAGACAAAAAGGTTGGAAACCACTGGTTTCATCTTTAACAATGTGTTGTATTTTAAAAGCTTGTTATATTATCCATTGTGTCAAATCTTCATCTGAAAAGTAACTAAAGCTGTCAAATAAATGTAGTGGAGTAGAAAGTACAATATTTCCCTCTGAAATGTAGAAAGTAGCATCACATGGAAAAACTCAAGTAAAAGTACCTCAAACTGTACTTAAGTACAGTACTTGAGTAAATGTATTAAGTTACTTTCCTCCATTGAAAATGACATAAGAAAAGTCACAAAAAACTGAGGAGGATCATGTTACTGAATCTAAATATTCATTACTTCTTTAATAACAATGGCAGATTACAGAGATTTATGAAAGTTATGTTTGTATGGTTATGACAGTTGGTTCAAGTATTTTACATGTGGGTATTTTACACATGCTTTCTAGAAGAGCAGTTTAACCCATTTAGACAAACAAGCCTAACTCAGTGAACTGACATTTGAATTCTGTGTGACAACCTGCAAGTGATTGGGAAAAATGTTATGAATGTAAAAGCAATGTTGCCAGACAGCGATAATTCATATCACATAGTATGATCTTCCTGTCTTGCCGCTGCTCCCTTTGTACATTTAGCTGAGGGAGACTTATCAGTCTCAACTGAGACAACTCTCTCTAGTCTGCTGCAGCACCTTCGGCCTTTATTTACCTTCAGAGTGAGTTTACTGCCTGTATCCCAGACTGGATCCTGCTGCCTGCTATACCTCACGTCACTGAGACAATAAAATTGACCTTGATCTCTCACTTTTTTTTAACAGCAGAGGTGAACTTGCCAAGTGGAGGAACAGCTGCTCGTGTGTGTGAAGTATTTCTAGTAAGTGTCGTCTCATTTCTTAACAGTTGCACTTACATAATGAACTTGATTGAATTGGGATTAATAAGTGACAACACTGAAGGAAACAGCTGGAATGAAGTATCTTAAATTCTTCACCCAGAAGAATTTTCATGTTTTGAAATAAGTATGATCTTGTCTCTTTTTGCATATTATGTGTCAAAAAACTTTTAGTCTGACTGATAATAAAACTTAATGAACATATGAAGTAATGAAACTGGTAATGTGTTTTTGTGACAATATAACATAACTATAATAAAGTATTCATCACAGATCACCAAAAGATCTTTTATCTTTGTTTTCCCAGTACAGACATGTCTTCTTCAAGCCTCTTGATTTTACTTCTGTGTGGTAAGTTCACTGAATCATTTGAAAGCACAGCATAAAAGAGAAGTAGTAGTTTTACCACTACTTATCTTATCAAATGATGTGTCAAAACAGTGATCATTTGTATAGAGCCAGAGGTCAGTGTCATGGAGACTCAGACAACACAGGTCATCCACAACAAGAATTCCTTCAATCAATTTAATTGCTTTTTCTTTAAATTCAGCATTTTTGAAACTCAAACCGGTGCCTGTAGGGAGAGAGGACAAAGAGCTGCAGCAGCAAGGCAGCTGAGAGTCTAAGAGAGACTACAGCCGTGGCTTAAGGAACAGCAGTGTATCGGGCCCAGGTGCATTGAGTGAAGGTAATTAGTCACCTGTAGGGGAGAGACACTGATCAGAGACCATATAAACTCCCAGATGACAACAGGGGTCATCACAGTGTATTTTCGGAGCAGTGGGCTTTTGTTTTCGGGATAACCGGCTGTCGGACTATGAGCTTTCAGTCCAATGGGACATTTTTAACTATTGGAGTTTCGAAATAGTGGGCTGTCGGACCAGTGGTATGACACCTTGCTGTAGGAATTTGTGCACACAAATAGTTTTATGATTTAATGGGGGAATTATGAATTATCATTGCATGCTTCAAATATGAAATTATTCGTCCAGCAACATACCTCACATAAGAGTAGGTATAATAATAGGGAAATAGTCCTTCTTGTTGGCCACACAAGAGATGTCAATTAGAATGATGGATGTTATTGATCTTAATTATGATTTTGCAAGGGTATAGGTCGTTTAAGGTTAAGTGACTGAGATGCAAACACAAGAAAAGACCAACAAGTTCATTTTTAGTTACATACTTTGTATTATTAATTATTCATTTGTCTTATTTATTGGGACCATGTAGAGTGTTAAACATAAATGTTACCATTTGACGTACTGTACCAGAGTTAGTTTATAGCTAATTTTCATCTGCAGTCCCTTCCGCAGGTCACAATTAACATATAACAGCACAATAACAACCTGGCACTAACATACTAAGAGAAAAATACAGAGAACTTTTTTTTCTTTCCAAATTAACACAGAAAACATCAAATCTAAAAAATTAAGGAGCTAAATGCCTGCACAAGTTTAATTAGCAGGACACCCTTCCTGTACAGTATGACATCTGAAGAAAGGATTCTCTTGAAATTCAGCCTCTTATGTGCATGTTTCAGTATATTTTTAGCTTTTAGTTTCTCACTGTTTTGATGAGTCAGGATGACATCATTTCTCCTCTTACTAACAACTCTTACTATATCTCAATCTTTTCTTTTCTAGCACCCATCATGGGTCAGATATCTGTCCCTCTCAATGCCACTGTTGGAGGGTCCATCCTGATTCCATGTTCACTACCAGTGAATTCAACAAGCATCAAATGGTTTTACTGGCAGGAGCATGGGTCTGAAAAACTTTTGTTCCACTGGCATATCAGTGAGAAAACACAACCAGTAGCTGATGAATACAGGAACAGGTGTCAAGTTTTCAATACTGAGTTTAGTTCTGGAAATATTTCTATTAGACTTAACAATGTTAGTGTTGGAGATGACCAGAAAACATTCTTGGCCTTTGTTGGTTTTGATTCTACTAAACGGCTTATACATCAGTGCAAATCCTCTTTGCAGGTCTCAGGTATGGAATAGTAGCTTCTTGCTTTCAAACCAAAATCTATACACATTAAAATACTATAAATATCTCTAGTGTGTAAACCATCATGCTTTCTGACACATCCACAGCTGCCTACCAAGATCTTAACCTGACCATTAACAACACATTAAACAGTGCAACCTGTACGGCACATGGAGGATACCCTAAACCTGAAGTGAAATGGACTGGTCAAAACAAATTCAGCGGTGAACAACTGAAACTGAAGGATGCTCAGACGTCGCATCAGCAGCATCCAACCAAGAAAACCTTCTCTGTCACAAGCACCGTCAGTGTCAAAGAGCTGCAGTCTGTAACCTGCCTCGTGTATAACCCTCACTCCAAACAGCAGATTGAGGACACTGCAGTGATTGATGCTCCTGGTGAGTGATACAGATACAGATAAATAAAGATAATAAGATGCTTCCCTGATGGTATTGCATTATGGATAAGAATCTAAACATCTAAAGTGCCTAAAACTTTTGCACAGTACTGTAATGCTAGTAAACACAATTCACCATTAATAAACTATAATGAAACTTACTTTAAATAAACTATAAGCAGTTTCAGTTTCTAGATTTCTATATTACATAAGTAACTGAAGATTTGGGCAGCTTGTGGAATATTCAGTTGTGGTAATACATAGCAAGCAATTAGTACATCGATCTATCTATCTATCTATCTAATTAACATCAACATGATGTAAATGAGTCAGATTTAGCCAAAAGGCAAATTTTCAGCTGCAGTCCCTGGACAGGTTGATGTTAAACATTAAAAGAAACAAACAATACAAACAAAAAGCAGATATTGACGTGTTCAAAGATGTGTTTATATTATTGCAACATGTTAAAATAATTTGTTACTCTGTTATCTCTCCTAATTTACAGGTGAGGAGCTGCTGAGTATAATATGTGTAGCAATTGGAGTCGTTGCTGCCATATTATTTCTATTTCTTGTGTATTTTGTCTACAGAAAATGTGAGTAACTTCAATTTATTCTCTATTGTGATTGTTATTTGCTATCTTTTTGTTGCTGGATATAAAGATATCATCAACTTGTGAAAAAGCATGAACTCAAATACCACACAGACACCTTGTGTACAAAACAGTTTATGTGCAGATGTACCCACCTTCTGATTCTATCCACAAGAATATCCTATATTCATACTGTCAGTGGTATTGAGCAAAAACATACAACAGTTCGATATAACAAAACAATCAAAGCTGAGTGGTCCACTAAATAGCTTCTTCTGAGCTTTCAACCGCATCTCACATCAGCTAACTGAGTTTGCTCAGGTGTCCTTCAGTGATTGGTCATCACATGTCAATCTTCGGTCATGTGACTATCTCCTAGAAATGACGTTTCTACACTACTAAACTTTTTCCAGTAATGCTGCCATGCTGAACATAATCTCTGCCTGGATTATGTTCACAGAACATCTGAAGATTGAAGTTACATTTAAATACTGCACAACAGGTGTAAACGTTCACATCCTGACTGCTGCGTGTGCTTCAGTTTAGGCAACAAAATCACTTTGTTTAAGATTAAGGAAAGATTTTAGTTTTGGTTAAATGTTATCTGGGGCATATTCTGCTTTTTGTGATTTGCTGACATTTATATTCTGTTATGATGTTGGATGTTGGTCAAAGTTCCAAAACTTGAGGTGAACATATGTAAAAGTGCTCCCTGTGAGACAAAACCCAGGTTTCAGCTGCCCTGGACGCTTCGTTTGCAAAGTTTTTTTTAACTTTCCAGGTGAGATGATGTCAGCTTATATGGTAGTGTACAAATAATGACCTAAATAGTGTAGGTAGCATCCATACGGTACACAAAAAAAGAAGTCTCTCTTCCTGTGAGTGGTTCACATTAACCTGATGGCAAATTCAAAACATACTCATCTCCTACATGAACTGTGACAAACCTTTACATCATGTGATATCATTTAGAGAGGTGTAAAACATCAATAGACCCACAGCTATTTTGTTGTGCCCTCATGACTGAAACATTTACCTTTAATTCCAGGTCAAGATTCAAACCAGAGGCTTCAGCCAGTAGAGAATGAAGAAGACTCAAGACTCTGACAGAAATGCTCCTGTTTCTGAGGACGTTTTACTAGACAATGTGAGGCGGGATCCTGCTTCAGGCAGTGCTTCCAATGAGGACACCACTGCTGCTGCTGTTACTGCTGATAGAGAAGAGAAAACAAACCTATTAAGCGACAGCAAAGAAGATTCAAGTGAGACAAAATCCACAGAAAGTGACAAAGACAAATGAATCAGATCTGGGATCAGAGCTGGTGCAGACAGGGAGGCAACAACAGAAGTTAAAGGGTTATGGCAGGAAACTGCTAACACCTACAGTATGTGCAAAGATTTTCCTTCATACATCAGAGTGGAGAGAAGTTTAAACAGATGTGTGTTGTGTTTGTGTCCCACTCTATGTCCCAAATTACAAAAAGAGTGAAACACATGAACTATCCCTCCCTGCTTAATAGACGGGTTTATGAGGAATGTCACGAGTGTTAAAGGGGGCATATTCTGCTTTTTGTGATTTTCTAACATTCATGTACTGTTATGATGTTGGATGTTAAAAATAGTTAAAGTTCCAAAACTTGAGGTGAACATATGTAAAAATGCTCCCTGTGAGACAAAACCCAGGTTTCAGCTGCCCTGGACGCTTCGTTTGCAAAGTTTTTTTTAACTTTCCAGGTGAGATAATGTCAGCTTGTTGAGCATGTCCATAAACAGCCGTCCGTTCTGTAATCTTTGTTGTTGAGGTCGTTGGTGTTGTTGAAAGTCATATTCTGGATCAGATTCAGGCTTGAATATGATGTTGATGTTGTCTGTCTCTATTATCATGTGACTGAAGTTCCACTCTTAGGACAGATGGTGAGATGCAGTTAAAAGCTCTAAATAGTCAGTGGACCTTTTGAGCTGAGATTATTTGTTACACATACTGTTCCTAAAGGTCAAGAATGAACTTGAATGCTCAAATTTAACAGGTCTGCTTACAATGGTAAGAATGTGTTTATTACTACTGTAGCTCTAAGAACATACCATCATGTTGAAGGCTTGACCACAAAAGGAAATTTAATGTCATCACTTCTCTGCTGTTGGTGTGACACCCCCCACACTGCAGTCATAACCAGAATCAGATTTACAGCTCTTATAAGAAACTATCTCATCCCTGTAAATGACATTATTCATAAAAGTATCAAAGTGGCTTAAAAATAAATTAAAACAGAAGTTAAATATGTATCGTATATGGTAGTGTAAAAAGAATGGACTAAATCCATACTGCACAAAAAAACATGTCTCATTGATCTCATGACATCATCTAGAGAGATGTAAAACATCAATAGACCCACAGCTATTTTGTTGTGCCCTCATGACTGAAATATTTACCTTTAATTCCAGGTCAAGATTCAAACCAGAGGCCTCAGCCAGAAGAGAACGATGAAGACTCAGCTGACGGCAATGCTCCTTACGAGGAGCGTCACATGTGAGATGTGTGCAGGCGGGGGGCAGAAAGTTAACCAGAATGACTGAGAGCTTATGAGAAGATCAACGTTTGATGTTGATTTTGTTCCTTAAACTGCACAAATCAGAGAAGTAATGGATGGAAAATGTTCATTATCTCAAGAAGGGAAAACCTCCCAGTTAGCTCACAGTTCAGGATTAGCTGTTAGCTTCAGAGATCAGGTCAGAGTCCAGGATTTTATGAAGGAGGTGGATGATTTTACACTGAAACTGCAGGAAGAAACATTAAGTTTAAGGTCAGACAGCTCACTCTGTTACTGAGTGTTTATGGATGTTTAGTGTAGTTTCAGTGTGTTTATGTATAAACTGATGGCTTTGGGTGGAAAATGCGTCCTGTTCTTATGTAAAAAATTTTCAGAGAGAAAAATCTGTGAAGAAAGTTGAACATGCTTTCTGGTCATAATCCTGTGTGCCTGATCAATAATACTGATTAAATCCTGTATTACCTGTATACACTGCAGGTCAGTGTTGAGTATAGTATGAGGAAACAGCAGGATTTTTGTTAATGTTATGACTGTGATCAGAATCAGTGCATGCTAATGGTACTGTAATGTCTGTAGATGTCTATCTTACAGACATAAATAATAAACTGAGCCGACAGGATCTTCTGGTCCTAACTTTCATTCATTACAGTTACTTTACTGACATTACTTTGTTTTTCATGCTAACGTTTATTATTTGTTTATGCTAACGTTACTTATCTTCTTGCTGATGTGACTTTCTTGTTTTTATGCTAGTATGACCTTATTGTTTCTATGCTAACATTACTTTTGTGAAGGCAGCTTCTGTGCTTTTAACCCATGTTGATGATTTTGGACACATTCAATGTATTTTGTCTGTGTAGTCTGTGTTAGTGTTATCACTGCTACTAGCTGCCATTTTTTTCCCCTTAGGTACAACATTTTCACTGTAAATAACAAATATTACATCAAAGACATTACATCAGTTGTTCAAGGTGCTGTTTCTAACTCGAGTGTGTGTCATATTTTAGCTAGCCGAAGCTGACAAAGGTCTATGGTATGATGAAAAAATGTCCAAGCTAGTGTTAAAGGTCTCACTTAGAATGCCCGAGACACACTTCACCCAAACCTACCTCTGAAATAATTTTCTGTAAAAACTCAATGAAAATGGACAATTAACTAAAAAAACATGATTGAAAATACTGTAAGTTCAACTGTTACTAAACTTTTGTGCAAGTTAACACTCCTTCTTAGATCAGCAGGAAGCCAGTGGCCTGCAAAGCAAGCTGTGGTTTCTTGACAGACAAATACATACATCTCTGATCTGTGTCTGTGAAGTTTGGGAAATAACTATATGTTCTGTACAGTGTAAACAAAAATAGTTTGCTGATGTTCTGGTTGGTTACCATATATGGAGTTTAAGATGTAGATGCTTGAAAACAAATGATATAAAAGTGGAGGCCAGAGAGGTCTCAGGGCTTTTTATGCCCTTTTTGCTTTTTGACTTCTTTAAATCCTAGAGAGAGTTTTCTTCTTTTTAACTTTTATATTCAAGTTTTTGTATTTTACTTTTTACATTTTGTAATACTAGTTTTTGTAAAGCACTAATGAAACTGGTTTGTATTTTCATACACTCCAACCAAAGTTCCTGGCTTGTGCTCATCTCTGAGGTCTTCTGGTTAGCCCTTTAAGGTAAGCAAGATGCCCCCTGAGATACGGCTGACATTAGATCTAAATTTATTTATAGTGAAAAATTATAATGGAAATTGTTAAGGATAAACATGTAATGTTTATTAATTAACAGTTTTGGACAAATTGAAATTGACCTGCTGCACCTGTAATAGAAGTATAATTTCAGTATAGAACCTGTAATAAGCATATCTGATTGAAAGGTGTATGTGTTGTCGGGGCACTGAAGCTGCACTATAAAACTGGACGAGTGCCCTCAGCCGACAGAGTGGACCTCCTCTAGAGATAGCCTGTTAAAGGGTCATCTTGGACTACTTTCAAACCTCCAACACCTGTTTACACCCTCATATTTTCATTGTAATCCAGCTGTCAGGCTTTCCTGACTAAATATGAAATAAGTCATTTAAAAAATGTTCTCTGCTGAATTTAACTAATATGCTTCCTTTTATAAATTTGTACAGAGGAATGAAAATATGGAACGATTTGTCATCAGACATTAACAAGTAAAACTTTTTAAAACAGAATATGTGACTATATGATCGTTAAGGGGGGATTTCTTTGTCATCTTATTCTTAGTCACTGCTGTTTTCAGTGGTGAAACTACCGTTTCTGAGCTGTATCAAATGTTTTTTACTGACTATGTAGATATAGTGTGGGTAGTGATGTTATTGCTGCAAGGAGGTGACCCTCTCGCTCTGCAGGGAGAACTCCAACATGACAGCGTTTAGCTGGGGTCTCGTGAGTAACTAACCCTAACCCTGCTCTTAAAAGAGAGTGTCTTTTACACCCTGGCTCTATACCAGAAATTAGATGACGTTCAGCTGATGACATTCATAAACTTGAGGCTTGTCTGATGTAGTTGTGTGATAAAAATAAGTGAGGTGCATGCCAACTGTCTGAACATTAAAAACAGGTCTGTATTAATCAGATGCTGTCTGAGTTTTATGACATAATATCTTCATTTTGATTTAACTCCCTTTTGAGTTTCACTTGAGGTAATAGCTCACTTCCACACATGTAAAATTAATACACAAACTCATAATGAATGTCAGACTTCACTGATGGGACTTGAGATTTCCCTCTTTGCTGACCCATGAGAATGTCTCCTGGAGCACCCAACAATGTCTTCTCAAACACAAACACACAAGCAGGTGAATGTAAAACAATCGGTCTGCAATGCCTCATCTGAAATGAAATGAGGGAGATCTGGCCATGACCTCTATCATGACATTGTTCTCTCCTGACTAAATCCCTAACGACAGGACAACAAACATGAGCAGCCAGACAAATTAGCCAGATTATCTAAACCACTTCATTTGATGTTAAAACTGAAAGCAAATACACCTGTAATGTTGCAAATAATTCCTAAATGCACAGGAAAAGTGTGAGTGTGAATGAGAGTTCTGGATTTCTCAATAAAACTAACAAAAACCTCTTAAATCGGATACGTATAAATAATGAAACTATCACCTCTACTTATTTCCCAAGCTTTCAACCGTCATTTCTCATCTATTCTGTGGTTCCCAACACTTTAATTCTTCTGATATGGCTGGCTCTTTAAACTGCACTACCTCTAACGGTTCTTTTTTCTTTAGAAAAATTCTTCCTATTGATGTCTTTTATGTTATGAATGAGTAAAAAGAGAGTAGTGCTGGTCCAGATGGTTTTAAAGCTAAATTTGTTAAACTTGCAGCTCATGTTCTAATGTATCCCCTTGCTGATTTATTTAATACGTCTTTATCTACTTGTTCAATTCCCCCCATATGGAAATGTGCTAGAGTTACCCCTCTTTTCAAAGGAGGAGATCCACTAGATGTGAATAACTACAGACCAATCTCTATTATCTGTACCATTGCCAAATTTTTTGAGAAACTTATCTTTAATCAATTATATCAGTACATCAATCTGTACAATTCTATCTCCAACCCAATCTGGCTTTAGACCTAATTTCTCCACCACAACAGCCCTGCTAAAATTCACCAATGATGTGTTCTCCTCCTTTGATAAAGGCCTACTTACAGGACCAATTTTTATTGATCTTTCCAAAGCTTTTGATTTGGTTGATCACTACCTCCTCCTTGATAAGCTCTATTCTATTGGTCTATCTTAAAATGCTCTCCTCTGGTTTAATGCCTATCTTGCAAAATTTAATGTCTCATTTAAGACAAAGTAAATAAACTGCTGTAAGTACAAGTCATGGGCAGACAGCATGTCGCTAACAGGGATTTTGAAGGGTAACAATCAAACCAGCATCTAACGAGTCCGAAGTTCCTGTATCACATCATAAGCTTTGTCGTACTTTATATATTTCTGTATACTTAGAAAATACATAGGAAACACGTGTAAATCATGTGATATCTTGTCTGTTTTTGATGAGAACATAAATCTGTTGTCACAATAGAACAATACTATAAATTTGAATTTCAATTTGTTGGTAAAATCACACATCTGAACCAGTCCATGGCATATGGGTATCAGCATCACAGAGAACCTGTCACAGACATCACACATCTCCACCCTAGTAAAAAATGTTCAAAACGACTATATTTCTTAAGGAAACTTAAGAAGGCAAAATTCCCATCTCAAGTTCTTGAAAGAATCCTGACTGGAAACATCACAAATTGGCATGAGATGTGCACGGCCCAAGACAGGAAGGTTCTGCAGCGGGTGATTAAAACCGCCCAGAACATCATCGGTACCCTTCTCCCATCTACCAAGCATCAGTGATATCGGTGAGGTGAGGCTCCTGCACAGAGCCCAAAGGATACTAAAAGACAATACCTAGCCAACCACAGCCTGTTCAACCTGCTGCTGTCTGACAAGAGATACAGAAGTATCCGCTCAATTCATCCTCTGCACTACAATATAACAAATAGTTTATTTATGACTTATTATTTATCAATCCATTTCTTTAATTTCTGTTTTTTGAGTGACTACAAACTACATTTCACTATACAACCTTGTGTTGTAAAATGATAATAAATTAATTTTGAATTTGGTGATAAAACTGAAAGCAAATACACCTGTAATGTTGCAAATAATTCCTAAATGCACAGGAAAACCGTGAGTGTGAATGAAAGTTCTGGATAGTAGAACCAGGATATCTGGAAAACAGTCAGCTTCATTTTCTGCTGCAAGTCAGTTCGGCAAAGGTGTCGTTCTTCAGAAACATGTTTTTTGGTTGTTTGTTTGTTTGGGGTTTTTTTCTCGGTCCTGTTTATTTTTTCAAAAACTTTTATTCATAATCAAGTTAACAGTACAATATAAGATGTCACATGGAGCAGACAGAAGAACATATATAGAAAGCAAAGGATACAAGATTAGTTAAATAAATAAACGTAATAAGAGCAACATTAAGTAAATTGAGTGAATGATGAGTAAATAAATAACCTAAAACAAACACAGAAATATAGTAAAATTACGAATTACACAAACAAATTGTATCTGTTGATTAGTCTGAAGGTTTTACAGCCTTTTTGTTGACAGAAGAGTGAGAAACCTGGTTCAACTATTACTCCAACACAACATGACATCATCTGACAGCGCTGGCCATCACATACATGCAAATGTGCGTTCCTGGCTTTGTAATGTGAACACCGTATTCAACTATTAACTTCATGATCGTAGCAACGTAAGAGAAAACATTTGTGATAATTTGAGTTGTAAAATCCTGTCCTGTCTCTCACCACACAGTGGTTTTAAATACTCATTTAAAACCACTGTGTGGTGTTTTGGCATCTGATAAGCCTTTAAATGCATAAATCTGTAACTCCAACTGGACTTCCTGGATTGATTTCATCACATCTCCACCAACACAGTCACTTGTGCTGTTTTAACATGGAGCAGTTTTCGGACTTATGCAGCCTAACATGGGGGTTTGTTTACAACCCATCTGATTGTCTGACTGCTCTCACATTGGTGAGTACAATGTTATCATAACTTAATTTCAGAGTGACCAAAAATGCAAAAGTCAATCTCACATAATATAACAGAGTGTCTAAAAACAAATGAACCCAGAAAGTCATCAGAATCAGTTTTATTAGCAAAGTTTGCAGCATACAAAGACTGTCTTGGCTTTTGTTTGCACAAGTGTAACAGAAGAATGAAAATAGAACAATAAGTAAGGTAATAATAATAAAAGCAAAGTAATATTAAAATTGAATTAAACATTTTAAACCTGGGGGTGAGACAGTAGAGAGGGGGAAGTACAACATTGATTGTAGTTACAGGAAGAAAGAGACCGACGAAATCATTGACGTCAAATCACTGACATCTGTAGTCAAAAAGGAAGTAAGGTCATATTTAAATTAGGCCAGCCCTCATCCTGTCTGCACTGCCAAGTGTCAAGTCAGGATGTCATTTGCAAGCAATGCTAGAATGATGAAGGTTTTGTCATCTGTCTACCTTCAAGGTAAGATATTATCACCTTGAAATTTGACTTTTAATTCATTTATGCAGATCATCAGAAACATCAATATGAGATTTTATATGTAGCATCATCAGTTAGTCTCACTGAGATCAAGGTGTCTTCAGGTCTTAAATAGAAATGGAACAGATACATAATACACATTTAAATACAGTTAAAAAGAGAGAAAAAAAGATAAAATTGAATAAAACAGCAGAATAAATGTTACAGTGCAGCATGAGATATGAATCAAACTCCAAATTTGAGTGAATAAAAGGCAGCAGCAAACAGAGAAGTGTCATGGATGAGGACAGGACAGACAAGTGGAGGACCAAAATGCAGACACTCAAGCCAGGCAGGTGAAACGAGAAGAAAATTTAATACAAAAAAGCAAAAAACACAGGTAGCAACGAGAGGCGGTCCACAACAGGTAACCAGGGGGGCAAAGCAGGCAGGAAATAAATAGGCAAACAGGATCAGGATGGCTGAACCATGAGAGTTTATAGAAGCAACATTGATAACAAAAGAAATGGACCAATATAAGTACAGAGGAGCTGATGAGGGAATGAGAAGCAGGGAATGAATTACTGAGTGGAAACAGGTGCATAAATGTGAAGAAGAGGGAGGGCATCTGGTGGACAAGTTGAGAACGGCAGGTCTGGGAAGTTGAAAGAGAGAACATGGCCAGGGAGAAGAAATGCAGAGAACTGGGGATGAGAGACTGGCTGCAGAGAGGGACTGAGGAGCAGACCGTGACAGAAAGTCTTTATCCTTGATTTAAAAGAACTGAGAGATGCAGCAGACCTGCAGTTTTCTGGGAGTTTGATCCACATATGTTGTGCACAGAAACTGAAAGCTGCTTCTCAATGTTTAGTTTTGACTCTGTGGACAGAAAGTGAGAAGAGAAAGAGCCTTAAATTAAAAGTTTAAATTAATCTATCGGGATGAGACTTTCATGTTTTAAAGTGATTTTGTAATTCCTTCCATTTATATGGTGCAAAGAACTGGAAGGCTAAATTATTGGTCGGGTATCAAGAACTAGCCGGTCCTCAGATCTTCTCTGATGAACACTTTAAAGCAAGCCTTTATGGGGCCCTAAGCAGAATTTGATTTGGGGGCCCCCCACTGCCTTGGTGCCGCCAATACTATTGACTATTGTCAATACTTGATCATTCTCACACCTACTGTAAATCTAACACACCCATTGTCAGTTCTATTAGTTGTAACTGTGTTGTTTACATCATACCATTGCCAGCCTGGCATGTTTTTACCCTGCTATGGTTTTTAATCGTAACAGGTAGCAAACTCACAAGAGTGGCCTGGTGTTAATTTGTACTTTAATATTCAAAGTGATACAGTACGAAGTGGTATACTTAACATGGTGTTCTGAAAATTAACACAATGAACCAGCAGAAAATGCATTTACTGTAAACAAGTTGACCACTTTAATTGCTTTTGGTTAAAAAAAAAAAAAAATCAACAACAACAACAATCAACTTTACAATTAAAATCAAATAACTTATATAAAAAGTACCTCACTCAGTAAAACTTCCTTCTTATATAAAAAAATAAATGCAAATGTGAAAAACAGACAATATGAAATAAATATTCAAATAATGACATAAAATGAAGAGAGGAACCTGTAACAAGATAACAATAATGGTTCAAGAATGAAATATAAAGCTGAATAATAGTTCAAGTTGCTTTAATTCAGTTTACTCTTCTTATTTCTTCCTCAGTATTCCACTTTCTCCTTAGAATCTGTGTTTTCTGACATTTAATACATCAAAAAACAAAGAAACAAAAACATTTCCAGCTCTCTTGTGGGACATTTTAAGCACTCTTGGGGGCCCTCTGGTGGCGATGGGGGCCCTAAGCAGGCACTTAGTTTGTTTATGCATCTGGTCGCCCTGGATGCAGCTCTACAGTGATGAGTTTGACATTTATCTCCTGTAATGTAACACAAGGCACCTCGGAAAATTGCATTATGTTTTTTTTTAAGGTGGAATGAGCTCAAGACGTGAATGTGCACCTGCTTGTTCATACGCATGAGAGCCTGACTGCAAAAAGTTGACTTTATTGATTATGTACTTGCTGATATAAATAGTTTGCAGGTTCACAGATATCAATCCTTGATTCACTACTTATGGGTCAGTATTAGAACATGAAAATAGAGGTGTAAAACATCAAAACTTCAAAAGAGAGTGTTTTTTACTCCCTGGCTCTGAATATTATTCAGCTTGTTTGTATTTTGGAATAATAAATAAACTTGAGACTTGTGTGATGTAGTTGTGTGATAAAAAAATAGGTACATGCCAACTGTCTGTGTTAATCAGCTGCTGTCTGAGTTTTATGACATCATGTCTTTAACTACCTTTGAGTTTCGCGAATATAAGAGAGTTGCGAAAAACAAATTAACCCAGAAAATCTTCAGAATCACATCTACTATTATTTAAATAGAATAATAGTTGTGAAATGGGATATTAAAACCTGAAATGAAATATTGACTGTACAAAGGAACTATGGACCGTGCTTTGCACAAAGAAATGAAGTGTATGAAATATATGATGGTGACAAGAAAAAAAATGTGATGTGCAATAAATAAATGAAGTAACAGTGGAAGCTGAATGAAAAATGCATTTACATTTACATTGTGCATTCTAAAAAAATTATATATATTTACACTGCACAATGTAGTCCGAAGTCAAAAGATTGTGACATGTAGCACAACAAGCTTTAACCACAGTCTCACATTTGTTTTTGTGCGGTTTAAAAAAAATGCACGTGATTGTTGTGCAGACAGCGGAAGTGCTTTGTGACACATTAAGTACAATATGTACGTCACTGCCTTTGCTCAGTAAAACAGGAGATTTACAGTAAAAAGCTTTGAGGGTAATTTCACAGTTGTAGAAAACAGATGAGAACAACTGAGATGCAACCTTTTAAATATAAAAGCAACAATAAATGCATTCTCAGGCATCTGTGCTTATTTGACTCAGTGTTTTTTCTATTTTCTGTGGTCAGCTGTGACACTGTTTAGCTGAAACAAGCAGCCTTTACAACAACTACAACAGAAACAAGGAAGAGATTAAATAAAGCCATTTTTACTTTTACCTTTCTTGTTTGTTTAGATGTTATTTGAGAACTGAAAGTTTATTCCACTAACTCAGAAATGAAATTGAAAGTGTTATGAGAGGAAACACGTCTGCGCTGCGGTTGAATCAGGATGTAGCAAGTCAATAGTGGTTTAAAACATGACTTTGTTCTTTCCTGACCTGCATATTTCACCCTGTTGTACTGATATAGACAGTAGAATATAACAATAGAAGTAAGATTTTAACTTTTAAATCATTTGATGAAAAAATATTAGACAGTTTATCTTAAAGTGCTTGTTGGTGCATTATTTTGTTGAGGTTCGAGTATTAAGTAAATGTGATGGATAAAAGATTTACACCGTAGTCACCTCAGATCACAGTGAAAGGGGATGTATCATGCACATTTCCAGGTCTGTATTTATTCATGTTTATGGGGCTCTACTGGAATATCTTTGCATGATTTCCAGTTAAAAGCTCCTTATTTATCTTCTACTGGCCCTTTATGCAGCCCCTCAGTTCAGCCTCTGTCTGAAACAGGCCGTTTTAGCTCCTGTCTCTTTAAGGCTCCCTTAACGGCTGACTTCTGGCCACCTGAGAGGCTGTTTCAATGATATAAAACAAACTATGATAGTGGGATTTCACCACCTTTTCTCATTCTTGACTCAATATGTCAAATTCTGAAATATAATCACACATGTTTGAGCCAAAATCTGATCCAAAATATGAGAGAGTGGACAATGTGAACAACACATGGAAAAACCTTAACAACCAAGGCTATGGAACAGGCAGCTGCTTATGGGTATGTGCAACAAGCATCAGCTTGCAGCGTACACACTGGAAGCGTGTCTGCTGCGGCGCTTCTGCCACAGACAGGGAACACGAGAAAGATAGGGCTGCCAGTGGCTGCAAGCGTGAGAGACGCAGCAGTTAAGCAACACACACGCACACGCACTGCTGAGGTTCACGCATCCAGTGTGTCCCAGGCGTAACTGGTGCTTTTACAGCAACGTTTATTAATATGCACAGTCCTTGTTAAAGGATAAGGCTGCGATTTTCTATATTTTTCTTATTGTCAATAAATCCCATGTGCAGATTCAAACCAACAACGAACTAATCTACTAACATGTATTGTGTGTGTATCAAAGCCTGATATCTTATCCCTCTGTGTTGTAGACCTCCGTTATTGTCCGACAGCTATTAAAAATATGTCAATGACCCACATGGTGTTCCTTCACCACAAAGATTACGGTCACCTTAGTTTGTTGTGCTACATATCACAACCCCCTGACTTTAAAATTATTTACATTGCACAATGTAGAACGAAGTCAAGAGGTTGTGATATGTAGCACAACAAGCTAGCAAAGCTCTGTAAACAGAACTACATTCCTGCACATGCTCAAACAAACTAACGTGACCAAACTCTTCATAATGAATGAACATGTCACTCAGTGCAGCGGTGTGACTCACTGATGTGTTTTTAATAGTTTTTGGAACAACAACGGAGGTCTACAGCACAGAGGAATAAGATATATCAGGCCTTGATACACACACAATACTTGTTAGTAGATGAATTTATTGTTGGTTTGGTTCTGCACATTAGATTTGTTAATAATAACAAAAATATAGAAAATTGCAGCCTTATCCTGGACAAAGGTTTCCTTTGTCCATTATTTCCTTGTTTCCTTCTACCTCCCAAGAGATGTTTGCATAGATGGCGGCATGTCGGTATCGGTATAATTATCTCGTCACGGTGTGTCTGTCACTCAGTATTTTTACTTTCATTTTAAAGTTTCTATCTGTGTGACGACATATTGTAAAAATATCTGAATGGAGTTAAACATGTTCTTACAAGCTTGAGTGAGACATGTGATAAACTGCAGGCTTGATGCAAAGTAGTGACGTCTCTGTGTGCAACAGGTAACACAACAAGATGATCTTTGTTTGCATGAATAGCACAACAGTTTTAATACCAAAGAGCAAACAGTGTTTCTGGTTAAGTTTTGCATCTTCACCAAATGAAACGTACAAAACAAAACATCCATGTCTGAGTCAAGAGTATAAACATGAGCTGAAATACAAAAATGTCTTCAAATTTACACCCTATTACACCACTGTTTTCAGGAATAAAAGGTTCACACATACAGTATTATATAGAGTACAGTGTGTATTGGTATGTACCACAGCTGCAACAACCCGTTTATTGATTAATTACCAGAAAATTAATCTGCAAAAGTTTTAAATGGATTAATCGTTTAAGCCATTTTTAATAAAAAATGCAGAATCTTCTCTTGTTCCATCTTCTCTAATGTGAGCATGTAGCTGCATGTGAGCGGCTTTACTGTCTTTTACATGGTAGTAAACAGAAAATCTTTGCTTTCTGAGCTGTTGGTCGAACAAAAACAGATATTTGAAGACGTCGTCTTGGACTCAAGGAAATTTTTTGTATTTTCTGACATTTTATAGACAAAGTGATTTATCGACTAATCAACAAATTTATATGCAGATTAACTGATGATGAAAATAATCATTAGTTGCAGCCCTAGTATGTACAACCCCGACTAGATGCTACATGTTCGTAGCAGGGAAAACTGGGGCCCATGCAGGGAAACAGCCAATATATGTGATAGACCCTTCATCTGGATAAGGGAAAAACTCCCCAAAAAACCCTTTAATGGGGGAAAAAACTGAAGAAACCTCAGGAAGAGCAACAGAGGAAGATCCCTCTTCCATGACAGACAGACATGCAAAAAGATGATGTGTGTACTTGATGTTGTATGACTTTTTGCCTTGGATTTTGCCTCTCAGGCCACATGCTCCATGCATCCTGACAGGAAGAGAGCTGAAGACTGTTTTGAGGGATTAAAAATTGCTCCTCTGCCCTGAAGTGGGTTGGACTGCCTGGGTGCAGGACTGGAAAATGGATGTAATAAAAGGAACTATTTTCATGTTATTTTCGTTGTAAAATGAGTTGAGCAAGACATGTAAAAGAGAACAGAGACTACATAGGCAACACCGATTCTGCCCTCTTGTCCTGACTGCACAACAAACACTTCCACATTTGTGTCGGTAATCTCCCAGCAAGGACGTCTGGCAGTTTATGTCCTATAGTTTCTTTTTCAAGGCCGCGCTCTGTGAAGAGCCCTGGTCTTCATGAGAGAGGGTGTATAAGTGTCATGGAGGCTTGTTTTGCTCCCAACACAACAACCAACCTGAAAATCCTCTCACACACCCAGTGTGACTATTTGTCTTTAACCTTTATTTGATTCTGGTGAAGATACAGTAGGCATGATAAACACTGGTCCAGTAGGTTTGTGTTTGTGTTTTTCATCCTCCATGAAAAACCAGTCAGTCAGAACAAAGTGGTGCCTTTATTTTGGTTTTCCTGTTCACTTGTAACACTCTCTTTTACATTTTGCTTGAGGCACTAGATTTTGATCATATCTACACATGCTGAATGAACATGTTATGCCAGCTGATGCTTTTGATAAGGTAATATTCACTCTGGGTGTGTGTGTGTGTGTGTGTGATTTGTGTGAGTTTGCATCCTGCTTACCATGAAGAACCTCTAAATTTGATGATGTTATGAGCTTAATCCCTAAATGGTCCAAGCTGGAAAAATCCAATGGAAATTATATGGTTGTTTTGCCTTTTTTTTTTTATTTTTATTTTTACACATAATCAGTCTTTTATTTAAGTATGCACTGACTGATTTTTTTTGTCAACTTGTTTGCAGCAGAAACAAGAAGTGAACAAACCACTGACACATTGTCAGCTTTTAATTTCATATGTTGAAATGGTTCATTTCCACATCCAGCAGTTACAGAGCAACATTATCATTCATGTGGAGTCGTGTTTCTGTCCACCTGGTGAATGTTAGTCCAATATTTACTCTCTTCTAGCTCTGTTTTTGCTCTCTACCAACTCCTGAGGGAAATATCTGGCTCTTTAGCTGCTAAATGCTCCACTATGTTCACCAGCTAGTCTACAGCTAACTGTGTCTGTTTGCTGTTTGGTGCTGAGCAGGTAGTGTACAGTGGCTTTTTAAAACTTTTTCTCCTGCATCATTTTTTTCGGCTATGTTTAAAAATGGGCATTTCCACATACATAAAGACCTGTCACATCTGCCAATTGACAGAAAAACCAAATCATGCTTTTACACCCGCGCTGTTGCAACCCATTCCAGCAGTAAATCAGCCATTTGAACACGTCATAATTGACTGTGTTGGTCCGCTGCCTCGTTCAAAGTCTGGCTGTAGCTACTTCCTGACGGTAATGTGTCACTCGACTAGATATCCAGCTGCATATCCTCTGTGTGCAATGTCTGCCAGATCAGCAGTAAGGCTCTCAGTCAGTTAATCTCTGTGTTTGGGGTCTTTAACAGCTCCAGATCAAACATAAGTCTTCAATTTATCATCCTCAGAGTCATGGTGCACTAGAGTCATTTCACCAGCATTTGAAATTTTTGATTTGCACTTATTGTACTGAGCTAAAAGCTGAGTGGGAGGAGGGGCTGCCTTGGCTTTTATTGTCAGCTAGAGAGGTTTTACAAGAAAGCACCAGGTTCAGACCCAATGATCTTGTGTTTGAGTACACAGTGCATAGCTTTTGGCCATTGTACAGGATTAAAAATCTGTCAAAATCTGTCATAGAGTTACTGAAACCATATCATGTTTAAGTTTCTCGCACGACTGAAGCATCATTAACAGTAACAACAGAATAATATGACTTCCTGTAAATAGGGAAGTAAAACTACTGCAAATTCCCTTCCAATGAGGACACAGTGTCTTTTGGACTTTTTCTCTAATCTTTGATTTTTGCTGAAATACTGGATCATTTGAACATTTATTGAAATGAAAGCATGTGAGAAGTTTAGAGGGAAAAATCACTATTTGGTGGAGCTGTTAACAACTCATAGACATGTGAAATGTGACCCCGACTACACACTGCTTTTTGTAAGACGTCAAAAGACAAAAAGGTTGGAAAACACTGGTTTCATCTTTAACAATGTGTTGTATTTTAAAAGCTTGTTATATTATCCATTGTGTCAAATCTTCATCTGAAAAGTAACTAAAGCTGTCAAATAAATGTAGTGGAGTAGAAAGTACAATATTTCCCTCTGAAATGTAGAAAGTAGCATCACATGGAAATACTCAAGTAAAAGTACTTCAAACTGTACTTAAGTACAGTACTTGAGTAAATGTACTAAGGTACTTTCCTCCATTGAAAATGACATGAGAAAAGTCACAAAAAACTGAGGAGGAACATGTTACTGAATCTAAATATTCATCAGTTCTTTAATAACAATGGCAGATTACAGAGATTTATGAAAGTTATGTTTGTATGGTTGTGACAGTTGGTTCAAGTATTTTACATGTGGGTATTTTAAACATGCTTTCTAGAAGAGCAGTTTAACCCATTTAGACAAACAAGCCTAACTCAGTGAACTGACATTTGAATTCTGTGTGACAACCTGCAAGTGATTGGGAAAAATGTTATGAATGTAAAAGCAATGTTGCCAGACAGCGATAATTCATATCACATAGTATGATCTTCCTGTCTTGCCGCTGCTCCCTTTGTACATTTAGCTGAGGGAGACTTATCAGTCTCAACTGAGACAACTCCCTCTAGTCTGCTGCAGCACCTTCGGCCTTTATTTACCTTCAGAATGAGTTTACTGCCTGTATCCCAGACTGGATCCTGCTGCCTGCTATACCTCACGTCACTGAGACAATAAAAGTGACCTTGACCTCGTGATACCTCGTCAACAAACACAAACCGAGAGAACAGATCAGTGTTTTGTTAAATTCACTATGAGAGAGCCAGAGGCAGCCGGCCACCTGGAGCAGCAGATGTGCATGTTTGTATGAATGACAGACAAAATCTTAGAGGATACATGACATCTCCTGTATCATCACTTTCAGCTCCTGCCTTCCACATACCATACATCAGTTAATGAACGGACATGACAATATTGCTTTGAATCTCATGTACCTGGTGCTTCTTAAATTGGTCTTGAGTTAATTTAAATTATATATATATATATATATATATATATATATATATATATATATATATATATATATATATATATATTTAATATTTCAAATCATTTTACACAGTTCAGAGTGTAAAATGTCTTTTACTAACATATGATTTGTATGATGTGATGTATCTGATGTTGACTGTCATGCAAGCTGAAGACAAAAACAACAAAAGTGGATAATAAAGTTGTTTTGATTTTGATTTTTGTACTGTAACTATTAATATCAGTTTACAGGACTGTCATGACTCAGAATGGCTGATATAGCAGCATTCAACTTCTTGTGCATGTTGTAATAACTCACAATTTTTACACATTGTGCAAGAACAAAAATTCTGATAAATTAATTCATTATATCGCCCAGATCTAGTACCCTATTGTAAAGTGTTACTATGTTTTAAAGTCACATTACATGACAGAATTGATCTGATAATGAAAGCTCTTATTCAGAGTAAATTGCAGAAAGCATTCAAGTGTGTGTGTGTGTGTGTGTGTGTGTGTGTGTGTGTGTGTGTGTGTGTGTGCGTGTGCCTCTGCATGACCTGATTTGTGAGTTACACCCAATCGGATGGCAAAAAGGAAGGAGGAGCCACTGGGCTGCTGCAAGTAGTTTCACTATCTCTCACTTTTTTTTAACAGTAGAGGTGAACTTGCCAAGTGGAGGAACAGCTGCTTGCTCGAGTGTGTGAAGTATTTCTGGTAAGTGTCGTCTCATTTCTTAAAAGTTGCACTTTCATAATGATGATGTTATGAGCTTAATCCCTAAATGGTCCAAGCTGGAAAAATCTAATGGAAATTATATGGTTGTTTTGCCTTTTTTTTTTTTTTTTTTTTTACACATAATCAGTCTTTTATTTAAGTATGCACTGACTGATTTTTTTTGTCAACTTGTTTGCAGCAGAAACAAGAAGTGAACAAACCACTGACACATTGTCAGCTTTTAATTTCATATGTTGAAATGGTTCATTTCCACATCCAGCAGTTACAGAGCAACATTATCATTCATGTGGAGTCGTGTTTCTGTCCACCTGGTGAATGTTAGTCCAATATTTACTCTCTTTTAGCTCTGTTTTTACTCTCTACCAACTCCTGAGGGAAATATCTGGCTCTTTAGCTGCTAAATGCTCCACTATGTTCACCAGCTAGTCTACAGCTAACTGTGTCTGTTTGCTGTTTGGTGCTGAGCAGGTAGTGTACAGTGGCTTTTTAAAACTTTTTCTCCTGCATCATTTTTTTCGGCTACGTTTAAAAATGGGCATTTCCACATACATAAAGACCTGTCACATCTGCCAATTGACAGAAAAACCAAATCATGCTTTTACACCCGCGCTGTTGCAACCCATTCCAGCAGTAAATCAGCCATTTGAACACGTCATAATTGACTGTGTTGGTCCGCTGCCTCGTTCAAAGTCTGGCTGTAGCTACTTCCTAACGGTAACGTGTCACTCGACTAGATATCCAGCTGCATATCCTCTGTGTGCAATGTCTGCCAGATCAGCAGTAAGGCTCTCAGTCAGTTAATCTCTGTGTTTGGGGTCTTTAACAGCTCCAGATCAAACATAAGTCTTCAATTTATCATCCTCAGAGTCATGGTGCACTAGAGTCATTTCACCAGCATTTGAAATTTTTGATTTGCACTTATTGTACTGAGCTAAAAGCTGAGTGGGAGGAGGGGCTGCCTTGGCTTTTATTGTCAGCTAGAGAGGTTTTACAAGAAAGCACCAGGTTCAGACCCAATGATCTTGTGTTTGAGTACACAGTGCATAGCTTTTGGCCATTGTACAGGATCAAAAATCTGTCAAAATCTGTCATAGAGTTACTGAAACCACATCATGTTCAAGTTTCTCACACGACTGAAGCATCATTAACAATAACAACAGAATAATATGACTTCCTGTAAATAGGGAAGTAAAACTACTGTAAATTCCCTTCAGGCCAATGAGGACACAGTGTCTTTTGGACTTTTTCTCTAATCTTTGATTTTTGCTGAAATATTGGATCATTTGAACATTTATTGAAATGAAAGCATGTGAGAAGTTTAGAGGGAAAAATCACTATTTGGTGGAGCTGTTAACAACTCATAGACATGTGAAATGTGACCCCGACTACACACTGCTTTTTGTAAGACGTCAAAAGCCAAAAAGGTTGGAAACCACTGGTTTCATCTTTAACAATGTGTTGTATTTTAAAAGCTTGTTATATTATCCATTGTGTCAAATCTTCATCTGAAAAGTAACTAAAGCTGTCAAATAAATGTAGTGGAGTAGAAAGTACAATATTTCCCGCTTCTTAAATTGGTCTTGAGTTAATTTAAATTATATATATATATATATATATATATATATATATATATATATATATATATATATATATATTTAATATTTCAAATCATTTTACACAGTTCAGAGTGTAAAATGTCTTTTACTAACATATGATTTGTATGATGTGATGTATCTGATGTTGACTGTCATGCAAGCTGAAGACAAAAACAACAAAAGTGGACAATAAAGTTGTTTTGATTTTGATTTTTGTACTGTAACTATTAATATCAATTTACAGGACTGTCAGGACTCAGAATGGCTGATATAGCAGTGTTCAACTTCTTGTGCATGTTGTAATAACTCACAATTTTTACACATTGTGCAAGAACAAAAATTCTGATAAATTAATTCATTATATCGCCCAGATCTAGTGCCCTATTGTAAAGTGTTACTATGTTTTAAAGTAACATTACATGACAGAATTGATCTGATAATGAAAGCTCTTATTCACAGTAAATTGCAGAAAGCATTCAAGTGTGTGTGTGTGTGTGTATGTATGTGTGCCTCTGCATGACCTGATTTGTGAGTTACACCCAATTGGTTGGCAAAAAGGAAGGAGGGGCCACTGGGCTGCTGCAAGTAGTTTCACTATCTCTCACTTTTTTTTAACAGCAGAGGTGAACTTGACAAGTGGAGGAACAGCTGCTCGTGTGTGCGTGTGTGAAGTATTTCTAGTAAGTGTCGTCTCATTTCTTGAAAGTTGCACTTTCATAATGAACTTGATTGAATTGGGATTAATAAGTGACAACACTGAAGGAAACAGCTGGAATGAAGTATCTTAAATTCTTCACTCAGAAGAATTTTCATGTTTTGAAATAAGTATGATCTTGTCTCTTTTTGCATATTATGTGTCAAAAAACATTTAGTCTGACTGATAATAAAACTTAATGAATATATGAAGTAATGAAACTGGTAATGTGTTTTTGTCACAATATGACACCAAAAGATCTTTTATCTTTGTTTTCCAGTACAGACATGTCTTCTTCAAGCCTCGTGATTTTACTTCTGTGTGGTAAGTTCACTGAATCATTTGAAAGCACAGCATAAAAGGGAAGTGGTAGTTTTACCACTACTTAACTTACCAAATGATGTGTCAAAACAGTGATCATTTGTATAGAGGCAGAGGTCAGTGTCATGGAGACTCAGACAACACAGGTCATCCACAACAAGAATTCCTTCAATCAATTCAATTGCTTTTTCTTTAAATTCAGCATTTTTGAAACTCTCAGCCTTCTCTTACTAAACGAACAATTTCTGGCGCTAGGGGTCTCTCAATCAAAACAATAACAAAAGACGGCGTTTGATGATGTCATTAAGTAGTACGGGATCATGGGAATTGTTGTCTTCACCATTGCTGTCATTGCAATCAGCTTCTCCTGGTTTGGATTCCTTCAGTGTGTACCGTTCAGGATGTAACATGTAACAGTCTCTATGGGAAAAATGATTAGGAGGGGAACCCAAAATAGCTCCTCCCACTTCGCAACTCTATAACAGCGATCATGTTTTTAGTCTCCAGAGAGTAGTTCAGTGTAAGGCAGACACCACTGAGCATGTGCAGGAACACAGTTCCATTTACAGAGATTCGCTAGCTTGCTGTGCTACATATTACAACCTCTTGACTTTACACTGAAGCTCTTTGAGAAATTAAAGTGTCTGGGTCTGATTGATATGACGAGTATGAATATATGTCTGACACAAAAAATGACGAGATGTGATGGATTCATAGAAGTACATTTGTATTCAGAAGAGGAAATACAACAGAGACGTTCTGAGAGCAGAGACTGAAGGCAACAGCCCACACTAACGTTAGCTTGGTCTTAATTGTAAGCACTGATGTAACTTTGAGCTTAAAACTTGGATTCTTTGCTGCCTCCAGTCATCAACAGCAGTACACAGGATCCAAAGGAAAAAAAGTGGAATTTCTGTTGCGTATGAAATCATGTGGTCTGGATATGTCCACAACCAAGTACAGAGGACTTTTTTTTCTAACACTAACTTACTAACATACAAGTTATAAAGACATGGAAAAGTATTAGTTGTTTACAATACGAACCACACATGCTCAGTCGCGTCTGCCTTACACAGAACTACTCTCCAGGACTGAAAACGTGATCAATTATCAGTCTTAGGAGCCATTTCTAAATGCTGTCTAGTGAAAACATTATTTATCCACATTTGGTGATTTTACATTTTTCAGATAAACATGATGGTCAAAGGATAGATTCACATTTTTTCAAGTATGTCTAAAAACAATAGTCAGGTGCTGTTATGCTCAGCTCAGCTGGAGACCGAAACATGTAAAAAGACACTGAGACCTCTGAGTTACCAAGAAAACAACAAGCTTTATTTTGAAAATAATAAACTGTACTCAAAAGTGCAAAATAAAGCAAACAAATGGGACGGAGATCCCAGACAAAAGGAACAAAAGATGGGGAAGCTACTGAGCTAGCCATGCCATGGGCCGTGGCACCCAGCGCATCCCCCTAAACCATCAAAAGGAAAATATCATCTAAACTTAACCAAAACAAAACTCGATAACTGGACTACTGATGATCTCCAACCCAAAGTAAAATAACAAAACTCAACTGCCAATGATAATACATAGAGCTCCAGCTGGTAGGAACCAAGTGTCCTGTCCAGAGGGAGGGGGGTGGGGTGGGGCTGTTTACCTGGCAGTAAAATACTAAGAGAGAAATACAGAGAATTTTTTTTTGTTTCCAAATTAACACAAAAAGCATCAAATCTAAAACAAATTTAAAAAATAAGGGATGCAAGTTTAATTATCAGGACACCCTTGCTGTACAGTATGACTTCTGGAGAAAGAATTCTCTTGAAATTTAGTCTCTTATGTGCATGTTTCCGTATGTTTTTAGCTCTCAGATTTTCATTGTTTTGATGAATCAGGATGACATCATTTCTCTTGTTTTCTTTTCTAGCACCCATCATGGGTCAGATACTTGTCCCTCTCAATGCCACTGTCGGAGGGTCCGTCCTGATTCCTTGTTCACTACCACTGAATTCAACAAGCATCAAATGGTTTTACTGGCAGCAGGAGCAATCTAACAACATTTTGTTCCACTGGCACATCAGTGAGAAAACACAGACAACAGCCTCTGAATACAGGAAGAGGTGTCAAGGCTTCAATACTGAGTTTAGTTCTGGAAATATTTCTATTAGACTAAACAATGTTAGTGTTGGAGATGACCAGAAAACATTCACGGCCTGTGTTGGTTTTGATTCTACTAAAGGGCTTAAACATCAGTGCAAATCCTCTTTGCAGGTCTCAGGTATGGAATAGTAGCTTCTTGCTTTCAAACCAAAATCTATACACATTAAAATACTATAAATATCTCTAGTGTGTAAACCATCATGCTTTCTGACACACCCACAGCTGCCTACCAAGATCTTGTCCTGACCATTAACAACACATTAAACAGTGCAACCTGTACGGCACATGGAGGATACCCTGAACCTGAAGTGAAATGGACTGGTCAAAACAAATTCAGCGGTGAACAACTGAAACTGAAGGATGCTCAGATGTCCCATCAGCAGCATCCAACCAAGAAAACCTTCTCTGTCACAAGCACCGTCAGTGTCAAAGAGCTGAAGTCTGTAACCTGCCTCGTGTATAACCCTCACTCCAAACAGCAGATTGAGAGCACCGCAGTGATTGATGCTCCTGGTGAGTGATACAGATACAGATAAATAAAGATAATAAGATGCTTCCCTGATGGTATTGCATTATGGATAAGAATCTAAACATCTAAAGTGCCTACAACTTTTGCACAGTACTAGTAAACTACTAGTAAATACAATTCACCATTAATAAACTATAATGAAACTTACTTTAAATAAACTATAAGCAGTTTCAGTTGTTTGATTTCTGTATTACATAAGTAACTGAAGATTTGGGCAGCTTGTGGAATATTCAGTTGTGGTAATACATAGCAAGCAATTAGTACATCCATCTATCCATCTATCTATCTATCTAATTAACATCAACATGATGTAAATGAGTCAGATTTAGCCAAAAGGCAAATTTTCAGCTGCAGTCCCTGGACAGGTTGATGTTAAACATTAAAAGAAACAAACAAGACAAACAAAAGCCAGATATTGACGTGTTCAAAGATGTGTTTATATTATTGCAACATGTTAAAATAATTTGTTACTCTGTTATGTCTCCTAATTTACAGGTGAGGAGCTGCTGAGTATAATAGGTGCAATAATTGGAGTCATTGCTGCTGTATCATTATTATTATTATTTGTGTTTTCTCTACAGAAGACGTGAGTAACTGTTTTTATTTATTCTCTATTATGATTGTTATTTGCTATCTTTTTGTTGCTGGATATAAAGATATCATCAACTTGTGAAAAACCATGAACTCAAATACCACACAGACACCTTGTGTACAAAACAGTTTATGTGCAGATGTACCCACCTTCTGATTCTATCCACAAGAATATCCTGTATTCATACTGTCAGTGGTATTGAGCAAAAACATACAACAGTTCGATATAACAAAACAATCAAAGCTGAGTGGTCCACTAAATAGCTTCTTCTGAGCTTTCAACCACATCTCACATCAGCTAACTGAGTTTGCTCAGGTGTCTTTAAGTGACTGGTCATACATGTGTACAGCCGAGGTGTTTTCTATCTGTGCAGCCGAGGGGCCACCGATGGACTTTTTCTCACTGACAGTCCCGGTGCTTCCTCTGCAGGCTCCACTTCACTCAAGCTGCCCGTCAGACCAGCTGCTTCTTCCCACTTTAACCTGAATAACAAACCGGGGCTCAGTGCTCCGGTTGGATCCACATGGAGAACTGGGGCTAGTGTTAGCTGGGAGGAGTGGAGCGTTAGCCGCAGCATGGCCGGAGGGAAGCACAGCCAGCTAGCCTCTGCTAGCCTCCCAGCTAACGTTAGCCTTGGCTCTCTATGTGGATCGAACCGGAGCACTGAGACCCAGTTTGTCATTCACGTTAAAGTGGGAGGAAGCACCGGGACCGTCAGGGTAAAACAGTCTGTGGAGGGAAGCACCATCAGGGGCGGAGGAGAAGGCAACAAATCCGCCTCTCATAATCGGCAGAAATGGCTGCTGCCAATATTTCATTTTAGAGTTTTTATCGGCCGATACCAATGATGTGCCGATAATATCGTGCATCCCTATTCATAAAAGTATCAAAGTGGTTTAAAAATCAATTAAAACAGAAATTAAATCTGTATCTTATGTGGTAGTGTACAAGGAATAGAATAAATAGTGTAGGTAACATCCATACGACACACACACACACACACACACAAAACGAAACAAGTCTCTCTTCCTGTGTGAGTGGTTCACATTAACATTGACATCATTTAGAGAGCTGTAAAACATCAATAGACCCTCAACTATTTTGTTGTGCCCTCATGACTGAAACATTTACCTTTAATTCCAGGTAAAACAATTGAACTGGAGGCCTTACCAAGTAGTAAACAAAGAAGACTCAGCAGCCGAGGAAGAGAGAATTGCTCCTGTTTCTTCTTCCAACTCATCAGAAGGTGATTTTTCTGAGGGCAACGTTTATTAGACAATCAAGCTTTGTCTTGCCATTTCTCTCTGAGGCGGGATGCTGCTGTAGACGATGCTTCCAATGAGGACACCACCACTGCTGCTGTTACTGCTGATACAGAAGAGAAAACAAACGTATTAAGTGACAGCAACGAAGATTCAGATGAAACAAAATCCACAGAAAGACAAATGGATCAGATCTGGGATCAGAGCTGGTGCAGACAGGGAGGCAACAACAGAAGTTAAAGGACTATGGCAGGAAACTGCTAACACCTACAGTATGTGCAAAGATTTTCCTTCATACATCAGAGTGGAGAGAAGTTTAAACAGAGGTGTGTTGTGCTTTTGTCACACTCCATGTAACACATGAACTATCCCTCCCTGCATAAAGTGGACCTATTATGCATTTCCTTATTTTCAGATATATATATATATGTATGATGTCACAGTGTTGGGTGTTGGATGTTGTTGATGTTCAAATAATGAGGTAAAAGTATGTATAAATTATCCCTGTGAGCAAAAAGCACTGACTGTAGACTGCTCTGAACGCTTATCTTAAATTTTTCTACTTTCAAGAAATGTTGATTTTAATTTAATTTCAAAGAGTATAGATGCACAAGAGACGAAACCATCACATTCATTCAAATTCATCACATCTTATGCCCCCAAAATCGATGAATTTCACATCCAAATCAGAAGTGCAGTAAAAAAAGAATTAAATATAAGTCATCAGTAAAATTACAGTTACAGTATACGAGTGATAACATCATAGTAGAATTACCACTGAAGTTCCACCACTTACAATACCTGATTTAATACCATGGTAAAACCAGGAGTCCCATTCAGGACACACTCCTTTATTTAAAAACTTTTCATAAACATGAACAATTGAACAGAAACTTTGTGTATTTCTTTATGTAAGTATACAGGCTGCATTAGAATAAAAGTTATAAATTAAATACTGGCCTGTGGCCTTCAACTAGAAAGCAAAACAGCCTAATAAACATTTCAAATCAGAGGAACTGTATGAAATGTGATGCTCTAACAACAAATACAGCTGTGTGATTATGTGCTCTCGTTTTGGTTTGCAATCTTGTAGGTATGACTGAAACTTTAAGTGTTTCAGCATTTAAACAGACACACTCTGGCTATATTAGAATAATAACTGAGTTATAGAATGGGATGTTGATACTACTGATAACTAAAAATGCTGGTATTGATTTGGTATCTATTTATCTCTGAGATCTATGTATTGATTTTTGTGACATCCCTAATTTTATCTACCTTGTAATATGGTTATCAAGTTCTTTAGAAGAATGGTTCCCAAACTGGGATCCAAAGACCACTAGAGTTCCTTGAGAGGGCTGCAGGGGTTCCCAGCAAAAGCACAAATAGATTAATTTCACCTTTATTACACTAACTTCCAGGTAATATGTCTTCTTAGTCCTGTAAGGCCTACAGTTGCAAAATTACAACAATCAATTCTAGCAAACCTAAAAAAAAATCTGTAAATGTTTTTTTTTTAAGACCACATTTACATAGTTAATGGGTCCTATTGTTTATCCTTGCAATGCTATTGGATAGTAAATGTGTTTATAGGTCCAATGTTACAATATCACATTTCCCTAAAAACTTACTAAAACGTAAAAAAAAAGAAAGAAAACCCTTTAATTTCTGGATCAGAGGCCTCCTACAACAACATCCAGAGGGTGAAAACACGGTTAGATGGGATTCTTTTGGACAAAATGCTCTCAAACACTGGTTGGTGGTCTATTGTGCATCTATTTTGGAGTCCTTGACATGAACAAGTTTGAGATTGCCTGGTTTCTCAAAATCTCAAGAATGCTGGATTTTTCTAGCTTCCATTTGTGTCCATTGCTCAGTTTTTGCTTCTCTGGGAAGTGGGGCAAAAAGTTATGTTATGTTATGTTATGTTATGTTATGTTATGTTATGTTATGTTATGTTATGTTATGTTTTTTATGTCTTTCTATTTAGGACACTCAGAATTTGTAAATCTGAACCCATGATTTGAAAGTTTTTGTTGTTAATAACTGAAATTCTGAATGAATGTTATATAAATCATTGCTTTGATTTTTTAATAAATAAATATTAGTATCCATATTTATAATATTTTTTCTTTTTTCAACACAGGCCATTTCAGCAGAGGCATTAAATATATGACCATAGAATAGAAAGAATTTTGTTTTACTTTTGTACGGCACATTGTAGGTGGGACGTTTTACTGACATAATGAATGAAGGTCTTGATAATAAGGTAGTCGCCTTTGGTCCAAAATGGCGGAGATGTAGCTTTCACTTCTCATCAATCAAGATTTCCCTCTTTGCCGACCCATGAGAATGTCTCCCAGAGCAACCAACAATGTCTTCTCAAACACAAACACACAAGCAAGTGCACATGAAGTGTAGTGAAGGAGATCTGGCCATGACCTCTATCATGAGTCCTAGTTTTTTGAAATTACTTTCTTCTAGTTTTCCTATTTTTGTATTTTGAAAAAAAAAATTGTTAAATTGAAATCAAGTTGTAAATAAATTACAATTTTTTTGCTTTATACACCTGGTGTTCTCGAGTCTCACTGCTTGGTCCCTGACAACATCACTGAAGAGGAAGACCAGTATGCAACCACATGTGCACATGTGTCCTTCACAATCCATTTGTTCCTGCTCACATCCTTATCCTTGCAGCAGTGTCATCTGTATGTACTTATTTATTTTCAGTGTATCTATATATCTACACTTTGTGAAATATCCTTATTTTGAATTTGTGTTGTATGACCAGTGATTGGCAAACAAAGCCTTGTGTAACTTTAAAGGTTTTTTCCCTCCTGTGGTGTGCAGAGAGAAAGATTTTAAGTTTCAGGGCATTTTAGTGCAAACAGTGACATCTGGTGTTTTGCTGAATGTACATCAACAACCTATACATGTATATACACTCCAGTCTGAGGTCAAAGTTTATATTTTCAATTCCATGTGTTCAGTTTTAGTCTGAAGGCTGCATATTGCTCATCTTGATCTATAGATGTTGTATAGATGTAAATGTATACATTATTGAGTCAATATGCGACAATAAAATAATGCATAATTTGTTGAAGGTCAAATTAAAATTCATTGAAGATCCCTTCCAGGCATGTTTTCACATATATATGGAATCTCAGTTTTATGTAACAATTCTGCTGTTTTTGTATTACCAGGGAGATCAACTGCATCAAAACAAACGCACCTAATGTCTCCCTGAGCTGTATCAGCTTTCCCAGCTTGCAATCATAAGTACTGATGATTAAGCCAACAGTTTAATTATTCTAAAACCAATATTTCTCCCACGCTAATATTCATCATAACATTATTTTATCATATAACCTTTGTTTCCTATTTGGAGTTTTGTTAATAAATTTGCATTTAAATGAGAATTGTTTCATTGCATGAAATTTTGTACAGATATCAAAGATGTCCAGAGACTTTGTTAATAATTTGACTTTCCTCCAGCGTAGAGGCGTCATGCCCCGCAAATATTTGAGATTGGATGACTTGAAAATTGTTAAATATCATTTTCACAATAAAGATTTCAAGGTTTTTATTGTCATTCCAACACATTGTTCATGTAAAGGAACAAAATTAACATTACTCGGATTCCAGTGCTATAAACAATACAGATAAAATCATACAAAGTAAGCAAATGAATGTGCAGAGTAAGCAAATATGTTTTTTTTATGTATATTAACTAAAGTTTCTTTCCTGTGTGTTTTTATTCGTATCGGAGCTCGTAGAGCCGCTCAGCTGTGGCTGGAAGTCATGTAGAATCATTACAGTAGTGTGAGGTTTGAATAACCAATCTCAGTTTACGACATAAAACTTGAATGAACTGGTAAATTACTTCAGAATTTCCCTATTTAAAATGACTTTAGCATCAGTTAATGTAATTAACATCAGTGTTAGCTTGTTGTCCTTTCCTATTAGCAGCTAAATTTGTCAAAACAAATCCGCAGCACTGAAATGTGCCCAACAAAACAGGAGATTTTTTACAAAGAGTCAAGAGCTGTATAGTTGTCAGTAAAAACAGCAGCTACATGTTTGTGAGCTTTCTTTATGTAACGTTAAAGTCCCTTTCACTCAAAAATGTGTTTCTTCTTCATCCTACAGCTGGACGTTTGAGCTTCACTGTGCAGAATGATGTATGTGCAGAGTTTGACACTAAAAGACTGTTTTCAGTCTTCTGGGCTCATTGAAAATCTACTTTTAAGGGGTGGGTCTATGGGCATGATATGTGACATCACAACTAGTTTGGAGCAAACATCAACATTGGCACAGAAAGAAGTAGAACAAGAAAAACATAGAAAACATTCAAGAATACATACAAACAGAGAAAGCATACAGCAACCACCCAGAGCACACACTTGAAGTTATCGAATGTTATGGAAAAAACATTCTAAAAAAGTGGGTTTTTAAATTTTGTTTAAAACAGTCAACAGACTCAGCTGGTCTAATGGGAGAAGGGAGATGATTCCAGTTTGGGTGCCAGGGCAGCAAAAGCACAGTCGCCTTTGGTTTTTAGTTTGGCATGTGATATGGTCAACAGTTTTTGGTTGGCTGACCTAAGTGACCACTCGGTAGAGTGGAAGGGCTTAGTAGCTCAGAAGTGTAGACCAGCGCTAAAACGTGTAGGGCCTTTATAAGTGATTAAAAGAATCTTAAAATGGACCCTGAACTTCACTGGCAGCCAATGCAGTGAAGCTGAAAGGACGGCCAGTCCTAGTTAATAGCTTAGCTGCTGCATTTAGTACGAGCTGAAGACGTGCCAGAACAACAGTCTCCAGTCTTTAGCCATGTCTGTCAGAATCAGAAAGTCCAATGGGATGTGATCAGATCACTCAGGATAAAGGTAAAAGACCTAGCATTGAATAGAGCAGATCAAGCTGGAGTGATGAATTGCACAGACTGTTTATGATTGTAGGTAATATGGATCAAGTTACTACCGTTGGCTGTAGTGAGCAGGGAGGCATTTCTTGGGCCTAAAGTTTGTGATGAGAGGAATCAGTGAGACCGGGGTAATAGATGGGCTACTGTCAGGAGTCTGAACCGCAGGCAAGTATTTAACATTCCTCCTTGGTATAGCTTTAAGATTTACACAGTATGTGGCATTTACAATGACGGGAATATCACCAGTCCAGTTTGGGTAAAGACCATCAAAAGCGTATTTCACTACTATGCTTTTCAGCGTAGTAGTGAAATTGTCAACGATAGGGATTCCCAGTGATCTGCAGTAGCCTTTTACCCAGATGTGAAGATTGAGTACACAGCTGAACTTTACGTCTCCCCAGCAAGGAGAAGACATAGCACCGGAGATGACACATTGAGCCCTTGAGTCCAAGAGAGTGTCGATGAAGCTCATAAAGTCCTTTTTCAGTTTTTCTGACTGTTGTGTTTTGATGTCTTTGGAGCCAACATGAAGAATGACAGTTGAGGCTGAAGGGTATTGTTCTAAAAGTGAAGGGAGCTTCACTTTAATGTCCAGATGTTGTAGATAGTTATACCATATAGTTGGGTTGTTAGATCATAAACATATTATAATAATGTAAAAAACAATGTCTAAGTGAAAATGTCTCAAATGTCTCAACAACTATGGGATGGATTAGCACCTTATTATATCATCTTGGTCCAGTTGTTTAATCTGTACTTGATTTCCACTGACAGCCGAAACAAACTGAACCAGTGAAATGTACCAAAGTTTGTTTGAACTGCACTAAACAGGTTAAAGTACAAAAAATCTGCTCCGTTCATACTGCTTATTTGTCTTTGTCACTTTCTGTGGTTTTTGTTTCATCTGCCTCTTTCTTGTGGTCGTCTGTTTCCTCAGAAGCACAAGAGTCTTCATTGGTCACATTTGCTGTGGCACCATCCCTCCTCACTGACGGACGGTAAAGTGCAGACTGATGCCCTGGTAGCAAACCGACCGTCTCAGGTTCACTTTCATCAGGACTTTCAACACTTCTACTCTGCATGTTGGAAGCATTTCCTCCAGCTGAGCCTCTACTTGCTGATGAGCCGGGTGGTTTTGCTGTTGGAAAATAGTTTGATGTTCTTCCTGGAATTAAAGGCAACTATTTTAGTCATGACAATACAAAAAAGGGTGACAGGGCAGTGGTGGTGCTGGACATTTTGTCTTATATTTAGCCATGTTAGGAGCATGGCTTTACGAAGCATAATGTCTGTCAGTGGGTTGGTGTGTCGGTTCACCACTTTCATCCTGACTGAAATATATCAAAAACTATTTTGTACAGACATCAACGGTGTCCAGAGGATGAATCCTTCTGACTTTGGTAATACTTTAACTTTCCCTCTAGTGCCACCATAAAGTTGACATTTGTGGTTTTAAGTAAAATATCTCAACAAATGTTGGAAGGACTGCCATGACATTTGGTACAGACATTAATGTTCTGCTCTGGTTGAATTGTAATAACTTCCTGTGACTTTCAGGGCAAAGTATTCATTTGTCTCATACTTTTGTTTATGATCAAATATCTGCAAAACTAATGACATTCGCATCTCAGCTGTTTTTTCTATTTAGTGCATGTATGTATAATAAGAACTGGATATGGTGCCGCCACTCAGGATTGCTGGCATTTTTGCCCAGTGGCCACTCACAGTACTGTAGCAAAAAAAAAACCCTTGGGGCCCAAAAAGCATTTTCTCCATAGACCGCCATTATAAAAGAGACATCAGTAAAACTATTGACAGGACACGTCGAACTGTAAAGAAGGTCAATTATGACTCTTTCTATTATAAATTTTTGATCCATGAAGGTTTTATATTTGTAAAACTTTCCTCGAACCTAAAAGAGAAACTCGCTTAAAAAAAAAAAAAAACTTTAACCGGGAAAAAATGGAAGAAACCACCAACGTTTTAAACAAATGGCATCCTGTCACATCTCAAGTGCAACAGAGCACATCCTCAAAAATAACTGAGATGAATCAACACTGAAAGCTCAGAGTAAGATAGTGGACCTCTGAGCTCCAATTGTTATATAGGACTGGTATAATTTGTTATATATAATTTTCCTCAATTCCACTGCCCGCATTTGCCACTATGGATAAAGGATATCCTTCTATAGGCTCAGAAAGTGGGTATAACTACTTTATGCTGGTAGCTTGCTCAATTCCTGTCTTGATAGGTAACAGGAAAAGAATGGTGAATCTGCCAAGAAACAGGAAGCACTCAACCAGTTTTGCAAAAATATCAAATTTAGCATCCTTTTCTCATCAGCTACAACTTGTCCCAAAAAACTGGTTAGATAATATTTTTAACACATCAAATTTAGCTTTATTAAATGTTAGGTGTTTGTCAGGAAAAATATTTTTAATCAATGATTTTATCATCGAGCAAAACCTTGACTTTATGTTTTTAACTGAAACTTGGTTAGACCAAGATAACACTGCAGCTGTTCTTATAGAGTCAACCTCTCCCAACTTCAGTTTTACGAGTGAAGCTAGAGTGCATAAGAAAGGAGGTGGAGTTGCCATTTTGTTTAATGATTCCCTCCAATGCAAACAGATGTCTTATGGAAACTTTGATTCTTTTGAATATGTGGCTCTTCAGCTGAATTCCTCTTCTTGAGCTGTATTTCTAAATATCTACAGGCCACCTAAATACTGTGCTACCTTTTTTGATGACTTTGCTGAACTGCTGTCTATAATCTCTATTGACTCTGTGTAGTTATTGTTGGTGATTTTAACATCCATGTTGACAACCCCCAGAACAGCAGCACTAAACAACCGTGTTATGTTCTTGATAACCATGAAGTGACTCAGCATGTGACGGAGCCCAGGCACAACAAGGGCCACACTCTGAACTTAACCATCTCTAAGGGTCTGAACATTTCTAAGGTTATCGTGACTGACGTTGCTCTCTCTGATCATTCCTGTGTTTTTTTTTTGAGAGTGCTATCTCTCAAATGTTCAAACAGAGGTAATAAAAAAAAACAGTATATCACTGAAAACATTCATTCAGGCCTTCTCTTCCGCACCTGCCCTCTCTTGGGTCTCAGTCAACGAGCTTGTCGATAATTTCAGTTCTAAAATTACAAATGGTATTGATGCCATTGCACCCACTTAGGTGAGGGTTGTCTCTGGTAAGCAAAGATCTCTATGGAGAAATGGCACACTGGTCAGAGTGGAAAAAAGAGTGTCAAAAAGCTGAATGCAGGTGGAAAAGCTGAATCTCCAGGTTCATTATGACATCTATAAAGAAAGACTTCACATTTATAATTTGGAACTGAGAAATGCAAGGCGGTCCCTCTTCTCTGACATCATTGCCAAAAACAATAATAATGCACGTGCCTTATTTGCTGCTGTCGACGGGCTAATAAACCCACCTGTGTCAGTAGCCCCTGAACTTCTATCCACCAGGGCTTGCAGTGAATTTGCCCCCTTCTTCACTGACAAAATTCAGAAAATTAGACAAGCAGTCAGTGCCTCCATATCAGGTGCAGGATAAGTGTTGTCCCTGTGTCCACTTAAAATCAATTTGAGTAGTATGACACAGTTCCATCCGATCAACCACAAAAACCTGGAGGACATTATACAACATCTGAAATCCTCCTCTTGCTGCCTTGATATTCTGCCTACAGGCTTTTTCCAAACTGTTTCAAACTGCATGGCCTCAGATCTTCTACAGATTATCAACACATCTCTTCTCTCAGGTGTCTTCCCACAGGCCCTGAAAACTGCCGTCATCAAGCCCCTCTTAAGAAAGAATAATCTAGACACATCACTAATGAGCAACTATGGGCCCATATCAAACCTCCCATATTCAAGTACAATCATTGAAAAAGCTGTTTTTCAACAGCTGAACAACTTCGTGGCACTAAACAATGCCACGTCTTCCAGTCAGGATTTTAACCACAACACAGCACTAAGACTGCTCTTATTAAGGTCTTCAGTGACATACAAAACTGGGTGGGACTTTCTGGCACAGAACTGAACTGGTTTGAATCCTACTTAAAGGACAGGGAGTACTTTGTGTCTCTAGGTAATTACACATCTGAGCAGACAAAAATGACATGCGGAGTTCCCCAAGGCTCCATTCTGGGGCCTCTTCTGTTCAACATCTACTTGCTCTCACTAGCTCAGATTATGGAAAGCAACAAAATATGTTAACACAGTTATGCAGACGACACACAAATGCACAAAACCATATCACCAGGGGACTATGGTCCAATACAAGCACTGAGTAAGTGCATTGAACAAATCAATGATTGGATGTGCCAGTATTCTCTTCAATTAAACAAAGACAAAACTGAAGTAATTGTTTTTGGAGCCTGGGAAGAACAATTAAAACTCAGCGCTCAGCTTCGATCGATAATGTTAAAAACTACAAACCAAGCCAGAAATCTCAGTGTAGTCATGGACTCAGACCCGAATTTCAACAGCCAAATTAAGACAATTACAAAGTCAGCCTACTATCACCTAAAGAATATATCAAGAATTAAAGGACTTATGTCTCAGCAGGATTTGGGAAAACTGGTCCATGTATTTATCTTCAGCAGACTTGACTACTGTAGTGCTGTCTTCACAGGTCTCCCTAAAAAAAAATCGATC
Organism: Thunnus albacares; assembly: GCF_914725855.1. Lineage (NCBI taxonomy): Eukaryota > Metazoa > Chordata > Actinopteri > Scombriformes > Scombridae > Thunnus > Thunnus albacares. The sequence goes on from NC_058116.1 coordinate 30,224,277, forward strand.
AGACAGCCGCAGCTGATTCAGACGCTGCTGCTTGAGTCCTCACTAAGACCAAGAAAGAGGATCATATAACTCCAGTTCTCAGATCTTTACACTGGCTTCCTGTCTGTCAAAGAATTGATTTTAAAATACTGCAGTTGGTTTATAAAGTACTGAATGGTTTAGGGCCAAAATACATTTCTAATCTGCTGCTACATTATGGACCATCCAGACCTCTCAGGTCGTCTGGGACAGGTCTGCTTTCTGTCCCCACAGTAACAACTAAACATAGAGAAGCAGTGTTCAGTTTTTATACTCCACATATCTGGAACAAACTCCCAGAAAACTGCAGGCCTGATGCAACTCTCGTTTAAATAGTTGAATACTTTTCTGTTTGCCTTTTATTAAACCAAATTTGAGGGTTAATTTCGTACACTGCACTGTAACTTTTATTCTCTTGTTTTATCTGTCTTATTCTTTTTTAGCGTCTTTTTATTTCCAAATGTAACACTTTTTAATTGTGTTTAAATGTCTTTTTACTTGTGTTGCTTTTATATTCTGTCTTGATGCCTTTTATGTTCTATGTAAAGCACTTTGAATTGTCTTGTTGTTGAAATATGCTATACAAATAAACTTGCCTTGCCTTATGGTTTCAGCCTAATTGTGTCTTTCCATATAAGGTCACAAGGTGTGTGATATTTGAGTTCATGCATTTTCACTAGTTGATGATATCTGTCCAGCAACAAAAAATTAGCAAATAACAATCGCAATAGAGAATAAATAAAAACAGTTACTCACGTCTTCTGTAGAGAAAAAAACACACAAATAATAATAATAATAATATGGCAGCACCGACTCCAATTGGTACACCTTTTTTAGAACAATTCATCAGCAGCTCCTCACCTGTAAATTAGGAGACAAAACAGAGTAAGAAATTATTTTAGCATGTTGCAATAATATAAACACATCTTTGAACACGTCAATATCTGCTTTTTGTTTGTCTTCCTTGTTTCTTTTAATGTTTAACATCAACCTGTCCAGGGACTGCAGTTATAAATTTGCCCTTTGGCTAAATCTGACTCATTTACATCATGTTGATGTTAATTAATGTGTGATGCCCCTGATAAATAAATTAATTAATAAAAAATTAAATGTACTATGTAGTACCAAACTAAATATTCCACAAGCTGCCCAAATCTTCAGTCACTTATGTAATACAGAAATCTACAAACTGCTTATAGTTTATTTAAAGTAAGTTTCATTAATGATGATGATGAATTGTGTTTACTAGAATTACAGTACTGAGCAAAAGTTTTAGGAACTTTAGATTCTTATCCATAATGCAATACCATCAGGGAAGCATCTTATTATCTTTATTTATCTGTATCTGTATCACTCACCAGGAGCATCAATCACTGCAGTGTTCGCAATGCTCTGGTTGGAGTGAGGGTTATACACGCAGCAGGTTACAGACTGCAGCTCTTTGACACTGACGGTGCTTGTGACAGAGAAGGTTTTCTTGGTTGGATGCTGCTGATGGGACGTCTGAGCATCCTGCAGGTCCAGTTGTTCACCGCTAGATTTATTTTGACCAATCCATTTCACTTCAGGTTCAGGGTATCCTCCATGTGCCGTACAGGTTGCACTGTTTAATGTGCTGTTAATGGTCAGGTTAAGATCTTGGTAGGCAGCTGTGGGTGTGTCAGAAAGCATGATGGTTTACACACTAGAGATATTTATAGTATTTTAATGTGTATAGATTTTGGTTTGAAAGCAAGAAACTACTATTCCATACCTGAGACCCGCAAACAGGATTTGCACTGATGTATAAGCCTTTTAGTAGAATCAAAACCAACAAAGGCCGAGAATGTTTTCTGGTCATCTCCAACACTAACATTGTTAAGTCTAATAGAAATATTTCCAGAACTAAAGTCATTATTGAAGACTTGACACCTGTTCCTGTATTCATAAGCTACTGGCTGTGTTTCCCCACTTTTGTCCCAGTGGAACAAAAGTTTTTCAGACCCATGCTCCTGCCAGTAAAACCATTTGATGCTTGTTGAATTCACTGGTAGTGAACAGGGAATCAGGATGGACTCTCCAACAGTGGCATTGAGAGGGACAGATATCTGACCCATGATGGGTGCTAGAAAAGAAAAGATTGAGATATAGTAAGAGTTGTTAGTAAGAGGAGAAATGATGTCATCCTGACTCATCAAAACAGTGAAAAACTAAAAGCTAAAAATATATTGAAACATGCACATAAGAGGCTGAATTTCAAGAGAATCCTTTCTTCAGATGTCATACTGTACAGGAAGGGTGTCCTTCTAATTAAACTTGTGCAGGCATTTAGCTCCTTAATTTTTTTAGATTTGATGCATTCTGTATTAATTTGGAAAGGAAAAACTGTTCTCTGTATTTTTCTCTTAGTATGTCTGGACAGGATACTTGGTTCCTGCTAGCTGGAGCACTATGTACTATCATTGTTAGTTGTACACATTGTAGGGTTCAATTTGGAAGGCTAGATATAAATTAACAACTTATAATCGCTGTGTGAAAACAGTCACTCAGCTTCAGAATACAGTAACTCCCCATATAGAAACCCTGTCTCCTAGAAATTACATTTATATATCTGTTTTCTCAATTACGTTGGCAAATGTTATTGCTGCCTGGATTATGTTCACACTGTAGGAGGAAGTCCCTGCATGTTTCAAATGCAGACAGTACAACCCTCAAACAACAGGCCAGCTCTTTCATCACATAAGTGAGATTTCCAAACTTTTCACTGACCAGACCATCTAAACAACATCCTGCAAACAGAAAGGGTCAGATGAGGAACCCTTCATCTCCTGCATGGTCACTAAACCAGACCACTGACCCAAACTACCTTTGATCCTTCAAGCTACCAGAGCCAGCAAGATGATAAGACCAATTCACACACCAGTGTGCGCTGACAGTACCACTTATAACCAACCCCACCACTTGCTTGCATAACTCACCTCTAAGAACACACACACACACACACACACACACGCACACACAAATGTAGCACATAGCCTGGTCCCCTGCAGTTTTCAGTCAGATCAAGGACTGTAAAACACATCAACTTACAGATGTAGTTTTAGATTTTGTCTAAGAACAATTAATATTGTATGTTTATATGTGTGTGTATATCGCCCAATATGTCTGCTTTAATTATACTTTTATTCTACTGCCTTTAAACCAAGAAATGTACAACTTACATAATTCCATATTCTATCAATCAATCAATCAATCAATTTTTATATATATAGCGCCATATCACAACAAAAGTCATCTCAAGGCACTTTTCACATAGAGCAGGTCAAGACCATACTCTTTAATTTACAGAGACCCAACAATTCCCCCATGAACTAACATAATTTCGTAGTTTAGTACCATTCTGCTTCTTTTCTCTCAAAATGCTAAAGCTACTATCAAAAATGCAAAATTATGAATCATGCAATTGTTAAATTTCAGTTTTGATTAAAACAGTAACAGCATTTAAGAGTTGAATCTGCCTGTCAGTGGACAGGCCGACTTATTCATCATTACAAGATCCAGAATCCAGCTTCTCACCCCAGCACATCGAACTCTTCTCTATAGAAGCCACCCCAGACAGCAAGTACTCCTACAAAACCTTCAACTTGCTTAAACCCTGGTGCTTTTATACTTTGTGACTTCAACTGGCAGAACTAAGCTGTTGTGCTGTTGATTTGACTTTCTGTTTCTCAGGTAACAGTCATCTCATCTGTCTCTAATACCAACTACAAATTAAAGCTGCAAGCAGTGTTGAACGGGCCTTCGCGCCCTTGCGCACATGGGGCCGCGGTGCAGTCACCTAAGCTTCTGGGAACCAAGAAAACTTTTGGAGATGATCAGTGTGAGAGTCTTTTGACACACAATACTAACCAGTTTCTCTCTGTGAGCCCACCCCTCTGTTTATCACAGATAATTATGAATTATGAAATCAAAATATTGTTAACCTTAATCAATAATTCGGGCACCAACTGTAGGATCTGTGAGGAATACAGTTGATTATTTGCAATAATTATCAATTATCAAAGATAATCAACTAATTATAACAATTAATAGAATTATTAATATGAACTAACAAATACGGAGCACCACCCGGAAACCGGGACCAATAACCAAACAAGGTAGTCTCATAAATGGGAGTTCACCTAGAATGTTAATATCTGAGAGATATCAACATTCAAGGATGAACAAAGAAGGGTGAATTCGAGCTCTGACTCCTTCAATCAGCCACTTTTCACAATATGTTACACACAATAATGACAAAAGAACTTCTCTTTAAAGATATAACATTGTTTATTAAACTTAGCAAAATCAACAAAGTTAACAAATGAATTCTAGAGGGATTGAAAGTTGAAACGACAGATACAGGAAGTGGCGACGCATGTAAGGGCAGCGGAGCGTTAACTGCAGCATGACCGAAAGAAGCACAACCAGTTAGCCTCTGCTAGCCTCTCAGCTAACCCCGGCTCTCTGTTTAGATCCAAACGGAGCACCGAGTCCTGATTTGTTATTTAGGTTAAAGCGGGGAGAATCAGCGGGTCTGTCGGCCAGCTGAGTGAAGTGAAACCTGCAGAAAAAACACCATGACCATCACGGTGAAACAGTCCGTAGAGAACTACTGTGTTCAGCTGCACAGATAGGAAATCCCTCGGCTGACAGGATGTACCACTCTGTGAGGAAAAATATTTTACCCTCCCCTTTTTGGTTTATAACAATGGTTGGCAACCAGCATATTAGGTGCATTACTGCCGTCCTGAGTTTTTCCCTCATATAAGCTATAGTCTTTCTTGATCATTAGTACAATATATGATTACATGTGTAATAGTCTCCTCAGCCAAGTGGGAAAAAATATGTGCATATATGAACAACAGCAATTGGAGAGGATGACAGTCAAAAAGTAATCATGTTAAATAATCATGATCTCAATATTGAACAAAAATGATCGTGATTATAATTTTTGCCACAATCAAGCACCCCTAAAAACAACAAATTGTGATTTACATACACACACACAGAGTTTAAATATGTATGTGATAAATTGTAAATATGTATGTAATGAATTGTTTTCTTTTAAGAAACTGTTACTTGAACATTTTTCAGTGTGCTCCTAAAGTTATATGTATGCTCCTACTTTCTTTCATTTAAGAGCACATGTACTCCTTGAAAAAAAGTAAGGATTGAACACTGCTGTCAGATATGTAAGTAAGTGGAGTGTGGTGCAGTCCAAGGGCTTCTGTCACAGGCAGTAGATGTTTACTTTACCCCCCCCCCCCCCCTCCCATTCTCTCTCTCCCTCTCAGTTGGAAGGAAGGACTTCAAAGTGATCTTCTTGTGAAATATCCTCATAAATCCCATAACTTTGGCCAAATCCTACATAAAAATCACATTTTTTTGTAGGAATTTTCGTCGCGAATCCATTGATACAGGTTTGAAAGTGGTCGGACTTATAGTTAAGACGCCAGATGCCCCAGTTTGGCACAAAGTCCATGCCCAGAGATTGCCTCCCCATTGGTTTACATTGTAAGGTGTAATGTCGCACTCCAACTTTCAGGGCTTACTAAATCTAAACCATTCGAGTTATTACAAAGTTTTTCATAACTTTTGCTCAACACAGTGTGATAAGTCATGTATCAAAGTTTGAAGCCGATACCATTAACGCCCTAGGAGGAGATAGCGTTTATTCAAGGTCCAAAATTGGCAAAAAATTGTATTTTGAAATTGACATTGCGGACTTCCTGTTGGATTTAGGTCAGGGGTGTCAGCATATGATTTGTAGGTCTTGATGAGACGAATAATTGAGTTTTGGTTCGATCTCTCTACGACATTCCTACGGGCCGTGGCGGCCGTTTTAGATACATAGGTGGCACTCTCAAGCACATTTTGGCACTTTGGGGGTTAATTTTTACATTTTATCAAATTTTTCACCAGACCTGATGTGCGTGCCAAATTTGGTGAGTTTTTGAGCATGTTTAGGGGGTCAAATTTAGAGTTAAAGTGGTGTAACAAGAAAGAAGAAAGAAACAAACACACGAAAAACAATAGGGTCTTCGCCCTTTGGGCTCAGGCCCTAAATAGTTAACTCTGCATCATGCATGCAAATCATTCACTAGCCATAGCCTTGTGTACCAGTTTCCCCTTTCCCTCATGTCTTGTTTGTAAAATGTTGTAATGTTTAGTACTTGTTGTACTGTTTGTTATTGTGCTGTTATATGTTAATTGTGTTAATGATAACATTTATGTTTAACACTGTACATGGTCCCAATAAATAAGACAAATTAATAATCAATAATACAAAGTATGTAACTAAAAATGAACTTGTTGGTCTTTTCTTGTGTTTGCATCTCAGTCACTTAACCTTAAACGACCTATACCCCTGCAAAATCATAATTAAGATCAATAACATCCATCATTCTAATTGACATCTCTTGTATGACCAACAAGAAAGACTATTTCCCTATTATTATACCTACTCTTATGTGAGGTATGTTGCTGGACAAATAATTTCATATTTGAAGCATGCAATGATAATTCATAATTCCCCCATAAAATCATAAAACTATTTGTGTGCACAAATTCTACAGCAAGGTGTCATACCACTGGTCTGACAGCCCACTATTTCGAAACTCCAATAGTTAAAAATGTCAGGACAGTGTGCAGTATTAAGCACAAATGATGCACTGCACCAGAGTTAGCTTGAAGCTAATTTGCATCTGTGGTCCATTACAATCAAAACATACAACAGCACAACAAACAGTACAAAGCAAAAAACAAAACAAAACAAAACAAAAAAAACACAGAGAACACACCATACAAAATACAAAATACAAAATACAAAGCTACACATACACCCACAATGTCAATTAAAAATTAACAATGTAAACTAGGCTCAGTGGTCACACAGCTCTATTCATTAGACTGAAAGCTCATAGTCCAACAGCCCGTTATCCCGAAAACAAAAGCCCACTGCTCCAAAAATAAACTGTGATGACCCCTGTTGTCATCTGGGAGTGTGTATGAACTCTGATTGGTGTCTCTTTCCTGAAGGTGACTAATTACCTTGACTCAGTGCACCTGAGCCTGGTACACTGACGTTCCTTAAGCCACGGCTACAGTCTCTCTTAGACTCTCGGACTCTCGGCTGCCTTGTTGCTGCAGCTCTTTGTCCTCTCTCCCTACAGGCACCGGTTTGTTTTGCTTTCATGCACTTTACAGCATTCACACACCTGCATTCTTCACTTATGCATCATATACTCTAATGATACCACTGATTTCCACACCTGATACTCTAAATATTTAGTGAATTTGTTTAGTTCGATTTAATAAATTATCTTTTGTTGAACACTGACATGGTGTGTTAACCTTTTGTTGTAGCCACTTGAGCCAGGTCATAACAACAAAACAATTTAACAATTTCATAAAATCACATTATAAAAATTGCACAGATGTGCTGAGTTGACTGGAGGTGCTTCAGAATGTCTAACAGTAACGTTACACATCTTACTTTAGTTTATTTAACTTAGTTCACAGAAGAGCTGTTAAAGTTAAATATCAACCGAAATGAGAAATCTTTCTTTGGGAGTCATACAAAGTCATACCTTATGATTTACATGTTGTGTTATATTAAATTGAACAATATGTTAATAGTCTGGAAAGCAGTTAAGCCGGGAGTCACTGAACTCCAACCCCAGATTGTGTATTTTAAGAGCAATGGGTCGTCAGACTAATGGGCTTTCAGTCCGATGCAACGTTTTTCGGACTATTGGGGTTTCAGAATAATGGGCCTTCATCCCGATTGGCAGTCCCCTATTTGCAGTCCCCATTTATATATCTCATTGGCTGCAGAGGTCGGGGTGGATGGAAGATATCCACTAGATTCAGCAAACTCAATTATATTATATCATATTAGTGTTTCAGTGTTCATTTGGGCACCTGACTTTTGGTTTAAGACAGACGTGAAAAACTGTGAATCTATCCTTTGACCACCATGTTTATCAGAAAAATGTAAAATCACCAAATATGGAGAAATATTGTTTTCACTAGATAGCAACAATATGCAGAGTTTTTTTTTTCATTGTATTTCATGTTAATATGAGCATCCAGGTATCAGTAGGAGGCAGGTGGAGATCAATTGGAAATGTTTGGTTTTATGGTGGAAATATTTTTGGTTTTTCATCATCATCAAAACAATCATATCTCAATTTTTAAAAATTAATTAAAAAATTTTTTTGCAGCTGTATACCTTTCCATCCTATTGACACAAACATGTTTTCTCCACAAACATAAACCAATATATTCTGTATGACCTCCACCACTCAGATCAATATTATGTTTTATCTTGCATTGATCATCTTCATGATGAGGTAGAACTGTTCACGTTGGCATAACACTTTAATGTAAAGCAATGCTCTCTTTAAAGAATAAGGCTGGTGGTAAAAACACATCAATGAGCCAAATCGCTGCACTTCCTTCATCAGGAAGAGTTTGGTTACATTGGTTTATTTAGAAATGGCTCCAAAGACTAACAGGGATCACGTTTTCAGTCCCGCAGGGGAAGTTCTGTGAAAGGCAGACGCCACTGAGTATGTACGGTTCGTATTGTAAATAACTGATATATTTATCACTTGTATGTTACAGGGCTCTACAGTTGTTTCATTTAATTAGAGGAGGCTGAGGGTCTGAAAAACGCTAAATTTAAAGAAAAAGCAATTGAATTGATTGAAGGAATTCTTCTTGTTCTGGATCACCTACTTGTGTTAGTAATGAGTCTCTGCCACTCTGAACTCTGTCTGTCTGTAAACAAATTATCCCCAGAATGACGTTTCATTTCAGATGCATATTTGTTGCTACCATCTGAACCAGTAAAACCATCACTTCCCTTTTATAGTGCTGTCAGTGAATCGATGAGTGAACAAATTCCTTACCACAAAGAAGTACAATCACGAGGCTTGAAGACGACATGTCTGTACTGGAAAACAGATAAAAGATCCTTTGGTGATCTATGATTAATACTTTCTTATAGTTATGTCATACTGTGAAAACACATTACCAGTTTCATTACTTCATTATGAGGCAGACTGTTTTTTGACACATAATATGCAGAGTGCCAAGATCATACTTATTTCAAAACATGAATATTTTTCTTTTTGCAGCTGTTTCCTTCAGTGTTGTCACTTATTAATCCCAATTCATTCAAGTTCATTATGTAACTGTTAAGAAATGAGACGACACTTACCAATCAAAATACTTCACACACACGAGCAGCTGTTCATCCACTTGGCAAGTTCACCTCTGCTGTTAAAAAAAGTGAGTGAGTGTGAAACTATCTGCAGCAGCCCAGTGGCCCCTCCCCTCTTTGCTATCTGATTGGCTATAACTCACAATTCAGGTCACGCAAAGGCACACGCGCACACACACACACACACACACACACACACACACGAACAATTAACTTAATAAGAGCTTGCATTATCAGATCAATAATATTATGTAATGTGAATTTAAAACGTAACACTTTACAATAGGGTACTAGATCTGGGCGATATAATGAATTACTTTGATTTATCAGTATTTTTGTTCTTGCACAATGTGTAAAAATGTGAGTTATTACAACATGCAGAAAAAGTTGAACACTGCTATATCAGCCATTCTGAGTCATGACAGTCCTGTAAACTGATATTAATAGTTACAGTACAAAAATCATATTCAAAACATCTTTATTGTCCATCTTTGTTGTTTTTGTCTTCAGCTTGCATGACAGTCAACATCAGATACATCACATCATACAAATCATATGTTAGTAAAAGACATTTGACACTCTGAACTGCTTAAAATGATTTGAAATAATTTAAATTAACTCAAGACCAATTTAAGAAGCGCCAGGTACATGAGATTCAAAGCAATATCGTCATGTCTGTTCATTAACTGATGTATGGTATGTGGAAGGCAGGAGCTGAAAGTGATGATACAGGAGATGTCATGTATCCTCTAAGATTTTGTCCGTCATTCATACATACATGCACATCTGCTGCTCCAGGTGGCCGGCTGCCTCTGGCTCTCTCATAGTTTATTTAACAAAACACTGATCTGTTCTCTTGTGTTTGTTGACGAGGTATCACGAGGTCAAGGTCACTTTTATTGTCTCAGTGACATGAGGTATGGCAGGCAGCAGGATCCAGTCTGGGATACAGGCAGTAAACTCACTCTGAAGGTAAATAAAGGCCGAAGGTGCTGCAGCAGACTAGAGAGAGTTGTCTCAGTTGAGACTGATAAGTCTCCCTCAGCTAAATGTACAAAGGGAGCAGCGGCAAGACAGGAAGATCATACTATGTGATATGAATTATCGCTGTCTGGCAACATCGCTTTTACATTCATAACATTTTTCCCAATCACTTGCAGGTTTTCTCAGTTGTTTTGACACAATTGTCTAAAAACACAATACATTTTGCTTTGTTTTCACACAGAATTGAAATGTGAGTTAGGCTTGTTTGTCTAAATGGGTTAAACTGCTCCTCTAGAAAGCATGTGTAAAATACCCACATGTAAAATATTTGAACCAACTGTCACAACCATACAAACATAACTTGTCATCAAAGAATTGATGAATATTTAGATTCAGTAACTTGATCCTCTTTTTTTTGTACAACCATATATTTTCCATTTTTCCAGCAGGGATCATTTATGGATTAAGCTCACAACATCGTCACATTTAGAGGTTCTTCATGGCAAGCAGGATGCAAACTCACACACACACACACCCAGAGTGAATATTACCTTATCAAAAGCATCAGCTGGGATAATGTGTTCATTCAGCATGTGTAGATATGATCAAAATCTAGTGCCTCAAGCAAAATGTAAAAGAGAGTGTTACAAGTGAACAGGAAAACCAAAATAAAGACCCAGCGGCTGCCTGCACCACATTCAGACTGATGTGTTTTTCATGGAGGATAAAGAAAGTTGGCACACAAACCTACTGGACCAGTGTTTATCATGCCTACTGTATCTCCACCAGAATCAAATAAAGGTCAAAGACAAATGGTCACACTGGGTGTGTGAGAGGATTTGCAGGTTGGTTGTTGTGTTGGGAGCAAAACAAGCCTCCAGGACACTTATACACCCTCTCTCATGAAGACCAGGGCTCTTCACAAACAAACAAAGATCATCTTGTTGTGTTACCTGTTGCACACAGAGACGTCACTACTTTGCATCAAGCCTGCAGTTTATCACATGTCTCACTCAAGCTTGTAAGAACATGTTTAACTCCATTCAGATATTTTTACAATATGTAGTCACACAGATAGAAACTTTAAAATGAAAGTAAAAATACTGAGTGACAGACACACCGTGACGAGATAATTATATTGTCCATATTTGTGACACTTTTCTGTTTGCTGCTGACTTTTATTAACTCAAACTTGGAGTTTCTGATTCATATCTCATGCTGCACTGTAACTTTTATTCTGCTGTTTTATTCAATTTTATCATATTTTTCTCTTTTTAACTGTATTTAAATGTGTATAAGGTCAGGTCTCTTGCTGTACGTGTTTAGACAATGTTTCACTTCCTCCTCTCCTCTCTACTGTCCTCCTCCTTATTCCTCTGAACCTGCCTGTGATCTCTTCACTCTCGTACCAATGTGGCAACAGGAAAAAGTATAATAGCATAACATCAGCTGCACAACGCCCACCAGTCACTCTAATGCATAACATGTCACTTTCATATATGTCATCAAACTGGACTTTACATTGTGCATTGCATTCAGCCTCCACTGTTGCATCATTTATTTATTGTATGTCACATTTTTTCTCTCACATTTCCTTTGTACAGTCAATATTTCATTTCAAGTTTTATATCCCATTTCTCAATTATTATTCTATTTAAATAATAGTAGATAATAGATAACAGATTAAATTTTTAATTCAATTTTAATACTTGATTTCATTATTTATATTACTTCACTTTTGTTCTGTTTTTATTTTTCTATGTTGCATTTATGGGAACAAACACCAAGACACAGTCTTTGTATGCTGCATACTTGGCTTATTAAACTGACCACTAGGAGGAGCCACATGCTCCTTCTAGTGGGAACTAGAAGGAGCATGTGGCTAGATATAGTTGGGCTCGCCTCTACACACAGCACCGGCTCTGGAACCAAACTCCCGAAGAGAGGCTGGACTCTCTACTTTTCCTGAGTTGCCCAGGGTGAGAGGCAGTCCTCACAAGTATCCCCACACCCACCTTTACAAAATAGTGATAGTGGCCAGACTCCAAATGGAGATGTTGTGAGTTATGGCTCACCCAGAGCAACTGAAATCTTACAGCCTGGCCAGGTGAGCCAGGTACACAAGTGACTACTGTAGTATCTGTAAATAATTAATATACACCCTGAAAAACTCTATATTTCAGCAGGGCCAACCTTGGCAAGGACAACCAAGGTGGTAATTAGATTTGTGATCAGAGAAGCAAGTAAAGGTACATTTATAAGATGAAATGGCCCAGTGTAAATTATTAAATCACTGTCTGGGGAGAGCAGAGTGTATGAATGCTTTCTGTGTTTTATTTATAGTATATGGGTCATGCTGTATATTTAGTGGTATTCATCACAATTACAAAACCTGAGGTTTGGTATATGGGTATATATATTCTACCAATGTGGGGGGTGTGACACCAACAGCAGAGAGGTGATGACATTAAATTTCCTTTTGTGGTCAAGCCTTCAACATGATGGTATGTTCTTAGTGCTGCAGTAGTAATAAACACATTCTAACCATTGTAAGCAGACCTGTTAAATTTGAGCATTCAAGTTCATTCTTGACCTTTAGGAACAGTATGTGTAACAAATAATCTCAGCTCAAAAGGTCCACTGACTATTTAGAGCTTTTAACTGCATCTCACCATCTGTCCTAAGAGTGGAACTTCAGTCACATGATAATAGAAACAGACAACATCAACATCATATTCGAGCCTGAATCTGATCCAGAATATGACTTTCAACAACACCAACGACCTCAACAACAAAGATTACAGAACGGACGGCTGTTTATGGACATGCTCAACAAGCTGACATCATCTCACCTGGAAAGTTAAAAAAAAAACTTTGCAAACGAAGCGTCCAGGGCAGCTGAAACCTGGGTTTTGTCTCACAGGGAGCATTTTTACATATGTTCAACTCAAGTTTTGGAACTTTGACCATTTTTAACATCTAACATCATAACAGTACATGAATGTTAGAAAATCACAAAAAGCAGAATATGCCCCCTTTAACACTCATGACATTTCTCATAAACCCGTCTATTAAGCAGGGAGGGATAGTTCATGTGTTTCACTCTTTTTGTAATTAGGGACATAGAGTGGGACACAAACACAACACACATCTGTTTAAACTTCTCTCCACTCTGATGTATGAAGGAAAATCTTTGCACATACTGTAGGTGTTAGCAGTTTCCTGCCATAACCCTTTAACTTCTGTTGTTGCCTCCCTGCCTGCACCAGCTCTGATCCCAGATCTGATTCATTTGTCTTTGTCACTTTCTGTGGATTTTGTTTCATCTGAATCTTCTTTGCTGTCACTTAATAGCTTTGTTTTCTCTTCTGTATCAGCAGTAACAGCAGCAGCAGTGGTGTCCTCATTGGAAGCATCGTCTGCATCCCGCTTCACAGAGAAATGGCTAGACACAGTTTGATGGTTTAGTAAAACTCTGCCCTCAGAAACATCACCTTCTGATGAGTTGGAAGAAGCAACAGGAGCATTTTTGCCAGCTAGAATCCACCGGCTGCTGAGTCTTCTTGTTTTACTGCTTGCTGAGGCCACTTGGATTCTTGACCTGGAATTAAAGGGAAATGTTTCAGTCATGAGGGCACAACAAAATAGCTGTGGGTCTATTGATGTTTTACACCTCTCTAGATGATATCACATGATGTAAAGGTTTGACACAGTTCATGTAGGAGATGAGTATGTTTTGAATTTGCCATCAGGTTAATGTGAACCACTCACAGGAAGAGAGACTTCTTTTTTTGTGTGCCGTATGGATGCTACCTACACTATTTAGGTCATTATTTGTACACTACCATATAAGCTGACATCATCTCACCTGGAAAGTTAAAAAAAACTTTGCAAATGAAGCGTACAGGGCAGCTGAAACCTGGGTTTTGTCTCACAGGGAGCATTTTTACATGTGTTCACCTCAAGTTTTGGAACTTTGATCAACATCCAACATCATAACAGAATATAAATGTCAGCACATCACAAAAAGCAGAATATGCCCCTGATAACATTTAACCAAAACTAAAATCTTTCCTTAATCTTAAACAAAGTGATTTTGTTGCCTAAACTGAAGCACACGCAGCAGTCAGGATGTGAACGTTTACACCTGTTGTGCAGTATTTAAATGTAACTTCAATCTTTAAATGTTCTGTGAACATAATCCAGGCAGAGATTATGTTCAGCATGGCAGCATTACTGGAAAAAAGTTTAGTAGTGTAGAAACATCATTTCTAGGAGATAGTCACATGACCGAAGATTGACATGTGATGACCAATCACTGGAGGACACCTGAGCAAACTCAGTTAGCTGATGTGAGATGTGGTTGAAAGCTCAGAAGAAGCTATTTAGTGGACCACTCAGCTTTGATTGTTTTGTTATATCGAACTGTTGTATGTTTTTGCTCAATACCACTGACAGTATGAATACAGGATATTCTTGTGGATAGAATCAGAAGGTGGGTACATCTGCACATAAACTGTTTTGTACACAAGGTGTCTGTGTGGTATTTGAGTTCATGGTTTTTCACAAGTTGATGATATCTTTATATCCAGCAACAAAAAGATAGCAAATAACAATCACAATAGAGAATAAATTGAAGTTACTCACATTTTCTGTAGAGAAAACACACAAATGATAATAATAATGATACAGCAGCAATGACTCCAATTATTGCACCTATTATACTCAGCAGCTCCTCACCTGTAAATTAGGAAACATAACAGAGTAACAAGTTATTTTAACATGTTGCAATAATATAAACACATCTTTGAACATGTCAATATCTGCTTTTTGTTTGTCTTGTTTGTTTCTTTTAATGTTTAACATCAACCTGTCCAGGGACTGCAGCTGAAAATTTGCCTTTTGGCTAAATCTGACTCATTTACATCATGTTGATGTTAATTAGATAGATAGATAGATAGATAGATAGATAGATGTACTAATTGCTTGCTATGTATTACTACAACTAAATATTCCACAAGCTGCCCAAATCTTCAGTTACTTATGTAATACAGAAATCAAACAACTGAAATTGCTTATAGTTTAATTCAAGTAAGTTTCATTATAGTTTATTAATGGTGAATTGTGTTTACTAGAATTACAGTACTGTGCAAAAGTTTTAGGCACTTTAGATGTTTAGATTCTTATCCATAATGCAATACCATCAGGGAAGCATCTTATTATCTTTATTTATCTGTATCTGTATTACTCACCAGAAGCATCAATCACTGCAGTGTCCTCAATCTGCTGGTTGGAGCGAGGGTTATACACGTGGCAGGTTACAGACTGCAGCTCTTTGACACTGACGGTGCTTGTGACAGAGAAGGTTTTCTTGGTTGGATGCTGCTGATGGGACATCTGAGCATCCTTCAGTTTCAGTTGTTCACCGCTGAATTTGTTTTGACCAGTCCATTTCACTTCAGGTTCAGGGTATCCTCCATGTGCCGTACAGGTTGCACTGTTTAATGTGCTGTTAATGGTCAGGACAAGATCTTGGTAGGCAGCTGTGGGTGTGTCAGAAAGCATGATGGTTTACACACTAGAGATATTTATAGTATTTTGATGTGTATAGATTTTGGTTTGAAAGCAAGAAACTACTATTCCATACCT
Source organism: Thunnus albacares (assembly GCF_914725855.1). Classification (NCBI taxonomy): domain Eukaryota; kingdom Metazoa; phylum Chordata; class Actinopteri; order Scombriformes; family Scombridae; genus Thunnus; species Thunnus albacares. The sequence goes on from NC_058116.1 coordinate 30,240,178, forward strand.
GAGACCTGCAAAGAGGATTTGTACTGACATTCAAGTGGTTTAGTAGAATCAAAACCAACAAAGGCCCAGAATGTTTTCTGGTCATCTCCAACACTAACATTGTTAAGTTTAATAGAAATATTTCCAGAACTAAACTCAGTATTGAAGCCTTGACACCTGTTCCTGTATTCATCAGCTGCTGGCTCTGTTTTCTCACTGATGTGCCAGTGGAACAAAAGTTTGTCAGACCCATACTCCGCCCAGTAAAACCATGTGATGCTTGTTGAATTCACTGGTAGTGAACAAGGAATCAGGACGGACCCTCCAACAGTGGCACTGAGAGGGACAGGTCTCTGATCCGCGATGGGTGCTAGAAAAGAAAAGATTGAGATACAGTAAGAGTTGTTAGTAAGAGGAGAAATGATGTCATCCTGACTCATCAAAACAGTGAATCCTTTCTTCAGATGTCATACTATACAGGAAGAGTGTCCTGCTAAACTTCTGCAGGCATGTAGCCCCTTAAAATTATTTTTTAGATTTGATGCTTTCTGTGTTAATTTGGAAAGAAAAAATCGTTCTCTTTATCACTGAGTATCTTACTGCCATATAAACAAGCTCACCCCCCTCCCTCTGGACAGGACACTTGGTTCCTACCAGCTGGAGCTCTATGTATTATCATTGGCAGTTGCACACAGTGTAGGGTGCAATTCAGAGGGCTAGGTATGAATGAACAACTTACAGTCACAGTGTGAAAACAATATGACTTTACTGCACTAAATCTGACAGTTACTCGGAGCTTCAGAATACAGTAACTCCCCACATAGAAACCATGTCTCCTAGAGATTACGTTTATATACTTGTTTTCCCAATTATATTGCATTAGCAAATGTAATCGCTGCCCGGATTATGTTCACACACAAACATTTATATTTCCTATTGGCCGCAGAGGGAGGCGGTTGGGGTGGATGGAAGATATCCACTTAATTCTGCAAACTCAACTACTGATGCATCATATTAGTGTTTCAATGTTTTTGGGCACCTGACTGTTGTTTTAAGGCAGACTTGAAAAGTTGTGAATCTATCCTTCGACAATCATGTTTATCTGAAAAATGTAAAATCAATAAATGTGAAGAAACATTGTTTTCACTAGACAACGTTTAGAAACGTCCCCTAAGACTAATAACAACGATCATGTTTTCAGTCCCAGAGAGTAGTTCTGTGTAAGGAAGACGCCACAGAGCATGTGCAGTTTGTAGTGTAAACAACTAATACTTCTACATGTCTTTATCACTTTACTGGTTATAAAGACTAACTAACTGGTTGTGGATATATCCAGACCACATGATTTCAAATGCAACAGAAATTCCACTTTTTTCCTTTGGATCCTGTGTACTGCTGTTGATGACTGGAGGCAGCAAAGAATCCAAGTTTTAAGCTCAAAGTTACATCAGTGCTTACAATTAAGACCAAGCTAACGTTAGTGTGGGCTGTTGCCTTCAGTCTCTGCTCTCAGAACGTCTCTGTTGTATTTCCTCTTCTGAATACAAATGTACTTCTATGAATCCATCACATCTCGTCATTTCTTTGTGTCAGACATATATTCATACTCGTCATATCAATCAGACCCAGACACTTTAATTTCTCAAAGAGCTTCGGTGTAAAGTCAAGAGGTTGTAATATGTAGCACAGCAAGCTAGCGAATCTCTGTAAATGGAACTGTGTTCCTGCACATGCTCAGTGGTGTCTGCCTTACACTGAACTGCTCTCTGGAGACTAAAAACATGATCGCTGTTATAGAGTTGCGAAGTGGGAGGAGCTATTTCGGTTTCCCCTCCTAATCATTTTTCCCATAGAGAATGTTACATGAGCACTTCTACGGCTTGGATCAGCATGAAACTCTTCCAGTCCAGTTAAATAATCAGTACACTAGATGAACAACTGAGTTAGAAAATATCTGGTTCTTTGGTAAACTTGTGCTCTAAACTCTTGGTAAACTCTTGTGGCAAACAAGGGAGGAGCAATTCAATTCGCTTTCATTATCATTATCAGTTCTCTCATGTAAGTGAATTTAAATGTAGTAACACTTTACAATAGGGTACTATTATAGAGTACAGAGAGAGCCAAGGTCATACTTATTTCAAAGCATGAATATTTTTCTGGGTGAAGAATTTAAGATACTTCATTTCAGCTGTTTCTTTCAGTGCTGTCACCTATTAATCCCAATTAATTCAAGTTCATTTTGCAAGTGGGGTCTGAAAAATGCTAAATTTAAAGAAAAAACAATTAAATGGATTGAAGGAATTGTTGTTGTGGATGACCTTCTTGTGTTAAGTCTGTGTCTCTGTGACACTGACCTCTGCCTGTATACAAATGATCACTGTTTTGACACATCATTTGGTAAGTTAAGTAGTGGTAAAACTACTACTTCTCTTTTATGCTGTGCTTTCAAATGATTCAGTGAACTTACCACACAGAAGTAAAATCACGAGGCTTGAAGAAGACATGTTTGAACTGGAAAACAAAGATAAAAGATTTTTTAGTGATCTGTGATGAATACTTTATTATAGTTATGTTATAGTGTGACAAAAACACATTACCAGTTTAATTACTTCATATATTCATTAAGTTTTATTATCAGTCAGACTAAATGTTTTTTGTATGTAATATGCAGAGAGAGCCAAGATCATACTTTCAAAACATGACATTTTTATAATTTATAATTCAAGTTCATTATGCAGGTACAATTGTTAAGAAATGAGATGACACTTACCAGATAAACTACACACATTGGTGGCGGCTGCTCCACCAGGCGCGTTCGACTCTGCACTGGAAAAGAAACAGGAAGAAGAAAAAAGCCCAGTGCCCCCCCCCTCCTTTTGCCAACTGATTGGCTATAACTCAATTCAAGTCATGCAGAGTCTCTCACACACACACACACACACACACACACACAGAGAGACACTTGAATGCTTATTGCAATTTACTCTGAATAAGAGCTTTCATTAAAAGATCAATTCTATCATGTAATGTGAATTTAAAACATTGTAACACTTTACAATAGGGTGTCATTATAAGGTACAGAGAGAGCCAAAGAAATACTTATTTCAAAACATGAATATTTTTCTGGGTGAAGAATTTACTTCATTTCAGCTGTTTCCTTCAGTGCTGTCACTTATTAATCCCAACTCATTCAAGCTCATTATGTTAGTGCAAGAAATGAGATGACATTCACCAGATTAAAAATATGTCACTCAAGAGCAGGTGTTTACTGCACTTGGAAAATTCACCTCTGGCTACTGTTAAAACAAAAGAGTGAGTGACAAACTACTTGCAGCACCTCAGTGGCCCCTCCTCTGCCATCTGATGGGCTGGCCTAACCTTAACATTTTCCTACTTCCTGAACACATTAACTTCCTGAACATGAAGCAATACATATGTAGGCTGCGGTCGAAAAATCCCTCCTATTGTCTTTTCCTAACCACTTTTCCTTCACCTCGATGGAAAACGGCACGAGGTCAAGGAAAGATGTGAAGAAGTCATGAGGATTTAGGAAAAGACAACTGCGGTGCTGAGAGAATCCGACTGCACTTATTCTGGGCTACGTCATTATGCGACGGCGGATGTCATTGACGTGAGTCTGCTGTGGTGAAACTACAATGTTCTGAAGATGGACTACAAAAAGCGCATCTTACATACTTCGCCCTGGACGTTCTTACCGTGTTGTTTCATGCAGGATATATATACGTGGACAACACGATGAAACATAACTTCATTACACTGGTCAGAATTGAATTTAAAAACGGAATATAGGCTACCAGTCACATAACTGAAACGAAATTGTCACATTGAGAATGTTTGCTCACGCCCACAGTCCTGAATCTATAATTATTGTATGAAAATAAATGTTTAATATATGAAGGATTGACATCACATGTTAGGCCTACAAATCATCTGCTGTAAAAACGTCTCATATCCCTTTTTTCTTGAAAGACAGACTTCTGTGTTATGGTTAATATGCCGATTATGATCTGTTATTAGCCTATGATGCATTTAATAGTTTAAGAACCGCCACATACAAACCCAAACACCTTGAAATGTTGACTTGTTTGTGCTTTAAAGTTGTTCTGGTTGATACAGGCTGTGGGTCCGTGTTCCTCCGTCCAAAGCTCCGTTCAACTCGTTTGATAAAAGGATAAACAAATATACACAAAGCATTATTTTGTTGCCGCTTTTCGTGTGAAGAAACGGCGTATCCGGTGATTTAAATAATCAAGTTATGCTGCTGTGCCTGGCGCGTAAACGCACACGGAGTCTCTTTTAATGGGGGTGTACACTGCGAGTATTTAATAAATATATAATAAATAATAAATTGTTAAATACCTGCACTGATCATCAGAAACGGTAAGCGCATTTCCCCATCAAGACAGACGCTGTGCGCATTTGCGCACGAGGCACAGCAGCCTAACTTTGTTGATTATCTATCTATCTATCTATCTATCTATCTATCTATCTATCTATCTATCTATCTATCTATCTATCTATCTTGTAGCAGTTTTTGTAGAGAGACTTGAATGCTGGGGTGCCATTATAAGGTACAGAGAGAGCCAAAGAAATACTTATTTCAAAACATGAATATTTTTCTGGGTGAAGAATTTACTTCATTTCAGCTGTTTCCTTCAGTGCTGTCACTTATTAATCCCAACTCATTCAAGCTCATTATGTTAGTGCAAGAAATGAGATGACACTCTCCAGATTAAAAATATGTCACTCAAGAGCAGGTGTTTACTCCACTTGGCAAATTCACCTCTGGCTACTGTTAAAACAAAAGAGTGAGTGACAAACTACTTGCAGCACCTCAGTGGCCCCTCCTCTGCCATCTGATGGGCTGGCCCAACCTTAACATTTTCCTACTTCCTGAACACATTAACTTCCTGAACATGAAGCAATACATATGTAGGCTGCGGTCGAAAAATCCCTCCTATTGTCTTTTCCTAACCACTTTTCCTTCACCTCGATGGAAAACGGCACGAGGTCAAGGAAAGATGTGAAGAAGTCATGAGGATTTAGGAAAAGACAACTGCGGTGCTGAGAGAATCCGACTGCACTAATACTGGGCTACGTCATTATGCGACGGCAGATGTCATTGACGTGGGTCTGCTGTGGTGAAACTACAATGTTCTGAAGATGGACTACAAAAAGCGCATTTTACATACTTCGCCCTGGACGTTTTTACCGTGTTGTTTCATGCAGGATATATATACGTGGACAACACGATGAAACATAACTTCATTACACTGGTCAGAATTGAATTTAAAAACGGAATATAGGCTACTAGTCACATAACTGAAACGAAATTGTCACATTGAGAATGTTTGCTCATGCTCACAGTCCTGAATCTACAATTATTGTATGAAAATAAATGTTAAATATATGAAGGATTGACATCACATGTTAGGCCTACAAATCATCCCTTTTTCTTGAAAGACAGACTTCTGTGTTATGGTTAATATGCCGATTATGATCTGTTATTAGCCTATGATGCATATAATAGTTTAAGAACCGCCACATACAAACCCAAACACCTTGAAATGTTGACTTGTTTGTGCTTTAAAGTTGTTCTGGTTGATACAGGCTGTGGGTCCGTGTTCCTCCGTCCAAAGCTCCGTTCAACTCGTTTGATAAAAGGATAAACAAATATACACAAAGCATTATTTTGTTGCCGCTTTTCGTGTGAAGAAACGGCGTATCTGGTGATTTAAATAATCAAGTTATGCTGCTGTGCCTGGCGCGTAAACGCACACGGAGTCTCTTTTAATGGGGGTGTACACTGCGAGTATTTAATAAATATATAATGAATAATAAATTGTTAAATACCTGCACTGATCATCAGAAACGGTAAGCGCATTTCCCCATCAGGACAGACGCTGTGCGTATTTGCGCACGAGGCACAGCAGCCTAACTTCATTGATTATCTATCTATCTATCTATCTATCTATCTATCTATCTATCTATCTATCTATCTATCGATCTATCTATCTTATCTTATAGCAGTTTTTGTAGAGATGCAGTAGGGGCGGATAATATAGATATAGCAATAACAGTGAAAAACAAGTTGTTTTCTGGTTTTGGTTTAATTTATATTCCAACGGCGATTTGAAGAAGAAAACGGGAAAAGCACTTGAATTTCTGTTTTTTGAATCCATATGAAAAACGTATAATCCATCATATATATGTTTATCCTGTTTTCAAACAGGCTGAACACAGCTTTGGATACACGGGCCACTGTGGATGTGTAATGTGGGTTTAATCATTTGAGTTTGTGAATGGTGCATCGCTTGTTGCCGCGAGGAATTGTGAGACGAAATGATCTCCTTTCCTTCCGTAAAGGATGGTTAAATGTACCCAATGCTAAAGGAGATTAGAAAGGAAGCATTGAAGCACCTTTCCTTAGCATTTAGAGAATTCGACCAGCTCCTATCACGGCTGCCACTTAGATACTTCCGAGTCATTTCACTCAGTTAGGAACCTTCCTAAGCAATAAAGACTATTCGACCGCAGCCGTACTCTGTCTTACTGAAACTACAATGTTGCACTCCCCCCCAGGAAACCTGGTACCTGTTTCATGTGTAACTGCAGAATACCAGCTGCATCATAACACTCATATATGTCATCAAACTGGATTTTTCACGTTTTTTTTTTTTTTTTTTTACATAATGTCAAATTTAATTTTCCTTTGTACAGTCAATATTTTTTTTTCAAGTTTTATACCCCATTTCACAACTACACAACATTTAAATAATAATAATAATAAAAAACTGAAAAAAAAAAATGGATTTACTCAATTCAATAGTGGACATTGGTTCCACACAGATTGTTTGCTTTGGCAGCAACTTACAGAATTGTGTTATATCAACACAAACTGTTTATGTTCAATCAACACAAGTACTTTGTGTTGATACAAAGTTATTGAAATTTGATTGAATAAAGTAAATTAAACACTGTGATCATTTTACTCCTACACAATTTGATCACTTAACATTTATTTTAATATTAATTATTATCATTATCTTAAATATTCAAGATTAAATTACATTTACAAATTTTAATATAATTTAATGTAAATAAAAAACACTAAATAAGCAATAAATTACAATTAAAATTTCAGCGATCAATTATTTTCTTGGTGTATAATACTTGTCAATGAACTTTTTCTTTCATTGTTAATATTACCCACTTTTTCCTCCGAATGACAATGACGAAAGTTTTGTTTCAAAACCTTTATTCCTAGAAGAACAGCAGGTGTCCCGACTTTAAATGTGCCAGGTTAAAATGTCACATATAAAATGTCATATTTTCAGCAAGAGAAGGCACTTCACTGCAGATCAACCTGGTGACACCAATTTCTACATTACCAAACTGCCTTGTGTATCTATCAGAGTTCAAACAGTATGAAAGCAGTGTGATTACATTAACAGTGTGAAAGCAGCAAAAATGGTGTGACAAGGGATCAAATAAGTGAAACCAAAATGAACAGTGACTGTATTATTGCAGCCATCTTAGTTACAAATAAAATAAGGACAACTGTTGTCTGTCGTACCTCTCCTCCTCCTTTTCCCTGATTTATAGGAGTCTGTGTACAGTTCACACACATCCCTGAAAACAGTCAGCTTCATTTTCTTTTCCAAGTAAGTTTGGCTAAGTAGTCGTTCTTCGGAAACCTGTTTTGTTTTTTTTGGTTTTTTTCTAAAAACTTTTTTCATAATCAAGATTTTAATAGTACAATATGAGATGATACATGGAGCAGACAGAAGAACATATAGAAAACAAAAGATATGAGATTAGTTAACCCTCCTCTTGTCCTCGGGTTAAATTTGACCCGTTCTCAAATATTTAATATCAGAAATATGGATTTCTTTCATCTAATTGCCTGAAAATCACATGGATGGTTCCATACCACACTCTTTGCAAGTAAAAGTAATGATCACTACTTTCATTGAATTTTGGGTGTTTTATTAAAATTTATAGCATCTGTGGACTTCCTGAGTCAAATTTAACCCGGCCACCAATAGTTGGTGCAATGGGGAAATGGGTTACATTATTGTGGTTTCCAGCAGATGAACACGAACACACACACACACACACACACACACACACACACACAAACACACGCACACATACACACACGCACAGCTTCAAAGCTACCGTTCTGTGAACCTGATTTCATCACAACTGAGTCATTTCATGTAAATGACTTCTATTGACCATAAATTCCAAAAAGTAGTGTAAAATAGTAATGGTAATAGTAATGGACAAGACATTGTTGGGTGCTCCAGGAGACATTCTCATGGGTCAGCAAAGAGGGAAATCTCAAGTCCCATCAGTGAAGTCTGACATTCATCATGAGTTTGTGTATTAATTTTACACTTTTCCTGTGCATTTAGGAATTATTTGCAACATTACAGGTGTATTTGCTTTCAGTTTTAACATCAAATTAAGTGGTTTAGATAATCTGGCTAATTTGTCTGGCTGCTCATGTTTGTTGTCCTGTTGTTAGGGATTTAGTCAGGTGAGAACAATGTCATGATAGAGGTCATGGCCAGATCTCCCTCATTTCATTTCAGATGAGGCATTGCAGACCGATTGTTTTACATTCACCTGCTTGTGTGTTTGTGTTTGAGAAGACATTGTTGGGTGCTCCAGGAGACATTCTCATGGGTCAGCAAAGAGGGAAATCTCAAGTCCCATCAGTGAAGTCTGACATTCATCATGAGTTTGTGTATTAATTTTACATGTGTGGAAGTGAGCTATTACCTCAAGTGAAACTCAAAAGGGAGTTAAATCAAAATGAAGACATTATGTCATAAATCTCAGACAGGATCTGATTAATACAGACCTGTTTTTAATGTTCAGACAGTTGGCATGCACCTCACTTATTTTTATCACACAACTACATCAGACAAGCCTCAAGTTTATGAATGTCATCAGCTGAATGTCATCTAATTTCCGGTATAGAGCCAGGGTGTAAAAGACACTCTCTTTTAAGAGCAGGGTTAGGGTTAGTTACTCACGAGACCCCAGCTAAACGCTGTCATGTTGGAGTTCTCCCTGCAGAGCGCGAGGGTCACCTCCTTGCAGCAATAACATCACTACCCACGCTGGATTACAATGAAAATATGAGGGTGTAAACATGTGCTGAAGGTTTGAAAGTAGTCCAAGATGACCCTTTAACAGGCTATCTCTAGAGGAGGTCCACTCTGTCGGCTGAGGGCACTCGTCCAGTGTTATAGGGCGGCTTCAATGCCCCGACCCAAACATTTTTTGCCAATTCAACACATAGAGTAAACATTTCAATCAGATATGCCTATTACAGATTCAGTACTGAAATTGTGCTTCTATTACAGGTGCAACAGGTCAATTTCAATTTGTCCAAAACTGTTAATTAAGAAACATTGCATGTTTATCCTTAGCAATTTCCATTATAAATTTTCACTATAAATAAATTTAGATCTAATGTCAGTCGTAACTCAGAGGGCATCTTGCTTACCTTAAAGGGCTAACCAGAAGACCTCAGAGATGAGCACAAGCCAGGAACTTTGGTTGGAGTGTATGAAAATACAAACCAGTTTCATTAGTGCTTTACAAAAACTAGTATTACAAAATGTAAAAAGTAAAATACAAAAACTTGAATGTAAAAGTTAAAAAGAAGAAAACTCTCTCTAGGATTTAAAGAAGTCAAAAAGCAAAAAGGGCATAAAAAGCCCTGAGACCTCTCTGGCCTCCACTTTTATATCATTTGTTTTCAAGCATCTACATCTTAAACTCCATATATGGTCACCAACCAGAACATCAGCAAACTATTTTTGTTTACATTGTACAGAACATATAGTTATTTCCCAAACTTCACAGACACAGATCAGAGATGTATGTATTTGTCTGTGTCAGGTGCAGAAACCACAGCTTGCTTTGCAGGCCACTGGCTTCCTGCTGATCTAAGAAGGAGTGTTAACTTGCACAAAAGTTTAGTAACAGTTGAACTTACAGTATTTTCAATCATGTTTTTTTAGTTAATTGTCAATTTTCATTGAGTTTTTACAGAAAATTATTTTAGAGGTAGGTTTGGGTGAAGTGTGTCTCGGGCATTCTAAGTGAGACCTTTAACACTAGCTTGGACATTTTTTCATCATACCATAGACCTTTGTCAGCTTCGGCTAGCTAACATATGACACACACTCAAGTTAGAAACAGCACCTTGAACAACTGATGTAATGTCTTTGATGTAATATTTGTTATTTACAGTGAAAATGTTGTACCCAAGGGGAAAAAACTCACAGTTCACTTCTTGAGATAATGAACATTTTCCATCCATTACTTCTCTGATTTGTGCAGTTTAAGGAACAAAATCAACATCAAACGTTGATCTTCTCATAAGCTCTCAGTCATTCTGGTTAACTTTCTGCCCCCCGCCTGCACACATCTCACATGTGACGCTCCTCGTAAACCCGTCTATTAAGCAGGGAGGGATAGTAAATGTGTTTCACTCTTTTTGTAATTAGGGACATAGAGTGGGACACAAACACAACACACCTCTGTTGAAACTTCTCTCCACTCTGATGTATGAAGGAAAATCTTTGCACATACTGTAGGTGTTAGCAGTTTCCTGCCATAGTCCTTTAACTTCTGTTGTTGCCTCCCTGCCTGCACCAGCTCTGATCCCAGATCTGATTCATTTGTCTTTGTCACTTTCTGTGGATTTTGTTTCATCTGAATCTTCTTTGCTGTCACTTAATAGCTTTGTTTTCTCTTCTGTATCAGTAGTAACAGCAGCAGCAGTGGTGTCCTCATTGGAAGCACTGCCTGCAGCAGGATCCCGCCTCACATTGTCTAGTAAAATGTCTTCAGAAACAGGAGCATTTCTGTCAGAGTCTTGAGTCTTCTTCATTCTCTACTGGCTGAAGCCTCTGGTTTGAATCTTGACCTGGAAGTAAAGGTAAATGTTTCAGTCATGAGGGCACAACAAAATAGCTGTGGGTCTATTGATGTTTTACACCTCTCTAGATGATATCACATGATGTAAAGGTTTGACACAGTTCATGTGGGAGATGAGTATGTTTTGAATTTGCCATCAGGTCAATGTGAACCACTCACAGGAAGAGAGACTTCTTTTTTGTGTGCCGTATGGATGTTACCTACACTATTTAGGTCATTATTTGTACACTACCATATAAGCTGACATCATCTCACCTGGAAAGTTAAAAAAAACTTTGCAAATGAAGCGTCCAGGGCAGCTGAAACCTGGGCTTTGTCTCACAGGGAACATTTTTACATATGTTCAACTCAAGTTTTGGAACTTTGATCAACATCCAACATCATAACAGAATATAAATGTCAGCACATCACAAAAAGCAGAATATGCCCCTGATAACATCTTTCCTTAATCTTAAACAAAGTGATTTTGTTGCCTAAAGTGAAGCACACGCAGCAGTCAGGATGTGAACGTTTACACCTGTTGTGCAGTATTTAAATGTAACTTCAATCTTCAGATGTTCTGTGAACATAATCCAGGCAGAGATTATGTTCAGCATGGCAGCATTACTGGAAAAAAGTTGAGTAGTGTAGAAACGTCATTTCTAGGAGATAGAGTCACATGACCGAAGATTGACATGTGATGACCAATCACTGAAGGACACCTGAGCAAACTCAGTTAGCTGATGTGAGATGTGGTTGAAAGCTCAGAAGAAGCTATTTAGTGGACCACTCAGCTTTGATTGTTTTGTTATATCGAACTGTTGTATGTTTTTGCTCAATACCACTGACAGTATGAATACAGGATATTCTTGTGGATAGAATCAGAAGGTGGGTACATCTGCACATAAACTGTTTTGTACACAAGGTGTCTGTGTGGTATTTGAGTTCTTTTTCACAAGTTGATGATATCTTTATAACCAGCAACAAAAAGATAGCAAATAACAATCATAATAGAGAATAAATTGAAGTTACTCACATTTTCTGTAGAGAAAATACACAAGAAATGACAATACGGCAAAGACTCCAATTGTAGAAATTGTAGAAACAACTATTGTAGAATGATCCGTCAGATGGGCCTCACCTGTAAATTAGGAGACATAACAGAGTAACAAATTATTTTAACATGTTGCAATAATATAAACACATCTTTGAACACGTCAATATCTGCTTTTTGTTTGTCTTGTTTGTTTCTTTTAATGTTTAACATCAACCTGTCCAGGGACTGCAGCTGAAAATTTGCCTTTTGGCTAAATCTGACTCATTTACATCATGTTGATGTTAATTAATGTTTGTTGCCCCTGATAAATAAATAAATTGATAAAAAAAATAAATGCACTAATTGCTTGCTATGTATTATCACAGCTGAATATTCCACAAGCTGCCCAAATCTTCAGTTACTTATGTAATACAGAAATCAAACAACTGAAACTGCTTATAGTTTATTTAAAGTAAGTTTCATTATAGTTTATTAATGGTGAATTGTGTTTACTAGAATTACAGTACTGTTCAAAAGTTTTAGGCACTTTAGATGTTTAGATTCTTATCCATAATGCAATACCATCAGGGAAGCATCTTATTATCTTTATTTATCTGTATCTGTATCACTCACCAGGAGCATCAATCACTGCAGTGTCCTCAATCTGCTGTTTGGAGCGAGGGTTATACACGTGGCAGGTTACAGACTGCAGCTCTTTGACACTGACGGTGCTTGTGACAGAGAAGGTTTTCTTGGTTGGATGCTGCTGATGGGACGTCTGAGCATCCTTCAGTTTCAGTTGTTCACCGCTGGATTTATTTTGACCAGTCCATTTCACTTCAGGTTTAGGGTATCCTCCATGTGCCGTACAGGTTGCACTGTTTAATGTGCTGTTAATGGTCAGGTTAAGATCTTGGTAGGCAGCTGTGGGTGTGTCAGAAAGCATGATGGTTTACACACTAGAGATATTTATAGTATTTTGATGTGTATAGATTTTGGTTTGAAAGCAAGAAACTACTATTCCATACCTGAGACCTGCAAAGAGGATTCGCACTGATGGTCAAGCCGTTTAGTAGAATCAAAACCAACAAAGGCCAAGAATGTTTTCTGGTCATCTCCAACACTAACATTGTTAAGTTTAATAGAAATATTTCCAGAACTAAACTCAGTATTGAAAACTTGACACCTGTTGCTGTATTCATCAGCTACTGGTTGTGTTTCCCCACTTTTGTCCCAGTGGAACAAAAGTTTTTCAGACCCATGCTCCTGCCAGTAAAACCATTTGATGCTTGTTGAATTCACTGGTAGTGAACATGGAATCAGGACGGACCCTCCAACAGTGGCATTGAGAAGTGCAGATATCTGACCCACGATGGGTGCTAGAAAAGAAAAGATTGAGATACAGTAAGAGTTGTTAGTAAGAGGAGAAATGATGTCATCCTGACTCATCAAAACAGTGAAAAACTAAAAGCTAAAAATATACTGAAACATGCACATAAGAGGCTGAATTTCAAGAGAATCCTTTCTTCAGATGTCATACTGTACAGGAAGGGTGTCCTGCTAATTAAACGTGTGCAGGCATTTAGCTCCTTAATTTTTTTAGATTTGATGCATTCTGTGTTAATTTGGAAAGGAAAAACTGTTCTCTGTATTTTTCTCTTAGTATCTTAGTGCTAGGTAAATACCCCCCCGCCACCTGCCTCCCTCTGGACAGGATACTTGGTTCCTGCTAGCTGGAGCACTATGTACTATCATTGTTAGTTGTACACATTGTAGAGTTCAATTCTGAAGGCTAGATATAAATTAACAACTTATAATCGCTGTGTGAAAACAGTTACTCAGCTTCAGAATACAGTAACTCCCCATATAGAAACCCTGTCTCCTAGAAATTACATTTATATACCTGTTTTCTCAATTACGTTGCATTGGCAAACATAATTGCTGCCTGGATTATGTTCACACTGTAGGAGGAAGTCCCTGCATGTTTTGAATGCAGACAGTACAACCCTCAAACAACAGGCCAGCTCTTTCATCACATAAGTGAGATTTCCAAACTTTTCACTGACCAGACCATCTAAACAACATCCTGCAAACAGAAAGGATCAGATGAGGAACCCTTCATCTCCTGCATGGTCACTAAACCAGACCACTGACCCAAACTACCTTTGATCCTTCAAGCTACCAGAGCCAGCAAGATGATAAGACCAATTCACACACCAGTGTGCGCTGACAGTACCACTTATAACCAACCCCACCACTTGCTTGCATAACTCACCTCTAAGAACACACACACACACACACAAATGTAGCACATAGCCTGGACCCCTACAGTTTTCAGTCAGATCAAGGACTGTAAAACACATCAACTTACAAATGTAGTTTTAGATTTTGTCTAAGAACAATTAATATTGTATGTTTGTATGTGTGTGTATATCACCCAATGTGTCTACTTTAATTCACTTGCATTCACTAGCCATAGCCTTGTGTACCAGTTTCCCCTTTCCCTTGTGTCTTGTTTGTAAAATGTTGTAATGTTTAGTACTTGTTGTACTGTTTGTTATTGTGCTGTTATATGTTAATTGTGACCGGCGACTGCAGATGAAAATTAGCTATAAGCTAACTGGTACAGTACGTCAAATGGTAACATTTATGTTTAACACTCTACATGGTCCCAATAAATAAGACAAATAAATAATTAATAATACAAAGTATGTAACTAAAAATGAACTTGTTGGTCTTTTCTTGTGTTTGCATCTCAGTCACTTAACCTTAAACGACCTATACCCTTGCAAAATCATAATTAAGATCAATAACAACCATCATTCTAATTGACATCTCTTGTGTGGCCAACAAGAAGGACTATTTCCCTATTATTATACCTACTCTTATGTGAGGTATGTTGCTGGACGAATAATTTCATATTTGAAGCATGCAATGATAATTCATAATTCCCCCATTAAATCATAAAACTATTTGTGTGCACAAATTCCTACAGCAAGGTGTCATACCACTGGTCCGACAGCCCACTATTTTGAAACTCCAATAGTTAAAAATGTCCCATTGGACTGAAAGCTCATAGTCCGACAGCCCGATATCCCGAAAACAAAAGCCCACTGCTCCGAAAATACACTGTGATGACCCCTGTTGTCATCTGGGAGTTTATATGGTCTCTGATCAGTGTCTCTCCCCTACAGTCTCTCTTAGACTCTCGGCTGCCTTGTTGCTGCAGCTCTTTGTCCTCTCTCCCTACAGGCACCGGTTTGTTTTGCTTTCATGCACTTTACAACACTCACACACCCATATTCTTCACTCATGCATCACATACTCTACTGATACCACTGATTTCCACTCCCTATACTCTAAATATTTAGTTAATTTGATTTAATAAATTATCTTTTGTTAAACATTGACATGGTGTGTTTCCCTTTTGTTGTGGCCACTTGAGCCAGGTTATAACAACACACTCTCCCTTGAAGTGCGAGTGATCATTTTAACCCAAACCATGATATTTCCTTAACCCTAACCAAGTGCTGTTTGTGCCTTAATCACAGTATTGTCACTCCATAAAACATACTTCTTTTTTTAACAAGCACATGAAAATACACAAAGATATTAACTTTTGCAATATGTTAATGAAGGTTTTCCTTCGACAGTAGGAAACAGATGAAGACTTTATTTGCCTCGTCATCAGTAACTTAAGCTGTAAATGAACTTTGTGTGTGTATCCAAAGCCTGATATATCTTATTCCTCTGTGCCGTAGACCTCAGTTGTTGTCCAAAAACTATTATTTAATAGTCAGATAATGTATATTGTTTATTAACATTAAGGAAAAAAAGAAATGCTGCCAAGTGTAAATATCAGCACGCTAACTGTAGCCTCACATAGAGCTGCTGGTAGTGTTGAAAAGCCTAATAAGAGACAACAGAGAGGTGATGTCATGCTAATAAACAAAAAAGTAGTCCTTCTTTGTGGCAGTAAACACAACACACAACCTGCTGATAACTAACTGTGACATATTCACAGTGTAACAAGATATTCAGGGCTGATGACGGTAAGGTTAACATGATAAACAGCAGGGCTGTGGCTTCATACTCAAACACACACACACATTGGGAAACCTCTCGTAGAATCGCTAGCTCAGCTACAACACAGATACCATCACACAGAAACATCTACAAAGGGCCATGAACGTGCTTCTAGTGACAGTCAAAGCTCCAGCGGACTCTCTGTGTTTCCAGCATGAACACGGAGAGTCTGACAGCTCATGGTTGGGTGATTTTGTTTGCGTTTCTTCTTTGTTGTCACCTACAATTGCGTCTATCTGACCGTAACCAGTCTGTTCAGCTCCTCCATAAGGAGGCACTCTGGTAGTGGCGAGTGGAAATATTGTGATATGTTGCAATATGGATTTTTTTTTTTTGTCCCACCCCTAATAACTAGCAAATGTTTGGAATTTTTACTTTAAAAAAATTGCTAAAACAATTATTTGATTGTCAAAATAGTTGCTATTTAGTTTTCTGTCAATCATCTAATCGATTAATTGTTGCAGCTCTACTTTAAAACACAATGAAGACTGTTCCTGATTAATGAATGACTGTGGTCTATCATAAAAAGGTGAATGATAGTTCAGTTCCTGTTCTTTCACTCCCCTTGGATAAATGGTGTTCTGCATCAGGCGAGATCTGTATTCTGATCTTGCCTGATGTATTTAAATTTGAATAGAGACCAAAGACCTGAGCACACACACACACACACACACACACACACACACACACACACACACACACACAGCAGAAACAGCAGCAGGTGATAGCCGGCAGTAAGACACAGTAATGACTTGGTGTGAAAGATAAACTGCAGCCCATCTCTGAGTTAAACTCTGTGTTACTTGAAGATTTTTCATTGTGCTCATTGTGGGAGGAGCTATTTCAGGTCCCCCTCCTATTCATTTTTCCCATAGAGACTGTTACACGACTCACACTTTGAGCACTTCTACGGCTTGGATCGGCATTAAACTCTTCCAGTTAGGTCATCATAATGTTTACAACTTCAGCGATAAAGCATTTTGAATTCAATATACTCTGATTCATGTTCACAGCTTCTTCTCCATAGCAACAGCAGCTGAAGCTCATGGGTATTGTAGTATTCTTGTATCTAGTATTCTAGTATTCTAGCTATCATGCCATGCCAAAAATCACGGACAAAATGTTATTTCTCAGAAACAAAGTTGAAATAGTTGAAGCTAGTGGTTGTAATATAAACCTGTAGGATCATTACATTATCTGGGAGAGTCCTGTGTTTCTATGTTTAGTAATATTGACAATGTCTTTTAAAGAAAATGGGAATACAGGATGGGGGAAACACTGCTGGAACCAACAATCCCTCCAACTTTGCAACTCTATTATTCTTTTGAGATGTTTCTAAACAAATTAACGTGACCGTAATCTTTAGAGTGAATGTCAACCACTGTGACATGTGACTCACTGACCACACAGAGGAATAAGATATATTAGGCTTTGGATATGCACACAATACTTTTAAGTACGGTGAGTTTGACTCTGCATGTGAGATTTGTTGACAATAAGAAAAATATAGAAAATCTCAAGACTTATCCCTTTAGGTGTTTCATTTAATTAGAGGAGGCTGAGAGTCTGAAAAATGCTAAATTTAAAGAAAAAGCAATTAAATTGATTGAAGGAATTCTTGTTGTGGATGACCTGTGTTGTCTGAGTCTCCATGACACTGACCTCTGCCTCTATACAAATGATCACTGTTTTGACACATCATTTGGTAAGATAAGTAGTGGTAAAACTACCACTTCCCTTTTATGCTGTGCTTTCAAATGATTCAGTGAACTTACCACACAGAAGTAAAATCAAGAGGCTTGAAGAAGACATGTCTGAACTGGAAAACAAAGATAAAAGATCTTTTGGTGTCATATTGTGACAAAAACACATTACCAGTTTCATTACTTCATATATTCATTAAGTTTTATTATCAGTCAGACTAAATGTTTTTTGACACATAATATGCAAAAAGAGACAAGATCATACTTATTTCAAAACATGAAAATTCTTCTGAGTGAAGAATTTAAGATACTTCATTCCAGCTGTTTCCTTCAGTGTTGTCACTTATTAATCCCAATTCAATCAAGTTCATTATGTAAGTGCAACTGTTAAGAAATGAGACGACACTTACCAGAAATACTTCACACACACACACACACGAGCAGCTGTTCCTCCACTTGTCAAGTTCACCTCTGCTATTAAAAAAAAGTGAGAGATAGTGAAACTACTTGCAGCAGCCCAGTGGCTCCTCCTTCCTTTTTGCCATCCGATTGGGTGTAACTCACAAATCAGGTCATGCAGAGGCACAAACACCCACCCGCACACACACACACACACACACACACACTTGAATGCTTTCTGCAATTTACTCTGAATAAGAGCTTTCATTATCAGATCAATTCTGTCATGTAATGTGAATTTAAAACATAGTAACACTTTACAATAGGGTACTAGATCTGGGCGATATAATGAATTAATTTATCAGTATTTTTGTTCTTGCACAATGTGTAAAAATTGTGAGTTATTACAACATGCACAAGAAGTTGAACACTGCTATATCAGCCATTCTGAGTCATGACAGTCCTGTAAACTGATATTAATAGTTACAGTACAAAAATCCAAATCAAAACAACTTTATTGTCCACTTTTGTTGTTTTTGTCTTCAGCTTGCATGACAGTCAACATAAGATATGTTAGTAAAATACATTTTACACTCTGAACTGCTTAAAATGATTTGAAATAATTTAAATTAACTCAAGACAAATTTAAGAAGCGCCAGGTACATGAGATTCAAAGCAATATCGTCATGTCTGTTCATTAACTGATGTATGGTATGTGGAAGGCAGGAGCTGAAAGTGATGATACAGGAGATGTCATGTATCCTCTAAGATTTTGTCTGTCATTCATACAAACATGCACATCTGCTGCTCCAGGTGGCCGGCTGCCTCTGGCTCTCTCATAGTGAATTTAACAAAACACTGATCTGTTCTCTCGGTTTGTGTTTGTTGACGAGGTATCACGAGGTCAAGGTCACTTTTATTGTCTCAGTGAAGTGAGGTATAGCAGGCAGCAGGATCCAGTCTGGGATACAGGCAGTAAACTCACTCTGAAGGTAAATAAAGGCCGAAGGTGCTGCAGCAGACTAGAGAGAGTTGTCTCAGTTGAGACTGATAAGTCTCCCTCAGCTTAATGTACAAAGGGAGCAGCAGCAAGACAGGAAGATCATACTATGTGATATGAATTATCGCTGTCTGGCAACATTGCTTTTACATTCATAACATTTTTCCCAATCACTTGAAGGTTGTCACACAGAATTCAAATGTCAGTTCACTGATTTAGGCTTGTTTGTCTAATTGGGTTAAACTGCTCTTCTAGAAAGCATGTGTAAAATACCCACATGTAAAATACTTGAACCAACTGTCACAACCATACAAACATAACTTTCATAAATCTCTGTAATCTGCCATTGTTATTAAAGAAGTAATGAATATTTAGATTCAGTAACATGATCCTCCTCAGTTTTTTGTGACTTTTGTCATGTCATTTTCAATGGAGGAAAGTAACTTAATACATTTACTCAAGTACTGTACTTAAGTACAGTTTGAAGTACTTTTACTTGAGTATTTCCATGTGATGCTACTTTCTACATTTCAGAGGGAAATATTGTACTTTCTACTCCACTACATTTATTTGACAGCTTTAGTTACTTTTCAGATGAAGATTTGACACAATGGATAATATAACAAGCTTTTAAAATACAACACATTGTTAAAGATGAAACCAGTGGTTTCCAACCTTTTTGTCTTTTGACGTCTTACAAAAAGCAGTGTGTAGTCGGGGTCACATTTCACATGTCTATGAGTTGTTAACAGCTCCACCAAATAGTGATTTTTCCCTCTAAACTTCTCACATGCTTTCATTTCAATAAATGTTCAAATGATCCAATATCCAGAAACTGAAAACAGATTTGTGTATCAGAACTTTGTTTTTTCTTCTTTCCTCTCCCATTAATCATCTCACCACCCCTCAGATTTATCTGCTGACCCTTTGGAGGGGCCCGACCCCTAGGTTGGGAACCACTAGACTAAACTAGCTAACTGTATATAAAGTAGTGTAAACTAGCTCCACCTCCAGCAGCTACAACAGTAACATGCTGCTCTAACACTGATGCTTCACTATTAATAATCTAATGATGTCATATATAATAATATATCAGTCAGAGGGACCAAACCACTACTTTTACTGCAATACTTTAACTACATCAAGCTCATAATACTTATGTACTTGTACTGCAATACTTTAACTACATCAAGCTCATAATACTTATGTACTTTTACTGCAATACTTTAACTACATCAAGCTCATAATACTTATGTACTTGTACTGCAATACTTTAACTACATCAAGCTCATAATACTTATGTACTTTTACTGCAATACTTTAACTACATCAAGCTCATAATACTTATGTACTTTTACTGCAGTACTTTAACTACATCAAGCTCATAATACTTATGTACTTTTACTGTTACTTTAACTATATTTTGCTGTTAATACTTGTGTAGCTTTGCTGAAGTAAGATTTATCATGTAGGACTTTTACTTGTAATGGAGTATTTTTACATCGCTGTATTGGTACTTTTACTTAAGTAAAGGATCTGAATACTTCATCCACTGGTCATTTTCAGGTTACAGGTGCAGCTCCTCAGCTATCACTTCTGAAACACATTTACATGCAAGGAGTGAAAATAAAAGTTCATATATAGATGCCTGCACCACTTTGTTGTGACTGACTGGTTTTTCATGGAGGATAAAAAACACAAACACAAACCTACTGGACCAGTGTTTATCATGCCTACTGTATCTTCACCAGAATCAAATAAAGGTCAAAGACAAATAGTCACACTGGGTATGTGAGAGAATTTGCAGGTTGGTTGTTGTGTTGGGAGCAAAACAAGCCTCCAGGACACTTATACACCCTCTCTCATGAAGACCAGGGCTCTTCACAGAGCGCGGCCTTGAAAAAGAAACTATAGGACGTAAACTGCCAGACGTCCTTGCTGGGAGATTACCGACACAAATGTGGAAGTGTTTGTTGTGCGGTCAGGACAAGAGGGCAGAATCGGTGTTGCCTATGCAGTCTCTGTTCTCTTTTACATGCCTTGCTCAACTCATTTTACAACGAAAATAACATGAAAATAGTTCCTTTTATTACATCCATTTTCCAGTCCTGCACCCAGGCAGTCCAACCCACCTCAGGGCAGAGGAGCAATTTTTAATCCCTCAAAATAGTCTTCAGCTCTCTTCCTGTCAGGATGCATGGAGCATGTGGCCTGAGAGGCAAAATCCAAGGCAAAAAGTCATACAACATCAAGTACACACATCATCTTTTTGCATGTCTGTCTGTCATGGAAGAGGGATCTTCCTCTGTTGCTCTTCCTGAGGTTTCTTCAATTTTTTCCCCCATTAAAGGGTTTTTTGGGGAGTTTTTCCCTTATCCAGATGAAGGGTCTATCACATATATTGGCTGTTTCCCTGCATGGGCCCCAGTTTTCCCTGCTACGAACATGTAGCATCTAGTCAGGGTTGTACATACTAGGGCTGCAACTAATGATTATTTTCATCATCAGTTAATCTGCATATAAATTTGTTGATTAGTCGATAAATCACTTTGTCTATAAAATGTCAGAAAATATAAAAAAATGAAGCTCAAAAAGCAAAGATTTTCTATTTACTACCATGTAAAAGACAGTAAAGCCGCTCACATGCAGCTACATGCTCACATTAGAGAAGATGGAACAAGAGAAGATTCTGCATTTTTTATTAAAAATGGTTTAAACGATTAATCCATTTAAAACTTTTGCAGATTATTTTTCTAGTAATTAATCAATAAACGGGTTGTTGCAGCTGTAGTACATACCAATACACACTGTACTCTATATAATTCTGTATGTGTGAACCTTTTATTCCTGAAAACAGTGGTGTAATAGGGTGTAAATTTTTGTATTTCAGCTCATGTTTATACTCTTGACTCAGACATGGATGTTTTGTTTTGTACATTTCATTTGGTGAAGATGCAAAACTTAACCAGGAACACTGTTTGCTCTTTGGTATTAAAACTGTTGTGCTATTCATGCAAACAAAGATCATCTTGTTGTGTTACCTGTTGCACACAGAGACGTCACTACTTTGCATCAAGCCTGCAGTTTATCACATGTCTCACTCAAGCTTGTAAGAACATGTTTAACTCCATTCAGATATTTTTACAATATGTCGTCACACAGATAGAAACTTTAAAATGAAAGCAAAAATACTGAGTGACAGACACACCGTGACGAGATAATTATATTGTCCATATTCGTGACACTTTTCTGTTTGCTGCTGACTTTTATTAACTCAAACTTGGAGTTTCTGATTCATATCTCATGCTGCACTGTAACTTTTATTCTGCTGTTTTATTCAATTTTATCATATTTTTCTCTTTTTAACTGTATTTAAATGTGTATAAGGTCAGGTCTCTTGCTGTACATGTTTAGACAACAATGTTTCACTTCCTCCTCTCCTCTCTACTGTCCTCCTCCTTATTCCTCTGAACCCGCCTGTGATCTCTTCACTCTCGTACCAATGTGGCAACAGGAAAAAGTATAATAGCATAACATCAGCTGCACAACGCCCACCAGTCACTCTAATGCATAACATGTCACTTTCATATATGTCATCAAACTGGACTTTACATTGTGCATTGCATTCAGCCTCCACTGTTACATCATTTATTTATTGTATGTCACATTTTATTTTATAAATTTTACCCATTTATATCCCATTTCTCAATTATTATTCTATTTAAATAATAGTAGATAATAGATAACAGATTAAATTTTTAATTCAATTTTAATACTTGATTTCATTATTTATATTACTTCACTTTTGTTCTGTTTTTATTTTTCTATGTTGCATTTATGGGAACAAACACCAAGACACAGTCTTTGTATGCTGCATACTTGGCTTATTAAACTGACCACTAGGAGGAGCCACATGCTCCTTCTAGTGGGAACTAGAAGGAGCATGTGGCTAGATATAGTTGGGCTCGCCTCTACACACAGCACCGGCTCTGGAACCAAACTCCTGAAGAGAGGCTGGACTCTCTACTTTTTCTGAGTTGCCCAGGGTGAGAGGTAGTCCTCACAACTATCCCCACACCCACCTTTACAAAATAGTGATAGTGGCCAGACTCCAAATGGAGATGTTGTGAGTTATGGCTCACCCAGAGCAACTGAAATCTTACAGCCTGGCCAGGTGAGCCAGGTACACAAGTGACTACTGTAGTATCTGTAAATAATTAATATACACCCTGAAAAACTCTATATTTCAGCAGGGCCAACCTTGGCAAGGACAACCAAGGTGGTAATTAGATTTGTGATCAGAGAAGCAAGTAAAGGTACATTTACAAGGTGAAATGGCCCAGTGTAAATTATTAAATCACTGTCTGGGGAGAGCAGAGTGTGAGAATGCTTTCTGCGTTTTATTTATAGTATATGGGTCATGCTGTCTATTTAGTAGTATTCATCACAATTACAAAACCTGAGGTTTGGTATATGGGTATATATATTCTACCCATGTGGGGGGTGTGACACCAACAGCAGAGAAGTGATGACATTAAATTTCCTTTTGAGGTCAAGCCTTCAACATGATGGTATGTTCTTAGAGATACAGTAGTAATAAACACATTCTAACCATTGGAAGCAGACCTGTTAAATTTGAGCATTCAAGTTCATTCTTGACCTTTAGGAACAGTATGTGTAACAAATAATCTCAGCTCAAAAGGTCCACTGACTATTTAGAGCTTTTAACTGCATCTCACCATCTGTCCTAAGAGTGGAACTTCAGTCACATGATAACAGAAACAGACAACATCAACATCATATTCAAGCCTGAATCTGATCCAGAATATGACTTTCAACAACACCAACGACCTCAACAACAAAGATTACAGAACGGACGGCTGTTTATGGACATGCTCAACAAGCTGACATCATCTCACCTGGAAAGTTAAAAAAAACTTTGCAAACGAAGCGTCCAGGGCAGCTGAAACCTGGGCTTTGTCTCACAGGGAGCATTTTTACATGTGTTCAACTCAAGTTTTGGAACTTTGACCATTTTTAACATCCAACATCATAACAGAATATAAATGTATATAAATGTGCTTTTGTTGCCTCAACTGAACCACACACAGCAGTCAGGATGTGAACTTACGTTTACACCTGTTGTGTAGTATTTAAATGTAACTTCAATCTTTAAATGTTCTGTGAACATAATCCAGGCAGAGATTATGTTCAGCAAGGCAGCATTACTGGAAACAGAATTTAGTAGAAACGTCATTTCTAGGAGATAGAGTCACATGACCGAAGTATGACGGAGGTCACCTGAGCAAACTCAATTAGCTGATATGAGATGTGGTTGAACGTTCAGAATAAGATAGTTGGTGGACCACTGAGCTTTGATTGTTTTGTAATATAGGACTGTTTGACAGTATGAATACAGGATATTCTTGTGGATAGGCTCAGAAGGTGGGTACATCTGTACATAAACTGTTTTGTACACAAGGTGTCTGTGTGGTTGATGATATCTTTATATCCAGCAACAAAAAGGTAGCGAATAACAATCGCAATAGAGAATACATTGAAGTTACTCATGTTGGGCCTTGGCTACAAGTTTGGCTATCAGCAATAACTAATGATTACCAAAGTTAATTATTAATTATTAAAATCAATAAAAAATATCAATAAGAATTAATAATAACAGGGCACCACCCTGGAGTTAGGGAAAAAGACAGCCAATTCAGTCTCAAAATGTACTAATCTATCAATTTGGAACTTTGATTAATAATTAACTTAATAACTATAATCAAATAATCACCATATCAATAACTAGTAAAGGTTGAAGGATTTTGGAGTTCTTTGCAGAACAGAGGTTGGCAAAACTCATTCTTGTGCAACATTAAAACAGACAGCATGTATATATGTATAAAAGGTAAAAGAGCAAAACACACAATATTAATCTAGCTATTAGTGTACCTATATACAACTGTATGTGTGTAAGTGGGAGTCCGTGTGTGTGTGTGTGCATGTGTGCATGCATGTGTGGCAAGATGACGTACGTGATCTGGTGTGATGACATTGTGCAAGAGTTTAGATAGCGGACGTGACTATGGGAGGGAAGTCAATTCAATTCAATGTATGAAAAACACGTGGGAGAGCTGCAAGCTAGTAGCTGCTGCTGCTCCAGCAGTGATTTTTTAAAATCTTATAGCGCCACCTACAGGTGAAATTGTATCAAATGCTACAGACTTGTTCAGCATCCCCAACTGTACAACTTTGCTGGATTTGTTATCATGGGATATTATATTTAAGTGATACGCAACCTAATAAGTAGTATAGTGGTGTTTCACTAATGGCCACAAGGTGGTGCTATTGGTGCCATGTTTCAATATGTCATGCACATTCTCATGAAGAACTTGTGTACCAAGTTTCCTTTCATTAAAGACAACAAAATTGTAAAAATATAATGTTATAATATTACAGCAGCACTCCTTGTGGGTAGAATTGTATCAAATGTTACACACTATTCCCAAATTTGATGTCAATCCAATTTAAAACTGAAGAGTTTGGTAAACAATTATAGACAAACAGTGATATCCGAAAACAAACTGCTTTTTGGGAGGTCATCTAAATATGGAATGTACCAAGTTTGGTTAAGATTAGATGAAATATGTGTCAAAAGTAAAAAGTAGAAGTATGCGATTCAAAACGCAGTGTTTCTTTGGAGCCGTTTCTAAACAAACTAACATGACCGTAATCTTCAGGGTGAATGTCACCCAGTGCAACGTGTGTCTCACTGATGTGTTTTAAACAGAGGAATAAGATATATCAGGCTTTGGATACACACACAATACTTTTAAGTGCGATGAGTAAATTGTTGGTTTGACTCTGCACGAGATTTGCTGACAATAAGTAAAATATAGAAAATGCCCAGACTTATCCTTTTAGTTGTTTCATTTAATTAGAGGAGGCTGAGTGTCTGAAAAACGTTGACCTACTTGTGTTAGGTCTGAATCTCTGTGACCCATGAAGTCTGTCTGTATACAAATTTCCCCTGAAATGAGGCATCATTTCAGATGCATTTTTTATTACTACAGCTCAAATCGGTGTTGGGTTTCACAAGCTGACCACATGTGGCCTACTCACAGCACACACACACACAGAGCTCTTTTCTTTACGGCAGAAGACACGAGAGCCTGCCTAAGACTCAGTAACTAAGTTATCTAGTGCTAGAAGCTACCACACAAGTCTGCTGGCTGATTTAACAAGAACAGGAGCCAAAAAGCAGAGTTAGCTTGCCAGTAACTCTAAAAGGACTGCACAAAGGAGTGACCTGGGCCCTCTGACCTGCATGACTGGAGCACCATCTACCCAGCAAAGCCTGCATCCTTCAGCCTTGGAGCCAAACTCATCTCTGCCTGACTCATCCATGGATTCACCAGCTAAAAAGCAGCACAACACAAAGCATCTCTCTCCATCCATGGACTCGGTAACAACTGGGCATAGCCTAGCAACATATAGTGTAGCATAGCACGGCTAAGCAAGACTGTTTAACTTAATCAATGTACTATACTAATGTTATTCAGTGAACTATTGCTGTGATGTCTTGTTCATGGTTAGGTTATTGCATAACCACACCACTAAGAGAACCACACAGTTAAGAGGTTTGAAGGCTAGCTCTCCACACTTTGTTTCAGGCAGCACGTGTAGTTCAAGAAGCCACATGGTTTGTTCTATCGGCCATATTGACTGCATGCCATGTGCTCGATCACCTTGCTGTTGTCTTCTCCCCTACACACATACACTTGTATATAGGTACATTTAGCTAGATTAATATTGTGTGTTTTGCTCTTTTACCTTTTTGTTAAATAAATGCTCTTGGATATACATGTTGTCTGTTTTAACGTTGCACAGTAATGAGTTTTGTGAAACTCTGCTCTGTAAAGAACTCCAAAATCCTTCAACCTTAACTAGCTATTATTATGGTAATTTTAGTTATAGTTATTAAGATAATTATTTATTTGAGTTCAAAATTGATAGCTTAGTAAATTTTATGAGACTGAATTGGCTGTCTTTTTCCCTGGTGCCCCGTTATTATTAATTCTTATTAATAGTTTCTATTGATTTTAGTAATCAATAATTATCTTTGATAATCATTTATTATTGCTGATAGCCAAACTTATAGCCAAGGCCAAACACCAGTAAAACCACTACTTCACACTAAATCACAAAGCTTGAAGAAGACATTTCTTCACTGGAAAACAAAGATGAAAGCTCCTTTGTTGATCTATGATTAATACTTTCTTATAGTTATGTCATATTGTGAAAACAGATCACCAGTTTCATTCATTATTGATATATTCATTAAGTTCAATTATGAGGCAGACTAATTTTTTTTTGATACTTCATTTCAGCTGTTTCTTTCAGTGCTGTTACGTATTAATCCCAATTAATTAAAGTTCATTATGTAAGTGCAACTGTTAAGAAATGAGATGACACTTACCAGAAATACTTCACACACAAGCAGCAGTTTTCTCCACTCTGGCTTCTGTTAAAAAGGAAAAAAAAATGTGTGAATGTGAAACCACTTGTTTGAGCCAAGTGGTACCACCTTTGCTATTTGATTGGCTATAACTCACAATTGAGGTGCAGAGCTCTGATATGCAATGTGAATTTAAAACATAGTATCACTTTACAGTAGAGTACTAGATCTGGACGATATAATGAAAAAATTTGATTTATCAGAATTTTTGCTCTTGCACACTGTGTAAAGATTATGAGTTATTACAACATGCACAAAAAGTTAAATGCTGCTATTTTAGCCATTCTGAGTCACAACAGTCCTGTAAACTGTGATGTTTATAGTTACAGTACAAAAATCACACTATTATTATATCATATATTTGATGAGTGTAGACGCACTCCTGTCTCACAAGAATACACGTAGTTCACAGTGAGAGTTGAGATACATGCTGCTCGCAACAGGACCAAGAAGACAGAAAAAGTGCAGAAATAACATAATAAAAAATAAAATAATAAAAGCAAACTGTTTGGTAAGTTTGCTTTTATGTCAGCATGTATTTTCTATAACAGTCATGTTGAGTGTCATAGAACATTCAGTGATTTAGAGCCTCTGTTTTCCTCTGATGAGTTCTGACGACAACTGACTACAGCTGTTTACATCCTGGCATTAGCATTAGCCTGCTTCAGCACCTCTATGGAAACTAATGGAAACTGGAGAAAAGTGCATCAGGTGGAATTAAAAGAGTTAAAAATTCAAATTCTTAGATTAAATACAAGAAGCTGTACTTTTGATGATCATCCTTTTCTGTGTTGTTTATCCATATAAAATACTGATGCACCTCAATGTTGACTTAGTGTTTTTGTAAAAATGAATGTCTTAACTAAGATAACTTCTGTGTTTGCTGTGTGTTTGGTTATATATCATTTATTATCGGGATTATCTTTAAAGTGACACATTAAGATGTAACGTTTTATGTTAACAGACGTCCAGGTCAGACAGGACGTTGGTTGGACCATTGAACAACATAAAGCAGATATGTGATTTCAATTTAGTTTACAGTACAGTTCTGTTGCAATGTGCCAGAGATTACCCTCTAAGAAAGTCAAATTAGGGTCTAACAGTGGGAAATTTAGATGCAATGACCAGGCAGCTTCCATAGCTAATGTTACTAGGGTTGGATAGTGACATCTAGTGCAAATATGTACAAATATGACTTGGTTAAGGTAAACTGTAGTTAATAACAGCGACAGATATGCAGGCCTATCAGTGCATTTTGCAGAGCAAACAGTGGCAGATCTAGAAAACTTTACTTGGGGTGGTAGAGGTTTAGGCATTGTAAACTGTTTGTATTGGCTGAGCGCCATGGTGAAACTATTCATGAACTCCAGTGGTGTAAAACATCTGTCATATCCGATAGAAGAACCAGGTTTAAATCCTAGCTTTTCAAAAACAAGCAACAGCCATTAACCACATCAATAGCTCCAGCCATAACTACAGCAACATGACATCCAGGGACTACAGATGCAAATTAGCTTCGAGCTATCTCTGGTGCAGTGCATCTTTAATGTTTAAAACTGCACACTGTCCTAGTCAATACATAAATCAATCAATACACCGCTATAGCCACAGCAAAAGGCACAGCTACTTAAGCAGTCTAGATAGATTTTAGTGAGTAAAACAAGCTGAAACTGTAAATAGGACTCTGAAAACTGATGGGCACACCCAGCACCAGCAGGCCACTTGTAATTTTAAAGCACAAACTCAGTGGGTACTGTACAGAAATGAAAGCAGACATAACCTACCTGATGCACGAGCCAACAAATGACCTCAACTGTAAGGATTCTCTGCATTTCCTCCTGGTACCGCTCTTATGTTTTGGAAGTATGACGTGTTTAACAAACACACTCCTAAAGGCCGATAGTGCCTCAGCAGACTAGAAGTATTTTACACATGCCGTTTATAGCAACAGATTATGATGTACACACGCACAGACACACACACACACACACACACACACACACACACAGAGTCGTGTATCCATTACTTCAGAGGACAATACACTGATTTAATTTCCCGGAGACTCATCATAACCTTAACCATAACCACCACATGCCAAACCCTAACCTTAACATAACCCTAAACTAACCTAAACTTTAAACCAAGTCTTCACCCTAAAATTTACGTTAAGGGTACTTACGTTATTTGCTTTTTGTCCTCATAAGTGAGGCGAGTCCCCACAACATGTGGAATACCTGGACCACACACACACACACAGTGGCTGGGAACTATACACCAAAATTCAAACTAAATTCAAGAAATTCAAGAGTACAGAAAACTTACCTAACGGGTGACGGACTGCCAAGAGGAACATCCCTGAGAGAATGAACATACATGTCCCATGCATCATAGAGGAAAACATCCAGCCTCATTCTTATCATGAGTGTCATCACCAACAGTTTCAAAGTTGGATGTCCATGTAAAATAGTCCATGTACTCAGACCATCAGAATGCTTTTTCCTCTTCTGACAGAAATAGTTGAGTACTTTTTGTTGTCGCATCCCTCTTGGAAAATCATTTATGTGACCTGAAGAGGAAAAGGAAATGTGGCTCCAGTATTCTTTGCCGAAGAACAACACATACATTTTCAAGGAGTAGCTTCCTTTTTAGATTAGAGGGAAATCCAGCATGTAAAACGACAAGTTATTAGTGTTACAAGTGTTCAAAAAGCTAGGATGACTTCACTTTCTTCCTTCCAGAAAGTGTATTTCATCTATGCATGTGTGATACCCACAGCAGGTCCAATGGTCACGAAGCCTAAAGAAAATGTTTGTGGTTATCTTTACAGGCAGTGACTTGCAGCTCATCTGTTTAATACGCTATTATAATCTGTGGAATTTCCTGTTATTCTCTGAAACGGATGCACTTCAGTTTCTCTCACACTCTCACCAGCATGTAAGATTGCTTTGACACTATGAATACATTGCATTGTTTAATTTAATTATGCTTTAAACTGCATAGTAGTAGGTTTTCATTTTGGTTGTAATAACTATGCCTTATCATGTTTCTTTCATGGCATAATTCATGTAATTCAGTGCAACTTTCTGTTTTTTTCTGTTTCATGTGTTGTGAAACATGTGTTTTAACATGTGATGCATTCAGGGGCACATGTGGTTTTCAGACGTTTCAATGTGAAACTTCAGGGGCACATATTATTTTCGGATGTTTCACATGTGAAACTTCAGGGGCACATGTGGTTTTCGGACGTTTCACGTGTGATACATTCATGGCACGTGGTTTTCGGACGTTTCACGTGTGATACATTCATGGCACATGTGGTTTTCGGACGTTTCACGTGTGATACATTCAGGGCACATGTGGTTTTCAGACGTTTCACATGTGATACATTCAGGGCACATGTGGTTTTCGGACGTTTCACATGTGATACATTCAGGGCACATGTGGCTTTCGGACATTTCACATGTGATACATTCAGGGGCACATGTGGTTTTCTGACATTTCACATGTGAAGCTTTCAAGGGCACACATGGCAACATTCACAATGGATTTGTAAATGTTTATCCAGACTTCATCACATGTGATATAGTCTGGATAAACATAAAACACAAATCAACTCAGAAATTACATGACAAAAACATCTAAATTTATGAACACTTTTCTTCAGTATCAAATCCAGTTACCGTGAGAACAGGAACTGCTCATAGCTAAGATATAACATTTCAACAGGTATAACATTAAGTAAACAATAGGTATAACATTTCAAGGATACAACATTGCCAGAGGAAACTGACTCACTGACTCAGTCGCAACATTATACTTCCTGTTTGCATTCCCCAAAGCATTTTGAAGGACTGTATTTGCTAAACTCAGAGAATGAAAGAATAACAAGGAGCGACATAATCCATTAATACTGCTTCAACATTTATTTGATATCCCTTGAACAATGACACTTTCCTCTCTCTTCATTCATATACAGATATTTAGTGTTCTGAACATGTGTGAACATACAGGCAAAAACCACCCCAAAAACCATTTAAATATTTAAATAATGGCATTCTAGTAAAAGTAAAACAATATCCTTAGATTAAAACTGTAAAACATAAAACTGTAACTCCCTCCGGCACTAATTAGGTTTTAAAGGATTAATCTATATTTTTTATTGTCAACAAATCCCATGAAAAGAACATAACCAAAAATATAAAAATGTATTAGTCCATCTTTTAATACTTTTCCACTGCAGTTTTTAGCAAACGTTGAGTATTGAGTGTGTGTGTGTGTGTGTTTGAGCCACACCGCTGCACTTTGTGACATGTTCCTTCATTATGAAGAGTTTGGAGCCGTTTCTAAACAAACTAACATGACCAAACTCTTCATGATGAAGGATCATGTCACCCAGTGCAGCGGTGTGGCTCACTGACGTGTTTTTAATAGTTTTTGGAACAACAACGGAGTTCTACAGCACAGATGAATAAGATATATCAGGCTTTGACACACACATTATTTTTTAGTAGATCAGTTCATCATTGGTTTTAGGATTTGCTTCTCATTTGGCAATAAGAAAAACAATTAATAAAACGGCCAACAATAAAATGTATCTCATTTCCCAAGATTATGTTCTTATTATATTTTATTATAATATTATTAATGTCAGCTGAAGAGTCAGTCACACTGGATCTGGTTCAAAAGTAGTTCAGTCGACTTCAGTAACAATCAGTAACTATAAACGAGTCGCTCTGCTGTCCATTTCCATTAACATTCTCTATTTTAATTACAGTTGAGTTTTGTAGCTAGGTAATTTTTATACAAAAGTAGGTTTGTAAAGGTTTACAGCCTGCCAAGGTATTCATCACAACTGCTCCTCAGTCCCTCTCTTCAACCGTTCTCTCATCCTCAGTCCTCTGCAGTGTCTCTGTCCCTATCTCCAGCCCCCACTCACTTCTCCCAGGTCATTTACTTTTCTTGCCAGCCTCTGGCTGTCCACCACATGCCCTCGGACTTTCCCTCCTTTTCTCAACACCTGACTGCCCCATCCATCCTCACACCTGTTCCCACTTCTCATCAGTCCATCATTCACCTGAGCTTTCCTGCCCATTTCCCTACCTGCACCTCATTCCCTAATCAACCTTAATCAATCCCTAATCAATCAGTACATCCCAAGTCTCTTATTTGATCTTTCCTCGCTCCTCAATCCTTGCTTGAACCAGAAATTGTTCTGGTCTGCCATCTTGAAGGCCGTCCCAAGTCTCCTATTTCTACTCTGAGATGCGAGGAGCGAGGAGTTATAAGTGAGGAAACACGAGAGCAGCCTTCACGGAAGTCTTTTACCAGCTGACACGCCCCCTTATTGGATATCAGTTATTGATTGGATTCTGCAGCTGATTGGACTGATCTGATACATCAGTTTCATACCGGAGGGAAAACAGATAACAGAGTAAACTCAAATGTATCACTCCCAAGTTTTATATTTTATTTATCTAGTTAAAAATCTGTGTTAATTGTCGGTCTGATCAACAAAAGAACCATAAACAACTTTCTTCATTCATTAGAGAGATTTTTCTTTTCATGATCTGTTATTTCCCCCATTAACTGTTATTATAGATAAAATTAAAGTCAGGGAGAGTCTGCTGTTTGTCAGCAAGAAAGAGTTTAAACACATTTATATTTGACATAATTTGTCATCATTTCCATTCAGTCACATTTGAGGCTGAAAATTCCTGAGCGTCTGCTTTGATATGAGTTACATCATTTCATTTTTCCCTGAAACATTTAGCCCAATAAACCATTTCCACTGTTAGAAAGACACCCTGATCATATTCTGGGTTATTAAATAATGAATTCACTATCAGGATATCAATAAACAATGAATAAATAATATAAACGCAGTCTGCTAGTAAAAATGGTTCATGTGCCTCTGAGCAGGACACAGTATAAACACAGAATGCTTCCAGAGTGTTTCCTCTGATAAGTTCAGTATTTAATCAAACCCCACTGTATGTTAGGTAATACCTCATGTTGATCTACAGCATCTCACATTATTTTGGAATGAAAGAAATCAGTGACAAGTGGAACCAATGATGACACTGTGATTAAAGCATCTGTAGCAAGGCAACTATTGGTGAATTAAGCTTACCTCTGACTCCGGCCTTTAACCCTCAGGTCTTTAAGTTTCTGATTCATGCAGGCCTTTATGTCTGCCTCTGCAGTGCCTGGAAAGTGCCCTTACACTTGAGCTGTCAAAACAGAAAGACAAATATTGCAAGAAAGAAAATAAGATTCATATCACAAGAGGAAAGCACTGTAAATGGATTCAGGATAATGTTGATGCAGAGGTTTTGTAAAAATACAAGGACTATTTCAATTTCAACCCCTGCATGAGACATGCCAGATTGGAGGAAAAAAAATCAAAATTTGGAAATACAATGAACAAAGATTACATACATGGAGTAACAAATAATTAGAAAAACTTTTCAATTTTGCACCATTACATGGAAATGGAATATAGATCAAAGTGTGTGCTGATGAATCTTTGTCCTTCCAACAAGTAACATTGCTTATATCATCGCTCTGAAAAGGCTGAAATCTCAACAAACGGACAAAAAGCTTCTCAGTGAGATTATATTATTGTTAGGATGGACACACATCACCACAAATCTGCAGCCATAGGCAGACACTGTGAGTCTTAGTTATTTAGTACAATGACAATAGAAAAAAAGAAAACAAAAATACTTTGTTAAAACCATGTATATGATTTTTATCAATCCGACCCTATTTCAATCATAACTCAACTGTATCTCACGACGTAACTTAAAAACTATAACTACATACAGCAGCAAGGAAAAACTCCCCTTTAACGGGAAGAAACCTCAAGCAGAACCGGACTCTAGGTGGACGCCATCTGCCTCCACCGGTTGGGTTGAGACGTTATTATATTTATATACTCAAAAGAAAGAAGAGAGAGAGAGAGAGAGAGAGAGAGAGAGAGAGAGAGAGAGAGAGAGAGAGAGAGAGAGAGAGAGAGAGAATATGCTGAAGTGGAAGAAATAATTTCTACTGCTGGATAACAGGTAGGTTAAGTTAAAAAGTGCCTTTTGATTTTCCTTCTGAGGTTCTTCAATTGTACTTAGAATCTGTACGTTAATGATAACGTGCGAATCATTGGAGTAACGTTCAGTTAACGTCGACGTAACGTTACACCGTGCTAAATTCACAGATGAAGCTATGCAACGAATGATTTCACCGAACAAGTAATTAAATGTGGCAAAAAAAACTAATTTATGTACTTATAAAAGCATACGACTTAACGTTACAACTATTAGCATCTAACTAGCTAGCTGGCACGGTGTCAAAGTAACATTAGCGTTAAGCTAGTTTTAAATTAACAGTTAACGTTACTCACCACTCACTGCCAGTAATTTACCGTTGCTGAGTATTTTCGCCATCCTCCCCTTGTCAGCTTACCCGCGCAGCTGTGCTCCATCAGTCCGATCATGTCAGGGTCATTCACCATTTTCTCCTTTGATACACATTTTTCTTTAAATATACTAATTTGGTCGTCGTCGATCCCGATCCGTTTCTCTGTCTCCGTCTGTGACGTTAATCTGCTTCCAACGGTCAAAGATGACGATGCTTTCAAGTGCACCATCCAAGATTCGTCTTCATCAAAAGCTTGTCTCACGTTTACTTACAGAAGTAAGCGTTATGTAAAGTAATTTTATGTAAAGTAATTTTTTGGTGCAGATTTTACTAACTTTATACGGATTAAATGAAATGAATTAATGAAATGAAAAAATAGGTCAGACATGTAATTGATCAAATAATAAATTACGGAGGTCCCGAAGGCAGCATGGGGAACCCAGAGTGTATGGGCGGGAAGCGCGAGCTCAATACTTTTATTAATACACTCAATACACTTAAATGACGGTGGCAAAATGTCCAGGAAGAGAACATTTTACAAAGAGCACATTTTCAATCCAAAAATGTAAATTCCTCTTGAGACTTGAAACATGTCATTTATAACATGCTAAATCATGTCACATGTGAAATGTCTCAGTTTACATGGAAGGAAAAGCTCTTGAGTTTACATGTGGAATCAATCTGTGAGATGTATCAGTTCACATAGGAAATGTTGATTTTATAAAAGTTTGCATTCAAAACATGTCTTTTATCACATGTGAATGTTTCATTTCACGTGTGACTTTATCCCTCTCATATGTTAAGTTTGCATTCACATATAAAATTAAAAACTTTTTTTTTCACATGTGAATTTAAGATACACATGTGATTTCTAAATGTGAAACTTAGGTTCACGTGTGAAACCACAACATCATATGAAATGTTTCACTTCACATGTGACATTATCTTTTTCACATGTAAAGTTTGCAATCACATGTAAAGCTGAAAACATGTTGTCTTTTTCACATATGAATTTTAAGATACATGTGATTTTTCCAAATGTGAAACTTAAGTTCACATGTGAAATATTTCACTTAACATGTGACACTATCCTTTTCACATGTAAAGTTTGCATTCACATGCAAAGCTAAAAACATGTTCTTTTTTCACATGTGAATTTTAAGATACACATGTGATTTCCAAATGTGAATTAAGTTCACATGTGAAATCACATGTGAAAGACTGAATTTCAAATGTACTTTTTTCGTAAGGGTGATCAGATCACAAGTGGACAGTGCTAAATACAAGTGCGATCCGATCACTCAAACAACTTGCCAAGGTGGTCTGGGACACATTTGACCACATACCTTTTGTACGCTAATGTGTCCTGATGTGTCCCCGATAAGGACGTAACAGGAAGTTACGTTATCAGTTCAGGATGTGGTGGTTATTTTGGTGACAGCGCACCAGCACCGAAAAACTTTGTCCTGCCAGTCTCAAAAGTAGGAATAGCCGGTACATGTATATTAGTTCTTGAAATATATTTGTTTTCTTAGCTAGCTCATGCCAAACAAATCTGGCACTTGTCTGGTGACAGACTGATGTAATAACTGTGTGCATGGCCCTTTGACTTTCTAGCAAAAGTGACATAGGCAGTAACAATATCTGAACACAAGTGGAGACGCATGACAGACACAGATGGGAACAGCGATGTGTCTCGGCTGTCCACTTGTGTTTGGATCACCAAAACACATTTTAAAACCAAGTGTAAGATGCTATGTAAAGGATTTTAAAGAGGTTATTATACTTTTTGTGGACAAACCATGTCAGACACACGTTATTGTTCCAAGCAGAGTATTTTACAGTTGTTAAATCTTTAATCAACGGTGCTGGCTAGCTAACCAGCTAACATTAGCCCAGAGTTTTAAGCCTTTTTGTCAACATTTTCTTGTTCAATATTGCTATTAAATGCAATATAGTGTTAATTTTAAATTCAGTTCAATTTTATTTATATAACACTATGACACTTTAATAATTGTCATTCAGTCATAGTTGTAGATAGTTATACCACATAGAGGGGTAGTTACATTCTAAACATAGAAGACAAAGCAGATAATTACTGGTAAATTGTGAAACTGTAACCCCTCAAAAAAATTGCCTGCATGACGCCCCTGCTCTAGCGCCACCAGCAGATTAATGTATGGGTTTAATCTATTAATCAAAGTAATTCAAAGTCATTCACAGATGACTGACAAGCCAATAATAAGTCAGAATAAACGTAGACAGTAGACAGTAAAAACAATGAAACTAATGCACACGGGAAATAAAAATTATGAAAATGAAATAAAATAAAATAGATTTAAAGATATTTTGCATTGATTAATGCAAGAAAAGATTTGTGAGCCTGAAAAGTTGTCCAGGAGGAAACATGTTCAATGTATTTAATAAGTATTATATGAACCAGAGAAATGTACCAGAGTTTGATTGAGCTGCACAAAACAGGTTAAAGTACAAAACATCGGCTCCATTCATACCGCTGACTCTTATTTGTCTTTGTCACTCTCTGTGGTTTTTGTTTCGTCTGCATCTTTCTTGCGGTCATTTGTTTCCTCAGAAGCAGAAGAGTCTTCATTGGTCGCACTTGCTGTGGCACCATCCCTCCTCACTGGCAAACAGTAAAGTGCAGACTGATGCCCTGGTAGCAAATTGACTGTCTCAGGTTCACTTTCATCAGCACTTTCAACATTTCTATTCTGCATGTTGGAAGGAGCTTCACCGGCATTTCCTCCAGCTGAGCCTCCACTTGCTGATGAGCCGGATGGGTTTGCTGTTGGCTAAGGACTCCAGTTTGATGTTCTTCCTGGAATTAAAGGCAACTATTTTAGTCTTGACAATACAAAAAGGGTGACAGGGCAGTGGTAGTGCTGGATGTTTTGTCTTATATTTAGCCATGTTAGGAGCATGGCTTTACGAAGCATAATGTTTGTCAGTGGGTTGGTGTGTCGGTTCACCACTTTCATCCTGACTGAAATATATCAAAAACTATTTTCTACAGACATCAACGGTGTCCAGAGGATGAATCCTTCTGACTTTGGTAATACTTTAACTTTCCCTCTAGTGCCACCATAAAGTTGACATTTGTGCTTTTAAGTAAAATATCTCAACAAATGTTGGAAGGACTGCCATGACATTTGGTACAGACATTAATGTTCTGCTCTGGTTGAATTGTAATAACTTCCTGTGACTTTCAGGGCAAAGTATTCATTTGTCCAATATTTTGGTTTATGACTAAATATCTGCAAAACTAACGACATTTGCATCTCAGCTTTTTATTTGTTTAGTGCATGTATGTATAATAAGAACTGGATATGGAAATGACGCTCAGATTTGCGACCAGTTTAGCCCAGTGGTCACTCACAGTATTGTAGCAAAAAGCATTTTCCCCATAGACCGCCATTATAAAAGTCGACGTCTGTAAAACTATTGACAGGACACGTCGAACTGCAACGAAGGTCAATTATGACTCTTTCTGTTATGAATTTTTGATCCATGAAGGTTTTATATTTATAAAACGTTCCTCGAGCCTAAAAGAGAAACTCCCTCAGGGGGTCAGTCTCAGTCAGAAATTGTTGCCAACTAAACCTTCACTTTTCCAGCAGTTGGGGAAACAACAGACATGACTTACCTTGGTTTTGACAAGCTGCAGCACTACACACTGTAGTCTGTACTGTACATTTACTGCCAGATTGACAATTTACTATTAACCTTTTCCTCTGCTCCGTTCGCATTCATCAACACTTTTCTGCCGCTCGCTCTCTCACTCAACTACTCACTCACCCACTACACACACACATTACACACTGTCCAATTCCTTAACGGAGCTACGCTACCCAGAGTTTCCTAGGAAATGACAAAGAGGTTGACTCACGTTTTAGAACAGCGCTGCACAGAGGCTCCCAAACACTACTGATTTCCTAATAAATGGATATTTGACCTTATTTCTGGTGTTAAAAAAAATATTTTCTTGGCCTGGCCAGGGTTCTCGTTGGCCCGGTGGCCCGCCAAGCCTGTACAGTTATAAGGGAAACACTGGAGAGAGTTGTTTCAGGTCACATGGACAAACAAACGATTACAATGGGCAAACACTGTAAACATCTGCCAGACCTGCACCTGTCCTCCCCATTAACAACCATGTGACCGAATACTTATAACATATTAAACACATCAAACTTTAAAAGGAAAGTAAAAGGAAACACTTACTACGGTGCAGATACAGGATGACAATCAGCGCCACAACACAAACAAGGGCAACAACAAATCCAATTCCAATTCCAAGATCATGTCTTTTATCTGAAAAAAAGACAAATACAACACAAGAGTTGTCACAGTGTTTTAACATGAAGAAATAATAAATTCAGATGATTGATATAGTCTGTCAGAAATTATTATTTGATTATAAATTAAGGGAAAAGTAAGATTTTGGTCACAAATTAAAGAAATCAAATGTAATCCTCTCATCACCTGGAGTCTCGAGTGTCGTATCTTTAGTTACACTCAGTGTCTGGTTTGAAGTGGGGTTGTGAACTCTGCAGGTCACTCTCTGTGACCCTGTGATGTTGGCTGTGCTGCTGGTACTGTAAGTGCCGTCTTCTTCAGAGGTCATAGTCGTCTGTACTTCATGTTGTTCCAGTGTACGTTCTGATTGATTCTGTCCGCCCTGGGAAGTCCATTTGATTTCAGGTTTAGGGTAACCCCCCTTTGTGCTGCAGGTTGCTGTCTTATTTGATTGATTTATCTCAAGATTTGGTTCCTGGAAAGGAGCTGGAAATAGATCAGGATTAGTTTAGCAGGATTTTTCATGTGTATATGTGAGCATTCATACAAAGTTTTGGTTATCAAGGAACTTATAATAAATATGCAAATAAAGAATGACAAATCTGAAATGTCTGGTAATTTAATAGCTACAAAATGATGTGATTTCCTGTAAACTTCCCTTAATATTTAGTGGTTTACCAGACCCCCATTATTCATTATTTATTTATACCACTACATATTCATATGCTCAACTGAGATATCTTCAAATGAGACAAAAAAACCCCAAGACCTTTCATCAGTGATTCATTTGACATAATACAGAATATGAATATAAAAAGTACAGATGATCATACCTGCTACACACACAGTGGTCTGGCAGAGCTTCTTTGTTGATTCGGGTGGTGAGTTGAAAATGACTTCAAGGGAGGTTTGATCATCTTTCAGTATCAATTCCTCAATAACAAGTGATAAATTTCCATCACGCAATTGATCAGGGAAGATTTTGGTTCTATTTTTAAATGACTGGCTTTGGTGCTTTAAGTCTGGCTTTCCTTTATTGTACATATATACAACAAGGCCAGAATTATCTTGACCTTGCCAGTATATAAAACTTTTCTCTGGTTGGAACGGTTTACTGAAGGTGTGATGGCATCTCCAGAGCCACGGAGCTCCTCTGGTTCCATTGGCTTGACATGAGTTATTTTCAGATGAAAATGGCAGCAGCAGAACCAAATGGAAAACTACAAAGAAACAAACAAACAAAAAAAAGATTCAGTAAATCCAAACAATAGTAAACCATCTTGGTTAGAATGAGATAACAGGCTGAAAAATCAGAGTTCATCTGCTCTATTTTCATGTTCTAATAAGTAGTCAGTGAATCAAGGATTGATATCTGTGAACCTGCAAACTATTTATATCAACAAGTACATAATCAATAAAGTCAACTTTTTGCAGTCAGGCTCTCATGCGTATGAACAAGCAGGTGCACATTCACGTCTTGAGCTCATTCCACCTTAAAAAAACATAATGCAATTTTCCGAGGTGCCTTGTGTTACATTACAGGAGATCAATGTCAAACTCATCACTGTAGAGCTGCATCCAGGGCGACCAGATGCATTAACAAACTAAGTGCCTGCTTAGGGCCCCCATCGCCACCAGAGGGCCCCCAAGAGTGCTTAAAATGTCCCACAAGAGAACTGGAAATGTTTTTTTTTCTTTGTTTTTTGATGTATTAAATGTCAGAAAACACAAGAAGAGTAAACTGAACTGAAGCAACTTGAACATTTTTCACATCTATACATAGTTTTCAAAGATAATTATTCAGCTTTATATTTCATTCTTGAACCATTATTGTTATCTTGTTACAGGTTCCTCTCTTCATTTTATGTCATTATTTGAATATTTATTTCATATTGTCTGTTTTTCACATTTGCATTTATTTTTTTATATAAGAAGGAAGTTTTACTGAGTGAGGTACTTTTTATATAAGTTATTTGATTTTAATTGTAAAGTTGATTGTTGTTGTTGTTGATTTTTTTTTTTTTAACCAAAAGCAATTAAAGTGGTCAACTTGTTTACAGTAAATGCATTTTCTGCTGGTTCATTGTGTTAATTTTCAGAACACCATGTTAAGTATACCACTTCGTACTGTATCACTTTGAATATTAAAGTACAAATTAACACCAGGCCACTCTTGTGAGTTTGCTACCTGTTACGATTAAAAACCATAGCAGGGTAAAAACATGCCAGGCTGGCAATGGTATGATGTAAACAACACAGTTACAACTAATAGAACTGACAATGGGTGTGTTAGATTTACAGCAGGTGTGAGAATGATCAAGTATTGACAATAGTCAATAGTATTGGCGGCACCAAGGCAGTGGGGGGCCCCCAAATCAAATTCTGCTTAGGGCCCCATAAAGGCTTGCTTTAAAGTGTTCATCAGAGAAGATCTGAGGACCGGCTAGTTCTTGATACCCGACCAATAATTTAGCCTTCCAGTTCTTTGCACCATATAAATGGAAGGAATTACAAATTCACTTTAAAACATGAAAGTCTCATCCCGATAGATTAATTTAAACTTTTAATTTAAGGCTCTTTCTCTTCTCACTTTCTGTCCACAGAGTCAAAACTAAACATTGAGAAGCAGCTTTCAGTTTCTGTGCACAACATATGTGGATCAAACTCCCAGAAAACTGCAGGTCTGCTGCATCTCTCAGTTCTTTTAAATCAAGGATAAAGACTTTCTGTCACGGTCTGCTCCTCAGTCCCTCTCTGCAGCCAGTCTCTCATCCCCAGTTCTCTGCATTTCTTCTCCCTGGCCATGTTCTCTCTTTCAACTTCCCAGACCTGCCGTTCTCAACTTGTCCACCAGATGCCCTCCCTCTTCTTCACATTTATGCACCTGTTTCCACTCAGTAATTCATTCCCTGCTTCTCATTCCCTCATCAGCTCCTCTGTACTTATATCGGTCCATTTCTTTTGTTATCAATGTTGCTTCTATAAACTCTCATGGTTCAGCCATCCTGATCCTGTTTGCCTATTTATTTCCTGCCTGCTTTGCCCCCCTGGTTACCTGTTGTGGACCGCCTCTCGTTGCTACCTGTGTTTTTTGCTTTTTTGTATTAAATTTTCTTCTCATTTCACCTGCCTGGCTTGAGTGTCTGCGTTTTGGTCCTCTACTTGTCTGTCCTGTCCTCATCCATGACACTTCTCTGTTTGCTGCTGCCTTTTATTCACTCAAATTTGGAGTTTGATTCATATCTCATGCTGCACTGTAACATTTATTCTGCTGTTTTATTCAATTTTATCTTTTTTTCTCTCTTTTTAACTGTATTTAAATGTGTATTATGTATCTGTTCCATTTCTATTTAAGACCTGAAGACACCTTGATCTCAGTGAGACTAACTGATGATGCTACATATAAAATCTCATATTGATGTTTCTGATGATCTGCATAAATGAATTAAAAGTCAAATTTCAAGGTGATAATATCTTACCTTGAAGGTAGACAGATGACAAAACCTTCATCATTCTAGCATTGTTTGCAAATGACATCCTGACTTGACACTTGACAGTGCAGACAGGATGAGGGCTGGCCTAATTTAAATATGACCTTACTTCCTTTTTGACTACAGATATCAGTGATTTGACGTCAGTGATTTCGT
Source organism: Thunnus albacares (assembly GCF_914725855.1). Taxonomy (NCBI): domain Eukaryota; kingdom Metazoa; phylum Chordata; class Actinopteri; order Scombriformes; family Scombridae; genus Thunnus; species Thunnus albacares. The sequence continues at coordinate 30,283,238 of NC_058116.1, forward strand.
CGGTCGGGGAGGGGATACCTGACAATAAAGTCTCTTTCTTCCTGTAACTACAATCAATGTTGTACTTCCCCCTCTCTACTGTCTCACCCCCAGGTTTAAAATGTTTAATTCAATTTTAATATTACTTTGCTTTTATTATTATTACCTTACTTTTGTTCTATTTTCATTCTTCTGTTACACTTGTGCAAACGAAAGCCAAGACAGTCTTTGTATGCTGCAAACTTTGCTAAGAAAACTGATTCTGATGACTTTCTGGGTTCATTTGTTTTTAGACACTCTGTTATATTATGTGAGATTGACTTTTGCATTTTTGGTCACTCTGAAATTAAGTTATGATAACATTGTACTCACCAATGTGAGAGCAGTCAGACAATCAGATGGGTTGTAAACAAACCCCCATGTTAGGCTGCATAAGTCCGAAAACTGCTCCATGTTAAAACAGCACAAGTGACTGTGTTGGTGGAGATGTGATGAAATCAATCCAGGAAGTCCAGTTGGAGTTACAGATTTATGCATTTAAAGGCTTATCAGATGCCAAAACACCACACAGTGGTTTTAAATGAGTATTTAAAACCACTGTGTGGTGAGAGACAGGACAGGATTTTACAACTCAAATTATCACAAATGTTTTCTCTTACATTGCTACGATCATGAAGTTAATAGTTGAATACGGCGTTCACATTACAAAGTAATCCACCAGGAACGTACACTTGCATGTATGTGATGGCCAGCGCAGATCATTGCCAGATGATGTCATGTTGTGTTGGAGTAATAGTTGAACCAGGTTTCTCACTCTTCTGTCAACAAAAAGGCTGTAAAACCTTCAGACTAATCAACAGATACAATTTGTTTGTGTAATTCGTAATTTTACTATATTTCTGTGTTTGTTTTAGGTTATTTATTTACTCATCATTCACTCAATTTACTTAACGTTGCTCTTATTACGTTTATTTATTTAACTAATCTTGTATCCTTTGCTTTCTATATATGTTCTTCTGTCTGCTCCATGTGGCATCTTATATTGTACTGTTAACTTGATTATGAATAAAAGTTTTTGAAAAAATAAACAGGACCGAGAAAAAAACCCCAAACAAACAAACAACCAAAAAACATGTTTCTGAAGAACGACACCTTTGCCAAACTTACTTGCAGCAGAAAATGAAGCTGACTGTTTTCCAGATATCCTGGTTCTACTATCCAGAACTTTCATTCACACTCACGGTTTTCCTGTGTATTTAGGAATTATTTGCAACATTACAAGTGTATTTGCTTTCAGTTTTATCACCAAATTCGAAATTAATTTATTATCATTTTACAACACAAGGTTGTATAGTGAAATGTAGTTTGTAGTCACTCAAAAAACAGAAATTAAAGAAATGGATTGATAAATAATAAGTCATAAATAAACTATTTGTTATATTGTAGTGCAGAGGATGAATTGAGCGGATACTTCTGTATCTCTTGTCAGACAGCAGCAGGTTGAACAGGCTGTGGTTGGCTAGGTATTGTCTTTTAGTATCCTTTGGGCTCTGTGCAGGAGCCTCACCTCACCGATATCACTGATGCTTGGTAGATGGGAGAAGGGTACCAATGATGTTCTGGGCGGTTTTAATCACCCGCTGCAGAACCTTCCTGTCTTGGGCCGTGCACATCTCATGCCAATTTGTGATGTTTCCAGTCAGGATGCTTTCAAGAACTTGGGACGGGAATTTTGCCTTCTTAAGTTTCCTTAAGAAATATAGTCGTTTTGAACATTTTTTACTAGGGTGGAGATGTGTGATGTCCGTGACAGGTTCTCTGTGATGCTGATACCCAGAAACTTAAAACTGTTCACCTGCTCCACCTCTGCTCCACTGATGTAGACAGGGGTGTGTGTCTTCTAAAATCAACAATCGGCTCCTTGGTTTTGTTGACATTGAACAGTAGCTTGTTCTCTGTGCACCATTCTGCAAGATTGTTGATTTCCTCCCGATATGAACTCTTATTGTTGTTTGAAATCCAGCCAACAGAGTTCTCTCCACATCGGGGTTGCAGTCATGAGTGTACAGCGTGAATAGTAGGGGGCTGAGCCCACAACCCTGGGGGGCTCTGGTGTACTAGAGTGTCTGGGGTCTGTTTGTGAGGAAGTCCAATATCCAGTTGCAGAGTGTGGTACTCAAGCCCAGAGTGCTACGTTTTCCAATCAGTTTCATGGGGGAGATTTTATTAAATGCTGAGCTGAAATAAACAAACAGCATTCTGATGTAGATGCTCTTATTTTCAAGGTGTGAATGGTAATTTGTCTGGCTGCTGATATTTGTTGTCCTGTTGTTAGGGATTTAGCCAGGTGAGAACAATGTCATGATAGAGGTCATGGCCAGATCTCCTTCACTTCACTTCAGATTAGGGGTAGCAGACAGATTGTTTTACATTCATCGTCCATGGGCATGCTTGTGTGTTTGTGTTTGAGAAGACATTGTTGAGTGCTCCAGGAGACATTCTCATGGGTCAGCAAAGAGGGCAAACAACTACATCAGACAAGTCTCAAGATTATTTATTGTACCAAATACATCCAATTTCTTGTATAGGGCCAGGGTGTAGAGCCCTGCGCAGGACTGTCTCCTTAATCCCGTTCCTGCTGGATTTCTGACCATTACCGACCGCTCCTGCAATACTTGGATTACCCACACCCGCAAACACTCTGACCATTCCAACACGTTCTCACTCCCAACTCGTCACATACCGAAGCTTGGTCAGGACCCTGTGGCGTCACTTTTTATCACACTGGGTACCCCTTTAGCGTCAGTTTTCAATGTCCATCCATCTTGATTGTTTATTAAAACTTTGCCCTCAAAAACATCACCTTCTGATGAGTTGGAAGAAGCAACAGGAGCATTTCTGCTAGGGGAGTCTACAGTGGCTGCTGAGTCTTCTTGGTCTTCTGCTTGCTGAGGCCCCTCTTGTGATTCTTGACCTGGAATTAAAGGGAAATGTTTCAGTCATGAGGGCACAACAAAACAGTGGTGAGTCTACTGATGTTTTACACCTCTCTAAATGATATCACATGATGTAAAGGTTTGTCACAGTTCATGTAGGAGATGAGTATGTTTTGAATTTGACATCAGGTTAATGAGAACCACTCACAGGAATTGAGACTTGTTTCACTTCTTATTTTTTCTTGCAGTATGGATGCTACCTACACCGTTTAGTCTATTCTTTGTACAGTACCTTATAATATACAGTTTCCTGCCATAGTCCTTTAACTTCTGTTTCTGCCTCCCTGCCTGCACCAGCTCTGATCCCAGATTTGATTTATTTGTCTTTGTCACTTTCTAAGGATGTTGTGTCATCTGAATCTTCTTTGCTGTCGCTTTATAGCTTTGTTTTCCCTTCTGTATCAGCAGTAACAGCAGCAGTGGTGTCCTCATTAGAAGTATCATCTGCAGCAGCAACCTGCCTCCTATAGAAACGGCAAGACAGCATGATGGTTTAGTAAAACTCTGCCTTCAGAAACATCACCTTCTGATGAGTTGGAAGAAGCAACAGGAGCATTTCTGTCAGCTGGAACTCCATCAGCAGCTGAGTCTTCTTGGTTTTCTCCAAGCTGAGACCTCTGGTTCAGATCTTTACCTGGAATTAAAGGTATATGTTTCACTCATGAGGGCACAACAGAATGGCTGTGGGTCTATTGATGTTTTACACCTCTCTAAGTGATATTACATGATGTAAAGGTTTGGCACAGTTCATGTAGGAGATGAGTATGTTTTGAAGTTGACATCAAGTTAATGTGAACCACACACAGGAAGAGAGACGTGTTTCACTTCTTTCTTTTCTTGCAGTATGGATGCTACCTACACTGTTTAGTCTATTCTTTATACAGTACCTTATAATATACAGATTTTCTAACTTCAGTTTAAATTCATTTTTAAGCCTCTTTGATACTTTTATGAGTAATATCATTTACAGGAGCGAGACTATTTCTTATGAGAGCTGTAAATCTGATTCTGGTTATGACCAGTGTTGGGGGTGTGGGAAGGTCAAATTATTTTATGTGACAACAATTCTGCTGTTTTTGTATTACCAAGGAGATCAACTGCATCAAAACAAACACACCTAATTTCTCCATGAGCTGTATCAACTCTCCCAGCTTGCAATCATAAGTATTGATTATTATTATTGAGTATTATTCTAAAACCAATATTTCTCCCACACTAATATTCATCATGACATTATTTTATCATATAACCTTTGTTTCCTATTTGGAGTCGTGTTAATAAATTTGTGTTTAAATGAGAATTGTTTCATTGCATGTGTCCAACACATTGTTCATGTAAAGGAACAAAATTAACATTACTTGGGTCCCAGTGCAATAAACAATACACAATAAATTGCACACATAAGCAAATGAATGCACAGAGTAAGCAAACAAGTGTTTTAATGAGCTTTATGTATCTAAAGTTTCTTTTCTGTATATCAAACTGGACTTCACATTGTGCATTGCATTCAACCTCCACTGTTACATCATTTAATCATTTATCGCACACGTCACATTTAATTTTTTCTCTTGTCACCTTCATATATTTCATACACTTCATTTCTTTCTCCATAGCACAATCCATATTTCCTTTGTACAGTCAATTATACAGTTTTATTTTAAGTTTTATATCCCTTTTCACAACTATTAATATTTCATCTGAATAACAGATTTAAAATGTTTAATTCAACTTTAATATTGCTTTATTTTGATTGTTATTAGCTTACTTTTGTTATCTTTTTAGACTTCTATGTTGTGTTTGTGTGAGCAAACACCAAGACACAGTCTTTGTATGCTGCATACTTGGCTAATAAAACTGATTCTGGTGACTTTCTGGGTTCATTTCCTCTTAACAACTCTGTTATATTATGTGGGAGTGACTTTTGCATTTTTGATCACTCTGAACATTAGTTATGATAACATCGTACTCACTCACTGGACACAGAAAAATACTCATATATTTGAATGGAGAGTGTGAGTGAACCGGCCCTAATAAAAGAAAAACTGCAGTACAGAGCTACAAATTTTAGTTTTGATGGTATTTTTCTACAGCACTTTATCACTAAACTGTCACCCTCACTCCATTTTTTCCCTTCCCCTCATAGGTCATCCCCACTACTGAATTATAAATATAAGACCTATAATTATTGTAAAATAAATGATAATAACACCAAACTTCATACAAAGTTTGTATATAATGTACTGTATGTATATAGGCATTTCTGCTGTATCCTACAAAAATGAGCTGCACTCAACCCCCACACCAGTGGCGGCTGGTGACTCATAAAATTGGGGAGGACAAGAGGAAAACCAACATGGAATCTTACAACAAACCGCATCAAACTATATCATTGTCCCCCACCTGCTGAAATCGGAGGGGTGGGGGGCAATTTTATATGCCAATAAAACAATTTGCTTTTAAAAACAAAAACCCCTGAGTGGTGTAAAGGCTGCTTCTTTAAAGACATTTAGCATATACATATTGTTTCTAAACAAAGAGCAGCTCATTTTAGCCATGGACTGGTTCAGATGTGTGATTTTACCAACAAAGTGAAATTCAAATGTATAGTATTGTTCTATTGTGACAACAGATCTATGTTCTCATCAAAAACAGACAAAATATCACATGATTTACACGTGTTTCCTATGTATTTTCTTAGTATACAGAAATATATAAAGTACCACAGAGCTTAAAATGTGATACAGGTTCAGATCAGTGCTGAATACTAGAAAGACTGAACACTAAAAACATTCACAGATCTAAAAGTGTAGGTTCACATCAGAAAGTATTAATGCATGTATCAAATACATGACTTACACACTCTTATCTATGTGCACGACATACAAAATATAGTCTACAAAGCTGACATGTTAACACTAGGGGTGCAACGGATCACAAAACTCACGGTTCGGATCGTATCACGGATTTGAGTCATGGATGGGATAATTTTTAGGATCAGCAAAAAAAAGGGGGGAGACAAATAAAACTTTGTTTTCTATTTATTCTGTAACACACTTACAGCACGAAACAGTAATGATCTTCTGCCCATGGTCTTAAATGAAAACATTCAAGACAAACAACATTTGAGATGTCTAATGGTTAAATAAAATAAAATAAAATATATGAAATATTCAATGCTCAATTATTGCAATATGAGGCATGATACCTTCCTCTTTTAAACACGGTAGTGAATGAAACAGCCTCTGTCCACATCATCAAAACTTGATGATAACTTAGAAACATGAACACCTGTCTTGTCCTGCAGCTTGTTGAATGAGCCACCCAACAAACATTCACCGCTAACGTCAGTTAGCAGCTAGATGCTAATTAGCTTCTCAGCTGCAGCACATCAAACAGCATGTAAGCATACCTACAGATGTCACTTCAGACCCGTTAGATGCTGGTTTGATTGTTACCCTTCAAAATCCCTGTTAGCGACATGCTGTCTGCCCATGACTTGTACTTACAGCAGTTTATTTACTTTGTCTTAAATGACACATTAAATTTTGCAAGATAGGCATTAAACCAGAGGAGAGCATTTTAAGATGGACCAATAGAATAGAGCTTATCAAGGAGGAGGTAGTGATCAACCAAATCAAAAGCTTTGGAAAGATCAATAAAAATTGGACCTGTAAGTAGGCCTTTATCAAAGGAGGAGAACACATCATTGGTGAATTTTAGCAGGGCTGTTGTGGTGGAGAAATTAGTTCTAAAGCCAGATTGGGTTGGAGATAGAATATTGCACAGATTGATGTACTGATATGATTGATTAAAGATAAGTTTCTCAAAAATTTTGGCAATGGTACAGATAATAGAGATTGGTCTGTAGTTATTCACATCTAGTGGATCTCCTCCTTTGAAAAGAGGGGTAACTCTAGCACATTTCCATATGGGGGGAATTGAACAAGTAGATAAAGACGTATTAAATAAATCAGCAAGGGGATACATTAGAACATGAGCTGCAAGTTTAACAAATTTAGCTTTAAAACCATCTGGACCAGCACTACTCTCTTTTTACTTATTCATAACATAAAAGACATCAATAGGAAGAATTTTTCTAAAGAAAAAAGAACCGTTAGAGGTAGTGCAGTTTAAAGAGCCAGCCATATCAGAAGAATTAAAGTGTTGGGAACCACAGAATAGATGAGAAATGACGGTTGAAAGCTTGGGAAATAAGTAGAGGATCAGTGATAGTTTCATTATTTATATGTATCCGATTTAAAAGGTTTTTGTTAGTTTTATTGAGAAATCCAGAACTCTCATTCATACTCACACTTTTCCTGTGCATTTAGGAATTATTTGCAACATTACAGGTGTATTTGCTTTCAGTTTTAACATCAAATTAAGTGGTTTAGATAATCTGGCTAATTTGTCTGGCTGCTCATGTTTGTTGTCCTGTTGGTAGGGATTTAGTCAGGTGAGAACAATGTCATGATAGAGGTCATGGCCAGATCTCCCTCATTTCATTTCAGATGAGGCATTGCAGACCGATTGTTTTACATTCACCTGCTTGTGTGTTTGTGTTTGAGAAGACATTGTTGGGTGCTCCAGGAGACATTCTCATGGGTCAGCAAAGAGGGAAATCTCAAGTCCCATCAGTGAAGTCTGACATTCATTATGAGTTTGTGTATTAATTTTACATGTGTGGAAGTGAGCTATTACCTCAAGTGAAACTCAAAAGGGAGTTAAATCAATCATCATCATTATGTCATAAAACTCAGACAGCATCTGATTAATACAGACCTGTTTTTAATGTTCAGACAGTTGGCATGCACCTCACTTATTTTTATCACACAACTACATCAGACAAGCCTCAAGTTTATGAATGTCATCAGCTGAATGTCATCTAATTTCTGGTATAGAGCCAGGGTGTAAAAGACACTCTCTGTTAAGAGCAGGGTTAGGGTTAGTTACTCACGAGACCTCAGCTAAACGCTGTCATGTTGGAGTTCTCCCTGCAGAGCGCGAGGGTCACCTCCTTGCAGCAATAACATCACTACCCACACTATATCTACATAGTCAGTAAAAAACATTTGATACAGCTCAGAAACGGTAGTTTCACCACTGAAAACAGCATATACAGTGACTAAGAATAAAATGATACAGAAATCCCCCCTTAACGATCATATTGTCACATATTCTGTTTTAAAAAGTTTTACTTGTTAATGTCTGATGACAAATCGTTCCATATTTTCATTTCTCTGTACAAATTCATAAAAGGGAGCATATTAGTTAAATTCAGCAGAGAACATTTTTTAAATGACTTATTTCATATTTAGTCAGGAAAGCCTGACAGCTGGATTACAATGAAAATATGAGGGTGTTAACAGGTGCTGGAGGTTTGAAAGTAGTCCAAGATGACCCTTTAACAGGCTATCTCTAGAGGAGGTCCACTCTGTCGGCTGAGGGCACTCGTCCAGTTTTATAGTGCGGCTTCAGTGCTCCGACAACACATACACCTTTCAATCAGATATGCTTATTACAGGTTCTATACTGAAATTATACTTCTATTACAGGTGCAGCAGGTCAATTTCAATTTGTCCAAAACTGTTTTAATAAACATTGCATGTTTATCCTTAGCAATTTCCATTATAAATTTTCAGTATAAATACATTTAGATCTCATGTCGGCCCTTAAAGGGCTAATCAGAAGTTACAATTCAGCTCAACTGACAATCATCATTATGTGTTTTAGTTAATTGTCATTTTTCATTGAGTCTTTACAGAAAATTATTTTAGAGGTAGGTTTGGGTGGAGTGTGTCTCGGGCATACTAGGTGAGACCTTTAACACCGTCTCTTGGCTGAGGCACACTTGAAGGCTACTGCTGGGTTTGTGCAACTGATATCAGTCTGCCTGCAAAACACCCAAAAATTAAGAAAATTTAAAAAGTGAAAAATATAAAAAAAATAATCACACAGTTTCCATCAACAATTTAACAATAAATACCATAAGTAACTGTAATCAGAGTATTCAAATCAAAACTTTGCCTTTGGTTAAACACTCACAAGAATTAAATTTCCCTCATTGTGAAGTTAACTCCTTTTCATTGATCGCTCCAAAAATCAAACATGAATCTAAGGAGCAAGGATACAATGAGTATAAACACAGGATCTGTCAGGAGAGATAAATGCTCGTGGGCGATAAGATGATGTAAAAACATAACACATGAAATAACAATAGCATGAAATCACTAAATATCAGGTCAACTTCAATACAAAAGGTCCAAAATGAGTAATCACCAAGTTTCATATACAACAAGGTCAGCATTGATTCATCTGCGAAAGGTGAAGGTTGGTTTCCTGGTTGTCCGAAGAGTTTGGTGTGGTGGGGGAGGCAGTCTAGAGATGAAGGAGTCCCAGTTCCTGAATCTTAAGAATTAATCAAACTCGAGTCTTGTAGTCAGCGCTCAATGGGTAATTGTGTCTAAAAAATTTGTAACCAAGTCACACTCACTTCTCTGGGCTGTACCACCCTGTGGTTGTGTAACAGAAAGGATGTTGCACCTAACCACAAATTCGCTAAGCAACGGAATAACAAGATATGTTTGTAAAGTCAGAGAGACATTCAGCAGTGTGGAGAGGCTCAGATTACTCAAATATCTTTCTTTTTTTTCTTTAATGTTTGTCATTGAGATTGAGATCAGCCAGAAGATTTTCCAAACATTTTCTTGACTTTGTTTTGTTTTGTTTTTCTTTTTGTGGAGGCAGCAGCAATTTTACTATATAAAAAGTGCCAAATAAGAAGCATGAGGGAGGATTGCATATTGCAATGTGCAGGAAAAACATACCCAGACTGGTTTAAATTATTCTCTGTATGTCCTGCAAGTCAATATGATGCTCTATGTGATGTTATCTTGAGGTTAATTCATAGTGGCTGCATCAGGGGGCCATGCAGGTTTGTCATGATTTGGGCCATGCCATCTCACTATGGCACATTCAACTTTACAAATAATGCACTCACCAGTTGACCAGTCTAATGGTTACCGTTGCTCTTCTCTGAGACATCCCTGTTCTGCCATGGCCTCTCCTTAGAGGGCTTTTCCTACCGTATGAGACGCCTTACTTATCCCCTGAGCCAGGACTAACAAACCTCTGAAAGAATGTGCTTGTGGTGTCTGTGGCAGGGTCATGATGTCTCAGTCTGTCTTTCCAATCTGTGAAAAATGAACTGGGCCGAATTTTTTTTAGCATAGCGGTATAGTTTGGATTTATCTCCACTACGGTGTCTTCCCCTTCAGTTAACTTTCCTTCTGCTCATCAAGACTCTATCACTGACCTTAAAAGCAAGAGGCCTTGGATTAGGTTGGTTTTCAGCTTTAACTTCTTTTAGCTTTGGAGCCTGAATATGTTCATGCAACAGAACCAATCTTTCAGGCATGTCCCAATCATTAGGTGCATTTTTTATCAACCAATCTTTTGCAGCTCTAACTGCTCTCTCTGCAACACCATTTGTTTCAGGTTTGTAAGGAATAGATTAAATTTGTTGTACACCATGAGACTCTAAGAGCTGCATTACATTAGAGTTTTTAAAATGCTTCCTATTATCTATTCTCAAGGATTTGATTGTAAGATATTGAATCAACAGCTCTGCTGATCTGGCAGAAACTGTATTTCCTGTTGCTGCTCTCAGGGGGAAGGATGCGCTTTGCATTAGAGCTATTGTCTGCATAGATGAGGAAATACTTGTTACCTAAAATAGATGTGCGTAAGAAAGGCCCTGCAACATCTGCACTGCAGTGTGTGTAAAGTGTCTATAGCACCAGGTAAATCCAGACCTGTGCTCTTAAACCATTTTATCACTCTGTCTCCTCTGATATGTTCTAACCCTTTGTGTATTTGCTTTAACACGTTCATTTGGTCAGGCTGCAGTACTTTGGTTGGACCAGTTTTTCCATCTTTCCACTCGTTAGGCACAATCAACCACAAAGGCCCCATTATTACCATATCTCTATGGGCTGGTTAACATTAAGCCTTCCTTTCCCTTAGGATGCACTAGTTACTTTAGGATTTTATCCTTTTTTTAGCTTGGGCCTACTTCTTTATCCTTCTCTTCCTTGACCATTTAACTTATCACAGAATGCTTTGTGACCTGCCTCTTGAGTGCTATAGGATGCCCTAACAGATTCAGCTATAGAGGATTAAGAGTTGTTCCACACCAGGTGCCTTTCAGGTTTACATTGCTCGGTAAACTTTTGCTCTAAGTCACTCTAAGTACCTGTGGGTGCTTCACTCCTGTGGTTAATTGTTGAATGCCGTCCCCTATATTAGTGCGGCTTCTTTCGTAATTAAACGTTCGAGTGACATGTCTAGCAAGGTTGAGTATCAATTATAAAATCTGCAGGCCTCTGGATTCTCTTAACTCTTCAGAGGGCCCTGTTGGGCCGCCATGTAATGGTTTCTGCTTGTTACAACCGATACCCCCTGCCAGTGTGTATAAGGCACCAGCAGGTGGCTGTCTACCTCTGACCTAGGTATCGGACAGGTTCCCAAAATCTACATGCAAGACCGTCTTCGCCTGCTTAAGGAACCAGTATTCAGCTTGGTTTCTATAATCACCAGCTGTCGTTGAATCATTAATTTCAGCCTGTTTAGTAAAGAAAGCCTGACAGCCGGATTAAAACGAAAGTGTGTGGGTGTAAACAGGTGTTGGAGGTTTGAAAGTAGTCCAAGATGACCCTTTAACAGGCTATCTCTGGAGGAGGTCCACTCTGTCGGCTGAGGGCACTCGCCCAGTGTTATAGGGCGGCTTCAATGCCCCGACCCGAACATTTTTTGCCAATTCAACACATAGAGTAAACATTTCAATCAGATATGCCTATTACAGATTCAGTACTGAAATTGTACTTCTATTACAGGTGTATCAGGTTAATTTCAATCAACAGATCTAAACCTGTCCAAAACTGTTAATTAATAAACATTGCATGTTTATCCTTAACAATTTCCATTATAATTTTTCACTATAAATAAATTTAGATCTAATGTCAGCCGTAACTCAGAGGGCATCTTGCTTACCTTAAAGGGCTAACCAGAAGACCTCAGAGATGAGCACAAGCCAGGAACTTTGGTTGGAGTGCATGAAAATACAAACCAGTTTTATTTATTTTTTACAAAAACTAGTATTACAAAATGTAAAAAGTAAAATACAAAAACTTGAATATAAAAGTTAAAAAGAAGAAAACTCTCTCTAGGATTTAAAGAAGTCAAAAAGCAAAAAGGGCATAAAAAGCCCTGAGACCTCTCTGGCCTCCACTTTTATATCATTTGTTTTCAAGCATCTACATCTTAAACTCCATATATGGTCACCAACCAGAACATCAGCAAACTATTGGATGATTTTTTTTTACATTGTACAGAACATATAGTTATTTCCCAAACTTCACAGACACAGATCAGAGATGTATGTATTTGTCTGTGTCAGGTGCAGAAACCACAGCTTGCTTTGCAGGCCACTGGCTTCCTGCTGATCTAAGAAGGAGTGTTAACTTGCACAAAAGTTTAGTAACAGTTGAACTTAGAGTACTTTCAATCATGTTTTTTTAGTTAATTGTCCATCTTCATTGAGTTTTTACAGAAAATTATTTTAGAGGTAGGTTTGGGTGAAGTGTGTCTCGGGCATTCTAAGTGAGACCTTTAACACTAGCTTGGACATTTTTTCATCATACCATAGACCTTTGTCAGCTTCGGCTAGCTAAAATATGACACACACTCAAGTTAGAAACAGCACCTTGAACAACTGATGTAATGTCTTTGATGTAATATTTGTTATTTACAGTCAAAATGTTGTACCCAAGGGGAAAAAAATGGCAGCTAGTAGCAGTGATAACACTAACACAGACTACACAGACAAAATACATTGAATGTGTCCAAAATCATCAACATGGGTTAAAAGCACAGAAGCTGCCTTCACAAAAGTAATGTTAGCATAGAAACAATAAGGTCATACTAGCATAAAAAAAAATAAATAAACGTTAGCATGAAAAACAAAGTAATGTCAGTAAAGTAACTGTCATGAATGAAAGTTAGGACCAGAAGATCCTGTCGGCTCAGTTTATTATTTATGTCTGTAAGATAGACATCTACAGACATTACAGTACCATTAGCATGCACTGATTCTGATCACAGTCATAACATTAACAAAAATCCTGCTGTTTCCTCATACTATACTCAACACTGACCTGCAGTGTATACAGGCAATACAGGATTTAATCAGTATTATTGATCAGGCACACAGGATTATGACCAGAAAGCATGTTCACCTTTCTTCACAGATTTTTCTCTCTGAAAATTTTTTACGTAAGAACAGGACGCATTTTCCACCCAAAGCCATCAGTTTATACATAAACACACTGAAACTACACTAAACATCCATAAACACTCAGTAACAGAGTGAGCTGTCTGACCTTAAACTTAACGTTTCTTCCTGCAGTTTCAGTGTAAAATCATCCACCTCCTTCATAAAATCCTGGACTCTGACCCGATCTCTGAAGCTAACAGCTAATTCTGAACTGTGAGCTAACTGGGAGGTTTTCCCTTCTTGAGATAATGAACATTTTCCATCCATTACTTCTCTGATTTGTGCAGTTTAAGGAACAAAATCAACATCAAACGTTGATCTTCTCATAAGCTCTCAGTCATTCTGGTTAACTTTCTGCCCCCCCCCTGCACACATCTCACATGTGACGCTCCTCGTAAACCCGTCTATTAAGCAGGGAGGGATAGTTCATGTGTTTCACTCTTTTTGTAATTAGGGACATAGAGTGGGACACAAACACAACACACCTCTGTTGAAACTTCTCTCCACTCTGATGTATGAAGGAAAATCTTTGCACATACTGTAGGTGTTAGCAGTTTCCTGCCATAACCCTTTAACTTCTGTTGTTGCCTCCCTGCCTGCACCAGCTCTGATCCCAGATCTGATTCATTTGTCTTTGACACTTTTTGTGGATTTTGTTTCATCTGAATCTTCTTTGCTGTCACTTAATAGCTTTGTTTTCTCTTCTGTATCAGCAGTAGCAGCAGCAGCAGCAGTGGTGTCCTCATTGGAAGCATCGTCTGCATCCTGCTTCACAGAGAAATGGCTAGACCCAGTTTGATAGGTTAGTAAAACTTTGCCCTCAGAAACATCACCTTCTGATGAGTTGGAAGAAGCAACAGGAGCATTTTTGCCAGCTGGAACTCCACCGGCTGCTGAGTCTTCTTGGTTTACTGCTTGCTGAGGCCCCTCTTGTGATTCTTGACCTGGAATTAAAGGTAAATGTTTCAGTCATGAGGGCACAACAAAATAGCTGTGGGTCTATTGATGTTTTACATCTCTCTAGATGATATCATGAGATCAATGAGACATGTTTTTTTTGTGCAGTATGGATTTAGTCCATTCTTTGTACACTACCATATACGATACATATTTAACTTCTGTTTTAATTTATTTTTAAGCCACTTCGATACTTTTATAAATAATGTCATTTACAGGGATGAGATAGTTTCTTATAAGAGCTGTAAATCTGATTCTGGTTATGACTGCAGTGTGGGGGGTGTCACACCAACAGCAGAGAGGTGATGACATTAAATTTCCTTTTGTGGTCAAGCCTTCAACATGATGGTATGTTCTTAGAGCTACAGTAGTAATAAACACATTCTTACCACTGTAAGCAGACCTGTTAAAGCATTAAAGTTCATTCTTGACCTTTAGGAACAGTATGTGTAACAAATAATCTCAGCTCAAAAGGTCCACTGACTATTTAGAGCTTTTAACTGCATCTCACCATCTGTCCTAAGAGTGGAACTTCAGTCACATGATAACAGAAACAGACAACATCAACATCATATTCGAGCCTGAATCTGATCCAGAATATGACTTTCAACAACACCAACGACCTAAACAACAAAGATTACAGAACGGACGGCTGTTTATGGACATGCTCAACAAGATGACATCATCTCACCTGGAAAGTTAAAAAAAACTTTGCAAACGAAGCGTCCAGGGCAGCTGAAACCTGGGTTTTGTCTCACAGGGAGCATTTTTACATATGTTCACCTCAAGTTTTGGAACTTTGACCATTTTTAACATCCAACATCATAACAGTACATGAATGTTAGAAAATCACAAAAAGCAGAATATGCCCCTTTAACACTCATGACATTCCTCATAAACCCGTCTATTAAGCAGGGAGGGATAGTTCATGTGTTTCACTCTTTTTGTAATTAGGGACATAGAGTGGGACACAAACACAACACACATCTGTTTAAACTTCTCTCCACTCTGATGTATGAAGGAAAATCTTTGCACATACTGTAGGTGTTAGCAGTTTCCTGCCATAACCCTTTAACTTCTGTTGTTGCCTCCCTGCCTGCACCAGCTCTGATCCCAGATCTGATTCATTTGTCTTTGTCACTTTCTGTGGATTTTGTTTCATCTTCTTTGCTGTCACTTAATAGGTTTGTTTTCTTTTCTCTATCAGCAGTAACAGCAGCAGCAGTGGTGTCCTTATTGAAAGCACTGCCTGAAGCAGGATCCCGCCTCACATGGCAAGATCCAGCTTGATTTTCTAGTAAAATGTCCTCAGAAACATCACCTTCTGGTAAGTTGGAAGGAGCATCAGGAGCATTGCCGTCAGCTGGAACTTCATTGGCTGCTGAGTCTTCTTGGTTTACTGCTTGCTGAGGCCCCTCTTGTGATTCTTGACCTGGAATTAAAGGTAAATGTTTCAGTCATGAGGGCACAACAAAATAGCTGTGGGTCTATTGATGTTTTACATCTCTCTAGATGATATCATGAGATCAATGAGACATGTTTTTTTTGTGCAGTATGGATTTAGTCCATTCTTTTTACACTACCATATACGGTACATATTTAACTTCTGTTTTAATTTATTTTTAAGCCACTTCGATACTTTTATGAATAATACCGTTTACGGGGATGAGATAGTTTCTTATAAGAGCTGTAAATCTGATTCTGGTTATGACTGCAGTGTGGGGGGTGTCACACCAACAGCAGAGAGGTGATGACATTAAATTTCCTTTTGTGGTCAAGCCTTCAACATGATGGTATGTTCTTAGAGCTGCAGTAGTAATAAACACATTCTTACCATTGTAAGCAGACCTGTTAAATTTGAGCATTCAAGTTCATTCTTGACCTTTAGGAACAGTATGTGTAACAAATAATCTCAGCTCAAAAGGTCCACTGACTATTTAGAGCTTTTAACTGCATCTCACCATCTGTCCTAAGAGTGGAACTTCAGTCACATGATAATAGAAACAGACAACATCAACATCATATTCGAGCCTGAATCTGATCCAGAATATGACTTTCAACAACACCAACGACCTCAACAACAAAGATTACAGAACGGACGGCTGTTTATGGACATGCTCAACAAGCTGACATCATCTCACCTGGAAAGTTAAAAAAAACTTTGCAAACGAAGCGTCCAGGGCAGCTGAAACCTGGGTTTTGTCTCACAGGGAGCATTTTTACATATGTTCAACTCAAGTTTTGGAACTTTGACCATTTTTAACATCCAACATCATAACAGAATATAAATGTCAGCAAATCACAAAAAGCAGAATATGCCCCCTTTAACACTCCTGACATTCCTCATAAACCCGTCTATTAAGCAGGGAGGGATAGTTCATGTGTTTCACTCTTTTTGTAATTAGGGACATAGAGTGGGACACAAGTACAACACACATCTGTTTAAACTTCTTTCCACTCTGATGTATGAAGGAAAATCTTTGCACATACTGTAGGTGTTAGCAGTTTCCTGCCATAACCCTTTAACTTCTGTTGTTGCCTCCCTGTCTGCACCAGCTCTGATCCCAGATCTGATTCATTTGTCTTTGTCACTTTCTGTGGATTTTGTTTCATCTGAATCTTCTTTGCTGTGGCTTAATAGGTTTGTTTTCTCTTCTCTATCAGTAGCAGCTCACACAGCTAGATCCAGCTTGATTATCTAGTAAAACGTCCTCAGAAACATCACCTTCTGGTGAGGCAACAGGAGCATTTCTGTCAGCTGAGTCTTCATCGTTCTCTTCTGGCTGAGGCCTCTGGTTTGAATCTTGACCTGGAATTAAAGGGAAATGTTTCAGTCATGAGGGCACAACAAAATAGCTGTGGGTCTATTGATGTTTTACACCTCTCTAGATGATATCACATGATGTAAAGGTTTGACACAGTTCATGTAGGAGATGAGTATGTTTTGAATTTGCCATCAGGTTAATGTGAACCACTGACAGGAGGAGAGACTTGTTTCACTTCTTTTTTTTTTCTTGCAGTATGGATGCTACCTGCACTGTTTAGTCTATTCTTTGCGCAGTACCTTATAATATACAGCTTTTCTAACTTCAGTTTAAATTCATTTTCAAGCCACTTTGATACTTTTGTGAATAAACAGTTTCCTGGCATAGTCCTTTAACTTCTGTTGTTGCCTCCCTGCCTGCACCAGCTCTGATCCCAGATCTGATTCATTTGTCTTTGTCACTTTCTGTGGATTTTGTTTCATCTGAATCTTCTTTGCTGTCACTTAATAGGTTTGTTTTCTCTTCTCTATCAGCAGTAACAGCAGCAGCAGTGGTGTCCTTATTGAAAGCACTGCCTGAAGCAGGATCCCGCCTCACATGGCAAGATCCAGCTTGATTTTCTAGTAAAATGTCCTCAGAAACATCACCTTCTGGTAAGTTGGAAGGAGCATCAGGAGCATTGCCGTCAGCTGGAACTTCATTGGCTGCTAAGTCTTCTTGGTTTACTGCTTGCTGACGCCCCTCCTCTGATTTTTTACCTGGAATTAAAGGTATGTTTCAGTCATGAGGGCACAACAAAATAGCTGTGGGTCTATTGATGTTTTACACTTCTCTAAATGATATCACATGATGTAAAGGTTTGACACAGTTCATGTAGGAGATGAGTATGTTCTGAATTTGCCATCAGGTTAATGTGAACCACTCACAGGAAGAGAGACTTCTTTTTTTGTGTGCCGTATGGATGTTACCTACACTATTTAGGTCATTATTTGTACACTACCATATAAGCTGACATCATCTCACCTGGAAAGTTAAAAAAAAACTTTGCAAACGAAGCGTCCAGGGCAGCTGAAACCTGGGTTTTGTCTCACAGGGAACATTTTTACATATGTTCACCTCAAGTTTTGGAACTTTGACCAACATCCAACATCATAACAGATTATAAATGTCAGCAAATCACAAAAAGCAGAATATGCCCCTGATAACATTTAACCAACACTAAGATCTTTCCTTAATCTTAAGCAAAGTGATTTTGTTGCCTAAACTGAACCACACGCAGCAGTCAGGATGTGAACGTTTACACCTGTTGTGCAGTATTTAAATGTAACTTCAATCTTCAGATGTTCTGTGAACATAATCCAGGCAGAGATTATGTTCAGCATGGCAGCATTACTGGAAAAAGTTTAGTAGTGTAGAAACGTCATTTCTAGGAGATAGAGTCACATGACCGAAGATTGACATGTGATGACCAATCACTGGAGGACACCTGAGCAAACTCAGTTAGCTGATGTGAGATGTGGTTGAAAGCTCAGAAGAAGCTATTTAGTGGACCACTCAGCTTTGATTGTTTTGTTATATCGAACTGTTGTATGTTTTTGCTCAATACCACTGACAGTATGAATATAGGATATTCTTGTGGATAGAATCAGAAGGTGGGTACATCTGCACATAAACTGTTTTGTACACAAGGTGTCTGTGTGGTATTTGAGTTCATGGTTTTTCACAAGTTGATGATATCTTTATATCCAGCAACAAAAAGATAGCAAATAACAATCACAATAGAGAATAAATAAAAACAGTTACTCACATCTTCTGCAGAGAAAACACACAAATAATAATAATAATAATATGGCAGCAACAACTCCAATTGATACAACTATTGTAGAACGATCCCTCAGATGGGCCTCACCTGTAAATTAGGAGACATAACAGAGTAACAAATTATTTTAACATGTTGCAATAATAAAAACACATCTTTGAACACGTCAATATCTGCTTTTTGTTTGTCTTCTTTGTTTCTTTTAATGTTTAACATCAACCTGTCCAGGGACTGCAGCTGAAAATTTGCCTTTTGGCTAAATCTGACTCATTTACATCATGTTGATGTTAATTAGATAGATAGACAGATGGATAGATGGATAGATAAATAGATGTACTAATTGCTTGCTATGTATTATCACAACTAAATATTCCACAAGCTGCCCAAATCTTCAGTTACTTATGTAATACAGAAATCAAACAACTGAAACTGCTTATAGTTTAATTCAAGTAAGTTTCATTATAGTTTATTAATGGTGAATTGTGTTTACTAGAATTACAGTACTGTGCAAAAGTTTTAGGCACTTTAGATGTTTAGATTTTTATCCATAATGCAATACCATCAGGGAAGCATCTTATTATCTTTATTTATCTGTATCTGTATCACTCACCAGGAGCATCAATCACTGCAGTGTTCTTAATCTGCTGGTTGGAGCGACGGTTATACACGTGGCAGGTTACAGACTTCAGCTCTTTGACACTGACGGTGCTTGTGACAGAGAAGGTTTTCTTGGTTGGATGCTGCTGATGGGACGTCTGAGCATCCTTCAGTTTCAGTTGTTCACCGCTGGATTTGTTTTGACCAGTCCATTTCACTTCAGGTTCAGGGTATCCTCCATGTGCAGTACAGGTTGCACTGTTTAATGTGCTGTTAATGGTCAGGTTAAGATCTTGGTAGGCAGCTGTGGGTGTGTCAGAAAGCATGATGGTTTACACACTAGAGATATTTATAGTATTTTGATGTGTATAGATTTTGGTTTGAAAGCAAGAAGCTACTATTCCATACCTGAGACCCACAAACAGGATTTGCACTGACGTTTAAGCCGTTCAGTAGAATCAAAACCAACAAAGGCCGAGAATGTTTTCTGGTCATCTCCAACACTAACATTGTTAAGTCTAATAGAAATATTTCCAGAACTAAAGTCATTATTGAAGACTTGACACCTGTTCCTGTATTCATCAGCTACTGGCACTGTTTTCTCACTGATGTGCCAGTGGAACAAAAGTTTTTCAGACCGATCCTCCTGCCAGTAAAACCATTTGATGCTTGTTGAATTCACTGGTAGTGAACAAGGAATCAGGATGGACCCTCCGACAGTGGCATTGAGAGGGACAGGTATCTGACCCACGATAGGTGCTAGAAAAGAAAAGATTGAGATATAGTAAGAGTTGTTAGTAAGAGGAGAAATGATGTCATCCTGACTCATCAAAACAGTGAGAAACTAAAAGGTAAAAACACATTGAAACATGCACATAAGAGGCTGAATTTCAAGAGAATCCTTTCTTCAGATGTCATACTGTACAGGAAGGGTGTCCTGCTAATTAAACTTGTGCAGGCGTTTAGCTCCTTAATTTTTTTAGATTTGATGTTTTCTGTGTTAATTTGGAAAGAAAAAAATGTTCTCTGTATTTTTCCTCTTAGTATCTTACTGCCAGGTAAACAGCCCCACCTCACCCCCCTCCCTCTGCACAGGATATGTGGTTCCTGCTAGCTGGAGTACTATGTACTATCATTGTTAGTTGTACACATTGTAGGGTTCAATTCGGAAGGCTAGATATAAATTAACAACTTATAATTGCAGTGTGAAAACAGTTACTCAGCTTCAGAATACAGTAACTCCCCATATAGAAACCCTTGTGACCTGTGACTGCAGATGAAAATTAGCTATAAACTAACTCTGGTACAGTACAAGTCAAATGGTAACATTTATGTTTAACACTCTACATGGTCCCAATAAATAAGACAAATGAGTATGTTTATATATTTTATAACTAAAAATGAACTTGTTGGTCTTTTCTTGTGTTTGCATCTCAGTCACTTAACCTTAAACGACCTATACCCCTGCAAAATCATAATTAAGATCAATAACAACCATCATTCTAATTGACATCTCTTGTGTGGCCAACAAGAAGGACTATTTCCCTATTATTATACCTACTCTTATGTGAGGTATGTTGCTGGACGAATAATTTCATATTTGAAGCATGCAATGATAATTCATAATTAACCCATTAAATCATAAAACTATTTGTGTGCACAAATTCCTACAGCAAGGTGTCATACCACTGGTCCGACAGCCCACTATTTCGAAACTCCAATAGTTAAAAATGTCCCATTGGACTGAAAGCTCATAGTCTGCCAGCCTGTTATCCCGAAAACAAAAGCCCACTGCTCCGAAAATACACTGTGATGACCCCTGTTGTCATCTGGGAGTTTATATGGTCTCTGATCAGTGTCTCTCCCCTACAGGTGACTAATTACCTTCACTCAATGCACCTGGGCCCGATACACTGCTGTTCCTTAAGCCACGGCTGTAGTCTCTCTTAGACTCTCGGCTGCCTTGCTGCTGCAGCTCTTTGTCCTCTCTCCCTACAGGCACCTGTTTGTTTCGCTTTCATGCACTTTACAACACTCACACACCCATATTCTTCACTCATGCATCACATACTCTACCGATACTACTGATTTCCACTCCCTATACTCTAAATATTTAGTTAATTTGATTTAATAAATTATCTTTTGTTAAACATTGACATGGTGTGTTTCCCTTTTGTTGTGGCCACTTGAGCCAGGTTATAACAACACACTCTCCCTTGAAGCGTGAGTGATCATTTTAACCCAAACCATGATATTTCCTTAACCCTAACCAAGTGTTGTTTGTGCCTTAATCACAGTATTGTCACTCCATAAAACATACTTCTTTTTTTAACAAGCACATGAAAATACACAAAGATATTAAGTTTAGCAATATGTTAATGAAGGTTTTCCTTCGACAGTAGGAAACAGATGAAGACTTTATTTGCCTCGTCATCACTAACTTAAGCTGTAAATGAACTTTTGAAAAAGACGTTTCACAATTCACTTAGTTCTTCTGATAAATTTGGCGTCATGTTTCACAAAGCAGAACTCTGATTTAATGAAATCACGTTATAAAAATTGCAGAGCAACGGGCCTTCGAGACAGTGCGCTTTTGTTTTTGGGATAATGGACCGTCAGACTGATGGCCTTTCAATACAATGAGACTTTTTTTTTAATTATTGGGGTTTTGGAATAATGGGCCTTCAGCCCAATGTTTGCACACAAAGCGCTACATTTAAATATCCCATCGGCCGCAGAGGGAGGAGGTCGGGGTGGATGGAAGATATCCACTAGATTCAGCAGACTCAATTACTGAAGCATCATATTAGTGTTTCAGTGTTCATTTGGGCATCTGATTATTGTTTTAAGACAGACTTGAAAAACTGTGAATCTATCCTTTGACCAACATGTTTATCAGAAAAATGTAAAATCACCAAAATGTGGAGAAATATTGTTTTCACTAGATAGCAACAATATGCAGAATAGCCAAAGAACACACGGCTGTTTTTTATTATGTTTAAATTAAATAGCTGCTGGATAAAAAAATGTATTTGCTCCAGGGTAATATATTTTTGTTTTTTCATCATCATAAAAAACAATCATATCAAAAATTAATCAAAATATCTGCAACTGTATGAATTTCCATCCTATTGACACAAACATGTTTCCTCCACAAACATCTATCTGACCGTAACCAGTCTGTTAAGCTCCTCCATAAGGAGGCGCTCTGGTAGTGGAAATATTGCGATATGTTGCAATATGGATTTTTTTTTTGTCCCACCCCTAATAACTAGCAAATGTTTGGAATTTTTACTTTAAAAAAATTGCTAAAACAGTTATTTGATTGTCAAAATAGTTGCTATTTAGTTTTCTGTCAATCATCTAATCGATTAATTGTTGCAGCTTTACTTTAAAACACAATGAAGACTGTTCCTGATTAATGAATGACTGTGGTCTATCATAAAAAGGTGAATGATAGTTCAGTTCCTGTTCTTTCATTGATAACTGGCTGTTTTGGCCGCTGTAGCGCCTTACACTGAACTACTCTCTTCAGACTAAAAAAATGATCGCTGTTACAGAGCTGCGAAGTGGGAGGAGCTATTTCGGGTCCCCCTCCTATTCATTTTTCCCATAGAGACTGTTACACGACTCACACTTTGAGCACTTCTACGGCTTGGATCGGCATTAAACTCTTCCAGTTAGGTCATCATAATGTTTACAACTTCAGCGATAAAGCATTTTGAATTCATTATACTCTGATTCACACAGCTTCTTCTCAATAGCAACAGCAGCCGAAGCTCATGGGTATTGTAGTATTCTTAGCTATCATGCCATGCCAAAAATCACGGACAAAATGTTATTTCTCAGAAACAAAGTTGAAATAGTTGAAGCTAGTGGTTGTAATATAAACCTGTAGGATCATTACATTATCTGGGAGAGTCCTGTGTTTCTATGATTAGTAATATTGACAATGTCTTTTAAAGAAAATGGGAATACAGAATGGGGGAAACACTGCTGGAACCAACAATCCCTCCAACTTTGCAACTCTATTATTCTTTTGAGATGTTTCTAAACAAACTAACATGACCGTAATCTTTAGAGTGAATGTCAACCACTGTGACATGTGACTCACTGACCGCACAGACGAATAAGATATATCAGGCTTTGGATATGCACACAATACTTTTAAGTACGGTGAGTTTGACTCTGCATGTGAGATTTGTTGACAATAAGAAAAATATAGAAAATCTCAAGACTTATCCCTTTAGGTGTTTCATTTAATTAGAGGAGGCTGAGAGTCTGAAAAATGCTAAATTTAAAGAAAAAGCAATTAAATTGATTGAAGGAATTCTTGTTGTGGATGACCTGTGTTGTCTGAGTCTCCATGACACTGACCTCTGCCTCTATACAAATGATCACTGTTTTGACACATCATTTGGTAAAACTACCACTTCCCTTTTATGCTGTGCTTTCAAATGATTCAGTGAACTTACCACACAGAAGTAAAATCAAGAGGCTTGAAGAAGACATGTCTGTACTGGAAAACAAAGATAAAAGATCTTTTGGTGTCATATTGTGACAAAAACACATTACCAGTTTCATTACTTCATATATTCATTAAGTTTTATTATCAGTCAGACTAAATGTTTTTTGACACATAATATGCAAAAAGAGACAAGATCATACTTATTTCAAAACATGAAAATTCTTCTGAGTGAAGAATTTAAGATACTTCATTCCAGCTGTTTCCTTCAGTGTTGTCACTTATTAATCCCAATTCATTCAAGTTCATTATGTAAGTGCAACTTTCAAGAAATGAGACGACACTTACCAGAAATACTTCACACACACACACACGAGCAGCTGTTCCTCCACTTGGCAAGTTCACCTCTGCTATTAAAAAAAAGTGAGAGATAGTGAAACTACTTGCAGCAGCCCAGTGGCTCCTCCTTCCTTTTTGCCAACCAATTGGGTGTAACTCACAAATCAGGTCATGCAGAGGCACGCGCACACACACACACACACACACACACACACACACACACTTGAATGCTTTCTGCAATTTACTCTGAATAAGAGCTTTCATTATCAGATCAATTCTGTCATGTAATGTGACTTTAAAACATAGTAACACTTTACAATAGGGTACTAGATCTGGGCGATATAATGAATTAATTTATCAGTATTTTTGTTCTTGCACAATGTGTAAAAATGTGAGTTATTACAACATGCACAAGAAGTTGAATGCTGCTATATCAGCCATTCTGAGTCATGACAGTCCTGTAAACTGATATTAATAGTTACAGTACAAAAATCATATTCAAAACATCTTTATTGTCCACTTCTGTTGTTTTTGTCTTCAGCTTGCATGACAGTCAACATCAGATACATCACATCATACAAATCATATGTTAGTAAAATACATTTTACACTCTGAACTGCTTAAAATGATTTGAAATAATTTAAATTAACTCAAGACCAATTTAAGAAGCGCCAGGTACATGAGATTCAAAGCAATATTGTCATGTCCGTTCATTAACTGATGTATGGTATGTGGAAGGCAGGAGCTGAAAGTGATGATACAGGAGATGTCATGTATCCTCTAAGATTTTGTCTGTCATTCATACAAACATGCACATCTGCTGCTCCAGGTGGCCGGCTGCCTCTGGCTCTCTCATAGTGAATTTAACAAAACACTGATCTGTTCTCTCGGTTTGTGTTTGTTGACGAGGTATCACGAGGTCAAGGTCACTTTTATTGTCTCAGTGACGTGAGGTATAGCAGGCAGCAGGATCCAGTCTGGGATACAGGCAGTAAACTCATTCTGAAGGTAAATAAAGGCCGAAGGTGCTGCAGCAGACTAGAGGGAGTTGTCTCAGTTGAGACTGATAAGTCTCCCTCAGCTAAATGTACAAAGGGAGCAGCGGCAAGACAGGAAGATCATACTATGTGATATGAATTATCGCTGTCTGGCAACATTGCTTTTACATTCATAACATTTTTCCCAATCACTTGCAGGTTGTCACACAGAATTCAAATGTCAGTTCACTGAGTTAGGCTTGTTTGTCTAAATGGGTTAAACTGTTCCTCTAGAAAGCATGTTTAAAATACCCACATGTAAAATACTTGAACCAACTGTCACAACCATACAAACATAACTTTCATAAATCTCTGTAATCTGCCATTGTTATTAAAGTATTGATGAATATTTAGATTCAGCAACATGTTCCTCCTCAGTTTTTTGTGACTTTTGTCATGTCATTTTCAATGGAGGAAAGTAACTTAATACATTTACTCAAGTACTGTACTTAAGTACAGTTTGAAGTACTTTTACTTGAGTACTTCCATGTGATGCTACTTTCTACATTTCAGAGGGAAATATTGTACTTTCTACTCCACTACATTTATTTGACAGCTTTAGTTACTTTTCAGATGAAGATTTGACACAATGGATAATATAACAAGCTTTTAAAATACAACACATTGTTAAAGATGAAACCAGTGGTTTCCAACCTTTTTGTCTTTTGACATCTTACAAAAAGCAGTGTGTAGTCGGGGTCACATTTCACATGTCTATGAGTTGTTAACAGCTCCACCAAATAGTGATTTTTCCCTCTAAACTTCTCACATGCTTTCATTTCAATAAATGTTCAAATGATCCAATATTTCAGCAAAAATCAAAGATTAGAGAAAAAGTCCAAAAGACACTGTGACCTCATTGGAAGGGAATTTGCAGTAGTTTTACTTCCCTATTTACAGGAAGTCATATTATTCTGTTGTTACTGTTAATGATGCTTCAGTCGTGCGAGAAACTTGAACATGATGTGGTTTCAGTAACTCTATGACAGATTTTTGATCCTGTACAATGGCCAAAAGCTATGCACTGTGTACTCAAACACAAGATCATTGGGTCTGAACCTGGTGCTTTCTTGTAAAACCTCTCTAGCTGACAATAAAAGCCAAGGCAGCCCCTCCTCCCACTCAGCTTTTAGCTCAGTACAATAAGTGCAAATCAAAAAATTCAAATGCTGGTGAAATGACTCTAGTGCACCATGACTCTGAGGATGATAAATTGAAGACTTATGTTTGATCTGGAGCTGTTAAAGACCCCAAACACAGAGATTAACTGACTGAGAGCCTTACTGCTGATCTGGCAGACATTGCACACAGAGGATATGCAGCTGGATATCTAGTCGAGTGACACATTACCGTCAGGAAGTAGCTACAGCCAGACTTTGAACGAGGCAGCGGACCAACACAGTCAATTATGACATGTTCAAATGGCTGATTTACTGCTGGAATGGGTTGCAACAGCGCGGGTGTAAAAGCATGATTTGGTTTTTCTGTCAATTGGCAGATGTGACAGGTCTTTATGTATGTGGAAATGTCCATTTTTAAACATAGCCGAAAAAAATGATGCAGGAGAAAAAGTTTTAAAAAGCCACTGTACACTACCTGCTCAGCACCAAACAGCAAACAGACACAGTTAGCTGTAGACTAGCTGGTGAACATAGTGGAGCATTTAGCAGCTAAAGAGCCAGATATTTCCCTCAGGAGTTGGTAGAGAGTAAAAACAGAGCTAGAAGAGAGTAAATATTGGACTTACATTCACCAGGTGGACAGAAACACGACTCCAGATGAATGATAATGTTGCTCCGTAACTGCTGGATGTGGAAATGAACCATTTCAACATATGAAATTAAAAGCTGACAATGTGTCAGTGGTTTGTTCACTTCTTGTTTCTGCTGCAAACAAGTTGACAAAAAAAATCAGTCAGTGCATACTTAAATAAAAGACTGATTGATTAGTAAAAAAAAAAAATTTAAAAAAAGGCAAAACAACCATATAATTTCCATTGGATTTTTCCAGGTTGGACCATTTAGGGATTAAGCTCATAACATCATCAAATTTAGAGGTTCTTCATGGTAAGCAGGATGCAAACACACACAAATCACACACACACACACACACACCCAGAGTGAATATTACCTTATCAAAAGCATCAGCTGGGATAACATGTTCATTCAGCATGTGTAGATATGATCAAAATCTAGTGCCTCAAGCAAAATGTAAAAGAGAGTGTTACAAGTGAACAGGAAAACCAAAATAAAGGCACATTTTGTTCTGCCTGACTGGTTTTTCATGGAGGATGAAAAACACAAACACAAACCTACTGGACCAGTGTTTATCATGCCTACTGTATCTCCGCCAGAATCAAATAAAGGTCAAAGACAAATAGTCACACTGGGTGTGTGAGAGGATTTTCAGGTTGGTTGTTGTGTTGGGAGCAAAACAAGCCTCCAGGACACTTATACACCCTCTCTCATGAAGACCAGGGCTCTTCACAGAGCGCGGCCTTGAAAAAGAAACTATAGGACGTAAACTGCCAGACGTCCTTGCTGGGAGATTACCGACACAAATGTGGAAGTGTTTGTTGTGCTGTCAGGACAAGAGGGCAGAATCGGTGTTGTGGTCTTTTTTTTCATGTCATGCTCAACTCATTTTACAACGAAAATAACATGAAAGTAGTTCCTTTTATTACATCCATTTTCCAGTCCTGCACCCAGGCAGTCCAACCCACTTCAGGACAGAGGAGCAATTTTTAATCCCTGAAAACAGTCTTCAGCTCTCTTCCTGTCAGGATGCATGGAGCATGTGGCCTGAGAGGCAAAATCCAAGGCAAAAAGTCATACAACATCAAGTACACACATCATCTTTTTGCATGTCTGTCTGTCATGGAAGAGGGATCTTCCTCTGTTGCTCTTCCTGAGGTTTCTTCAGTTTTTTCCCCCATTAAAGGGTTTTTTGGGGAGTTTTTCCCTTATCCAGATGAAGGGTCTATCACATATATTGGCTGTTTCCCTGCATGGGCCCCAGTTGTCCCTGCTACGAACATGTAGCATCTAGTCAGGGTTGTACATACTAGGGCTGCAACTAATGATTATTTTCATCATCAGTTAATCTGCATATAAATTTGTTGATTAGTCGATAAATCACTTTGTCTATAAAATGTCAGAAAGTACAAAAAATTTCCTTGAGTCCAAGACGACGTCTTCAAATATCTGTTTTTGTTCGACCAACAGCTCAGAAAGCAAAGATTTTCTGTTTACTACCATGTAAAAGCCAGTAAAGCCGCTCACATGCAGCTACATGCTCACATTAGAGAAGATGGAACAAGAGAAGATTCTGCATTTTTTATTAAAAATGGCTTAAACGATTAATCCATTTAAAACTTTTGCAGATTATTTTTCTAGTAATTAATCAATAAACGGGTTGTTGCAGCTGTAGTACATACCAATACACACTGTACTCTATATAATACTGTATGTGTGAACCTTTTATTCCTGAAAACAGTGGTGTAATAGGGTGTAAATTTGAAGACATTTTTGTATTTCAGCTCATGTTTATACTCTTGACTCAGACATGGATGTTTTGTTTTGTACGTTTCATTTGGTGAAGATGCAAAACTTAACCAGAAACACTGTTTGCTCTTTGGTATTAAAACTGTTGTGCTATTCATGCAAACAAAGATCATCTTGTTGTGTTACCTGTTGCACACAGAGACGTCACTACTTTGCATCAAGCCTGCAGTTTATCACATGTCTCACTCAAGCTTGTAAGAACATGTTTAACTCCATTCAGGCATTTTTTACAATATGTCGTCACACAGATAGAAACTTTAAAATGAAAGTAAAAATACTGAGTGACAGACACACCGTGACGAGATAATTATACCGATACCGACATGCCGCCATCTATGCAAACATCTCTTGGGAGGTAGAAGGAAACAAGGAAATAATGGACAAAGTATTGTGTGTGTATCAAAGCCTGATATATCTTATTCCTCTGTGCTGTAGACCTCCGTTGTTGTTCCAAAAACTATTAAAAACACATCAGTGAGTCACACCGCTGCACTGAGTGACATGTTCATTCATTATGAAGAGTTTGGTCATGTTAGTTTGTTTGAGCATGTGCAGGAATGCGGTTCTGTTTACAGAGCTTTGCTAGCTTGTTGTGCTACATATCACAACCTCTTGACTTCATTCTACATTGTGCAATGTAAATAATTTTAGTATAAAGTCAGGGGGTTGTGATATGTAGCACAACAAACTAAGGTGACCGTAATCTTTGTGGTGAAGGAACACCATGTGGGTCATTGACATATTTTTAATAGCTGTTGGACAATAAAAATGGAAGAAACCTTAAGAAGAGCAACAGAGGATGAATCTTCTTCTAGGATGGACATGAAAAAGATGATGTGTGATGTGTGTCCCAGGCGTTAGCCAAGAGGCTATTTTTCATCTGGACAGATGTTACAGAGTCACCTTTAAAAAGGAATATGAGATATTATATGAGATATAAACATATTCATGTTTAGTGTTTTTTATGTATGTGATCAAGTTTTTTTTAATTTCTTTTTCAGACAGGAAAGCAAACTATGAGACAGAAAGCAGTGACTCACTGCTTTTCATGTTGGCTTAATAATGAAACAAACTGGTGGAGTTGCCGTGGTTACGGAGAAGGGGAAGGAAGGAAAACAGGGTAAAAAAAAAGAAAGAAAGAAAGAAAGAAAGTGAGTGGGAGAGCTGGGAAGAGAAGAACTGAGAGGGGGAGGAGGGTGACGGGTATTCAATGCCTGACTTGACTAATTAACTGACCCTGTGGAATTTCAGCTCGACTCCTCGGAGATGTGAAAGCTCCTCACAGGCAGAGATGAAGGTAGAGAAAGTCATCCGGGTTGATTTTAGAGAGCAGAAACGCATAAAATAAAAGGTGGGGGTCAACAGACTCATTGTCAAAGAGGTACGTTGAAGTTTATGTTGCCCTGTGATTGGATGGATTGCTGTTTTGATGTGTGTGGGAACGATGCACCGCACACTACAGTGTTCATTTTGGCACCTGATTTCCATCTAGTTTTAGTCTTTTTTGGTCATGTGGTTGATGTTAGTATTAGTCTAAAGTTACTAAAAAAAAAAAAAGGTTTTTGTCCTGCATTTTTA
The DNA here is from genome assembly GCF_914725855.1 of Thunnus albacares. NCBI lineage: Eukaryota > Metazoa > Chordata > Actinopteri > Scombriformes > Scombridae > Thunnus > Thunnus albacares. The sequence goes on from NC_058116.1 coordinate 30,313,666, forward strand.
ATTTGTTGCCTGTCTTCTAACCATTTTGAGGCCACCATCTTTGTTTTGCAGTCACCATGGTTACAGGTTGTTCTTGTCTAACACGAGGTTGTTGTAAAAGGTCAGTGTTGACTTGTTGATGCCGACATTAATCCTTGAACTGATTCATTCTCTCTGATACCAACAGGAAATAGAGCCAACTGAAGGTAACGTTAGCTTGATAATGCTACGTTAGCTTAGCTTTTTATAAATGTGGTCCTGCTGCCTGCATGTTTTCACGGTTTCTGCAGATGTTTTGTTGCTGCTTCTTGTTTAATTCTCAGTGGATTGTAGATTAATTTAGTCCATAAACGTGTTTCTTCCGTGAACATCATATAACATTACTGACAGAGGCAGAACTTTACTGAATGCCTCTTATGAACGCTCTTATTATTATCTAAAGAGGCTCAAATGTGGTGATATTTTTTCAGTGAACATCTAGAGGAAGATTTAGATGGTCGACTGCTGACATTAGTCCTGGAACTGACTCATTTCTTCTGATGGCAACAGGAAAGACTGAAAGTCAACATTAACTTGATAATGTCGATGAATGTGTTCATGCTGCCTGCGGGTTTTCCTTGTTTGTCAGCTGTTTGGTTGCTGGATTGTTGTTGGATGACTTTAATCCATAAATCTGTTACTGACGGAGACACAATGTTTCTGAATGTAAGATACTGCTTATTAACGGCAGGACAACATGTCAAACAGCTAATAAACAGCTTACAAATTTTAAATTAACACAGTCATTAGTTTATTTGTCATTTAGATTGTATTCATTGATGATAAACATTTCATCATAGTTGTAGTTTTAAAGGGTTTAGTTTTGTTTTTGTTGTGAAAATATTTTTCGTCATAGTTTTCATTGACTGAATCAAACTGGTGCAGAACATGCTAATCTTTAATCTGCAACAAATGTGGCAGCAGCTGTGGATAAACTGTGCTGTATGATGAATCTGATTAAAGATTTGAATTTGGAACAAGCTCGACTGTCGACTGAGACAAAAGTGAAACAAAAAGATAGACAGCTCAGGACATCTGTATGTTTGGGATAACTGCCACTTTTCAGTATTGATGCGTCATGTTTCAGATACTGTCACAGTCTCTGCCTCGTCTGTTTATCCTCAGAGTCAACACCAGCTACTTTCTGTGCAAACTGTTTAATCTCCTTGCAAAAGTCAGTCTGTTCTCATGAGGTCACAGAGACTCAGTTTCAACTAAATATTTAAACCCAACTGTTTGTTTTAGATTATTTAAAGTGAAGAAATATGCTATTCTTCTCTGAGACATTACTTTGTTGTCACCAAATCTGTTTGCTCCTGTTCAGTAGCTCCCCCTGCAACTAAAGGGGCCATAATATGCCTTTTGTAACTTTTTGTTATTCATATCCTGTTATGATGTCGGATATCTTTGCTAAACTTGGTCAAAAGGTCCAGAACTTGAGGTGAACATATGTAGAAATGCTCCCTGCAAGTCAAAAGCCAGGGCTTCCTGCTCTGAATGCTTAGTTTGCCGACATTTTTTAAAACCTTGCCAACGAGCTGATGTTGGCTTGTTGCACATACCCATAAGCAGCTGCCCGTTCCATAGCCTTGGTTGTTAAGGTTTTTCCATGTGTTGTTCACATTGTCCACTCTCTCATATTTTGGATCAGATTTTGGCTCAAACATGTGTGATTATATTTCAGAATTTGACATATTGAGTAAAGAATGAGGAAAGGTAGTGAAATCCCACTATCATAGTTTGTTTTATATCATTGAAACAGCTTCTCAGGTGGCCAGAAGTCAGCCGTTAAGGGGGCCTTAAAGAGACAGGAGCTAAAACGGCCTGTTTCAGACAGAGGCTGAACTGAGGGGCTGCATAAAGGGCCAGTAGAAGATAAATAAGGAGTTTTTAACTGGAAATCATGCAAAGATATTCCAGTAGAGCCCCATAAACATGAATAAATACAGACCTGGAAATGTGCATGATACAACCCCTTTCACTGTGATCTGAGGTGACTACGGTGTAAATCTTTTATCCATCACATTTACTTAATACTTGAACCTCAACAAAATAATGCACCAACAAGCACTTTAAGATAAACTGTCTAATATTTTTTCATCAAATGATTTAAAAGTTAAATCTTACTTCTATTGTTATATTCTACTGTCTATATCAGTACAACAGGGTGAAATATGCAGGTCAAGAAAGAACGAAGTCATGTTTTAAACCACTATTGACTTGCTACATCCTGATTCAACCGCAGTGCAGACGTGTTTCCTCTCATAACACTTTCAATTTCATTTCTGAGTTAGTGGAATAAACTTTCAGTTCTCAAACAACATCTAAACAAACAAGAAAGGTAAAAGTAAAAATGGCTTTATTTAATCTCTTCCTTGTTTCTGTTGTAGTTGTTGTAAAGGCTGCTTGTTTCAGCTAAACAGTGTCACAGCTGACCACAGAAAATAGAAAAAACACTGAGTCAAATAAGCACAGATGCCTGAGAATGCATTTATTGTTGCTTTTATATTTAAAAGGTTGATCTCAGTTGTTCTCATCTGTTTTCTACAACTGTGAAATTACCCTCAAAGCTTTTTACTGTAAATCTCCTGTTTTACTGAGCAAAGGCAGTGACGTACATATTGTACGTAATGTGTCACAACAATGACGTGCGTTTTTTTTAAACCGCACAAAAACAAATGTGAGACTGTGGTTAAAGTGATTTCTCCTCTATACCCAAGACTTCTGAGAAGCATGACTGCGTGAAGTCTTCACAGAAAGACTTCCAAAGAAGTTTGCTTGAGTGGGACTTTCATGGTTTATGTTTTATGTGTGTTGGTAATCAGCAACCACAGTTCAGCAGAAAGAGAAGCTGGCAGTAACAAGCAGCTGGCAACTTTCATCGCCAATGTATATGAATAAATATGAATAAATGATTGATTTATTGAACAGGACAGTGTGCAGTATTAAGCATAAATGATGCACTGCACCGGAGTTAGCTTGAAGCTAATTTGCATCCGTAGTCCATTATAATCAAAACATACAACAGCACAACAACAAACAGTACAAAGCAAAAAACAAACACATATTACAGATAAATATATACTGTATATAACAGATCTATCATCTGAATTTAATAAATAGCACTCAGCAGCAGAAATGACTTGTGTGTCCCCGAAGTGAGAGAGGTGCTGTGTGCATTTACACACATGGAACAGCAGCTGTTACGTAAATAATTGTTTATAATCATTAATTATCACAGACAGACAGACAGATTCTAAGTTTACAGCCCAATTCAAATTTATACAGTCAAATTATTGGTAACATTGAATCCACACACTCCAAAACTCCAGCTGGTTGTCAAAACTTGGCAACTCTGGTGTAATAAAAAGCTCTGAATGAATCCCATGACCTTTATCCAGACTTAATCTCTCTCTTAATCTCTGTGGTGAAATGATGTTTCAACACCAGCAGGTTATACAGAAATGAAACAAGTCTATTTCTTTGTGCTGATACAGACATATTGGTGAGAAATCTTCCCTATCTTCCATCAGGGCTTGAAAATATGATTTAAAGTAAGGTAAAATAAAAATATTTTTAAACCTTTATTCAATTGCAGCAAAAACAAACAAAACAAAAACATAATAGACTCATATTTTTAAATGGCACTTGAATATTTGGCATTTTAGCAAGAATCACCTGTTTGGCAGCAGTTCTAATGTGGGAAACACACACACACACACAAACATGTGCATGAAAATCTCATTTTGACAGAGTCTGATGAAGCGGGGTGCACCAGGCTCTTATATTAGATATGAGATTAACCATTAGAAAGTGTGTCATTTGTATCACATGGGCAGTTTTGACAGTAAACTTGTCGTTGGGAAATCTCATAGAGAAAGAGGTACTGCAACCATAAGTTAGCATGAGGCTATAAGCTTAAAACAAACACTGGATATGCAGACAGGACTCCTACTTCCTCCAAGAAACAGTCCAGCATAGGTTCCCATGAAAAGCTACAACCTGTGTTTTGTACAGATTAAATAAACATGATGCAACATTATAACGTTACTGAGCTTTATAGGTGCTTGTAGGCAGATTTTGTCACATCTGCACAGAACCCTGTTTCCAGTCTTGATGATAATCCATTAAGTAGATGTTAAAAAGCTGAAAACTGATGTTTGGGATGGATCAGGACGATGTCTGGGCCTCCTGGGCTGTTAAATTATTCAATTCTATCTCCTCTGTCTTTTTAAGTTATTTGAAATTTTGAAATTCTTGGCTCAAGATTGAGCAGTGTTGAGGCGACACTCAGAAATACTAATACGTCATATCAGAAAGTCAAATCAAGTTTGCAGGAAGCTTCAGAGCGGTTGTGTTTGTGTGTTCGGCACATTTTACATCGTCATAACAAGACTCAGCACGCAGCAGGATTTTTTACTTTTTCCATCTTCAATCTTTGGATGAAGTTTTAAAACATGGTTTCCTTCTGTTACTCAGCTAAAGGAATATAATAAATCTGTGCTAAAGCTAAGCTAGAGACAACCAACTACATTTAAAAAAAAAAAAAAAAAGACAACATCCTGTTGATGTGCAGCCCCGTCTCTTCAGTCTGCATACAAATAACACGACTTTACATTTTCAAATTGCGTGCAGTGCATACGCCAAAGTTCAGTTTTGCATGCGGGTGATACACCAGTCCTCCCCAGAGAAGTGATGTCATATATTGCAACTTTCTGTCTTTTTTTATAAGGTGATTTTGTGTTATTAGGAGGAGGAGGCGGGTTGGGTGGATAGCTAGATATGGAGCTGGTACAGCCAGAGAGCACTGTTCGAGACCACCAACAGCACATTTTAACCATCACATACGGGCATTGTAACGGAGATTTTAACCGTTACGTCAGGGTTTTGTTGTTATTGTTACTGCATTTCATTGTTTTAACCCAAACCATGATCTTTCCCTAACCAAGTGGTTTTTGTGCCTAAACCTAACCAACGGCATGGTGTTAAATGACATGCAAAAAGATTGAAAATGCAGCCTGCGTGCAAAATTGGACTTTGGTGTATGCACTGCATGTAATTTGAAAAGTGTAACATTGTGTTATTTGTACACAGATTGTCACGAAAGTAGCCCAAATGCAGAGACGGTAGGCAAAGCAGGTCTGAAGAAAACTTCTTTATTTAGAGTAGCTGGGGGGTCAAAAAGCAAAACTGACAGCAGAGCCAAGCAGAACAAGCTGAACAGGATTGACCGAGACTGAACATACTGAACAGGCTGTACAGAACAAAACAAAGGATCCAACAAAGACTGAACAGAAAACTAAGACTTAAAAACTAACTGAGCTAACCAGGAGATGTGGTGCAGGTGGGGAGATGGGCAGAGAAGGTCAGGAGAGGGGAGTGAGGTGATAAAACAGAAGGACAAACAGGATAGGCTGATAGGGAAACACAGAGAAGGGCAGGACTGACGAGGCTGATGAAGGGCAGGTGAGAGGAGGAGCACATGAACACAGGAGGAGTGAAGGAACACACAAGGGAAACACACAGCAAACCAAAACCCAGAACACACAACACTCAAACCACAACCCAGCATAAATCACTGTCTCAGAACACATAAACTTAGGTACACCACAATCTAACCGAGCATGTAAGAAAGTCTTTCAAAGTCAAATAACATAAACAAGCTAAACCAAATGACCCAAAGGACTACACAACATAAGTGTAACAGTAAAACCCAAAGAACACAAAGAGTCCCAAACCATGAGTCCATGACACAGAGTGTTAGACTTCGTTGGGACGTCTCAACTGTGCAACAGCAGGTTCTTCCCCTTGATTCAGGATCAGACTCTGCTTCATAGACAATATATACTGTCTTACATCTTCAGCTGCAGACATTATTGCAAGTTAACCATGGGTGTATAAAGAGAACCGGATACAGCATAAGAAGCAAGGCCCCATTCATCAGAGCTGCTTAGTGGTGCGTGAAGCCAAAAAAGCTACTTCCTAAAAACATACTGCACATGTTCTATGGGCCCAATGCACCCATGGAGCGTGCTCAGTAGCGACCTCCACTGGGTGAGACGGCTAACCTCTGGTTTAGCCCCCCAGCTAACTTGAATGGGGATGAAATAATTCAATCGTGCGGCTCTTCTAGACTTTCGAAATGTGAAATGGATCAAATTATGATAGCAAAATGAATCATTTCATGGGAGTTGTGATGCTCAAAAAAAAAAAGATCTGCTGATTTGCAGACGTCTCTTTCACAGTGTAAGTCTACAGGAAAGGGTGTTTTTGGGCCCAACAGCATCATGTGACGTTGTAATTACACGTTTTAGCCGCTATGTCAAACTGGCTTCAAAGCCCTGTGCTCTTCCTGTATCCAGTTCTCTTTATACATCCATGAGGTAAACATGCTGCTGCATTCATTAGGTAGTATCGTGATTGGCTGAGGGTGAAGGTGGCGGCCACAAGGAGTAGGTGCTCATTAACAATGCAGATTTTATGTAAATAGCTTTGGAAATAGCCTGCTGAAGAACAGAGGGGAAACTGAGCTGTAAGGAAAGATGGTTTTAGAGAAATCTAAACAACTTTTGGTGAGTAAAATGTCACAGAGATGTTTAAAATAGACTCAGTTTTTTAAAATGAGTCAAAGGCCTGAATACTTCTTTAATCTTTAAAGTCCTCCTCCACTCAAAAATGTTTTTCCTCTTGTTCAGTTGTGCAGTTGGATGTTTGAGCTTCACTGTGCAGGATGATGTATGTGCAGAGTTTGACACTATAAGAGTGTTTTCACATTCATCTGCTGAAAGTGGAAAGTTTCTCTGAGATCACTGAAAATCAGATTTTCAGGGCCTACGAGTATAATTTGTGTCATAACAAATACTTTGGAGCCAAAGCTGGTCCAATATTCAGCTTAGACAAGTTTGATGTGGAAACTTGAAGCCTGCAGTGCATAAACACTGAGAATGGACTCAACAGTGAAGTAGGGGACATCTTGTGTCCAGCAGGAAACATATTTGCATATTTCTAGATTCTGGATTTTTTTAATGAGGGCGAAGGAGTAGATGTCATCAAAAAGATTTTAACATTATAATTTAACTCTTTTTTTGTGGAAAAACTATATCAGATACAAATGATTATTCAAAGTAGAGTATTTTATATATAACTCAAAACATGTCTGGAGGGGATCTTTAAGATGCATCACAGCATATGTGAAAACTTTGACCTGCTGGTGGCGCCAGAGGAGAAGTCAGAGGATCACCAAAGTCACGAGGATTCATCGTCTGGGAAACGTGATAGTCTGTACCAAATTTTGTGGTAATCCATTCAGTAGTTGTCGAGATATTTCAGACTGGACCAAAGTAGTGGACCTTGCCCTCTTTGAAAGTCCAATACGACTACAGGCCTTATAAAATGAGAATATCTCAGTAAATAATGCACCAGCTGCCAGCTGGTCTCCACCCAGCATCACGGTTCTGGAAGCACTGGGTGTTTGGTGCAGCTCTGCCCCTGGCTGCCATGTTGTCTGTTTTGGCTAGTATGGGAACCCAACAGGAAGTGATCTCACTGCCCGAACCCTCAAAAAAAAGAAAAAAAAACCAACACAAAAACGAGCCAGTTTTCCATTTGCTCTGCTTGGCCTCTGTTTGGGATCTGGCGGTTATGGGTTGTTGTTTTTTTTTTAACTTTGATTCAGATTCAGTTGCTACCAACAACAGCTGTTGCTGTGCAAATATTAACCTGTTTTTCAACATGACCTTAGCTCACACTCTACCCTAAACCTCCAAACCCGGGCCAAAACAGACAACACACCCTGTTCTAACGCGGATGGGAAACACACTCCATTAAATGTTCTTTATGGTCAATTGCATTAGTTTTGTTGCTTGTTTAAATAACCTCTAATGTACCGACAGGAGCATGTGTGGATGTGGTGAGTCTCAAGATTCAGTACTTCATTGCCATAGTCTATTATGCTTTGGTGTGCAGACTGACAATAAAACATGAAAACAAACCGATCGTGGTCACACAATAAAACCATAAAATAAATGAATAAAACCAAGTATTCTATGACTAATAAAACCGGCATTCCTATAAGGATGTGATCTGCATAATGTGTGCCGTTGTGTATCATCTTGAACAGTAGTGGAAAGTAACTAAGTACATTTACTCAAGTACTTGTACTTTACTTGAGTATTTCCATGTGATGCTACTTTCTACATTTCAGAGGGAAATATTGTACTTTCTACTCCACTACATTTATTTAACAGCTTTAGTTACTTTTCAGATGAAGATTTGACACAATGGATAATATAACAAGCTTTTAAAATACAACACATTGTTAAAGATGAAACCAGTGGTTTCCAACCTTTTTGTCTTTTGACGTCTTACAAAAAGCAGTGTGTAGTCGGGGTCACATTTCACATGTCTATGAGTTGTTAACAGCTCCACCAAATAGTGATTTTTCCCTCTAAACTTCTTCTAAAACAGCTTCTTACCTCAGGAGGTCAGAATCATGAACATATTGTTCTTCCAGCAAACAGACCCACTCCCCCCACTCACCCTCTCACACCTGAGTAGTGGTCACTTTAATATTGAATTATGAAAAAAACATGCACTTATACCGGACAATTAAGATGGACATTTAAAAGATCTTAAGTGCATTTGAAAATGCAGTTTTAGCACCTTATTCGTTTACTTATTTATACATTTTATTACTTCTTTTAGTGTGTCTTTTAATTTATGTTTTCTGACATATTATTTTAGGCACATTGTCTATTTTTCTTTTGCACTGATTTGGACTGAGAAGACCAACATTTCATTTTTATGCAAGTACACAAATATGACAAATGTAACATATATATAATATCATCCACAGAGGCTGATTTTCTGCTAAATGAGTACTTTAATACTTTAAGTAAATTTAGCTGATAAAACTTTCATACTTTTAGAAGAAAAAAGTTCTGATCATAAATCTGTTTTTTTTGTTTTTGTTTTGTTTTGTTTCTGACTTTTTCTCTAATCTTTGGTTTTTGGTGAAATAATAATAAAATAGAAATAATAACAATAATAATAATAATAATAATAATAATAACATTTATTTAAATAAAACCATGTGAGAAGTTTAGAGGGAACAATTAACCACCCACAGACATGGACAAGGAGACACAACTAATATACTATACAAGAGCTTACAAGACAAAAAGGTTGGAAGTACTGGTTTTATCTTTAATCTTGTATTTTATAAACATCATCATATGTTTTAATAAGTGTCATATTTTAATCTGATTCCAGCTGTCAGATAAATGTAGTAAAATGAAAAGTACAATATTTGCCTCTGAATTGCAGTGAAGTCTAAAGTGGCATAAAATGGAAAAAAAAAAGTTCCTTACAATTGTACTTAAATGCAGAGTTAATGTTACATTCCACCACTTAAATATGGTTTGTAATTATATTAACAGCAAACATTGAGGAAAGTATCAACCGGGTGTGAATGAATAATATTTTGTCGTTTTTCACCACAAGATGGCAGCATACCTCTCTACGGGGGGAAAAATATCTCTGCGTTTGGAAAATGAAAGGCGGCTCCCAAAAGAGGAGGAGAGAGAGGGGCTGAGGAGTGAGTGAGGGAACGGGGAGAGGGGGGGTGGGAGAAAAAGATGAGAAGAAAGGAGAGAGAGAGTGACACAGAGAGAAAATGGACAGGAGTGTTTGTGTCTGTCACGCTGTCGCATCTGAAGAGAAATTTACCAACCCAGACTCCAGAAAGTAAGACTGTTTCTATCTCCCTTCTTCTTCCCCTCTCTCTGTCATTTAGACTTTCCTAATGATCTCTCTCTCTCTCTCTCTCTCTCTCTCTCTCTCTCTCTCTCTCTCTCTCTCTCTCTCTCTCTCTCTCTCTCTCTCTCTTATGCGTTGTCAGATAGACAGATGAGATTTTCCAGTCAACCTGCAGACAGATGTGGAAGCAGCTGCTGCTCTCGTCGCATGAAGAAGCTGGATAGTTCAGCCTGGAGCCAGACGGCAGCAGCATGCCACCTTAACCAGCACTGAGCGCTCCACGTAAGTACACGTGCTGTCATGCAGTCGGCTGTTTTTTTCTGCTGCTCATACAGAAAACATGTGTGTGTGTGTGTGTGTGTGTATGTCTGTGTGTGTGTGTGTGCTGCTGCTTGATGTCTCACTCTCTGTGCTGCTGCTCTACATGATGATATTTGCATTTCATACTGCTGTTAGCTATAATCTCCCCAAAAAAACTGACTTTGATTGAAAAGTCACAAACATTTTTGGCGTGGGAAGTGACTCCTCTGGTTATATTTGCTCACAATGAGAGACAGCTGGGTTGTGATGTAATCTGCCAGCTCAAACCACAGATTCTGGCTGAGTCGCCTGATAGGAAAATGAACAGTGCTGTTAATCAACTGCCTGTAACCACACAGCACATCCTCCACAGACCAACTACTGGTCTGTGGAGGATTTTTTGTGTGTGTGGCTTAAATCTATGTATAACTCTAAAAGTCAGTTCCCCCAAATCACATATTTCATCACTTAACGCTGTTTTTTTTCTGGAAGGTACATTTGTGATCTGTAAAAACCCAGAGGGTTATTTAAAAACATTGCAACACTTTTTCTCAAGGTATTTCAAGAACCCTCAAACACTTTTCTAAAAAAAAAAAAAAAACAACTATAAAGTATAATTTATCTGCTGCACATAAAAAAAAAAATGTTTTACATATTTCTCCAGTTGCGACTGTATTTACTCCTCTGAACAAAGCTGGAAGACAGGAATAGAACTGTAAATGGAAAAAAAATATGAAATAATGGAAGGTGATGAATATTAGAGCTGCAACAAATGATTATTTTCATTTATCATTCAGTTGATTATTTTTTTGATTAATGGTTTGGTCCATAAAATGTCCGTAAATGGTGAATCATGTTGATCACAACTCAAAGATATTCAGTTTACTGTCATAGAAGACTAAAGAAACCAGAAAATATTCACATTTAAGAAGCTGGAACCAGAGAATTTAAACAAAAACAATTATCTTAACTAATCTAATCTGAATTTAGTTTAAACTACATAGATTAAAGAATTAGATTAAAAAATACTAAAAGAAAGTAAACTGAAAAAAACTTTAGTAAAACAATTACTAATCTAATTAACTAAAGTAGTTGACAAAACCATTTCAACTCATTTGTTTTGTAGTTTTTGATCATAAAACAGTTGATCAGTTTACTAAATCTCCATGAACCTGAATTATGTTCACAACTGGGACCTCTCATCCATACATCTGTACATATTTTATATCTATACCTCCAATAAATGTATTTTAATACAGTTTAACTAAAGTCATCTAATCTGAAGTAATCTAATCTTATTGTGGTATAACTGCTCATTATTTGTGACGCTGCAGTACTTGTTTGCGCGGTGTTGTGACCCAGAAAGACACATGCAGGCTGTCAAACTCCTGCTTAAGTACTGCTGCTGCACTGTGTCTCACACCCAGGAGAAACTGTTTGGAAAATCAAGTGTTGCTCTTCTTCTGTCTGACCAAACTAACAAGAGAGGTCTGGAGATGAGGCTGTTATGAGACTCTGGAGTTTTGTTTTACAGCCTGTTAACTTGATTCTATTGTACAACAGTCAATAAAAATAAACCGCCTGCAGGACTAATGCAAGAAAAATGCATGAAGAGGGGAAGTCCTCAGCAGCTGCCACTGTGTACGCATGTTTGGTGAAAGCCTGAGATAAGGTTATAGACACATACACGGGCTACGTGAGTTAACACGATGGAGTAGACGCCATTATGATGGAAACAGTCAATTACATGAGGTATTCCTTTGTACAGTATTGACGCTTCCTACATGTTTACTGGCAGACTTAAAGAGGCTATAATCAATATTTTTCATAATAAAAGTGTCTGAGGTTGGTTGTGACTCATAGTGATGAACCTACAGAGATTTATCAGTGACTGTGCAGCTCCTCTCGGCTTTACGGAGCTTTATAGTGAGTTTCAGCTCATTGTTTATCTGTTCAACTGAAACTTTACTGTTTTGGTTCACTCTCAGGGCTCTCATAGCGTCATTTTGGGCCGCAGCAGGCAGCTGTTTTCAGAGAAAAAGCTTTAAAAAGCCGCTGTACACTACCTGCTCAGCACCAACTCAGACACAGTTAGCTGTAGACTAGCTGGTGAACATAGTGGAGCATTTAGCAGCTAAAGAGCCAGATATTTCCCTCAGGAGTTGGTGGAGAACAAAAACAGAGCTAAAAGAGAGTGAATATTGGACTTACATTTACCTGCACAGAAGCACTGAGCGGAAGATAAACTGTTATTTGTCAAGCAATAGCTACAGCACATTACCTCCTCCTGAAACCGCACGTTGTTGTTTTCACATTTCTGTTTGTGTACATGTTACACAGATGAGACATAACATGGTCATTTGTTAGAAGCTGGAAGGCATATTTTGAACTATGGACAGAGTCTTTATGCTAAGCTAAGCTAATTGACACCTGAGGGGTGCACTACGAAGCGAGATTAGTGGTTTAGCGAGGTACGTTGAGCATAAAGCCAGAGTTTTCAATGTCAGGAAGGTGGCTCTCTTTTAACCTGGCTACATCACCATGGTAACTTATACTGCAAACTTAACCTGGTCCGGAGCAGGTTATGTTCCGAGTTTCAGCTTAAATCAGCAATAACTAACTACCTTCACTAACTATCTGATTTGCTGCAAAGTCTGTTTAACACTGCTGGTACTGCAGCTATTAGAACACCGATTAGAAAATTGGTTCATCTTCTATCAGACTTACCATTGATTTGATATGTCGTAATTTATAATGGTGCAAGAGGTCAGGGTTACTTGTGGGATGGGATTTTGTTACAATATTTCAAATAAAAAATGAACAAAAAAAACAAACAAAAAAAACTCATGAAGAAATACTTTGAACAAAAATATCAATAGATTAATCTTTTTTATCACAGATAATATTCAATCTATAATATTAATTTCACTTTGATTTGGCCAAAATCTAAAGTGATTTCCACTGATCCTTCATTATGGGTCAGACCTGAATGCACTTCTTGAGTATAATGTTTAAATCTGCTGCATCGTGTTTAAAGTTTAAGAGCTCTGGATGTGGGAGGCACAGAGAGCACATTGAGTGGTAAAATAAGTGTATAAACTAATTACGTGATTAATAAATTAATGAATTCGTTTTTTAATTAATGAATTTACATCAGCAATTCCTCTCTTGCCTTGTTTGCAGCGACAGCGTTGCTTTTTACTGTGATAATGTATTTATATTATTGATAGCTCTCCATTATAATGATCTGTTCCTCCTGACTGAAGTAAGCGGCACACCATAGGTCCATTTTGTGCGGAAAAAGAGTCAAATGACGCGCCAAACACCCCTTTTATGGGGACACGCACAGAGCCTGAAGCAGAAAGCCTGAGTTAACAAAGAAAGTTCATATCCACCATCGTGATACCAATTATCTCTGATCTGGAGTTTAGGGTTTGTCGAGTCAGCTCACACAAAGAAAACCTAGGTATGTTGAACTTGCTTCGTAGTTCACCCCTCAGAGTGATATCGAGAGCCAAAGTCATGACGTCACTTCCTGTCTAGCCTCTGTTCCACTAGCTTCAGTGTTTCTTTCATCTGTCATTCTGAAATATGAAGTTTGTTCCTAGAGTTTACTTGCCATATTCAGATATGAAGACAACTTAGCTCCACTACAGCAGCTGCTGCTGGTTGAAGTTGAAACCTTTGTGATTTTAACAGCAAGTTAAACAGCAGTTACTTTGTGAACACAGAAAAAACTACAAGCGTGGCGGCGATGGGTACTTACATTATCCTAATGTTGGTTTCATCCATATCCGTAAAACTCCCCAACGCTTTCTTCAAAGTCTTTTTTCAGCTCTCTACTTGTAACCTCTGCCCTCTAAAAACTTGTACAGTGTTCGCCGTTGTGTCTGAACTGGCCGCTGCCCCTGGACTCATTTATGGAGGATTTTGAACGAGATTTTCTGGAACAGAACCTGGACGTTCCAGTTTTACTTCGGCTCTCTATCAATCTTTTCATGGAACGCTCACAAAGAAAAGCAAATAAGTGTTTTTGCCAAATGTTTTTTTCCTTTAATGATTTATATCTTCATGAGGAAACTATGGACTGGGGGGTTGAGCACCACAGACAGGATGAGGAAGTATTGAGAGGCGGACTAACAATAACACAACAACAATCCTATTGTGTTCTTGTGCAGCATCAGTGGTGAAAAGTAACTAAGTACATTTATTCAAGTACTGTGCTTAAGTACAGTTTTGAGGTATTTGTACTTAACTTGAGTATTTCCATGTGATGCCACTTTCTACATTTCAGAGGGAAACATTGTACTTTCTACTCCACTACATTTATTTGACAGCTTTAGTTACTTTTCAGATGAAGATTTGACACAATGGACAATGGACGTCTTACAAAAAGCAGTGTGTAGTCGGGGTCACATTTCACATGTCTATGAGTTGTTAACAGCTCCACCAAATAGTGATTTTTCCCTCTAAACTTCTCACATGCTTTCATTTCAATAAATGTTCAAATGGTCCAATATTTCAGCAAAAATCAAAGATTAGAGAAAAAGTCCAAAAACTGAAAACAGATTTGTGTATCAGAACTTTGTTTTTTCTTCTTTCCTCTCCCATTAATCATCTCACGACCCCTCAGATTTATCTGCTGACCCTTTGGAGGGGCCCGACCCCTAGGTTGGGAACCACTGGACTAAACTAGCTAACTGTATATAAAGTAGTGTAAACTAGCTCCACCTCCAGCAGCTACAACAGTAACATGCTGCTCTAACACTGATGCTTCACTATTAATAATCTAATGATGTCATATATAATAATATATCAGTCAGAGGGACCAAACCACTACTTTTACTGCAATACTTTAACTACATCAAGCTCATAATACTTATGTACTTTTACTGCAATACTTTAACTACATCAAGCTCATAATACTTATGTACTTTTACTGCAATACTTTAACTACATCAAGCTCATAATACTTATGTACTTTTACTGTAGTAGGATCTTTCATGCAGGACTTTTACTTGTAATGGAGTATTTCTACAATGCTGTATTAGTACTTTTACTTCAGTAAAGGATCTGAATACTTCTTCCATTGCTGTGCAGGATCTTGATTGTGCGTCATTGCATCGTTAGATGTTTTACAGACAGTTTACATGGGAAACAGAAGGAAACCAAATAATTTGTGACCATTCAAGTGTCAAATGAACACAACCCACTAACTCACTGATTCACCAGAACACAATGCACCAACACCAGTTTTCCATTAAGTTTGTGCTTTGTTGTAAGAATTTTATTCCAAAGTGGCACATTCACTGACAAAGTGGTTGCTGATGTGGAAGTAATTTCATCACTAAATGTGTCATAATACTTCAGGGATATAGGAAAACCTGTTTAATGCATATTTTGGCATTTTTAAAATGATACCCCTTCATTTTCAACTCAAGTGGAGCTGCTGAGAGAGAGTGAGAGGAGCGAGAGACATTGAAAAGAGATGGATGACATGTCAGAAGAGAGGGACTGTAACTGAGAAAGAGAGGTGGAGAGAGAGGAAGGGAGGATTAGGGTGGGTGCCTGCGGTGGAGCATGATGTCAGAGGAATGCGTTGAGCCTCTCCTTCAACAAGCTGGAGCCGAGTGGAGCAGCGGCCACATCACACAACATACAAACACTTTCACCCCATATAACTCTTCTTCTGTCACATCTTCCTCTCCACAAACACACAGGACCAGAGTCAGAAAGGCTCTAATGCAAAGACATAATTTAGATCATTTTTACTGAACAGACGTGAAGAAAGTTTACATTTCTCTGACATTTACTGTACAAAAATGCAAAGCAGAAGCAGGTTACTGTAACTCATATTGTCACTTAATGATTGGGGAATGTGTTTTCAGTGGCCAGTTTCTGTCTTTGTTCAGCCCTCCCTCCCTCCCTCCCAGCATCCGGCCCTGCAGCTGGAGCTTGTTGCAGGGATTACAGCGATGGAGATGGAGGAAAGGAAAGGCAGAAAGTGAGAAAAAAGAGGAGAGAGAAAAGGAGTGGTAGAGAGAGGAAGACAGACAAATGGAAAGAGAGAGAAAGCGGCTGATATAATGTGTGGGAGAGCCAGACGCTGGGAACAGCTGGAAAGACGATGACTAATATTAGCAGTGAGGTAAGACGGTGCAGGATGGAGAGGACTGGCTGTGTGTATGGAGGGCAGCTGCTACTGTAAACCAACCACAGTGAAGTCACATTTATTTATAGCAGCACAGTCATGATACCAGAAATGGGACATTGATGCCAAATTGTAGTTTAACCCCTTAACATCCACTTTCCCCCCCCTTTGTTTCCTCTGAAGTACCAATTTTGATGTTTCTTATGGTTCTAATGTGTGAGAACTTACTGTATATGACATTAAACTTTTCTCTGTCCTCCGTATTTAAATATCCTTCTTCATTGAAGACGAAAAGATTTGATGATCAAGTGATGTCTGGGAACAACTCCTTGATCAACAAGATGCCAACCTTGTGCCTTTCCTGCCTTTGACCCCTGCTGATTTGACCTACCTGAGAGTCTCCCCCCTCCCTTACTATGCTGCCTTGATCCTCTATGCAAATGCCCTACCTCCCTACCTTTTGGTTACCAATTGTTTGATCTTACGGTATAAAGTGTTCCCATCCCTTCTACTCCGGGTCAGTCTACTGTATCAGACCAGCTCTGGGTCAGTAAGCTCACCGCATATCCAGAATGCTATTAAACCACTTCCACCGCAGCAAACTTTGAACAAGGACTTGAGTGATTTTCTTCAACATCATCCAGCTGATAAAGTTGCATTTTTCAAGATCTGGTTTGCACTACAAACTACTTTTCCTCATTTTTTGTGGTGGTGCTTTCAAGGACTGTCAAAGTTGAGTCTCTGAACTCTGGGGCCAAAACAATCCGTCCGCCATGTTGTTTTCTCGAAAAAGCAGACACTAAAATATCAGAATATTTGTAAGAAAACTAGTTTCGACGATATGATGTGGCAATCAGAAATGTGGCGCTACTGTTACGAGGCTGGATGTCGAGCTGTGGAATCAGACATGACAGAGTCTGGAGGAGGGAGCGACCACAGGAGCTATGACGCACTGCGTCATCATAGATGATGATGGTGACTGTCAGAAAGAACGGAGACACAAGTGAAAACTCTGCACTGCAGCAAACTTCTCAGTGCTTTGGTAAACCTGAATGTGTCTTCTCACAAAATATTATATCTGACTTTGCCAAAAAAATACAGAACAGTGACTGTGTTACTTGTAACCTAAGCAGCTGCGTTCAGCTTGAGCACAATCCTGGTTCCTCGTCGTCCACGGTGATAAAAGAAGCAGTGTTTGGTTGTAGTTTTGTTCTTCTTCTATTGTTTCCCAAACCGAGCTGGAGCCTGCAGACTCTGAGGTTTTTGTGACTGTCCACCGAAGTGCTCTGGCAGCATTCTGTGTGCAACTCTTGGTGGGTTTGCAGTGACCTGTATAACTAACTCCAGCATGCTGTTAGTTTTTATGATCCTTGCACATCAGTTCGATATAAACAGACTCAATGAGGACAAGCGTTTTGTAAATGAACATAAGCCTCAGTAAATAAATATATAATGCTGCTCAGTGCTAACTTGTCTCTGCAAACCAGCCACCTGCCTTCTGTAAAGACCAACAGTGGCCTTGGACAGGATCTGGTGCAATGCATTGTGGTTGTTGTAGGATTTCCACACTTAGAGCAACAGGGGAACCTACAGCCTTTTTTTTTTTCAGTTTTTTCTAGTCAGAGGCCACTGATTTCGAAAATAACTGCACATTGCTACATGGGTGACCTAGTTTTAAGAAATCATCCTATTTGAAATTCCTCTTAATCTGATCCCACTCTGTCTGTCAGTATCATATCCGGTATGTATCAGAATCAGCTTGTTCCAGCTCTTTATCGAAGCTATATCAGTGAAATATTCAAACTCGCTTCCATTACTTGGCTTAAAGGACCCACAATTTGCAATATGTATTTTTTCCCAGGCATTAACATCTGTATTGATCTGAAAATCAATTTGACACTTACTTATGTTGTGTAATCCAGCACAGTAAACATAAGTCTGTATACATTTTTGCCAGTGTTGTTAAATGGTAAACAGTGTTCAGCTCGTCAATGAAAACTCTGATGAAAAATATTCATTGGCAGCCTTTTTTTTCCAAAGACAGACAAGACAGTTTTAATGTTAAATCTTATTCAACAACCTGCATGCATCACCGTGGCTCCTGATTACTTTAACAGTCTCTGCCACCGTCCAAAAATATCTCCAAACTCTCAGTCACATACCATTTACAGCAGCTATACTATAAGCTATAAAAACGTTGCCTGGACTTTAAGTTCAGTGGCTTAAGATCATTTTGTTCATCATCCAGTTCAACATCATGTTCTTTTGTTTTTTTTACATTCTGGGAAAAGATCTTACAATGAAATCTGGAATAAAGTCAGGAAACATTTCTATAAATAACGTCCCATGTGACCAGTGAACAGGCTGTAGAGAAAGGGGAGGTGTTTTCCCGGAGACACAAAGTGCAGAAGCATCTCGAACAGAATAGATAACCTAATAATTATTTTTATAAATAGTTCTTTATGACTCTGGCTGTATGTTTGGTGTCATCATGCTGCAGAATACATGTTGGAAAAGATCCTAAAAGTGCCTAAAACTTTTGCACAGTACTGTATATCCAGTTTGCATGTCTGCAGTCCAGTTTCACATGATTCATCTGTTTTCTTTGTATCACTTATCTTCTAGAGGAGACGTTGGGAGAGAGACGGACCCTGGTCAGGTCGCCAGTCAAAAACAGGGCGAACACATAGCACATAGTATACTCACACTTACGCCTACAGGCAGTTTAGTCACCAGTTAATCTAACCTGTATGTTTTTGGTCTGTGGGAGGAAGCCGGAGCACCCAGAGAGAGAACCCACGCAGGCACACATGCAGAACATGCACACAGAAAGGCCAAAGCCGGCCGGTGGTTTCGAACCCTCTCGCTGTGAGACAACCATGCTAACCACTGCACCACCGCGCTGCCCCTCTCATGAGTCAGGAAAAAGCCAATTGAAAAGCTGTTGAGGCCAATGAGCCAAAACCCACACACTTTCTCATGGTACATTACATATTTCTATATCACACCCCAAACATGACGTCACTGTATACTTAGTCTAATTGTTTTTTTTCAAAAAGGCCAGTCTGTTACTTAATGAGCCACACCGTGCAGTAGTAGTTATTATTAACTCTAACAAAAGGCCACTTTAAACACTTTAATAACACTTTTTTGGCCACTTGGAGGCAGCAAACACATACTTGACATATCATAAACTTTTGCGTTGATATGTTGAACTTGTTAGCAAACAGTTGCTCATTTCCACATCCAGCAGTTACGGAGCAACATTATCATTCATGTGGAGTCGTGTTTCTGTCCACCTGGTGAATATAAGTCCGATATTCACTCTCTTTTAACTCTGTTTTTGCTCTCTACCGACTCCTGAGGGAAATATCTGGCTCTTTAGCTGCTAAATGCTCCACTATGTTCATCATAGTGGAGCATTTCCACTAATCAGAAGGTCGGCGGTTCAATCCCAGACTCCTCCTGTCCGTACATCAAAGTGTCCTTGAGCAAGATACTGAACCCCCCCAGAGTCACTGATATTATTTTGTATTATTTGTGAAGCACTTTGCAAGGTGCGATATAAATAAAAGTTATTATTATTAGTATTATTATTATTATTGCTCCTGATGGTTGCGGCAGCACCTTGCATGGTAGCTTGCCGCCATCGCCGTGTGAGTGTGTGTGTGTGAATGGGTGAGTGAGCAGCAGAATGACACTGTAAAGCACTTTGGATAAAATATAAATGCAGCCATTTACCAGCTAGTCTACAGCTAACTGTGTCTGTTTGGTGTTTGGTGCTGAGCAGGTAGTGTACAGCGGCTTTTTAGAGCTTTGTCTCTGAAAACAGCTGCCTGCTGCGGCCAAAAACGACGCTATGAGACGCTGAGAGTGAAGCAGAACAGTAAAGTTGCAGCTGACAGATAAACAATGAGCTGAAACTCACTATAAAGCTCCGTAAAGCCGAGAGGAGCCGCAGAGTCACTGATGATTCTCTGTAGGTTCATCACTACGAGCCACAACCAACACATTACACACTGACAGATCAGACTATGTTAATATAGAAAATATTAATTATAATTAATTACACAAGCTTCAAAGGGAATGTAGCATTCAGCAGGGTGACCATTTCACTTTCCTTACATTTTTGAGAGTGAATGGCTTTAGAAATTGTTAATCCTATTTTCAGAGTAAGTATTTTAAATGTTTATTCCATTTTTTATGTTGTATATGTGGATAGAAATCGTAATCCATTACATCATAGTTTTTGCTTTCAAAGTCTAGTTTTTATTTAGTTTTAGTCTTGTTTCCCTTCATGGAAATAAAGATCAATGAATATTTTTTTCATCATAGTTTTTGTTGATGAAATGTAACACAGCAGGGTGGAAAAGATTATTTAGGAATTCACAAAATCAAAATACAAAATTACACTCAGGGGTTCATGTAGGATATTTTTTAATTTGTTTTTTGTCGTTTAATTTATTCGTCACAGACTGTGTGTAAAAAAACATTAATCTCAAGTAATGAGTGGAGAGGCTTTGTATTAGAGTTAGCTTTCCACTCTACTTTAGTTAAACGTGTCCTCAAACGTGTCCTTAAGACCTCAGTTAAAATTCACTACAAATAAAATCACCTAAAATATAAAAGCGGCGTCTTTGGCACCAAATTTCTCAGACCTGCTTTTCGACAATCAACTAGACTTTCCTAGACCGTCCAACTTTTAAAACTGGAAAGTCTTCCTTCCTTTCAAAGAAAGTCAAAGTCTGGAAGTCGAGACTGCTTATTCAGTCCACTTTTCCACCGTTCCTAAATGGGGAAATAAAGAAGCCAGTGTGTTATTACTCCTGAACATTTAATGTGACTGGCCACTGCCTTTTTCACCACAGCACAGCATGGCGCAGGAACTTTTTATAAGCAGCCGTACACCATCCGCAGTAGCCTGAGGCCTGGAAGAACCTCTCCCCAGTAAAATTGGAGAGCAAGAAATAAGTGGCTCAATTATGTGTGTGTGTGTGTGTGTGTGAGAGAGAGAGAGAGAGAGAGAGAGAGCCAGGGCTGGACTGGAAATAAAGAGCCGAATTCAGCTGGCTGTTGGTCGTAAGCTGGCTTGCACATGTTGTAAAAAATACAGACGCAAAGCAGAAGCAGGTTACTGTAGGGCACAAAGCGAGAAAGAGTTTCATTGTGTGTCATGTGCTTTTAGTGAAGTCAGGAGCCACAGTGAGTCATAGATGGGTGAGCAAATGTCTGATGCTGCTGAGCTTTGCTTTTTGAGGGAGAGTTCTCAGTGCTGTTGTGTCTGTCTGTCTGTTTATACAGCATTTATCAATATATTCACATGCCAACTTTGCTCCTGTCTGTTTACAGCCTCGTCCATCTCTCTACACTCCGGTATCTCCACTTGGTGAAGATGTAGTCTGTTTGATCTCTATGGAGATGTTTCCAAACACAGTCTCCTCTGCCTTGTTGCCATGGTCACTGTGGTTTCTGTTCATCCTGACCCCCATCACCCAGACAACAAGCTCTGCCCCCACACCTGAAACTTCTCTGCCGGTCAACACCACGCTGCTGTTCGACAGCGGCGCCCCGGGCTTCAACCTGCGGAACTGCAGCTGCTCTGCTCCTGTCCGGGACTGTGACGAGGCTCTGGCCAACTCGCTGTGCAGATGCCGCACCGTTTTGCGCTCCGCTCTGCCCCCTGCTGGGCTCAGAGAGCCTGGACAACTCACCGTCTGGGTGAAGGAGCTCTGGGTCCTCGAGGAGCTGCTGAACAGCAGCACAGTTGGCCATTTGCGGTTGTCTTTTTGTGGAATAAAACCAGTGGACAGTCAGTACCTGTCTCTGCTAGGTCTGCAGACCCTCAGGATCCACAGTGCAGCCCCAGAGGCGCCCTACCCCAACCAGGAAATCACAATCTCCCCCGCAGCAGGGGTTTCAGCGGAGCTAGAGGCCCTCTCCTCTGACTTCTCCTCCTCCCTCCACATGACCTTTCTGGATGTAGCAGTGCTGAACGGGCTTTCTTCCCTGAAGGCGTACAGTGTGGTGGGACCATCAGCTCCCACCTTCTCACAGCATTTCCCCCTCCTGGCTTTGCCCCTCACTCCGCCAACCTCTGACACTCGTGATGACTCTGCGGACCTCAGTGAGCAGGCTGCAGAGCCTCTGCTGCTCATCACGTTTGTCTACTAAGACGTTCTCATACATCTCTGAAGTACAAGTGACAGCTGATGCACAGGAATTATTTACAACACAGCTGGATGTTTCTTGTTGGAAAGTTGCACATCTGACATATTTACTGTGGAATATATTAACTTGTTGCATGACTGGCTGCTGTACTATGACTCTGGCCTAAACGTGTTTTTGAAGAGAGGTTGACATTTTTCTCTTCTTGATGTGTTTTCTTCAGAGAGATAACTTGTACATGTGTGCTACACTCCTGCTGCTGTTTCTCCATACCCTCAAGGAGTTGCCGAGGAAATCCTGCACTCATAACGCTAGACAGATACGAGGTTTGGGAATGTTTGCACCAGCAACAACTTCAAGTCTAACTAAAGCATGTTTTTGATATCATCCTGTAACAGAGGTAATGTTGGTTTGTTACCTGGAGGGCTACAATGACCCTGACCCTGATGTCGATGCTTTGCTGTTGTTCTGGAACTGCTGCACGTACATTTAGGGCTTCAACACCATGAGAGAGTGTTTACATACATATATACTGCATCATATTCTTGTTATGGATATTTACAGGAGAGGGTTTTGCATGCACGTGCACATTCTGATTACAAATGTTAGTTCCGCTTTGTTATTGGGCAGCCAAGAAGTAACTGATCGCTTTATTAATGGTTAATAAATTGTTTTCTAATGATTTATAGATCAGGAAGAAGCCATTAAGACTAACCAGGCTGTGAAAAATCTCTTTGGCAGGTTTTCTAGTTGGCAGTAATTCCCTTTTAAATGTTGGTACTCCATTAATTGGTATCTCTAATAAATAAAGCATTAGAACATGAGTTATTAATGATTAATAAAGCCATTACAGTGGTGCTTTATCAGAAAATGGTACAAAAGGCGACTTTTAAAAACCTAGCAACACAAAACTTGCACTTATTAATGGCTTTGACCTGATCTATAAAGAATTAGTAAAGAATTTATTAACTAAAACTACAGCTGCAACGATTAGCTAATTAATCGATTAGTCAATGGACAGAAAATTAATCACTAACTATTTTGATAATTGTCTTGGGTCATTTGCCAAGAAAAAATACTAAAATGTTCTGGTTCCAGCTTCTTAAATATGAATATTTTATGGTTTCTTTAGTCTTCTTTGAATATCTTTGTGTCTGTTTGTTGGAACAAAATAAGACATTTGAGGACGTCAACTTGAACTTTGGGACATTTTATAGACCAAGCGACTAAATAGCTAATTGAGAAAGTAATCGACAGATTAATCGATAAAGAAAATAATCATTAGTTGCAGCTCTGACTAAAACCATCAATTAGTAATTATAAACCCTTCATAAAGGATGCGTTACTAGAAAGCAATACCTCAATGTCCTCTTAGTCATGAATGACTCAATGGAAAATGAGGTCATACAAATACAGTAAAAGCAAGCAGTAAATGGGATAAAGTGTTAACGAGGTTCAGCATTCCAACTATTGCATCAAAGTTTGTAATAGTCTGGATGAGAACTAATAGCTTTTGCGTAGAGCTCTTACTGTATATGGAGTACTTGGTGATCCCCAAAATCTCTAGTCTGCAGATGTGCTTGTAAGCACTACTCTGTGTGTTTAAAACCACAGGTAGCTGGAAGCCACAGTGGCTATGGTTGCACTTGACGTTTCAAGATTGATTTTGCAGATCAAATCTCTGATTATCCACATCTGGCCTGAAAATGTTTGTCTCTGCATAATGTCTCTCAACATTTGACCCGGAATATACGGCAGCAGTGTGAGCAAAAGCAGGGTTTTTTTTTTTTACAGACCTGTCACCGAACACTCTCCGGCATTATCGGATAACACGCAGTGACGAGAAGAACTGTAGCCATAACTGTCCAGACAGGGTGCGTCCTGATATGCCATCTGCTAGAACAATATCCGAGACAAACCACACGCCTGCTCCCAGAGAGGGATGAGATGTTCCAGATCACGCTCCCAGCTGCCAAGTGGGTGTTAGCTCTTTATCCTCCGTTCCCATGCAGGTGTTGTCAGATATATCAAGGCAGTAGGATAGCGATGGACTGTAGGGAGGAGGCCTTTGACTGGACTTTGGGCTGCATTTGTTTCTTAAGGAAAATATACAGTCGGATGCCAAGTTAAAACAAAAAATAGAATAAATGAGTAGAGACATATGTAGATGCTTCCATGCAGGACATGAGAGCTCACTGGATGGTTTGATGAATATAAAAGATGAAGCGACATCAAAACACCAAATGAGGGAATAGATTTTGAATAATAGAGACTTGGAGAATCTATGACAAGGAGCATTGAAGCTACGAGTGGATAATGAGACTCCTTTCCCTCTTGCATGTTTACCTCATGTTGAGGCGTAGGGCTGGGCGAGTTATGGAATTAATTTGGAATTTTTGTTTTTGCACAATGTGTAAAATGTCTAAATCGTGAAAATTGAGTTATTAAAACATGCACAAAAAGTTTATTTTTAGTCTCGTAGTCAATTTAATGGTCATGTCTACAGGAAGGACAGACTGAAAATGACTGTACACATCTGTGTTCTGAGTTTGTTGGCGAGAGCTGAAGCGCTCGGAGTCGACTGAACAGTTTCTGTATTTTATTTTGTTCAGTTTGTCTCTACCTGCTGGGTAGCTAACGCTAGCAGCAGTCTGCAAATATCAGGGTGATGATTTGTAAAGAATAATAATAAGAAGATCAGTTAGTGAGTGGATCTTTCTGCTGTGTCTGTGCAGAAACTGATTATTTTACTGGATGTACTCTCTTAGTAGAAGCATCTGACAGTCAGTAGCTGTGAGGGACAACCTGTATTTTATGTATAATGATGACAGCCTTGCAGGTAGTGCACGTCTTTTATTATTCTTGCTCAGCCGTCTTAAAATATGACATTTCAATGCTGAATTTTGCAGACAAACAAAAATCTACTAAAAGCTTGAAAAAAATCCAGATTTATTTTTTGTCCATACCTCCCAGCCCTAGCTGTTGAGACTCACATCTCGCCCCCTGGCAGATTAATACAACCATGGATTGATGAGTGAACAATTCCTACACATCTAGATTAACACCAGGCAATATTTGGTGAAAATCTGTTGATTAGTTTATCAATTAATCGGTTAGTCATTTGGTCTGTCAAATGTTAGAAAATGGTGAAAAATGACAATGACTGTTTCCAGAGCCCAACATGCAACCTCAAATGTCTGCAAGCCACAGTTTACTATCAAGACTAAAGAAACCATGAACAATGATTCAATTATCAAAATAGTTGGCAACTAATTTTCTATTGCTCAACTAATTGATGCAGCTGTGGTGAAAAGTTTCCAATGTACATAAACCTGCTCTTTCATTTTCATTTCTATGTCTAGATTGCGACAAGCGGTGGGTCTCGTATTACACCTGCTACATGTTGAAATACTGCGTAGTAAAATTCTCACTGACTGACTGTGGGACTGTAGGGAACGGACAAAGCAAAAAGGACAAATTTCTCCTTCAGGGATCAATAGAGCATCGTAAAAAACAAGATGTACTGTGGCAGCTGACTGCAGTGAACGCTGGCTGGAACAAATCCAGAGAATCCAGAGCGGGGTCAGAGCCTGCACCAGAGCCGGATGATACTGTTGTGTCTGGGAAGGAGCTTTGTGTGTTATTCTCCTTTATTAAGGATATTTAAAAAACTAAATTATAGTAAAAGCTGCCTGATGTCAAGATATAAGGACAAATGCCTCTGGCAAAAAGATAAAAGAATGTTTAAGAAAACAAAACAGACAAGGACTGTGTCAGTCCGCTGTGGTATGAGCTGACTGAGAGGCGCAGTAGGCTCTCTGTTATGAAGGCTGCAATGTGCTGCTGCGTTTTTCCAGCTGGTCTTATTGAGTGCAGATGGCCTAATAAAACAAGTTGTTTTGAAACTGGTTAAAATGGACGCCCAATGAACAAGAATTCCAGGGTTAGGAACCTCTCTCACCAGCCAACAAGTCTCACTCTGTTTGGATCAAAACAATGCTTTCACTCTGTTGAGCTGGACGTTCAGTTATTAACCCACATGAAGCGAAATTGGCAGAGCTCAGTGAGGGAAGAGGGGGAAGTGAAAGGCACATTTACCCCAAATCACAGAGGACGTGATTCAGTTAATCTACAGCTGTTTGTCAGAAGTGAGTCTGAATTTCCCTGAAGTTCTTGAACGGTTTGTTTTCATTTCTGAATGTTTTTTGGAGTCACTTTAACCAAATGAAAGAGGAGTTAAGAGGATAGTTTGAATTAAGAAGTTGAATATGTAACAGCCCTTTCTCTCTGGTTTCATGCTCTCTCATGTCTCTTTCGGCTTCCAGCTCATATCCTGTGAGAGACTTCGCTAAAGCTGCTCTCACAAACACAATCCGGGGCCAACACTTCTGTTCCGCAGATCACTTAGGAACTGCTCTGGGCCTGTGTGTCTGCATGTGTGTGTGTGTGTGTGTGTGTGTATGCACGCATATGCAAGCATGTTCTTGCAGGCTCGTGCACATATGGGTGTGTCTTCATGTGTGCATGTGCTTGCATTTATCTCCCGTTCGCCAACATCACACACGAATGTGTCACTATGATCATAGTTCATTCAGGTCAAATGACAAGATGCACCGTAACAGATGCAATGTGTTTCAGTGCAAGTGTTTAATCTGTTGTATATATTTCACTTGTGCACAAATTACGTGCGAGTAAACAGTCTGTCAGTGAAACACAGTTGCAATGACATGTTTAAATACTTAAATCAATAATAAGACTTCTCACTAAAGCTTTGCATACAACTCCATAGATAAGACAGCAAAATAAGCACCCAGTTCTCACCATTTTTCTGTAAATACATGACTCTAAATAAGTAAATAAAGCGAATAAATGATGACGTACAGGAAGCATGTGACCTAAATGTCTCTGACGCTTCTGCCCCGCTAGAGAGACAAAACATGGTGGCAGATGGTTTTCTGCTGAGATGGCAAATATCTAGTGGGGAAAAGCATCAAATTAATCGAAAAGTTGTTAGTTTTCTCATTCACTTCAATAGTCATTCTGTAGTTCTGTCACCATCTAGTGGCCGCCAAAGGAATTGCACTTAAAAACTCTTCGTATTCAGCCCACCTGAACTCAGGTGGTTTAAACGTGATTCTTGCCATAATTGGAGTTTAATCTCAGCTTTTTCAACAACTTAACTGCGTTAGTGGATCTTTTTTTGGGTTTGGTACACACTAAAAATCACGGGGTTAAAATTGGACCGAGTTTGGGTCAATATAGCACCAATACAACGTAGGGTTAACTTTTCCCAGTAGAGATCTGTTGTTTCGACCCACACAACAGGCTTTAGCTAAAAACTGTCATAAATGTTTCTTGTATAAAACGATGTGCATACAACATTCAAAAGATACACAAGTTATTAACAATCAATAACAAAACCGTGGCATATCAGTTTACAAAGAGTAGATTAGATGATAAAAAGTATTAGTTTGGGTAAATAAACAAGCAGGCAGCCGAAGTGACTTAAACCTGCATTCTCTCTAATGGCCAGCAGGGGGCGACTCTACTGGCTCTGTTTGTATAAAAGTCTGAGAAAACGACCCTCAGTAAACACTTTCCTAATGAGTTCATGGCCTCAATCACTAGTTTAAAGTCTTCAATGAAGCATTTTAGAGTGAAATAGACGATAAAGCAGGGTATGCTTCAGGGCGGGGCTACCTTATGATTGACCACCACGGCGGTGCGTGAGTTGTTGTAGTTGGACTCTCGGGAGCTCCTCCCCAGCGCCACGCTCTTGTCCAAATATGGTCACTTCTCATTACTTCTGGCTCCAAAAAACCAAAATGCCAAACTAGAGGCTTCAAAACGGGAGTCCGCAAACCAGTGGGTGACGTCACGGTGGCTACGTCCATTATTTTTTTTTACAGTCTATGTAAATAAGCCAACAGTAAAATAAAAAAGTAAAATTAAACTGGGTCAAAACAACCCCTGGTCTTGAGTGGCTTCATGGTTAACATTAACTCAGCGTTGTGTTGGTGATATATGTTAAATTTGAACCCAGTGGTTTTTTGCAGGGCTTTCATCCTGGCACTGAATGCACTTTCTTTCTGTGTCTTTAACACAGGGATACAGATACAGGATGTGACTATAATGTTCCCTTTTTTTAAAAAACATGAGTTAACTGCGGCTCTTTGTTTGTTGAATGGAAACACATTTCATTATGCAACACTTTGAATTTGGCTATAAATGCCATCTGGTTTAGTAAATAAAACCAGACCATGCGGAGTTAGTTTTCCCTCTAAAGAAATATATAAGTTGGTTTTTGAAAGGATTCAACATTTCAAAACTTTCTTGACGCCTTCTGTACATCTTTTTGGTTGCCTTCAAGCCAAAATTCACACCCAGTATTCAAGCACAGGAACATACTGGGAGTTCATCCGGTGTTGCTGAGCATTTTGTGCAGCCAGGAATCCGCCTTTAGTCTTTCTCATCTGGTGAGCGGCTGATTACACACCTCCACAAGCCACCTTTAATGGCTTTCAGACAGAACATTTAGTACAAGCCATGAGACTGTACGCCAGCGCTCCCCATCAGTGCACAGTGCACAGTCTTAAAAACGTCTGGAACATTCCACCACAAAATGGGTGAAAATGAGATCACCAGGTTTTTATGGTTTGACATCACTCTCTCGTGTTAGAGCCTCAAATGTCCTTTACTTTCTTTTTTTTTTCTCCCTCTCTCTCTCTCTTGATCTTCATTACAGCACCTTACGTACTTGCATCAGGGAATGTAATTATTCAAGTTTGATATGATAATGTTTAACCCGAGATGATTCGTTCACATTGCAAATCTGCTTTTTTTTTTTTTTTACAACTTTTTGACATGTTGGGCGACTCATGAATGAATCGTGTACTGTTTAAGGAACAGATTGTGTATTTGGAAACGGTTTGGCAGGTTTGATTTGTATATAATTTGGCTTATTTAAGCAAATTCATGGAGCTTATCTGTTTATCATGAAATAGACAATGTGGATTGTTTGTCCACAAACTTCTGTATAGTCTAAGACAATAAAAAAAAAGTTTGTAAAAATTGATTTGTGTTTGTTTTGTGTTTAAATCTTGTTCCTACTTAATGTCTTCACATGTAGTTTGTCTTTGTTGCCAGAACTAGTGTTTTACGTGATTTATGTTAAGCGGCTGCTGTAATTTCCTTTTTAGATTAATAATCTGTTATTTATTAACACATTTCATTCATGCATGTACTTTATTCTCCATGATACAAACTCATTTCATCATATAATATAAATAAAAGAAGACAAAGAACATTCCATCATATATAAATCCAATATCAATCATTTTAAGTAAAAAGAAAAAGACAAATAACACTAATAATAATAATCATACTAATAATAATAATATGAAAGCTGATTGTGAAACAATACTTTATGTGTTATAATAGTAGTTCCTCTTACTCATCACAATACAATACCTAAACAAACTTCCCTAAACAAACTTCCCCTAAGAAGCAAAGAAGAAAACACTGATATTAAGAATAAATAATCAGGGTTATTGTTAAAAACCTACTCATGAAAACACTGAGAGCAACTTTCACTAAGGGAAGAGCAGAAAAATGATATAACTTCTTTTTTTTTCTGCTACGTATCTGCTCTGCAAGTCTCGTCCTCTTTTTCTCCTTTGAGGAAAAAAAATAAATCATACAGCCGATCAAATCTTAAAAGGAGAATGTCGGATATTTCCACAAAGTAGTAGTAGTAGTAACTAAAAAAAAAAACTATTAACTTTACATTTATACATTTAAAAACATGCAAAAAAGGACAGCTGGAAACTACCGAGTGTCGTTTGGCTAGTGAGACATTCTGTATACAGAATAACTTCAGATAATAGTGTTGAAAATCTGATTTCTCTCTCATAAACAGTAATATGTTAACTGCGTATGTGCAGATGTGGTCCTAATCATGGTGCAGCAGCTGGATGTTTCATTTCTTTTGTCTATTTCTTTTCCACATATCACTTTTAAATCATTAAACGGCTTCTCTCCAAGTTACATCAAGGACTTATTGACCCTCTATGTGCCTGAACATCCATTTAGACGGGTGGACGAGGCTCTGCTGGTTATTCAGGTCTCGGCTGGTGACTGGAGGTGATCGGGCGTTTGCTGTTAGAGCCTCCGAGCTGTGGAAAAGTCAGACAGGAAACATCTTTAGTGTCTGTTAAATCTCTTCTTAAAACATTCTTTTATCGGGCAGATTTTTTGAATGTTTGATATATTGCTGTTTTATTATCCTACTTCTGACAGTTTATATTCATTTTATTCATCTTCTGTTTTTAATTCTTTTGTTTCTTTCTTTCTGTTAAGCGCTTTGTAACTTTGTTGAGAAAACTGCTGTAAAAATAAAGTTTCCTGCTTTGACAACAATCAATTCAAAGAAAATTTTATTAACCATTTAATTAAAATCCTTGAATTTATAATCCATAAAGCATGTAATAATTTATTGCAGGTAAGATAAAAATGATTAAAAGTGATTTCTTCTAATGTTAAGTATAAACAGGAGGAATGATTACAGCAAGAAAAACATCTTCATCTGGGCTCCAGACTGTTGTTTTAAGATGGAAAAATATGTGAAACAACAACTGTTTTATTCAGGAGCATCGCTGCCATCATGTGTAAAATAAAGGTAACAGTTCATTAAAATAACAGACCCGTGAACCTGTTTGAGTCCTTCAGGACCAACATGCATCCCTGCAGGAATACTCTAATATTCCAGAGATCTGATTCTCTCTCATGAAGCACTGAGTCACTCTACAAACAGCTTATGTAATGGATTTACAGGAAGTCACGTTCACGTCTGTTTTCCTTTTCTCTCAGCGCCCTCTAGTGGGTTTTTGATAAAACAGCAACACACGCAGCTCTGCTGGAAAACACCGAGTGACGTTTGGTAAGTGAACACTCACTAGCACACAGGAAGTCAGCTGATCATGCCTTCACAATAAGAGCGGTGAGGTATGCTGTGTATAATTTCAGATAATGGTGTAGAAAATATGTGTCATAGACGGCTGCAACCACCCATCATGTTCACTATGAATAAAATCTGACAATTATTTTCAAATGATCTATTAAATGCCTGACAACAGTGAGGTGCAACAATTAGTTGATTAATCAATTAACTATTTTGCACATTTTTTTTATCTTTCTCTAACTTTAAAAACCAAATGCAGCTGATGCCTAAACATAACCATAAAACGTTTAATAATGCTGCAGTCACTACCAATAAATATTGTTCTGCAAGATTGGATATTTGGGGTAAATATTTTTTTAACGAGACATTCAGTAACTTGCCGAATGTTTTAATAAAAAACAACTCAGGCCAGTAGATCCAACAGTGCAGGAACAAGGAAATTATTCCCTGTTGATGTATATGAAAATGAGCTGATGTTTTTTTCTTCCTACACGCCACTTGGACAGGTTGACACATCTATACCTCAAGTCCAGAGTGAATATTCTCATAGGTTAAAGGGAATATTCTTGCATGTTTGAGAGTTTAACTAACCATCGCTTACTGTAGGGGGAGACACAATGCGCTGTTGTACATTTTTGTATCAACTGCGGAGTTTCCTTTGCTCAGGGTTATTATGCTTTTGTGAGCACACATTGTTCTCTATAAGATCATCTCCCCACAACAACAGTTTTTACTAAATTTGAAGCATATATGCAGTTAACTCAAAGCACAACAATTTTATTGGATCGTTTTTTAAATTTCTCTACAAACACAAAACATGTGACATGGGAATAATTTTTTGCCACACATGAAAAATCTACAGGCTGCGGTTGATGTTATTCTTAATTGTTCTATAGTTTTATTATTGTTGTGTATGAACATCAGCTGTACAGTATATAAATGACAGAAAGCAGAAAAAGTAAAGGATGTTCCCTGTAAAGTTGCTGTAGTAAGCGTTTGTCAGTATGACTATTACTTTGAAGGTGATACCGGAAGTATGGGTGTTTTTATCTACAGCAGTCAGACAGTCAACAGTCAGTGTGGTTCATGATCGTACTGAAAGCCTTCACTAGTGACTGACAACAGGAGGAAACGTCTCTAACCACGGAGTGACTGATTCTTTCTTCGACAGTTAAACGGACTATCACAGGCTGTGAGTGCTGATCAGTTAATCAATATATCAGTCAGCCAGTAAATGTGAGTAGACTGACTGACCGGTTATTATTGTCAGGACACTATTGATAAGAGCTAAATCCAGTCATAACTTCTTCAGAAAAGCACTGTTTGTACTTTATGTCAGTAAACACGTCATTGTGTTTTATATTATGCCAATTAAACTATCACATGGAACAAAGTAATTATTATGTCAGCTTTAAGAAATGAGCCAACTTATCTTTTCCGTAAATCAGGTCAGTGGTGGAAAGTAAGTACATTTACTCAAGTAAATGTACAAATTTGAGGTACTTGTACTTTATTTTAGTATTTCCATGTGATACTACTTTATTCTTCAACTCCACTACATTTCAGAGGGAAATATTGTACTTTCTACTCTACGACCCCTCAGATTTATCTGGTGACCCTTTGGAGGGGCCCGACCCCTAGGTTGGGAACCACTGGACTAAACTAACTGTATATAAAGTAATTCAAACTAGCTCCACCTCCAGCAACTACAACAGTAACATACTGCTTATATAGTTATAAGAATATGAGAGAAAAGCATTATTTTAAACAAAAGAACTGAAGACATTTGGTTATTCTTTCAAAAGAAAAGTTCATGTTGAATATAATAAAAATAACCTTTATTTATACAGCACTTTTCAAAAACAAGTTTTTCGCTTTTAAATCTATTAGTAATAAGTTCATTTTTATTTCTCATGTGCATTAGTCTCTAATTGTTTTTTTTAATAATAATAAACAAATGAATCAAACAAAAAGAAAAACAATGATTAAAAGCCAGTTTATAAAAATGAATCTTTTGAATATGAGGAGTTTGAGGAGTATTTTTCTGTTGGTTTTTTTATAGGAACAATGCAGCCTGTGAAGGATGAGACACTATCTGCTGCTATATGAGTACGAAAGGATGAAGTGTTTCTTTCTCATTCTTTATGTAGTGTTTCTTCTTGATTCAGGTGAGTACACCAAGTTCACTCACTTACAATTCCTCAGATACCATTCTCCTCAACACGCCCACAGTCTGTAATCAGTGAACAGGATTCATAAAGGTGTGTCTTTGTACCTTGCATCACATGTTCTTTTTTTGGTTTCACAGTGCAAGGTTCCCTTCCTGCTCCAGTTAATGTTTCTGTGAAATCTGTCAACTTTAATCACATCCTGCGTTGGGACCCTGGGCCCGGCACCCCCCCAGGAACACAGTTCATAGTCGTCAAGAGGTAATTTCCCCTGTCCACCATCTTGTTGGCTGAATCTCTGGTGCGATTTCCTCTTCAGGCACGAGGGAATCTCCCAGCAGACGCTTCTCTGTAAATCTGAGCTTGCCCAGTCGAGTGCCACAGTTGCCAAAGTTATCATGAGATGTTTAGTCAGATTCATAATTAATCCTTTTTTTTTTTTTTTTTTTACAAACTACACTACAATTCTTGTTTCTCTTTCTTTTATTCTGGGCAAAGTTCTTGAACAGTTGCTTGTGTTTAGACGGCATTTAATATTTGAGAGGTTTGGCTTCCTTTTTTTGCCAAATTGTTGAAAGGTATCAATATAGCAACAGTAACCAAGGACAGATTGAGTAACTAGAGCTGCAAAGATTAGGTAGGTAGGTAGGTTGATAGTTCAATGAGTATGTAGAGATTCAACTGAGGGGAGTGGGTTGCCTATGATTTTGGATGCCTTGTTGACAATCCGCTGTGGTTTTTTCCACGTTTGACTGTCCATGCTGCCGTACCGTACTGTAGTAGAGGATGTGATGATGGACTCCATGATGACTGAGTAGAACAGAATGAGAAGTCGATGCTGTCTAAGAAAGTAAAGTCGTTGTTGAGCTTTTGCAACGATGTGCTCAGTGTTCGCTTTCCACTTCAGGTTGTTGCTAATGTGTGTTCTGAGGAATTTAAAAGAGTCAGTGATGGTGGTTGGGTCTCCATTTATTTTTATGGATATTTTGGGATTCGGCATGCAGTCAATAATGACTTCCTGGGTTTTGGCTGTATTAAGCAGAAGATCATTGTTTGTGCATCAAGTGACAGTTTGGGTCACATCAGTGCAGTACTGGATGTCATCATTGTTGGAGGTGAGGCCTGCAATCGTTGTGTCATCTGCATATTTGATTGTTTTCCTAGAACTGTCCCTGGATGTAAAGTGGGTGGTGGGTGTACAGTAATAAGAGCCAGCGGGAGAGAACACAGAAACTCCGAACCCTGTGGCATATGACTGGGTCAACGCTCATGTCCAAGATTATGGTAAAGAGTTTGTGTGGGTTGATGGAATTAACATTGCATGTGTGGGCGTCACATGCACTGGTGTTGCAAGGCATGGTGGATTGCTATGCTGAGTGCATCCTCACCAGACCGGTTGGCTTGGTATGCAAATTGATACGGGTCCATGAGAGGGGAGGTGCAGGATTTCAAGTATGACAGAATGATGTGCTCAAATACTTTCATGAAGCTTATCTGAAATCATTGTTCCTTGTTGTTCCAATTTCGTTACATAGCTGGACTTAGCTTTTCTTATTGCAGCAAGCAATTTATTTGGCTGCGATGTATTGATCCCTGTCTCCACTTTTGTATGCACAGTTGTTGTCTTTGCGTAGCAGGCGTAATTCTTTGGAGAATCAGGGTTTTTTATTGCTATTGAAAAATTCCTGGCAGAACTTGATGCATGATGTCACTGCGTCAGTGAGTTCATCGAGGGAGTCGCAAGCTGCATTAAATATATTCCAATCAGTGCATTCAAAGCTCCCTTGTAGCGTTTCAGTGTCATCAGATTTGGCTGTTTTCGTAATGGATTTAAGCTTTTGTCTGTATTTCGGTTTGAGGAGTAACACCGTGTGTGGAACCCTTGGGAATGGACGGTAAGCATCCACAATCAAGTTGTAACAGTGATCCAATGTTTTGTTTTCTCTGCTGTGGCAACTGACTTGTTATTTGTAGTTGGGAAGTTGGAAGGACAAGTTCATATGATTAAAATCATCCAACACGATGAGAGATGTGTCAGGGTCGGACTTTTCAACAGAGGAGATATGAGTTCGCTAATGACTGTGTTAGTGTTCGCTTGTGGTGGAATAAACGCCAACTAATACAAGTGAAGCGAATTCTCTCAGGAGATAATATGATCTGTATTTCAAACTGACGAATCCAAGATCAGGAGAGCAATAGCGATGAAGGACTGTTGGGTCGTTGAGTTCTCCGTCTCCCTGTGCTAGGTGTATTTCCCCAGAGTGGTGATCCAGGGTCGCTTACATCCAGTATATCCTCTGGAATGTAGGCAGATATTCCCAAATCGCCAAATGGAGTCTTCCTGATGTATTTCTGTAGACATGATGCTTTCCTGACATAAACTATAGACAACAGCGCAAGACGTAACAGCAGAGCAGGTACTGCCATCTTGTAAAAAGCCTAAACTGACAATCAACAGAAAAATAATCTGCAATTATTTTGATAATCGATTAATCATTTCAGTCATTTTTCTTCAAACAAAAAGGTCAAACATTCTCGAGTTTCAACTTCTCAAATGAGAGGCGTTGCTGCTTTTCTTTGTCATATGTGACTGTAAATTTAAAATCTTTATCTTTCTGAATATTGGTCGGACAAAACAAGCTTACTGAAGAAATTCACTACAGGATAATCGATTAATTGAGAAAATAATCTGTAGATTATTATCTGTAGATCTGTAGAACAGGATAGGAAAACAGAAAATTTCTGACAATTTCTTTTCCAAGCTTTCCTCTAATTTTTGCTTTACCTATTGTGAATTTTGAATTACTGTATTTTATCTGCTTAACAATCTGAAAGCTTAAACAAAATAAAATAAGTTCTCTTTCATTACAATGCAACATGTGACGAGGGGTCCCAGGTAGACTTTGCTTTATTTTATGGGGTCCCCAAGCCAAAAAGGTTTGGGAACCACTGACCTAAAACATGAGCTCTCTCCCTGAAACCGAACAACCTGCAGGATTTATATGAGTGTAAACATCACAATATTTAGGATTTTTGTTTATTTTTGCATAATGTATATTTTTTTTCTTTTAATCTATTAATTTTATTTATGAAATTGCTTTTTGCAACCAAAAAAAAAAAAAATAAAACAAAACACATTACCGGTCAAAAGTTTCGACACACTTTCTCATTCAAGGGAATGGATACGTGAGTCCAAACTTTTGACTGGATATGCTAATATATACAGTACTGTGCAAAAGTTTTAGGTACTAAAAGTTAAGTGAGGAGACATAATGCTGTAAGTTGTTATTGAGAAATGAAGTCAGGAGACATTTCTATAAATAATGTTCCGTGTGACCAGTGAGCAGGCAGTGGAGAAAAAGGGGAAGTGTGAAAGTGCAGAAGCATCTCGAACAGAACAGATTGTATGTTTGCCCTCTAAAGTTGATCATTAAGTTCATATACAGCGCTGTTGCTGGATGCTTATAAACATAATGCTATAAATTGTTTTTATTTATCAATTAACTTCATACAAAATGCAGCAAAGAGAAAAAAAAATAGATAAATTCAATATTTGCTTTGAGCACTTTTTTCCTCGTTCCCTCTTCATCTTATTCATTATAATTCATTTCTGTGAATTGCCATGTGTTCGTTAACTAAAGGTTGTAATTAGCTTGTCATATTTGGTGAGATGCACATGTGGACAATAATAACAAAATAATTACAAAGCAATAGCAAGTTGTTTAGAGCATCGTGTAAAGTGACAGCTCCCTGCAGTCCCTTTATGGGAGATCCGATTAAAGGAAAATGATTATTACAACTTGGGTTATATTTTGTGTGTGGTGAGTGCAGTGTTATCTTATCACATGTAACTGATGGCAGAGCTACTGACACAAAAACTCAAGTTGAGCTCGACGGTTGATTCTTGACCTTAGAAACAGAAAGTGACAAAACAGTTTCCACTCAAGGTCCAACTCTTAGCGAGGATTCCCGAGTTGTAATAAACCCTGTTTGTCCTTTGAAGAAAAAAGATGTCCCGAGGTTTATGAGGTGTTTGTGGGGGTGGGTCGGCATGTTTTTGTACTCTACCATTATTACCTACCATTATTTATTGAGGGAAGGTTCAGTGAGAGGCGGCTTCTCTTTTGCAGGAATGCCGTGATCACATTCACACAGTTAAACATTCACACCTGGAAGTTTCTCAGTACAACCACAGTCTGACCTGCTGCCACTGAGCAGTTTTTGGGTTCATGGGTCAGTGGTGGTAATGAGGGAGGTTGCTACTGACTGCATATTCAAAGCTAAACATTTGATTTTGTTATGTTGTTTGTACAGTGAATGTACAATTAATTAGGTCAAATAAAAACGGAATCTTGTCGGAAATGTAAGTTAGTGTGAACTTCATAATTCTGTGGTTTTAGTCCAACATTAACAGCTATCATTACACACTCAAAAATTACAAAGTCATAGGACATTTGCCTATTTTGTATGGATTATTTCAAAATAGCACATAAAAACAAAAACGTCTTACAAAAAATCTAAATCATTTAACTCT
The DNA here is from genome assembly GCF_914725855.1 of Thunnus albacares. Taxonomy (NCBI): domain Eukaryota; kingdom Metazoa; phylum Chordata; class Actinopteri; order Scombriformes; family Scombridae; genus Thunnus; species Thunnus albacares. The sequence goes on from NC_058116.1 coordinate 30,351,717, forward strand.
TTTCAGTGTGAATTTGTCATCTTTAAATCAGTTTTAATCAGCCTCTCTGAACTCCAGGTCTCACGCTCTCGAGTGTCTACTTTGATGGAATATCTGACTTTGTGGTACTTTTCCTCTCTTTAACCTCTGTATTGTTTTAACGTGTCAGAAGCTATTGTCTCACTGTGATGTTTTGTTTCCATCCATTAGCATCTAGTTTTGCATCTCACATACAATGCAGCTGTGACCACACAGAGGCCGGCTGGTACTTTTTAAGGAACTGATGATTCGACCACTCTGAAAAAATAGCTATGTGAATGCGGTTTGGGTGTTTCTGCATGTGCGTCTGATGTGAGGTGTTTCAGTTTCAGATGATCTAACACATCTTTTGTTGTTTTAGTCATTGTGGTTCACATTCCTTTCCTAGAACAGATAAGACAGTCCTTGTATCACTAATTGCATTTGCCTGCTTTTACAAAATACACAATTTATGTAATTGCTGGATTTATCTCGGGACTGATAATATGATAATGTGTTTCGATAATGTCAGCTAGCACACCAGTTTATCTGCTTCCCGTCTTAAGAAATTGTTTTTTCTTCCTGACAAGAAATCCCAGAAAACACCCAAACCAACAATGAATTAATCCTACTAACAAGAATTGTGTGTGCATGAAAACCTGATATATCTTCTTCCTTTGTGCTGTAGACCTTCCTGTTTGAGTAACGTTTGAGAAAAACTCCAGTGCCCAGCTGTATGAGGCAAATACTAAGACTTTAAAATGTCAAATGGGGATGCATGATATTATCAGCACGTCATCGGTATCGGCCTATAAAAGCTCTAAAATGAAATATCGGCATCGGCGATTTCTGCCGATTATGAGAGGCCGATATGTCGCCTTCCCCTCTGGTGCCTGACTGTGCTTCCCTCGATGGACTGTGTCACCCTGACGGTCCCGGTGTTTCCTCCGCAGGCTGCACTTCACTCAGCTTCCCGTCAGACCCGCTGCTTCTTCCCACCGGGGCTCGGTGCTCCGGTTGGATCCACATAGAGAGCCGGGGCTAACGTTAGCTGGGAGGCTAGTTGGCTGCGGCTAACGCTCCGCTAGCCTGTCAGCTAACGTTAGCCCCGGCTCTCCGTGTGGATCCAACTGGAGCCCCGAGCCCCGGTTTGTTATTCAGGTTAAAGTGGGAAGAAGCAGCTGATCTGATGGGCAGCTTGAGTGAAGTGGAGCCTGCGGAGGAAACACCGGGACCGTCAGGGAGAAACAGTCCACGGAGGAGCTGCTATGTTCGGCTGCACAGATAGGAAACACTTCGGCTGCCAGGATGCACCACTCTGTTTGGAACAGTTTGGAAAAAAAAAACGTCTTCTTTTTGGTTTATAACGGCGGTTGGCAACCAGCGTATTAGGTGCATTACCGCCACCTTCTGCTGCGGAGTGTGAACCAGAGATTAAATCCTACACATTAATCCTGTCTGTCTAATAAACTCAAAGAAAACTCTACTGCTGCTCCCACTTGGCAGGTTCATTAAAGTTTTAATGCTGAGCTCCTGAACTCCAGTCTTCCTAAGTTCTTCCTTCATATATTGTCTTTCTTGATCATACTCCGTACAATCTATGCTTGCATGCATAATAGTCTCCTCAGCCATCTGGAAAAAAAATATGTGCATATATCGGTAACGGCATCGGCCACAATGAGTTAGAAATAACGGCATATCGGATATTGGCAAAAAATCGTGCATCCCTAATGTCAAACTATATATTTGTAAGTTGTTTTAAAGCTGCATTGAGAAAAATATCTGGCTCTTCAGCTGCTAAATGCTCCACTATGTTCACCAACTAGTCGCTAACTTTATCTGTGGTTTGACGTTATTGATGTACAAAGAACGGTGGTCTGTCGGTGTTCAGTACAAACCTAAATCCAGGACATTGTCTGATGAAAAACAACTACAGTGTGGAGCCTCATGTGAAGCAGAATTTATCTAAAAGTCAACTAAAAGCATCAGCTGCAGAAACAGGCAGGTCTACTGCTCTCCCTGAAAAGAAAAGACAGATTTGGGTGAGACTGAAGACAAAGTCCATTTTATGTTTCATTGCTCATTATATGATGATTTAAGGGACACATTTGATGTCGTCTCATTGCACATGCCCATAAACGGCTGTCCGTCGCGTAGCCTTGGTTGCTAAGGTTGTTGCTAAGGTTTTTCCATTTGTTGTTTGCGTTGTCCACGCTCATATTTCAGATCAGATTTCGGCTCAAAAATGTATGGATGTATTTGAGAAGTTGACATTAGACTGCATTATTTTACATGCATGCATTATTTATATAAATAGTTTATGTTTTACATATTTTTTACTATCTGTAAATCTGTGGATTCACAGTATTTGTATACAGCATAAACAGAAATACTGTAGATTTGATGCTAAATTGAAAAAAATCTGAATATATCAGCTGATATTTGTTTTTTAACATTTTGAGAAGGATCCCTTAAATTTGGTTAGTAAAGAATTGATTGAATGATGTATATTGAATGGGACATTTGACAGTTTGATAATGAACTTGACAGTTCTCTATGATGAAAAAACATCAAAAATTATCTTAAATACTGGGATTTCTATACTGCACTTTCTTCTTAATTACAAATATGACATATCTGTGATCTGTAATCTTATCTATATTATATTGTATCTTTCCTGCCAAACTGAGAGCACTACAAAAGATGAAGCAAGAAGTTTGAGCTCTGTTTCTTGTTTCTTGGTGCAGGTTGAATGGTTACAAAGAGGAGCATCCACAGAACACAACGGAGACATCATTGAAGCTGGATCTAGATAGTGACCGTTCGTATTACCTGACCGTCCAGGCTTCCTACAACCAAACCCTGTCTCCAAAGTCCCCTAAAGTCCCCTTCAGTCCTTTCAAAGACAGTAAGTCAACATGAGTGTCTTTTGAGTTACATACTTGTTGCCTTAGATTTAAAGAACAACATTATATTATGAATTGCTGACAGATAAGGTCATTGCAAATAGAAAATACTGTTCTGGACTAGTGATTATACAAAACAAGCAATTATCTTTGGCTGTGGGAAAGCGTGACTGGCATTTTTCATTATTTTCATACACTTTATAAAGCCAATGATTAATTGATTATTTGGAAATTGTTAGTTGCAGCCCTAATATTTACTGCGGCTCCGTGGATGGAAATATTTGTTTGGTCCAGTCTGAAATATTTCAACAACTATTGGATGGATTGCCATGAAATTTGGTGCAGATGTTCATGTTCCCCAGAAGATGAATCTTATTGACTAACTGACATAATTTCATTTTGTCCAACACTTTGGACAAAGTTATGCATATGTTAGCAAACTAACATGGAAACCAGTATACCTGTTAAACAGCATTGTGTTAACATTGTCATTGTGAGCATGTTAGCATGCTGACATTAGCTGTTAGCTCAAAGCACAACTCTGCCTTAAAGGACGGGTTCACAATTTTTCAAGTGTGTCTTAAAACAACAGTCAGGAGCCCAATTTCACATCACAGCCTTTTTGACACTTAAATGTTTGAGTGTATCAAGAATTTCCTAAATTTAGAAATATGTTTTTTTCTTGTCACAAGCCAAAATAGATCCTCCAAAAGTGTCACTGACTGGATGTGGTGACTGCATCCAGGTCAACATTTCTCTGCACAAGAACATTGGGGAATTCTCTCATCAGCTAAAGTTCACCGTCTCTTTGAAGAAACCTAATGAAGCAGAGGTGAGAAATCAATTTCACTCTTATGTCAAACCACAAATTTCTTCCAATGATTCTGTATTGTACAGTATATGATGATCTTCATATGAAATATTACATTTAATTTAAGTCTTGTAAACCTGCATATGTTATATAAACACAACTATTGAACCAAATATTTTCCAAAGGCAAAGCTTCTCCAAAGGCAGAAATAATTAGCTGATAATGGATATTTATGCAGTATTAGACTCAGTTTGATTTACTTTAAAATGTCTTGTTTTGTTTATTGTTTGTTTTTGATTCTCAGTTTGCTCTCTTGAATGCTGCACAGACCATCTGAGGCAATGTTGTCTACATGCTAATTACTCGTATTACCTACATCGTTTATCTCTCTGCCTTTCAGGTTTAATACAACACAATATGATTATTTCTGCTTCTACAGCAGCTTTGCCTCTTTGGAGTGGAAATTGTGTTACCTCTTCCCTCAGCACTCTGTATCTTACTCACATATAGTTTGCAAGCATTAAGGAAACAGTAAAAGCTTTATTTCTTGCCTGTTATCCAGCAGCTGATGGTATCTTCACAGGTATTTTTGTGATCCTACAGATGTCAAAGTAAAATGTTTCCCCAGGGCCAAACCAAGGTTTTAAATCCAACAACGTACACGTAATGTAAATAATTTTAACCAATTTATTTCTCTATTGATCTGCAGAAAAACTACACCCTGAAAGAAAAGAATTTCACTCTTGAAAACTTACAGAGGGGCCAGGAGTACTGTGTAAAGGTGCATTTAGAGAGTATTGTGAACAAAAACACCAAGTCATCAGCTTGGACCTGCACCTTCACAAGCATCGAGGAACAGAGGAGAGGTGAGACGATCTTTTCAGAGCTGCAACAATCAGTCAGTTCATCAATCAACAGAAAATTAATCAGCAACTATTTTAATAATCAAGTAATTGTTGTAGTCAGAATTTGATGCTTTTATGTGTCAAACATGATAATGATGAATATCTTTGGACCGGATGTTTTTGGACTGTTGTCACCTTGAGCTCTTTTTCACCATCTTCTGGCATTTTGTAGACAAAATGATAATGAAAATGATTTTTACTTGCAGCCCCAGTTGTGACAGTGTTGTGGTGTTTTTATGAAGATAAGGTTTATGGGCTCTATTTTCGTGAATCAAGGGGCATGAAGCGCCGTCAAGTACGCGGTGCTGGAGGTTATGACAATTTTAGTCAGTCAAATTACTTACTTTCACCTGCTTTAATCACAAGTCATGATGCACCAACATGTTGTGAATCCTGTGGAGTATTTCTTCTTAAAGGAAACATATTATTGCTCAGGACATGCAGAGTTTCAAATGTGAATACAGCAGCCCAAATATACAACCAAGACAGATTCTGTCTCTTCTTTAGCTGAACTGACGTTTCTGGACATGTTGAGGATCTGAAAGTCACAATGTTTTCGTGCATAATAGGTGCACAATTTTGTTTGGCAGCACAATGATGCACACAATGAGCATGTGCAGTTAAATACCACTGTAGTGTGATAAGCAAATTAACAATGGTGTCAAGTATTTTGAATGTTGTATTTCTTTTTTATTTCTTAAGTTGATATAATTTAAACATTTTAATTCAGGTAGATTAGTCTGTTTTTATAGGCAAATTATAGGAAATGACTACTGACAATCTGGGAACAAAACAGTCATCTGTTTAAACCTCTTGGTGCTACGTAAACTGGCAGTATGTCGCTCTAGGCGGTGCTTTGGACTGACTCATTTAAATGAAAGCTCACACTCACTCACTGGTTGTCTCCAGTTACTTGGTGCTTTTTACTTGATGGAGACGCCTGGAGAGGATTTATGGGAAATGAAAGTTATGAAAGCCAGGAAATAACATCAGTGCAACCTCCGGAAAATGCCAGTTCACCAGTGCAGAGCTGCTCTTCCTGCCGTGCGCCTGCACGAAGATGTAACTAAAAGTGTTGGTGACACTTTTAGTTACATAGTTCAGAGAAGTAAATAGGCAGAACAAAGCAGTAACACTATCAGACTGAAGAATTCATTACTGTGTATGTGTCTATGTCTATGTGTATGTGTGTGTATGTGTGTGTGTGTGTGTGTGTGTGTGTGTGTGTGTGTGTGTGTGTGTGTGGGTGTTCAGTCGATGTTATTTTAGGTATAGGTGGTGTTCTTCTGTTTTTGGCGATCTGTGCCCTGATGAGCCTCATGCTTTGCCTCCACTACACCGGATTCCTGTGTAAACTGGAGACTCTGCCCAGAGCACTAATTGTAAGACACGTATGTGTTTGTTTCTTTCAATCAATCTAACCTCTGTGTTGTTTTTACAGTTTGTTTTTGTACGGATTAAATTAATTAAATGAATGTTATTATGTGTTAATGAGAGCGCTTTAGAGGTGCTGGAAGTTTCCAGTCTTTATGCTAAGCTAAGCTAACTGCTGGTAGCAGTGTCATAGTTACCATACTGACATCTTTTTATCTAAATCTGGCAAGAAAGCGAAAACATTATAAAACATAATAAAACATTTTCTCATGTAACTTTGGTGGTGTTTAGTCATGAAAATAGTTTTGTTTTTTTCTGAACAGATTATGAGGTATCTGTCTCAGAGTTCCCCCCAGTATGATTTCTGTATCTGAATAAGTGATCAGAATACAGTCATATCAAGCTGATCTGGTGATGGTCTGACAATTTTTGTTCAATCACTGCTGTATTTCACAATGATTCAATTTAAATACAGCAGAATTTATAACACTGAAATATTTCACCGTTAAAAAAAAAAAAAAAAAAAGTAGTCATTTTCAAGCTGTGCAATTTCAAAACGTTATCTCCCGTATATACAATTTTCAGGCTTTACAATTTCAAATAGAAATTTCAAGTACCCAATAGTCAAAAACTATATTAAAATTGCTCAAATTCAATAAACTCAAATCAGATCTTAAAAGTCAAGTCATAAAGATCGAGTTGCTTAAATTGGCCTGGTCACATTCAGATCCTAAAATTCAAGATGTGAAATGGTTCTTATCTACAGCTGTTTAATAAACTCAGAGGAAAGGATCCTACATACAAACACTCGTAGGCATAAAAAAAAACATCAATACTGACGTTTCTGCAAAAGCCAGATTACTCTCAGTGACATGTGAACATAATTGATAAGACTCTTGACTCACTTGATCTAAGCCGTTACAAACTCTGCCTTTACTAAAAGTAGATGTTGAAATTGTAAAGGAAGGTGAAAAAGTTCAAAATGCAACATACATGAAAGGTTTGGCGTGAGATTTGTTTGGACAACGCCGTGGATGTCATCCCTGTTTGTCTCGCCATCCGCTGTATATAACAGCAAGCTATTCGCCACCTTTAGACACCTTTTTAAAACAAAATTGTTTTAAAGCAGCCTTTACTGTTAACAGTCTCTTTTATAATCACTTTCTTTAGGGAGGAAGTAGTTCAAATTAAAGTTGACTCTTTAAGGACTTCAGTACCCAGAAATCATAAATAAACTGCACTCTGCATGTTCTCGTTAGCCAGCCTGTTCAGTCTGTGTACTGAGATCATTTACTTGAATAATATACTTAGATAGATACAGCATTATGAAGGAATCTTCTAATGCTCAGTATGAACAGGAGGAATGATTATAATTTCCAAAATGACCACCAGCACACTTATTAAGAGGATCTGAATTTAGGGATTGAGACCAGAATGACTCATTGAAAACAATGATTAGCGTATTAATCCAATCGACATGAAAAATGTCAAATTAGCTGCTACTAGAAAACGCCACCATGATATACTGATATGTTGGAGAAAAATAACAACCCCTCCCAAACAAAAATTGGCAAACATGTACACAATGTCAGACTGGACTATGACGTAATAACAAAATGCAATTCAATGTGATTATCAGCTACATTACATAGTTAGGACATTCAAGCACATAAAGGACAAGTTCACAGTATTTCCAGTGTGTCTTAAACCAGCAGTCAGGTGTCTGTAGTAACAGTGAAAGAGGTTTTCCTCGCTGTAATCATTCCTCCTGTTCATACTGGATATTAAAAGATCCTTCAAATGTGCTTTCAGTGGAAGTGATGGAGGCCAAAATCCACAGTGTGTCCACACAGTCATTTAAAAGTCTCTGTGAAGCTTCTATTCAGCTTCATCAGTCTGAGTTAGTCATATCAAGTGGATATCTGACACATTTACAGTCTTTTTTTAGCATCAAATTCCCTCTTTGTGTTTCCTCGGACAGTGTTTCCCTGTTGAGCTGCAGGTGGAAGTATAGTAACAAAAAGAGGAACTTTGCCATTAAAAAGACTGTAACGTTGAAAGATATCTACTTGATTTGACTCATTTGGACGCTGAAGCTTCATATTAGCTTCAGATAAACTTTTAAATACATTTTTTTGTCCTCCATCACTTCCATTGTAAGTGCATTATGAAGGGATCTTCTAATGGTCAGTATGAACAGGAGGAATGATTACAGCAAGAAAAACAGGTTTCACTGTTCATTTGGAGACATGGTTATTGTTTTAAGACAGACTTGAAAAATTCTGACTCATCTATTGCTCTGTCTCACTCTCATCTTCCTCATCTTCCTCTCTACTCCCTCCTCTGTCTTTGCCAATGTAGACGGCTCTTATCCCAGGCCGGATCCTGTCACTGGAGACGACGTTCCTTGAGCTGATCTCCGTTATCCCAGACACGGACAAAGAAAACAAGAGCAAAAACCCTACAGCGCCAAATCCCGCCACCAATGCCACTAACTCAGGTGAGGCAGAAGAAGAAGAAGAAGAAGATGATGATGAAGAGGAGGAAGATGAAGAGAAATACAAGTACATGGACAGAGGCGGCCTTTCCTCAAACGAAAGCTCCGGTCAGGACTCTCGTGATGTGTCGGGGAACAGCACGGCGCCCGCGTCAGTGAGTTTGTCAGCTGAGGTGGAGGAAGCGGACGCAGAGTTTGATCGGGAGGGGCTCGATCAATATGAGGCTAGAGATGAAGGGGCAGAGGTTTCATTCATGTCTGAGGGGGGTCAAACTCAAGTCCAGGGAGATGTCACAGGTGAGGAGGAGGAGGAGGAGGACATGAAGGAAAAGGAGGAAGCGTGCCACACCTCCGGCAATATCAATCTCCTCTCAGTCACTGTCGCCGCACTGGCTGTAAGTGAGGAAGAGGAGGAGGAGGAGGAGCAGGATATGTTTAGTGACTTTTTGAAACTGTCTGATCGGGAGCCTCTCCTGCCCACAGACTCAAAATGGACTTTGAGCCACACAGACTCAGAAACCGAGTCACATGATCAGACGACTGTGACATTAACGCAGCCCGGACTAGAAAAGGTTAAAGAGAGCGGATACGAGAACAGGACTGCACACGCTTCATCCAGCGAGACCGAAGAGGAGGAGGAAGAGGAACACTCAGGATATATGGGACGCACATGATAATGTTGTTCTGATTGTGTATGTTTGTGTGATACGGGAGGTTTTCATTAATGTATTTTTCCAGCAGCTGCACTGTAAATACTTAAATATGTCCTCCAGACATGTTTTAACAATTCATGTTTTTGCACAAAAATGTTCAATTACCTTGTTAAAAATTCTTAAAATGTCATCTCCTCGTTCTCCCTCGTGTAAAAATCCAAGAGGGAATATTGCAAGAAGTTTTCCTGCTGGACACAAGATGTCTCCTCCTTCACAGTAAAGTTCATTCTCAGTGTTTGTGAACTGGAGGCTTCAAGTCTCCACATCACGCTTGTTTGAGGGTCATACTGGACCACAATCGGCTCCAAATAAGCTGTGATGTCACAAATCGCGCTCAGATTTTAAAGCGAGCACAGAGAAACTTTCCTCCTTCAGCACATCAACGTGAAAACAACAAATTCACTCCATGTAACTATTCACATTAATTTATTTAGAAAGAAAAGTGTATTTCCACACCAGCACATTTTTGAGTGACCAAATATGCCAGTTTATTACTAGAAAAGTTAAGAAATGGTACATTGTTCGGTTTCTTATCAGGGAAGTAAAAGTGTTAATTTTAAGTGTCAACACACAGCATTTTGCAGAGAGATGCCTCCGTCTTAATCTGAGGCTTTATTTATTTTTATGTCCTGACTGAAAAGTCCTGCTTTTGACCAAAGTTGTTGTTGTTAATATTGATTAATCTTCACTGTGTTTTATTTACTGCTGCATGCTGCTCTGGCTGATAACATGCTATATGTGCACGCTCATTCAACATATGTCCGTTAAAACCAGCAAGATCATGTTAGATTTATTTCATAGAGGGGAGGTTGTTGTAATAACCAGTTTCATGCTTGAAAATAGTTTTAACATCCAGGTTGTAATTATGACTTGGAAACTTTGATATATCTGACTTAATAATACTGAAGCCAAACAAATAAAAATGATTCATGTTAGCCAAAGTCCTTATTCAATGTATATAATCTTATAAAGGCTTTTACCACAGCAAATATTTTGATTTGTCATAGCAGGAAAAGCACAGGTGTTGCTAATAACATTAACAATGTCTCTTGTTTATTTAAAGTGGATGTATCATGCAAATTTCCAGGTATATGTTTATATTCTGGGGTTTTATTTATCCTCTACTGGTCCTTTATGCAGCCCCTCAGTTCAGCCTCTGTCTGAAACAGGCCGTTTTAGCTCCTGTCTCTTTAAGACCCGCCTCCCGATGAGCCCACTCTGTTCTGATTGGTCAGTTTCAGGAAGCTTCCTCCGGCTCGGGAGGCTACGTAAACAAACTGTAGTAGCAGCTTCTTTTTCTCCTTCTTTACTCCAAATGGAAACTTCGAAACATGTCCGATTCTGATCCAAAATACGTGAGCGGACGACGTGAACAACGTCAGCAATGAGGCTACGATACAGACGTCGGTTTGTGGTCGTGACTGAACAATCTGACGTCATCACGAGGATGAAGGTAACTTTGCAAACAAAGCGTTCAAAGCAGACTGAGGCCCTGGGTTTTGGCTTCCAGGGAGCATTTTTACATATGTTCACGTCAAGTTTTGGAACTTTGACCATGTTTAACATCCGATATCACAACAGTATGAAAATAACAGAATATCACAAAAACCACGATATGTCCCCTTCATGGAATTCAGCCATTATTCATTTTATTATTTACACCTGTGCTTTCGCTCTGTTAAAAACGCCGATGTTATATGGCTCATTAAAGCTAAACTCTGCAATAGACTGACAAGCTGATAATAAGACACAACAAATGTAATAAGTACAAACAATCTGAGACAAATGCACACAAGATATAAAATGATGAAAAAGGAATAAAACCAATAAAAATACATTTAAAATAAAATAAAAACTTAACATTGTGGGATTTAAAGAAAATCTGGAGAGGTTTGATTTTATATTTCACACTAATTGTAAGCTGGTTTGAAGTATGTTCACTCTCAGAAAGTGACCTGTGAGTGTTGGAAATTGAGGCACTACTCACAGGTGCAAAATTTGCATGAAAACTTTTACATAATCTTTTGCAAATTGATTGTAGGTAAGTAAATAAACACAAGGCTCATGTAAATTCCAGTGAACATAACTATCTAATTCTGCCACCACTGGCTGCACCGTGCTGTGTCAGAAGTGCATGGTGTCAAAATTAAGTCTAATAAGCCTCCCATAAATAAAATTTGAATGTGTGAATTCTAACACTGTTTTAACTTCACAAGTTCAAGAGATCTGTTGAGTCATTTTTAGCCAAATGAGTATTAAAGGACAGGCTCACAATTTTTCAAGTGTGTCTTAAACCAGCAGTCAGGTGTCCATATGAACAGTGAAAGAGGTTTTCCTCGCTGTAATCATTCCTCCTGTTCATACTGGATATTAAAAGATCCTTCAAATCAGCTTTTAATATAAGTGATGGAGGCCAAAATCCACAGTGCTTATATTCAGCTTCAGCAGTCTGAGTTAGTCATATCAAGTGGATATCTGACACATTTACAGTCTTTTTAGCATCAAATTCCCTCTTTGTGTTTCCTCGGACAGTGTTTCCCTGTTGAGCTGCAGGTGGAAGTATAGTAACAAAAAGAGGGACTTTGACACTAAGAAGACTGTAAAGTTGAAAGATATCTACTTGATTTGACTCATTTGGACGCTGAAGCTTCATATTAGCTTCAGATAAACTTTTTAAATACATTTTTTTGTCCCCCATCACTTCCATTGTAAGGTCATTATGAAGGGATCTTCTAATGGTCAGTATGAACAGGAGGATTGATTGCAGCAAGAAAAACAGCTTTAATGTTCATTTGGGCTCCTGACTGTTGTTTTAAGACACACTTGAAAAATTGTGAACCCGTCCTTTAAAATGAACTCACTTCATGGGAAAAAAAATGACATCTGACCTCATATACAATCCTAAACAATATTATACATCAGTTTTATTCTTATATGAATTAAAAGAAATAAGCATGCAGGTACAAAATGTTAGTTGCTGTTCTGAAGTCAAGTTTTAGTCTTCAGTTCCTGTCTTGCTGTTTTCTAAACAACAGGAAGGAAACCTGGATGACTAACTCACCAGGAGGACAATCTCCTCACCGCCGCTTCCACTAGGTCACGTGATTTCTCATCAGTGATGCTGCCTTCAGGAACCGCCGGACAAAATGGACCTCTGACGGAAGCAGCCAACATGAAAAAACTATAAAATACAGCACTGTTGCGACAGTTTACCTATGTGTTACCTGAAATTGAAAAAAATATATAATTTTGACAGCAGGAGAATGTTGTATATGAAAATGTTTTTATGTTTTACATTACCGCTGTTAAATTTGCAGTTGTTAAATTTTTTTACCTTCTATCTAAACAACTAAACACTTTCCTGGTGTGTATCCTCATTCTTCCATATGTATGCACAGATGTGCTTTTATGTGATGATGTTTTATCGTTTAGTGATCTCCTTTTATTTTCCTTTACCTTATTTCTGTGGACATCACTGTGTTTTGTTTTAACGCTCTAATTTAAAAATGCATTGATTATTCATATGTGGTTTTGCTGTGTGTTTTGTTTATAAATGTGCAGACAGTGTTAATCACTTTTTTTAAGTTTTAAGTTAACATTTTTTTAAGTTCTGTCTGAATAAAAATATTATTATTGTTGTTGTTGTTATTATTATTATTATCATCCTCCCTCAGACTGATATATTATTATATATGACATCATTAGATTATTAATAGTGAAGCATCAGTGTTAGAGCAGCATGTTACTGTTGTAGCTGCTGGAGGTGGAGCTAGTTTACACTACTTTATATACAGTTAGCTAGTTTAGTTCAGTGGTTCCCAACCTAGGGGTCGGGCCCCTCCAAAGGGTCAGCAGATAAATCTGAGAGGTGGTGAGATGATTAATGGGAGAGGAAAGAAGAAAAAACAAAGTTCTGATACACAAATCTGTTTTCAGTTTTTGGACTTTTTCTCTAATCTTTGATTTTTGCTGAAATATTGAATCATTTGAACATTTATTGAAATGAAAGCATGTGAGAAGTTTAGAGGGAAAAATCACTATTTGGTGGAGCTGTTAACAACTCATAGACATGTGAAATGTGACCCCGACTACACACTGCTTTTTGTAAGACGTCAAAAGCCAAAAAGGTTGGAAACCACTGGTTTCATCTTTAACAATGTGTTGTATTTTAAAAGCTTGTTATATTATCCATTGTGTCAAATCTTCATCTGAAAAGCTGTCAAATAAATGTAATGGAGTAGAAAGTACAATATTTCCCTCTGAAATGTAGTGGAGTGGAAGTATAAAGTAGTATCACATGAAAATACTCGAGTAAAGTACAAGTAAATGTACTTAGGTACTTTCCACCACTGCTTATTGTTTACTAAGTGTTTCCTTTTCACTTTCTTTTCTTTTCAGCCGCATCACGCTGCTAAATTGGGAAAAGGGGATTTTTCCTGCAGGACCGTGAATGCAGCAGCGGCTGTTGTAACGGTGTGTGTGTTTTTGACGCTCCGAGTCTCTGCGGTCGTCGAAATTGATGGATAAACATGAAAAGCTCCCCAGTACAGGTAGCTGTAATATCTAACACATTACTGCGTGTTACGAACAGTTTGTAGCTTTGGACTCGTTATTTAAACTTCGCTAGTTAGCTTAGCTTACATGCTAGTCAGTTAGCTAGCCGTGTATACATTTCCGGCGAGTGGGTGTCTTGAGGGATGAGTTTTTGGGGCAAAGTTAACGTTACTACTAAGAGATAAAGTTATCTCTCTTTAGCAGCTCAGGTTGTATTTTTCTGAATGAAAGTGACGTTTAAGTTTTAGGCTTACAAAGCTGGTACACGGCAGGGAGAGTGGAGGCATTCAGCAAATCTCTCGTTAACTTACAGGATAGAAGTTAACGGTGTTGACATGATGTTAAAAACGAGTCGTGACTTTGCTCATTCACAGTAAAGTTCACTGTCAGATGGTGTCAGTTGAAAATAAACCCGCAATAAAGTTTGATTTCATTTTCACATTCATCGTATTCACGGCGGATTTATTGATTTTGGGTGTCAATCAAACACCTTTTTCCTTTTCTTCTTAAATGTGATGAGTCGATCTTATCCTGGGAAGATGTAACTGTGTCATTTTTCACACTTCATTTTATAGACCAAATGATTAACTGAATAAAATAATCAGCAGATCAATCGATAATGAAAGTAATCGTTTAGTTGCAGCACTAAATCAAGAGCAAAATGTGACGTCATGAAATGTTTTGCTTTGTTTAATAAAACAATCCCAAATATTCTGTTAATATAATGTAAGAAATATAAGAAAGGCAGCAAATTCTCATATTAAAAACCATAAAAATCTTTTGCATTTTTGCTTGAAAAATAGTTGTGCATTAATATTCTTTAGATTTATTAATCAATTTATCGATTAATCATCGCAGCTCTAATCATTTTACATTCATTTGGCAGATACTTTTGTCCAAAACCTTTTTAAGATATTGAACTACTGATAAAAATGTCAGTGAGTCTAACTCTTTGTTATGACAGGCAGTGTTCATGTGAAAAGTGAAAGCAGCAGCAGCAGCAGCAGCAGAGTCCGGAGCGGAGTGGCGGGAGCTGCAGCGGAGATGGTTTGGCTGTCATGATTGCTCTCATCTGGATGCTCACATGGCTGCCTCAGGTCCTGCCAGGTGAGTCCACAGTCAGGTGATGTTAGGTTACACTTAAACTACCCTGAAGCACTGCTCCACCCACAGTCAACATTGTTCTGTTTTGTGGTTTATGCAACAAAAAAAAAAAAACCCTGAATTACATTGTAATGAGTCATAAAAGCATCAACAGTGTGATCTGTGTGTACATAAACACAAACGTGTCAGACCCTGTTGCTAAGGGTTTGCATATCTTCCATTTGGCTCAGCATTAAAAAAAAAAGAAAGAAATACTGTACTTGTAATAGCTTATTATATTATTTACAAGTCAAATAACTGACTTTGCCTCAATGCAAACACTATCAGTCAATTAGGCAACAAACATCATTGCATCTCAGATATAAATAGATATTTAAATATCCATTCAAAGTCACAGGTGACTTTATTTAGAATCGAACTTCTACCATATACAGTATATATACACCTGTACAATCTAATGCAACCCAATACAACAGCTCTAAATTCTACATTTACTAAACTTGACATCATCAGAAAGGTGATAATTCTACTTTATGTATATTATTGAGGTGGTAGTGGATGGTGGTGGTGGTGTACTGTAGTGCATTATATTGAATGCTGTTCCTAATATTTTGTCCACTCCATTAACATACATGAGGGGGGCAAAATATAAGGAGCTAAATGGGCTTAAACCCAGCGTCTGAACCAGGAAATACAAATAATAAAATTTAAAGAGAGCTGACGGCAAGACAACATACACCCTTTAAGCTACGCACTCCATTTTGAGTTTCTTGTACTTCTAATATCCTGTTTGTTTGTGTTCCCAGCTATGAGTGAACTCCCCCCGCCAGTCAACTTGACCCTGACCTCCAACCATTTCATTCATATCCTGAAATGGGCGTCAGCGCCAGGCACACCCACGGGAGTCTACTACCAGGTTGACATCTCCAAAGTGACGTAAGTTTCACCTGTTAGTGTTTATACTTACAGCTGTGTCCTGAACCAGTCCGTCTCTGCCTTTCTGCCGCAGGCACTTCTGGATTTGTCAGAACAGATCAGATACAACAGGAAAAAGTTAACAGATGTTTGTTTGACACCCAAAAGATGTTTTGAAGAACTAGCAGCTGTAGAAACTCGTACTAAGTTGGAGTATTAAGTCTTTATCCATTTAGTGCTACAAGCAGGTTCATGTTTAATACTTAAGTCACAACAGATGCTCTGATCTGATAGTATTGAGACCGATACTGATCCAATTAAAGGATCATTTCAGTTTATTTCACCCTGGCGTATTTCCCATAAATGTGACCATTGTGAATAGAGCTGCAATGTTTAGTCAGTTAATTGATTAGTTGCCAACTATTACCTTAATCGACAACTATTTTAATAATCAATTAATCGTTTTGAGTCTGTTTTTTTTAAGAAAAAAATGTCCAAATTCTGTGTTTTCAGCTTCTTAAATGTGAATATTTTCTAGTTCCTTTAGTCCTCTATGATCATAGACTAAATATCTTTGGGTTTTGGACTGTTGGTCGGGACAAAACGAGACATTTGAGGACTCCTTGTGCTGTGGGATATTATGCTAACGAAATGCAAACTCAGATTAAACTACTTCGATGGCTACGTTCTGTGTTTACTATTGGTCAGACAAGTGTTTGAAATAATAGAAATCATGTTTATTTAGAAAACCGTAGGAGACTCTCAGAGTTTTCCTCAATATTGTTTAGTGTGAGTCCTCGTTTCCCTGAATCACTATAACGGAGGTGGCGAGTGCAAAGTTAACATGATAACATGAGAGTCACAATAGCTTTTAACTTTTACGGGAAAACGTGAGGTTAAAATAAACCAGAATTATCCTTTTTAAGCCAATCATTTATCAGCCAAACGTCACAGATCCACTATATATAGTTTTCTGCTCTGCTCTGTGTATTTACAGCTGATGCTTCACCATTTTTCATGCGCTGTACGGTAAACAGTATCGTAATGTGAAGGCAGTGGTTGACCTTTACAGTGAAACCAGAAGTGATGACAGCTAACATTATCAAAAACTGAACTCCTCATCTTGTTTCTGACCGTATATTTTGTTGGATTAAAAACGAGACTGATTGGCTCTTTTGACCCGCTTCTTTTCCTCCTCTTCCTGTCCTGCAGAGGAACCTTTCATCCAGTAACTGGCTGCGAGCGTGTCCAGCACCCACTGGTTTGCAACCTGACGGAGGCCTTCTCCAAGTATGAAGAGGTCTATTTTACCCGGGTTACAGCACGGCTGGAAACACAAACCTCACAACCGTCCATCTACAAAAGATTTCAACCCATCAGAGACAGTAAGTGACGCTGTTCTGAAACTAGAAGCTGATGAATAAGAGGGACAGCAAACAGGAAGTTAATTTAAATAATGATCATTGAGTTTGAGAACATTTTACTGCTCTCTGTATCTAATTTATTGCGAGATACAAAACCTGCTTCACTACCTGAACTTGTTTACGTTCTGGCAACACTCTTTTGTAGTGTTTTCATGTCAAAATATTCACATTACATCAGGGGGGGAAAAAAAAGGTTTTGTGCTGAACGTCCCACATCAGTCAGCTGATTACCTGCTGGACAGACTTTTGTAAAACACCTGCAAGCTACAATACTAATGTTGCTACTGACCATCAGAAGATCCCTTCATAACGCATTCATGAGCAGATTAGCGGCACTTCACTAAAATACTTTTTGTCTTCTGGGAAATGTTTGTAGTTCTTGGCTACTTGACAACATTACAGTGTTTCCTCTTGTCTTATTGCAAAGGGTTTTGTTCCTTGTAAATCACATGACGATTCCTCGAAGTGATTGTGTCATGCGGTGGAAGTTTTAGTTATGTTTTGTTCCTGTGTCTGTCCATCAGCTCGCCTGGACCTGCCGCTGCTGACTGTGACGCCATGTAACAGAAGTCTGTGTGTGGACCTTCAGCCTCACATGGAGCACCTGAGGGAGCGCTATGACCTGTTAAAATACGAACTCAGGATCCAGAGCAGAGATACAGACAGAGACAAGGTAGAGTAGATGGACTCACACACACAGAGAGTGTTTTAGGAAAACTGGTTTGTCCTGTTGTGCCACCATGAGACACATTCAGACCAAAAATATCATAAATATAATTTTAAAAAAAAAGCTGTGTTGTTGCTGCAGGTACAGGTGATAAGATATGATACAGGAAGTCTGGCTTCATTTTTACATCCGTGTGTCTCCAAATTTCCTTCCACATTTGTCTTGAAACTCAGCTGTAAACTGTGTTCATTTAAAAACATCAACATGGAGCTGTGATGAGATTACAGGTGTTATAAGGAAAATATTAAAAAAATATGTTGAACTTTCTCTAAATAAGGAAATATGATGCTTCCCTTTAGTTCAGTGTTCACTCACAGTCACATCAAATACCTTTTGTATACTGTCACGAATCGTCCCAGACATGTTTAACAAATACAATTATTATGAACTTCAGATAAAATAAAACTAATAATGTTAGTCAGGTGGGTCAGTGATGAAACTAACGAGTCCCTGGAGGGGAAAAAATACAGCAACACTTGCATGAATTAGGAAATGACTGTTGGTAATGTAAGCTGTAAGTACAGAGGATTTACTGGACTGATTGTGTAAAAGAAGTACAAAGAGCCTACAGAGAGGAAGGATGTCACAATACAATTTAAGTGTGACATTAAAAGATCAGTTAATGCATTTAAGGTTAGATGCAGCATCTGTACTGCACCTGTTGCATGTTGTACCTCAACCTATGCGCGCAATGCTGTTCGTCTTGTACTGATGTAACGTCTGTCTGTGGTCTCCGCTGATGTTTTGCAGTTCATCGGCAACATCAAGCCTCTGAGCAGGAAGATTCTGACGGACCTGGTCCCTGGTAGAGAGTACTGCGTCTCAGTCCGCTTCTTTGACAACCTGATCCACAGGAACTCCAGCTACAGCCAACCTCAGTGTGCCTTCGCTCCTGACGTCTACCCTGCAGGTACAGCCCTGATGGTTTTTAATCAATATCTGTGTCTGAGTAGAGAAAATAATTCACTTTGTACTGTACATTTACTGCCAGACTGACTACTCACTACTAACCTTTTCTTCTGCTCCGCTCACATCCACCGTCACTTCTCTGCCGCTCGCTCTTTCCCGCTCGCTACGCAAACATATTACGCAATATCACCAATAGTTTTCTAGGTAACAACACGGAGGTTGACTCACGTTTCAGAACAGCGCCGCACAAAGACTCCCAAACGCTGTTGATTTCCGAATGAACGGATACTTGGCGTTATTTTTGGCATTTAAAAAAATAGATGTTTGGCCTGGCGGGGAGTTCTTGTTGTGATAATTATGGGAGAAACACTGATTCAGTAAACGTTGAGTACAGTTTACAGTACGGAGATTATTACGGACGATAGCATATCGACCAGCAGACTACAGCGCTACTAATTATCACCCGCCAAGCACCAAATGCGGGTAGATTTTCCGTTTAATCTCGGAAGGCTATTCGCCACACTGGCGGGTAAATGTTTGTACCAAAGTAGTCATGTAATAAAATATCTGCCCTGATGGCTAATGTTTACCCCTATACAGCGGAGACACACGCAGCACCATGCGTCTAAACAGTGAATCATGGCGGCAACTGTTTTCTGTTTCGTCTCAAGGATCGTGAGGTAAACGGTCGAATACAGCGTTAAGGTTACAAAGTCATCCACCAGGAATGTGGGCTTGCATGCACGTGATTGGCCAACACCTTTTCCTCTGCAGTGTCACCCTGCTGCGTTTTGTAACGTGAAGGGTGATGTCAGTCTGAACGCCGCCTTGGTTTTGTTTCCCAACAGTTGTTGGCGTCATTTTTCAGGCTTTGAAAACATCACCAGTAACATCACTCTCTTCACTCGCTGGCATGTCTCTCGAGTTTTACAGCGGCTTGTTGAAAACCTTCCCCAACATCTGCAGCGCTTTTATCGTAGTTTAAATATAATTTCATTTACCTCTCACTGTTCCTTCATCAGGTAATGTTAAAATAAAAATTGTCTGCCACTCGAACTTTTAGTTGCCTGTGATGTTGATGAAGGAATTGAAGCTTGCTCTACTATTACACACATTACAGTACAAGTCTCTGTGTGTGTGTGTGTGTGTGAATAATAGTGTTTTCCTCTCTGCAGACGCGTTGATCTCTGGTGTGGTCTGTTCCCTGGTGATGTGTGGTGTGGTCGTACTGGGCCTGCTGGGCTTCACTGGTTTCATCTGTCTGAAACGGAGGCCACTGCCAGCAGTTCTGGTAAGTTATAGTGTTATAATGGTAGTTATGGTGAAGTACAAGCAGTACTTTTCCCCCTCTGAGATGAGAGAGGATTTAACATATTTCTGTGCCACATCTCTGGCTTAACATATATAATATACACAAACATCCTTTAATACAGAATATACACTGCTTTCATCTGTAGACGATACTGGAGAAACAATCCGACAGATAATTAATCAGCAACTATTCTGATAATCAAATAATCGTTTTTGTCATTTTTTTAAAGTAAAAATGTCAAATATTCCCCAGTTCCAGCTGGTCATTTGTGGGGTTTGGCTGCTTCGTTTTCTTTTGTGTGATAATTAATTAAATTTTTGGACAGTTGGTTGAACAAAAAAGACAATTTGATGGCGTCACTTCGGTCGTTTTTCACAGAAAACATTATACAGTATGTTTCATAGTTTAGTTGGTTTAATCTTAAATATTGCTGGTAAGTGATTCACTATTTCCTTAAAGAGGACACATATTCTGCACATTTCCAGGTTTATATTTATATTCTGGGGCTCTACTGGAATATATTTGCATGATTTCCAGTTAAAAACTCCTTATTTATCTTCTACTGGTCCTTTATGCAGCCCCTCAGTTCAGCCTCTGTCTGAAACAGGCCGTTTTAGTTACTGTCTCTTTAAGGCCCCGCCTCCTGATGAGCCCACTCTGTTCTGATTGGTCAGCTTTCAGGAAGCTTCTCCTGACTCTGGAGGCTACGTAAACAAACTACAGTAGCAGGATTTTGCTTATTTTTCTCCTTCTTTACTTGAAATATAAACTTTTCAAATACATTCGTACATGTTGGAGGTGAATCAGATCCAGAATATGTGAGTGAACAACGTGCACAACGTTAGCAACAAAGGCTACAGAGCAACAGCATCACGAGGAGGAAGTAGAGGTGACAAACGAAGCATTAAGAGCAGAATGAAGCCCTGACTTTTGACTCGAAGGCGACATTTTTACATATGTTCGCCTCAAGTTTCTGAACTTTGACCATCACAGTATATAAATGACAGAAAATCACGAAAAGCATGATATATCTCCTTTAACCTTATTCATCCAGTACTGTAGAGAGCTACTTTTATAATCTACACTAACCTGCACAGCAGATCTGTTGTGAGTTTACACCTAATTCAAAAAAAACCTGAACACATGATGTCAAATCACTGCAGGAACAGAAATAACAAGGTAAACGTGGATATACTGTCGTTTTTTTGTTCATTTTTACATCCAAAGGAACGACACCAAATGCAAAAAAAATACAGTGTTGTACTGTTTCTATATTGATGAAAGTAAAGAGTTTCTGTGGTTTTAGATCTCATCTAAGATCCTCTGATATGTGACGCGAGTCGACAAAATACCACGATCTGATCAAGAAATTAAGATTTTAACATTTATCGTATGACTGAATATAACATAATCAAAGTTTCAGTGTTATTAGCCATCATTGCTTAATATGTTTATAGAGCTGCAGCAATTAATCAATTAGTTCATTGACAGAAATGTATTATTATTGCAGTAATTGAATAATCGTTTTTAATTATCACTTGTTTTTGTTGATAGTAAAGTTAATATCTTTGTATTTTTGGACTGTTTGTCAGACAAAACAAAACAGTTTAAGATGTCATCTTGAACTTCGGGGAAATTCTAAGAAGAAGAAGATAATCTGCAGATAATAAAAAGTGAAAATAATAATAAATGACAGCCCATAATAAGTCGATCATACAGTGAACACGGTGTTTTATTTGTGATTCGACAGCAACAACAGTTCAGCTTTTTCTTAGTAAAGCAACAGGAAAGAACTTCAGGCGGAAACGTAAAACACTCGCACGTTCAACACCGGCTCTGAGCTGTATCATGGATGTGGTTGATTTGTGGTAACAGAAGAAAAAAAAAAAAAAAGACAGACAGCTGCAAGCAACCTCAGAGTTTCTTCTGCAACAATCCTGCAACCCAACGGCTACTTTGGTAGATATGTTTTGTAGATACGTTTTTCTTCTTAGAAAAGGTTGAACTGAAAAGCGCCGGTAGTTCCTGGATGTTAGATGATCAGAAAAGTAGAGACACTTTGCAAAAAAAAGCCTTTCAGAGTTCAATACATGTAAGTCAAAATAAAAGGATGAGGAGTATTTGAATAACCCTTTTATGCATCAGCGTCAGCCGCTGTTTACTGCGATTGTGATTTGATTGTGTCGCCTTCTGGGTGAGAAAAACAGAATAAAACTGAACACGATTTGAGAAATTTTCTAATATAAGTATCAAAAACAGCCAGAGCGTGTCACCTCTGTGAAATCCCGTTTGATGTTTCATACTGTGTCAAACGGCGCGCTAGCTGTGAGTCAGGATCATTAAACATCCCCCAGTCTGAGAGACATGTAGTAAACCGCTGGGGCGGTTGTTTCTCAGACACACTGAAAACCACCAAATATGTTTTGTTTGTTAAATTGTTTTGACAGTTTTAGGGTTGTATGTGAAGGCAGATGTCATAATGAGAGCTGTGTGTGAGAGATAATAGTCACAGCAGCATTTTAATGCTTTTTTATCAACAAATGATGATATTCTAGTTGAACCAAAGTGCTGTTATCTGTTCTGGTCAGATAGATGATGATGATGATGTTATGTACCTGTGTTAGACATCATATAACAGCCTCGTTTTAACAGTCGTCCACTGAACTTCACCTTTCCTTTGGTGGCCAAACAGTTTCCACTGTGCTCAGAAAAATAAAGGGCTTTAACTTTTATTTTGTAGACTAACGATGACAGACGAGGGTCACGCTCACACACTATCGGGCAAAACGTTTCGGGCCGTCCAGCCTTCATCATCGTCACAACCAGGCGGTATAGAGAGATGCCTTTTTAATTAGCAAACACACAGCTGATCCATTTTAATGACAATCAGACGATCAGCAGCGGAACAATAGAGAAGGTGGAAGCTAGTTCAGGCCTGCAGCTAACGATTAATCTGTCGATTAGTTGTTTGGTCTATAAAACGGTGAAAGTATTTTGATAATTGATTAATCATTTGTAGTATTTTCTTAGGGGAAGAAAAAGTCATAAATATCTGGTTCAGCTTCTCAGATGAATTTAATATAATACAAATTCATATTTTCTTGTTTCGTTGGTTTTCACTGATAATAAACTGAATATCTTTGGGACAAAACACGACATTAAAGGACGTCGCTTCGGCCATTTTTCACAATTTTCTGACATTTCATAAACCAAACTACTGATCAGTTCATCAAGACAATAATCAGATTTAATCAATAATGAAAATAATCTTTAGTTGCAGCCCTAGCTCATACATAAATATAGTAATAAATATATAGATATAGATATAGATATATACTGGATATAGATATAGATTCCTCCTTCAACAGATTAATGTGAAAACAAACATCCAGCTGAAGAAGAAAAACACATTTTTGAGCAGAAGGAGCCTTTAAGGAATCATTCAGAGATGTCTAGAGATATAAAGTATAAATGTTATCACTCAGCATTTTGCTCATGCAGTGTAAAAATGATGAAAAATGTAGGTAAGACCGAAAATGATTGTAATGAATTGCTGCCGCATTTTGTAAATGCCGTTATGATTAATTACTGACGGTAATTAATATGTGAAAACATAGAAAAAATGAGACTATTATTCACTCGATAGTCACCAGTAACTTTTGAAACCTTCGCTCCTCATCATCATCGGCTTCATTCAGCGCCTGCGATAGAAGAGCTGTTACAGCGTGGGCGTCGTTTACAGTTAACCTTTTATTATTTGTGGCGTTGGTCTGATGCGAGGGGGGATTTGAACACGCTTTTTTATAAAATACTGTGTGGTTTCATGTTCCATTATTAATGGCCACAAGCTCAACCAGAGTGCCACCAAGACACTGAGGGGTTTTTCCCCTTCATACAGAGATTGTATGTGGTCAATAAATAAAGCGTGTAATTCAGAGGGATGCGAGGCTCGCGGTTGCTCACCAACTGTCTCCTTTCCAAGCACATCTATGCACCTAGCAGTTTGTGGAATCTCACTTCCTTTTAATTTGATTCAGCAACATTTCCGCCGGTGAGAAACAAAGCACACAGGAAAAAAGTTACATTTGGTTAAATGTCAGAACATGTGCATACGTGTGAACGTCTGTTAGCAGTCTGAAAGGTCGATGTCTGGCTGTCTGATGACAGCCGAGCGTCCGTTCTGTTTATTAACCTCCATGAAACACAGTTCAGGTTCAGCTCGTTGTAGTAACTGATGAAAAGTGTGAAAACTTCAACATTTGATGAAAATATCTTTCCAAACTGGTTGAAAAGTAAGAAAATTAGGGCTAAAAGGACTTGTTGATCAATAATTGTAATAATTAAAGTCATTTATTCTCTCAAAATGCCAAATATTTGTAGGTAACAGTTTCTCTAACTAGGGATGCGCGATATTATCGGCTCGTCATCGGTATCGGCCGATATAAGTTCTAAAATGAAATATCGGCATCAGCCCGAAATGAACATTTTCTGCCGATTATGAGAGGCCGATTTGTCGCCTTCTCCTCCGCCGCCTGACTGTGCTTCCCTCCACGGACTGTTTCACCCTGACGGTCCCGGTGTTTCCTCCGCAGGCTGCACTTCACTCAGCCGCCCGTCAGACCTGCTGCTTCTTCTAGCGGAGGCTAGCTGGCTGTGCTTCCCTCCGGTCATGCTGTGGCTAACGCTCCGCTAGCCTCTCAGCTAACGTTAGCCCCGGCTCTCGTGTGTGTGTGGATCTAACCGGAGCACCGAGCCCCAGTTTATTATTCAGGTTAAAGTGGGAGGAAGCAGCTGATCTGATGGGCGGCTGAGTGAAATGGAGGAGCTCCACGGAGGAGCTGCCATGTTCGGCTGCACAGATAGGAAACACCTTGGTTGACAGGATGTACCACTCTGTTTGGAAAAAAATCTTTTTGGTTTATAACGGTGTTTGGCAACCAGTGTATTAGGTTCATTACCGCCACCTTCTGCTCCGGAGTGTGGACCAGAGATTAAATCCTCCACATTAATTCTGTCTGTCTAATAAACTCAATGAAAACTCTACTGCTCCTCCAACTTGGCAGGTTCATTAAAGTTTTAATGCTGAGCTCCTGAACTCCAGTCTTCCTAAATTCTTCCTTCATATATTGTCTTTCTTGATCATACTTAGTACAATCTATGCTTGCATGTATAATAGTCTCCTCAGCCAGCTGGAAAAAAATATGTACATATATCAGTATCGGCAATCAGCCACAACGAGTTGGAAATATCGGCAAAAAATCCAATATCGTGCATCCCTATCTCTAACTAATATTTATTTCATTATATCTACAAACAGACATCACACTGGGCTCTGGGAACATTTTTTTCTTTATTTTTTGACATTTTTAGAGATTTAAACACTTTGAAAAGTAATTGACAGATTAACAACATATTACTATGATAACACAGCAACAAGTGTAACATTTCCTGATTGACAATATAATAAAATATTATTGATGATTCCAATTATAAGATTCTTATCAGCAGAAACTGCTGATTTGTTCAGGTGGAGGAGTCTGACTCAGGAAATGAGAAGACATTAGTTATGGCGTTAATTCAGGTGATAATCGTTTTGTTTTGTTTTTTCAATATGTTGAAATAAATAACGATAATACTAAAAGTGTAAATCACAGTTGTAAAAAGTATAAATAAGAACTATAAACAAGACACTATGCTGATTAAAGTTAACTCAAGTCACGCACTTTGTACACAGTTTACTTTACTATATCTCTACCTGACCTTGGTTACCATGGAGACAACCAGCCTTATCAGTACCGCTGCATATCCAACCTCAGTAGACAGAGAGGTCATGACCTGCTGTTCCCAGGATAGAGAAGGACCAGATAACGACCTGTGGAACACAAATATTTATGACATATAACATAGGTTATGCATATTCAATAGTCATCATTAATTGATTATTAATTATCTTGCCTGTTAAATATTAGGAGAAGTAAAAGTACCAATACAGCAAAAATACTCAAAAAGTCCTGCATGAAAAATCCTACTGCAGTAAAAGTACATAAGTATTATGAGCTTGATGTAGTTAAAGTATTGCAGTAAAAGTACATAAGTATTATGAGCTTGATGTAGTTAAAGTATTGCAGTAAAAGTACATAAGTATTATGAGCTTGATGTAGTTAAAGTATTGCAGTAAAAGTACATAAGTATTATGAGCTTGATGTAGTTAAAGTATTGCAGTAAAAGTAGTGGTTTGGTCCCTCTGACTGATATATTATTATATATGACATCATTAGATTATTAATAGTGAAGCATCAGTGTTAGAGCAGCATGTTACTGTTGTAGCTGCTGGAGGTGGAGCTAGTTTACACTACTTTATATACAGTTAGCTAGTTTAGTCCAGTGGTTCCCAACCTAGGGGTCGGGCCCCTCCAAAGGGTCAGCAGATAAATCTGAGGGGTGGTGAGATGATTAATGGGAGAGGAAAGAAGAAAAAACAAAGTTCTGATACACAAATCTGTTTTCAGTTTTTGGACTTTTTCTCTAATCTTTGATTTTTGCTGAAATATTGGATCATTTGAACATTTATTGAAATGAAAGCATGTGAGAAGTTTAGAGGGAAAAATCACTATTTGGTGGAGCTGTTAACAACTCATAGACATGTGAAATGTGACCCCGACTACACACTGCTTTTTGTAAGACGTCAAAAGCCAAAAAGGTTGGAAACCACTGGTTTCATCTTTAACAATGTGTTGTATTTTAAAAGCTTGTTATATTATCCATTGTGTCAAATCTTCATCTGAAAAGTAACTAAAGCTGTCAAATAAATGTAGTGGAGTAGAAAGTACAATATTTCCCTCTGAAATGCAGAAAGTAGCATCACATGGAAATACTCAAGTAAAGTACAAGTACCTCAAAACTGTACTTAAGTGCAGTACTTGAGTAAATGTACTTAGTTACTTTCCATCACTGCAAACAACTGATCAATTGTCTCTTGAGTCACTGATTATTTTTTCTCTCTTATCAGCTCAGCACCAGCTAGTTGGATTTCTGTAAATCTGATCTGATAGTTTTAACACATTTCTTTGTCTTTCTCTGTCTGTCTTTTCTTCTTCTTCTCTGCGTCTCAGACATCCATCCGTCACTTGGAGGAGGTTCTGGTCATCCAACTCCGCAACCCCTCCTTCTCTCCCCTCTCGAATATTAGAGCAACGCTGCCCTCTTCAGGCGGAAAGAGGAGCAGTCAGACACCGTCAGACGAGAGCGACGGAGAGAGTGATACGGAGAACACAGCTGGGAGCAAAGGAGGAGGTTATAAACTGCGGGGGGGCACCAACCTCCTCTCTGCCTCCTCTTCATCCTCGACATCTTCATCAGCTCCTTCGCCCAGCTTGTCCTCAAACCCCAAAGCCGTGCTTCTCCCACCAGACTTCTTCAGTCCCCAACCCGAAGCCCAGATATCAGCACCGAACCCAACATACATGGCTTCGCTCTCTGATTCCCTCCCAGAGTCAGTCCACAGTCCTCCTGCAGACACTGACAGCTCGACTGTAGAAAGAATAGAGCTAAAGGAGGAGGAGGAGGAGGAGGAGGAGGAGGAAGGAGATGGGAGCAGCCAGGCCGTGAATCTCCTCACATTAACTTTTGGCAGGCGTGAGGAGAAAGAGGAGGAGGAGGAGGAGGAGGAGGAAGAGGAGGAGGAGGAGAAATCACATGTTGACATTTCTGAGGTGGAGTCTCCCTTCGCCACCCTCATCCTGCCCTCACAGACTGTGGACACGGAGGGGGTTGCCATAGAAACAATTTCCTGCTCGGTTGTTGTCGAAGAAGAGGAAGAGGAAGAGGAAGAGGATGCAGAGCTGTGTGGGTATATGAGGCGCCCAGTCTAAGGTGTTATTATAGAAAGCTTTACAGCAGTTTTTGTCTTTTTTTTTTTGTACTTTTATAAATTAAATTAAATACGGAGAGACTATGAAGCGGCGCACGTAGCAGCGCCGCTCATTTCCAACCAAAACCACCAGTACGAACAGATTCACTGTCTTCAGCTGCGTCATCGTATACAGCGACTGAGAAAACATTAATACTGACCCTCCCTAATGCTCTGTCAGTGTCAGCGATGGGGGGGACAAAATCCACAATCTGAATCTCAATCTGTTCAAAAATATATATCAGAAACTAATATGAGGCTTCAACCATCCAAATTAGTAAAATCAAGAACATATTTTCCTTTTTTTTTTTGTAAAAATTCCTCCACTGTAGCTCAACAAGGGAAACAAAGTGGGAAATGTATACTAAAAAGATCTGTGGAAGATGTTTACTTGACTGAAGCTTCATGTTAGATTTGTATGAGGATTGTAAAAACAGTTTTGATGTTCATTTGGGATCCTGACTGTTGTTTTAAGACAGATGAGAAGTGATTTTAGGAAAAGTTGGTTCATTCACTGTTTTTTTCTTTGTGACTTGTACGAATCATCACATTTATTTTATGATCGGCATATTTTTTTTGCAACAAATCCTCTACAGTTTAGTCGTCGCTTGAGTCACTCCGACAGCTGCCTCAGTGTCACCGTGCAGTGAATCATCACCTACTGTACTGTATAGACTAAATGTCTTCTCATCTAGAATCTGCGTAACTCGACCACCGCCCCCCGTCTGTCTCCTGGACCACTTTGCTTTGCGTTTATGTGATGTCACACCATTCACTTTTTATTTCTGTCACAGCACACGTCACTCTGATGACACATTGCCGGCAGCTGAATTTATGTTTTGTTATCGTTTAGCTGCTCCGCGGTTTAGACGCATCAAACGTGCACCTCCTCATGAGCGGGCGGCGTCGAGAGTTCGGTGAATCTGCCTCGTACGAGCGAAGCTCACAGAAGAACATGAGAACGAGGCCTCGTAGCATTCCTGCCCTTATAGTTTCCTGTAAAGTCGTGCAGCCGTGTACATCAGCGCTTCCTCTGCTGCTAGTAGGACAGTCGAGTTACAGCTCACAACATAAAGAAATGAGTTTGATTTGAGCCAGAAGAAAAGCTACTATTTCTAAACCACAGCCTGCAAATGTTTGCACTCATTTGATGTTTTGATCAGCAGCTTGAGATCTACTTGATAAGGGAAGACTTGATATTTTAGCTTTTCCTCATGCAGGGACTTCTGGGCATTAGGAGATGGAATATGTACTGTGAAGTTCATGCAAAAAACACTTAAATAGAGTTTGTGCAGTCCATAGTGCGTTTTTATTTTTTCTGCAGGGATCCGGCCAAACATATTTATTAATATAACAACACATGGAGTTAATTTAGGACCTGACAGATTGATAGCAAAGGAAACCTGAACCCTCAGAGTAGAAGAATAAAGGCTTATTTGTAGGTACATGTTAGTATTTCTCTCTATCAGTGGTATAGTTTTAAGTAGTCTGAGTAGGAAACGATGATGATATTTAACAGTTTGGCAGCAGCTTAAGATGATATTTTAACTTCAAACATTCTCCTTCATCCTGCACTGAAAATCGAATTAGTGAAAATAGTTTGACGATACAAAAGAAAAGGTCCAATCATGAGTACTGTGTTGCTTTTTTTATTTTATTTTATTTTTTTTTAATTTTTTGTGAATGTTAGAATTTGCCTCACATCCATTCAACTGCAGCCGACCTGAATGTGTGATGATGTTGTAACTGGAGCTGAGACGATCGATTATTTTAGCGTCGGAAAATGAAAATCGATTGATCGTTCGAACAAAACTGACAAACACTTGCTGCTTTTCTTGGACTCTTGGTCAGACAAATCAAGCGATTTGTATCTGTATGTCATGTTTTTTTTTGCCTTTTTATTTGACAATTGAAAGTGCAGAGAGACAAGAAACAGAGGCAGAGACCTGCAACAAAGGTCTTGTGTCTGTAATGGAAACACAGATGTTGCAGTTATTTACCAGTAGGGGGCCCCTAATGGGCATTTTCAACTTCTGGCATTTTATAGATTAAAAAAAAAAAAAAAAGAATCAATCAAAAATAATCGGCAAATTCATGAATAATGATAATTATCTCTGTCGTAGTTACTGTTTTATAGATTTCTGTTAAAAAGGCACCTTGAGATCATGTATGTTTACCAGATGATTTTGCACATGTTCAGACTTTATAGCGAGATGATGTAAAAAAAAAAAAAAAAAATCTCAACTATTTGGATTTCTGAACAGTTTTTATATGATCACCGTGTAAAACCAGGTCATTCCAAATGTAATGACCCAGTCGTGGAAACTTTGGTTGTTGTACATGTATTTGTCTTCCAGCTGTGCACTGTTTATAATCAGGTTGAATTGTGACTGTATGGGAAACATCAGTGAATGATTGTTATATAGTCTACAACATACTGTATAGTCATATGGATACCATTATGTTTTTTATTTTTCTATCTTACTACATGCACAGTATTATAATTGTTAACAATGCACTTATTTGTCACACGTTGCATGAGGATAGTGAGGTCATGCATGTGTTATTGTAAGTATACAGCCAACATACTTGCCATCTGTATAACTGTGTCAACCTTTAAAACTCATGTTAATCAATGTTCAGCCATATATATGTACATTTAAAAACAAATAAAGTGACATTTCAGACATCTGGTTTTACCATTTGTACTACTTCACTACTTTAAATCCAACAAGTTTTCCAAACTGCACAGACAAGTCAAATAATCAACACAACAACAACAAAAACAAAAACTCACACAGATTAGACAGCAGGTGAGGTAGAGTGTGATAAGTCCAGCCCTGGATCACTTTCTGACTTATAACGGTGAAGCTTCACACAGTTAAATGCAGGATTTTGAAGGACAAAGCACAGGGAGGGACTTCTGGGGAAATAGAAACTCAACCCTGTTCATGCTATCAGTGTTGTTTCCCAACCCCCACACATACCCCCGGCTCCCTCCCATCCCTGTCTATATGTTGAGTGCTCGAACCTAAAAACAAGAGCAATATCACATCTTGTCAAACAGCAAGCAGTCCATGGAGGGACGATGGGGTTTTGGATGTTTCTTCTTCTGTGTTTTCAGCTTGGTAATGTTCCCTGGACTGAAGGTGGGGAGGAAAGACTGGGGTTCAAATGGTGAATATGTGAGATGAAGTGTCATGGAAGGACTTTGTATGTGTTTTTTTCTGCCTGTGTTTGATTGTTTAGGTAAGTTGTGTGTAAATTTAAATGTGTGCATGTTGGCAGGAAGAGTAAATACTTCATATTGCTGTTAATCTCTATAGTTTCTCATGGCTCAGAGTGAGCAACTCATAGGTGTATAGCGAAGGTACATAAACAGGAAATGTTTTGTGCAGACCACAGGTTTAGCAACATGTAGTGATGCAGAGCTGGAAAATTATAAGAAAGACCAAATTTTCTCTTTTTTAATACTATGATTCTCTCCTCGTCTGCAGGGAAGTGTGATCCCCTCCCTGCACCTTCCAACGTCTCCATCTCTTCCTTCAACATGGAGCATACGCTCAGCTTCCTGCCAGGCCCCGAGACGCCCCCCGACACCCACTTCACAGTCCAAATCCTCAACCCCAGGTATTCAGTCAACAGGATGTACAGGGGAAAAGAAAAGTGAGGTGATAAGACAAGGGTTGACAGACTCTGATCTGTGATTCATGACTTCCTTTTTTTGCACTTTGTACCTACTGAGCTGCTGGTGACCAACATCTGAAACAGTCTCTGAACCGCGTTTTCCTCAGTCATCCTGAAGCACACAGCTTTAACTGCCAATTGCTAGATTTTTTTATTTTTTTTAATCATTTTACTTTATTAACCAGAGCTCCTACACCCACCTACACCTTTGCTAACTGCGGTGACTAGCGGGGGGCTGAATACAGACGGGTCATAGACAGTATACGTGTTAATCTGGGCGCTGCGTCTCAGCCGGCGCCGTAGTGGACCAACGGTTCTGGCCGCTCTCTGCAGTAGAGATTATCAGACTTTTGTGTTGCATTTGGATGTTTTAAAGAAAGAAATATCAAGAAACAAGGAATAATTTCACAATACTGTCACCAAAATGTTGAATTTAATAAACCGTTATCACTATAAACTATATGTTAAGTGGCTTTAATCTTTGCAGTAGGACTTTCTATTGTGAATTTATGAGGAGATTCTTATTATTCTTATTATTATTATCATTATTTATTATTCCATTTATTAACAGCCAACCTGGACAGAGCCACATTCACACACAGGAGCCATAAACTCATATGGATCACATTTCTCAGACGCAAACATGCAGCCTCGAAGCTCATTTTCATTTTCCCGCTGCTTTAGGTTTTGTTTCTACAGAACAGCTGATTGATGAGAATACTTAACTGTTAAACTGGAACTGATGATATAACTGACTGTACGCATCACTTACTGTAGATAGGTTGGGAAATAACAGTGGAGTGAGAAAATATTAAAGCTGAATTGTGAAGCATGTTGACCTAAACTTCCTCTCCACCCCCCAAAGAAAGAGGATAACAAAAACAGGGATTTATTCATCTCGTATCGTGCCTTATAAGATCTGATGGGACTGATTAGGAAAGTGAAGCCCAATGGATGTAATACCATCTTCTGTATTTTTAAAAGTTCTGCCAATTATTGGCCCCGCTGTATCTGCTATTCTCAATTCCTCAGTGTCTTCAGGATGTGTCCTGTCTCATCTTAAACACATTACTATCCAGCCCATATTAAAGAAACCTAATGTAGTTCCTGCTCTGCCCAAGAACTATAAGCCTGTATCTAAACTCTAACCGCTACGCTGGAGAGACATAGTATTTATGATAAGTTTCAGTTCTACTCTACTGAAACTGCTCCTCTGAGGGTCTCTAACGACATTTTCGTGTCCTCTGATGCAGGTGATTCCGTTCCAGCGCTGCTTGATCTCAGTTCTGCATTTGACACAGTAGATTGGGTGGTATATCAGGCGTAGCATTAGACTGGTTTATATCATGTTTCACTGACAGAAGTTTTACCGTCTCTGTTGGTGACTCTTTGTCTGAGTTCTATCCACTCTCTTGTGGTGTCCCACAAGGTTCGGTTCTGGGGCCCCTGTTATTTTCTCTATATTTGCTGCTCAGTTCCACTTTTCATTCAAACCTATTGAGGCTTTTAGGTTATCCAGCATCCTAGACTGTCTTAACACTATTAAAGACCGGACGGCAGAAAATTTTCTACAGCTCAATGCTGATAAGACGTAGGTTCTGGTTTTTATTAGTATTGGGCCTCTTTCCTCCACTGCACACTCCAGACTGCGTAGCTTAGGGGTAATATTTGATCAATCCTCGTCGTTTGACACCCATGTAAAGCAGCTGACCAGATCTTGTTTTTTCCACTTAAGAAATATCAGTAAACTGAGATCTGTAGTTTCAACAGCTGAACTAGAGATGCTTATACCTGCTTTTATCGCATCTCTTGACTACTGTAATGCACTTTTCTCCTCACAAGTATCTATCTAGTAGTATCTCTGCCCTTGATCGTCTGCAGACAATCTAAAATGCTGCTGCAAGACTACTCACTAGCTCATATTACCCCTATACTTATTTGTGACTAATGCCTATGAAAAGCACTATATAAATACATTTGAATTTCTTACTTACTAACTTTAGCCAGGAGCTAAAACAGCCTGTTTCAGACAGAGGCTGAACTGAGGGGCTGCATAAAGGACCAGTAGAAGATAAATAAGGAGTTTTTAACTGTAAATCATACAAAGACAGTCCAGTAGAGCCCCAGAATATAAATATTGAGCTGGAAATGTGCATGATATTTAATGACTAAAAAACATATTGAGTCTCTATTCTGTATTTTTTTTAATCATATTACAACAATAAGAATATGAAAACAGAAATACTTCTAAAATAAACACAATGAACTTTAATCTATAGTAGTTAATTAACTTATTGTTACTTTACATTAAACAGAAGTATATTGGTATTAAAAAACATAACTTTGGATAAACAAAATATTCTGTATTACACATAAATTGTTGGTTCCTGCTGCAGGTACTTATGCTGAAAATGAACACAGCCATGTTGCTGTTCTGGATAAATGCTGCATGTGCACCAGCTGAGCTCAGTGAAGGTCATATGTTTCATTTTTCTTTCTGAACCTTTCCTATAGCCTGTGAGTAATCACTTTCTATTTTCAGGAAGTGTGAGTGTTGTTTATATCAGTATGACGCAGAAAGCCCAGTTAGTTTCCTTTTTATTAAGCTAAGGGATGAGATTTGTTGTAATATGATTATCAGTGTGTTGCTAGTTAAGTTTCTTTTCACCTGCTGTGGTGTGAGTCATTTTTTCTTATATTTTCCGGTTATCATCAAGGCAACACAAGTTTCTTTGTACTGCAGTTGTGAACAAAAGTGCTTTACATAAAAGATTAAAGGCATTTAAGGATATGAAAGAAACACAAGAAATTATAAAAAAGATACATTTAAAAAGGGTTTAAGAGTAAAATAAAACAGAAGAAAATAAGCTAAAATAGAATAAAACAAATAAAACAGACAGCCACAGCGTAGTGCCAGGTATGAATAATTATCCTCAAATTTGATTTAATAAAAAACAGAAGAAACAGAAAAGTCTTCAGCTTTGATTTTAAAGAACTGAGTTTTTGTTTTTGTTTTTATTTATTTACACCAATAAGACACCAAAAAAAAAAAAAAAAAAAAATGCATTTAAGGAGTAACAAAAGGATCATGCGGTCAGTGTGGGAGTTTGTTCAGATATGTGCTGCATATAAACTGATTTCTGTCCTGTCCAAGAAAACCTGAGAGATCAGATCTAAACCATTCAGTGCTTTTTAAACCAACAGCAGTATTTGAAAATAAATTATCGAATCAGCTGCAGCTGTTTGATCGACCTGTAATGACACTGTTACATTAGTAGACCTGCTGGGACATGAATGATATGATGATATGTTCTTACAGTGATAGTAGGCTGATCTTGTAATTGTCTTAATGTGTCTAGTGTCTATTAAAAGTCTCTCTCTCCTACTTTCCTTTTCACTTTGGAGGAAGAGCACGTGGAAAGAGGTGGCTTCCTGTTCGGAGCTGACGGCCGGACAGACGTGTGACCTCACCAGAGCATTCCAGGAACCGTTTGATCACTACTATGCCCGTGTCCAGGCCTTCACACCCACCCAGAAGTCTGATTGGAAAATATCAAGGCAGTTCCAGCCCCTGTCAGACAGTGAGCCACCACCAACACAATTATGACACATGGAAGATTTAAACATTTCATTCACAGAGAAGCAGAGCAGCTCTGGAGGTAGAAATAATCTCATTGGCTGAGCTAAAACTCTTCACTTAGTGATAACTGTGGCAGATATGCCACTCAAGATTCACAATCCTCCAAATTAAACGATGAAATACATTATTTGTGAAGTGTTCTCTGATCTGATGCCCCTACCAGCAGGACCAGCAGGACCAGCAGGACCAGCAGGTCATTTGTCAACAAACATCTGCTTAAAATAAATCTGTTTTATGATGGGACAACGCTGTGGTTAAGGTTTTGTTTAGGGAAAGAACATGTTCTGGATCAGAATAAGTGCTTAAGGTTAGGAAAACATCATCGATGGGGAACAATTACTTCCTCATTAAGGTAAAGGGATCTTCATCGTCATGGCTACAATTATAAACACACGTTAACGTCCGAGTGCCGGTTCAATTCCAGCCACTGACCTTCGCTGCATGACATATCCCTCTCTCCCTCTCCCATGTTTCCTGTTTCCCCACACTTTCAACTGTAAAAAGGCAAAAAATGTGAAAAAATAATCTCAAAGATCTCCTCTAGACAAGTATAATACATGTAAAAATACTCTGCCAGGAACAATAATGTATGTCTGATATGGTTTTTCCATAAAAAAATGTATAATTACCACTTTAAAATCTTTAAAATGGCATCTACTCATTCTCCCCCAATAAAATTCAGAATCTCTAAATATGCAAATATTGTTAATTTCAAAAGTTTTCTTGCTGGACACAAGATGTCTCCTACTTCACTGTAAAGTTTATTGTCAGTGTTTGTGCGATGGAGGCTTCAAGTTTCCACATCACACTTGTGTAAATTACATACTGGAGCTGGAATCCTAAAGGTGTAAACCCCTTTTCTAACACATTAAGAGGATTAATCCATTCTTTACACTTTTGTTCATGTGTTTTTGGTTTTGGAAAGGCTAAAAACGAAGACAGAATCCTCCAAACTTGTTATATATGGATTATGTACTGTATGGAGTATCATTCTGCACAACGTGTTGAGAAATTCAGAACTTAACAAGCGTGCTGTGCATAGTTATGATTACGATTGGTCAATTGGCAAACTTTAATGTCAATGCCAATCTTTGCTTCAGTTTTTTAAATTATGATTAGTCCTGCAGTGAATCCACTTACCAGTTAGATGAACATGAGTTTGTTTCTCCCTGTAGCTGTGATGGGTCCTCTCGATGTTTCTGTGTCCGGCTGTGGGAACTGTTTGCTCGTCCAGGTCAGTCTTCCCAAATCAAAGGGTCTACAGCAGCACCAGCAGTTTCAAAGCTTCTACAGAGTAATCGACTTCAATGTGCAAAGGACCCGGGACGGAGTACAGGTATGAGTCAGGCTTAAAAAATAAGGCTGGCTATTTTTTCTTATTGTCAACAAATCTCATGTGCAGATCCAAACCAACAATGAATTAATCTACTTACAAGTATTGTGTGTATATCCAATGCCTGATATATCTTATTCCTCTGTGCCGTAGACGTCTGTTGTTATCCAAAAACTATTAAAAATACGTCATTGAGTCACACCACTGCACTGGGTGACATGTTCTTTCATTATGAAGAGTTTGGTCACATTAGATTGTTTAGAAACGGCTCCAAAGACTAAAAACAGCGATCACATTTTCAGTCTCCGGAGAGTAGTTCTGTGTAAGGCAGAGAGTATGTTCCATTTACAGCTTTACCAGCTTGTTGTGCTACATATCATAACCTCTTTGACTTCATCCTAAAGTTCGGAACATACTCTTTGTCTGAACAATCTAACGTGACGAAACTCTTCATAATGAAGGAACATGTCATCCAATGCAGCAGTGTGGCTCATTGACATGGGTCAGTCCTGATGAACCAGATAATTATTATCCAACTCTCACCTCATCTCTACAGAACCTTTTAATCTATTTTGGGATCATTGTTCTGGTTTTCCAGCCCAAAAACTGCTTTCAACAACCAGGTTTCCAGCAGCAGCAGGCAGCTGCTTTTCATTGAAAACGCTCTGATAAACACACCGTCCACTACCTGCTCAGAAACAGCAGACAGTCAAATTTAGCAACTAAAGAGCCAAATGCTGTGTGTTTATGAAGAGCTGGTGGAGACCAAACTAGAGCTAAAAAACATTCATGTGGACAGAAACACAACTCCAAATGAATGATGATGATTAAATTACAAGCTTTTTGTGTCTGCTGAATGTGCAAATAGGCAACTATTTGCTCACGCATTCACTATAACAGCTTTGTAAAGTGATAATATGTCTGTTGTATTTATAGCTTTTTCTGCTGCCCTCAATGGCCAAAACAAAAATCAATTAACGCAGCTTTTAGTGGCTATAGTTGGTATTTTTTATAACAAAACTGTATGAACTATGTAGTAGTGTGTAATGTGTAGGTTGTGGCTCGTAGTGATGAACCTACAGAGAATTAACAGTGACTCTGCAGCTCCTATCGGCTTTACGGAGCTTCATAGCAAGTTTCAGTTCATTGTTTATCTGCCCAGCTGCAACTTTACTGTTTTGGTTCGCTCTCATAGCTTAATTTTAGGCTCAGCAGGCAGCTGTTTTGTCACTGGCAGTACTTTGTTAAGGTTAGGGACAGATCATGGTCTTGGTTTAATACAGAAAAAAGCACAGGCCTAAACCATTAAAACAAAATGTACTTACTGGAAAAACTGAACATCCGACTCCTTAGAGGGTCTTTTATCATAACCAAACACTGAACAAGACTTTTTTAGGCAACCAAAATGTTACAATTAACTTTCATGAACTGAAAACACACTGTGAAATAACAGCAGTTACTCTGTGAATCTAGGGTTACACCATGGTTGCATTACATATGCCACATTGTCGCCATCATCTATTTTACTCACTTACTTACTTACTAAATGGGACCATAATTTACAAAATGAACATCATGCTGTATTAAAGAAGACTTGAAACCAGCATTTGAGACCATAAACTCATTATGAAATTGTTTACTGAAGTAATAAATCAAGTGAGAAGTAAAGTCATTTTCTCAAAGACTTCTATACAAACAGACTTCATTTTGCAACTACTGGAGTCGCCCCCTGCTGGTCATTAGAAAGAATGCAGTTTTAAGACACCTCCGCATTGGCTTCACTTTTGTAGTAGTGCTACAGTCATATTGCATGTGCAACAGACCATACTGAGGTGTCACAGTCAAAACTTTGAGTTTGCAATGATTTGTGTCAAACTGGTTTTCTCCCACAAAGCATTTAACCCTTTACAACCCTTTAAGACCACATTTCCCATAAACCTTGTTGTTTCCTGTCAAAAAAGAAGATATTGCTTCCCCTCCCTCAAGCGTTCCTTGCATGGGAGATGGTTCTGGTCACGAGTAGAAGTTCATAGTTATTTTTCAATGAAATTACATTCGATGAAGATTATAATACAGCCTTATGTGTGCGCTGTAAAGTCCAATTTAGAGACAATAACCAGTCGGTCTTGATAATTACACACACAGTTTTGGCACTGACGGTTATTGTATAGGCGTTATTGTTTACAGAGTGAAAAATGACCAAATGTGGCAGAGGTGCCATGATTTGACCCTTGTGCCATTTATCATCCTGACATACAGTAGTTCACCCTATAATAGAGAGTGGGTTTCTGCAGGTCTGCATGTTTCTTTCAGAGTGTTTTATCTCGGGTTGCATATGTTTAGATGATATGAAACTCTACTCAGAGCGGTGTGGAATACTGAGAAATCAAAACCGTAAACCCACAATGCCGCTCCTATTGATCTCTTTGAAAGACTTATGAAAGCCCAATCAGAATATTGAGCAAAACAAACGTGTTGTAGGCTTATTTATCACTTTCGAAAGACATCTGGTTCCCTCAGATAGCTGATGTTTTTCAGTGTGTGTGGTTTTGCCCACGTTTTCCTCTCGCCGCCTGTGTTCGAGGAAACACTCTGATGAAAAGAACAAAAAAGAACATGTCTTAACATCTGTAATTTCAATCTTCCCACCTCACATTTCTACCAGTTACAGTATACAAACTTGATAAATAATGAAGTCAAATAATAAAAGTTTAAAAATTCAGACAGCTTTAATTCAGACAGACAGAGGAGGCTAAACCATTAGTGGAAAAACATAAACACAGCCTGTATGTACTTCCTGTCGCCCCTTGAGGTTCAAAACCACAAGACAACTTAGCAAAGCAGTTTTGAGAGTGACATCCAGGAAACATGTAGCATTTTATTATTTCTAACAAGCATGTGTATTGCTAAAGTAAGTAAAATCAGAGCAGCCTTTTATGCATCAGTGACTCAGCTTGTATCTTTATGTTACGCATTTCTTGTTTTAACACCTGATGTGTGACAGGTCTTTCTGGGGAAAAATACAGAAAAACACAGAACATTGACGCAGGAAGTGACTGGTATCATGTTTAGTACAGCAACAGTTTCTTTGGAATAACACGTAAGTGAAGGAGAAACGGGTAGTTACATTGAGCTGTGACAGCTGAACAAAGAACGAAAAGAGCGCCACCTACAGAAACAAATACAGAAGGTTTTATGGACTTTTAAATGAACATTTCATACATAAGGACAATTCAAGGTGCTACATTTTTTTAATGAAAATAAAAAAAGTTAGGAGCAGACACATTAACACATAAGTTATAGACTAAAAACGCAGTTAATGTGCAGTAATAAGTTGTAAGTTTTCCCTAATGCAGCAAAGGAAATAAAACTGCACTAATGATTATTTACATTATCAATGAATCTGATGATTATTTTCTTGATTCATTGTTTTGTCCATAAAATGTCAAAAAACAGTTGAAGAAATGCCTCCTATAATTTCATAAAGCCAAAGGTGACATCTTCAGATGTTTAGTTTTATCATTAACAGTCAAAAATCCAAAGATATTCAGTCTACTGTCATGTATGTCACATAAAAGTTTAAATCCAGCAAATGTTTGACATTTTTCCTTTGAAAACGACTACACAAGACAGACAATTGTCAAACTAGTTAATTTTCTGTCAATCAACTAATCAATGCAGCTCTACAATCAATCAATAAAGCCTGTTTGTATACATGCAGCAGAGTTTCATGCAACCACCTTCCCAAAAAGGAAAAACAAAAGAACATTCCCACATTAAATGAAAAAAAATGATGAAAGTTCAACTGAAATTAAATTACAGCAACATATCTGCTGTAAATGGTCACACTGAGCCTGATAGCATCCTGCTACACAACAAGATCCACAGACTAGCTTTTCCATTAGATCCACTGGCTTTCCTGCTAAA
This sequence comes from Thunnus albacares, assembly GCF_914725855.1. NCBI lineage: Eukaryota > Metazoa > Chordata > Actinopteri > Scombriformes > Scombridae > Thunnus > Thunnus albacares. The sequence continues at coordinate 30,392,361 of NC_058116.1, forward strand.
GTCTCTGTATCTAACTTACAAACATTAACACACGTCTTGTCCTACACCTTAGCTTGTTGAACGAGCCACCAAATAAACATTCGCCGCAGAAAAGCTCAACGTCAGTTAGCGGGCTAGGTAGCTAATTAGCTGCTCAGCTGAAGCACATTAAACAGCATGTAAACATACCTGCAAATGTCACTTTGGACCCATTATGTGCTGGTTTGGTTTTTGCTCTTCATAAGCCCTGTTAGCGACACGTGACTTGTAGCTACAGCAGTTTGTTTACTTTGTCTCCATTCTGTACGGTGCCTCTATGAAGTGTAATTATACCGTTTATTACCTGGTTTGTCTGTTGTGTTTCAGTTCAAACTGAAACTGCCTTACAAAGAGGAGAACATGATCACGTACCTGCAGCCGGGTGTGGAGTACTGTGTGACGGTCTCCGTGTCATCTCCCTTCAACTCCAATTCTGTTCCCAATAAACCTTTCTGTGCCTTCACCAGCCCTCCTCCCAGAAACTTACGTACGTCACCATTGTTTCACTCTGATACTCAGCATCCACAAATAAAATACACAGACTTCAATCTTCTTTCTTCCTCTGTACAATCAACTTTAATCTGTTTGTTTTCTGTCCAGCATCTGTTCACCAGCTTTCCCCTGAAGCCCTTTTAGTGCAGTACATGTACTTTATTACAAAAATGTGAAGGCAGTTTTACATGTTGGTCTCATGTCTGAATAAGTATTGCTGCCATTATGTCAAAAAAATGAGTTCATTTTGTTGTGATGAGAATGTGCTCTCATTTTAACAAGATATTTTTCATTTTGTAATGACATTTTTCTCTTCATTACTAAATACCAAATTATCCCATTTTAACAAGAAACTAAAACAAAGTTACCATGTTATAATAAGAAATGTGTCTTGTTTTAATGAGATATGTTGATTTTGTATGATGAGGAGAACATTTTGTTATAAACAAGATAAAGTGATATGTTGTTACAAGTAAAGTTTCTTCTTAAAACAGAATACTTGCTCACAAATATTTGTCATAAAAAAATATCCTGTTATAATGTGAATGTGAAACGGAGCACATAGGGGTTCTCTCAGATAGCAAATACTACTAATATGGTGGCAGCAATATGCTGCCGTAGAGTAAGCATTTGTGTCACTTTAATGTAAAAGTCACAAAGGCAGAATAACAAGGTTAGACGTAGAAATATTTCTGTATCTCTCCCAACATGCCAACAAGACGCGCATGTGACAAAGTTTCACGCTCAGTGATTGAATGTTTCTTGCAGAAATGCACCTTGGGAGTTGTAGATAAAGGATAAGACAGCAATTTTCCATATTTTTCTTATTGTCATCAAATCTCATGTTTTGATCCAAACCAACAATGAAACTAATCCACTAGAAAGTATTGTGTGTGTATCCAAACCCTGATATATCTTATTCCTCTGTGCTCTAGACGTCAGTTGTTGTCCAAAAACTATTAAAAATACGTTAATGAGCCACACCGTTTGGTCATGTTAGTTTGTTTAGAAACGGCTCCAAAGACTAAAAACAACGATCACGTTTTCAGTCTCAAGAGAGTAGTTCTGTGTAAGGAAGATACCACTGACCATGTGCAGAAATACTAGCTTGTTGTGCTACATATCACAAAATCTTGACTTTTTACTAAAGTTATTTACAATGTAGCGACAATGTAGTACAAAGTCAAGAGGTTATGATATGTAGCACAACAAGCCAGTGAAAATCTGTAACTAGAACCGCGTTCCTGCACATGCTCCGTGGCGTCTGCCTTACACTGAACTACTCTCTAAAGACTGAAAATATGATTGCTGTTCTTAGTCTTTGGAGCCATTTCTAAACAAACTAACATGTCCAAATGCTTCATAATAAAGGAAGATGTCACCCAGTGCAGCGGCTCATTGACATGTTTTTAATAGTTTTTGGATTGATGATTGATATATCAGGTTTTGGATAGACACACAATACTTGTTAGAGGATCAATTCATTGTTGATTTGGCTCTGCACATGAGATTTGTTGACAATAAGAAAAATATAGGAGGTTATCCTTTAACTTCTACCCCAAAGTTTTTATGTACACAGTCTTGTACCTTCGACCAACATATTTTCTAACATAGTTGTTCATCCTTTGTCCTAATGATCCAACCAGGAGAGTTACATGTTGATCTAATTACAATTACCAGTTACAATCATAACCTTCATGAAGGTAGGATGTACTGAAATTGGCAACTGAATGTGTTTGAATAGGCCACTGTTCCCCTCCAGTGTTTGTAGCTCCTGGCTAAAAGGCTGAAAGAGGAACTTCATTTGAATTTTAACAGTTCCTCTTAGAGATATAAATGTGTGAGAACTTCAGGTTTAACAGAAAAGGAAGCTTGACCACAATACCCGCCAGATGTCAGGTTATTTTCTTGAATCCTCAACTAAAAGGACCAGTGTGTAAGATTTAAGGGGATCCATTGGCAGAAATGAAATATAATATTCATAAATATGTTTTAATTAGTGTATAATCCCCTGAAAATAAGAATCATTATGTTTCTGTTACCTTAGAATGAGCCCTTTACATGGATCCACTCCCACAGAGCCTGCCATGTTGCGCTGCCATGTTTCTACAGTAGCCCAGAACAGACAAACCAAACACTGGCTCTAGAGAGGGCCTTTCACATACCGTAGATTCTCCTACATGCTTCGAAGGGTAGGGGTATTCAGTTGGTTGCAATCTGCAATCTCACTGCTAGATGCCACTAAATCCTACAGACTGGTCCTTTAATGTGCTGATTTCCGATATAATGAGTATATTCCAAACTGCAAACTGATACCTGTTGCTGTCCTGTTTCACAGTGTATCTGGTCTACGGCCTGCTGGGTGCATTCTGTGTGTTGGTGTTCCTTCTTATGGGATTAGTTGTTCACGGTGGTCGGCTCAGCTACCAGTTACTTGGACAACGCATACCCAGAAGTCTGGTAACGGATCAAGCGCTGTGTGCTGCAACTTGAAGAATCAATTGCTCATCATCACCTTAGATTTTCCAGTCAAAACACCTTGTGCACATAGAGTAAATATGTCTGAATAGGTCTGATAGCATTTTATGGAATTCAAATCCAGTTTCGAATCCAAATCCTTATCGAATCTCAGTAGGTCTACATTTCAACATTTGCAAGTAACTAAATTCTAAAATAGCTACAACTCAAATATGTAATCTAATCAGCTTTTGAAGGCTGTGAAGCAGAAACATGACAGTTTATAGTGACAGCTTAATGTTCAAAAGAACCAAAGATATTGTATTTACTGTCATGTATGACAAAGAAAAACCTCAAATCATCACATTTGAGAAAAAAATCACTGAAACTATTATTTGATTATAAAAATATTTGCCAAATATTTTCTTGGTGATCAGCTAATTGATTAATTGACTAGTCTCTAGACCCTAGTAAGACCTTAAAGTGGAGTTTTGTCAACCTCATGACTGTCCCTGTCGCTGACTCTGACCCTCTCATCTCCAGTTGTACATCGCTCTTCAGGATCGTGGAGGTGCACCTCCTGAGCTCTCAGACCAGACCTCAGCCCCCCAGATACATAATAGAGGATCTGCTGACCGCCTCCACAGTCCACAGTCCTGTCCACCCACTGAGGAGCAGCTCTGAGCAGGGAGAGGAAGACAGGAGGAGTCACCAGAAGTGTTTAGGAGGAGCTGAATTGGCTGACTGGTTTTGAGAAGAGGAGGAAGTTGAGGATAAAGTTCATAGTTTCATACCTGAGTGAGATGCTTTTGTGAATTGTTATCATCATGTCTCTGCACAAATATTTCTAGTTTCTTTTGACTTTAAATTTGTTTGAGGTAGAGGAAGTTACTGTCTGTTTAAAAACATACATAACTCTGAGAATAACTGGATCAAATGAATAGGAACAGAAATTGAAAATAAACTTTACAAATACTGGAACTGATGCACAAAACTTGACCTGAGCAACCAAGTCAAATAATCATAAAAATTCACTGTAGTTCATGCATTAGTTTATCTTAATATGTTTATTAGTATTATACTTATCATTCCTTCTTGAAGTGCTGCTATCCATCCTGTTGTCTTTTGCCAAATGAGCCAAATGGTGCTTTGTCTCTTTGTTGCTGCTCTAACTGGTGTGCTGTCGTGTTACAAGGAGAAAAATGAATGTTCTCTTTTTAAATCAAAACATGTTGGACAACTTTTTGCCCGCACACTGTGCTTTATCCACAAAGCGCTTTTGGCTATCTTGCTTTGTTATGCCTTCATTGAAGTGGTGTACCACCTTGATGAAGATGAGATATCATTCTGGAGAAGTGTTGTGCAACCTGTTTTACCTTTGACAGACACACTGCTTTGCACCAGGCTTTGTGCCTTTTATCAAATTATACATGAGAAAGCTTTTCGTCAATCATTCATGTAATGTTCATCATTATTTTCCCAATAAAGAAAACTGAATTCAATAAATAAATCAATAAATTCTTGGTGGTTATAGTTCATTCTTTCTGATTAAAGTTTACATTGGATCACACTTTTTAATTCATTTTGGGCATCTCTTTCATTTGATCATTTTAGAGGTCAATAATGCCTTGTTATTGTTAATTCAAGCATGATTAATGTAATGTTTTAATGTAGTGTTTCTCTGGGCTCACTTCCATAAAGCGCAGGGACTCACAAAAGACAGATTAGAAAATGAACTGTCAAAATCGAAGCAGCAGAGGCCGAGATATTCTGACTTTTAATCCTGAATATGGGTCCAGTTCCAAAAAACCCAGGCTGACAAAACTGTGATGGCATCACAATGACATCATCGTGTTATGTTCACAGGATTTTCATAAATCCAGTTTCAAACTAATGATTTACAACAGTGACATGCTGCTTACACAATGATGCTTCAGTATTAATAATCTAATGATGTCATATATAATAATATATCAGTCAGAGGGACCAAACCACTACTTTACTGCAATAGTAGAACTAACTTCAACAGACACCATCCCAACTAGGCAGCTTAAGGAAGTCTTACCCTTAGTTAGCAGTTCTTTATTAAATATGATCAGTATGTCTTTAGTAACAGACTTTGTACCACAGTCCTTTAGAGTAGCTGTAATTAAAACTCTTCTTAAGAAGCCTACTCTTGATTCAGGCGTTTTAGCCAATTATAGACCTATATCTAACCTTCCATTTCTCTCTAAGATCCTTGAGAAAGCAGTCTCTAATCAGTTATGTGACTTTCTACATAACAATAGTTTATTTGAGGATTTTCAGTCAGGATTTAGAGCACATCATAGCACAGAGACAGCACTGGTGAAAGTTACAAATTATTTCCTAACTGCATCGGACAAAGGACTTCTCTCTGTACTTGTCTTGTTAGATCTTACTACTGCATTTGAAACCATTGACCATCACATCCTATTACAGAGACTGGAACATTTAATTGGCATTAAAGGAACTACATTAAGCTGGTTTAAGTCCTATTTATGGGATAGATTTCAGTTTGTACATGTTAATGATGAATCCTCCATGCACGCAAAAGTTAGACACAGAGTTCCACAAGGTTCTGTGCTTGGACCAATACTATTCACCTTGTATATGCTTCCTTTAGGTAATATCATTCGGAAGCACTCCATACATTGTCATTGTTATGCAGATGATACCCAATTATATTTATCAGTGAAGCCAGATGAACCCAATCCATTAACTAAACTCCAAGCATGCCTTAAGGAAATACAGACCTGGAGGACCTGCAATTTTCTGCTTCTAAACTCAGATAAAACTGAAGTTATTGTGCTTGGCCTTAACACCTTAGAAACACATTATCTAATGATATAGCTACTCTGGATGGCATTACTCTGGCCTCCAGCACCACCGTAAGGAATCTGGGAGTTATCTTTGATCAGGATAAATCCTTTAACCCCCACATCAAAGAAATTTCAAGGACTGCCTTTTTTCACCTACGTAATATTGCAAAAATCAGGCACATCCTTTCTCAAAAAGATGTAGAAAAACTAGTCCATGCATCTGTTACTTCTAGGCTGGATTATTGCAACTTGTTATTATCAGGCTGCCCTAAGCATGTCTCTAAAGACTCTCCAGCTGGTCCAGAATGCAGCTGCACACGTACTGACTAAAATAGAAAAAGAGATCATATTTCTCCCATTTTAGCTTCGCTGCATTGGCTTCCTGTAAAATCTAGAATAGAATTTAAGATCCTTCTGTTCACTTACAAAGCCCTTAATGGTCAGGCACCATCATATCTTAAAGAGCTCATAGTACCCTATTACCCCACTAGGGCACAGCGCTCCCAGAATGCAGGTGGTTCCTACAGTCTCCAAAAGTAGAATGGGAGGCAGAGCCTTCAGCTATCAGGCTCCTCTCCTGTGGAACCATCTCCTCAGTCCAGTGGGCAGACACCCTCTCTACGTTTCAGAGTAGGCTTAAAACTGTTAAAAGAATTTCTTCGTAATGACTAATAATGTAATAATGTAATGACTATAGATAACATCATGTGTGTTTTCAGTTCTCCTGTCCAGGACCCAACTTGTCCAACTGACCCCCAGATGACAGGGGGTCAGTTCTCTGACGAATTTGAAATTTCTACATCTTCCTCTTTACAAATATAATGCTGAACTTCCTTAAAACTCAGCTGAAGTCTGCTGATGTTGCAGAGTTGCAGTACAAAAGAGGAACAATTCATCATGATCTATGTAAAATAGTAACACACATACACAGTGCAATCATAATTTGTATAACAAAAACTTTCCTTTTTGATAAAGCTTATAGTTCAGGCCAGCCAGGCTCGCCTTGGATAAGCACTTAGTTATGCTGCTATAGGCCTAGACTGCTGGGGGACTTCCCATGATGCACTGAGCTCCTCCTGCTCCTCTCCATCTGTATGCATTCATGCACCATTAATGCATGTTACTAACTTCTTCCCTGGAGTTTTTGTCCTTTCTCATCTCACAGAATGAGGGACTTCAATCCCCTGCATTGGCCTCCTGTAATATCCAGAATGCAAGTTATGGACGTTGTGGTCCTGTGGGTGTCCTGCCTCGACTCCCATGCCTGCTATTATTATTACTAGTCATATTTCTGCTATTATTATCTGTGTTATTGATATCATTGTTATTATTGTGTTATTCTGTGTCTCTCCCCTCTCCCCCTCCCTTCCTCTTTTTCTCTGAACTCAACACATCAAGCCATCTACATCCGGGCTCTGCTTGAGGTTTCTACCCATTAAAGGGGAGTTTTTCTTGCCGCTGTCACCTAGTGTTGCTCATGGGGGGAATGTTGGGTCTCTGTAAATTAAAGAGTACGGTTTTGACCTGCTCTATGTGAAAAGTGCCATGAGATGACTTCTGTTATGATTTGGCGCTATTTAAATAAAACTGACTTGAATTAAGTTGAATACTTTAACCACATCAAGCTGATAATACTCATGTACTTTTACTACAGTAGGATTTTTCATGGAGGACTTTTACTTGTACTGGAGTACTTTTACATTCCTTTATTGGTACTTTTACTTAAGTAAAGGATCTAAGTACTTCTTCCACCGCTGATGAAAGAAAATACCATTTTAAAAAAAGTAAATTAAAATCTAAAAACATAGCGAGCATTTGATGGATGCCACCACTGTATTATCATATCAAGACAGTCAAACAAGAACGAAACAACTCAAAAAAGAGAAGAAAAAAAAAACTCGTATGGTCTTTGTTTATCTGCCGAGAAGAAGCACAGTGCACACTGTAAAAAAGTTTTTAAAAAAGCGTTGATATGAATTAGAAACACGTAGTTCCTCCGCCTCATTTAAATGACTGAAGTGTTTTTTGTTTTTTTTTACAGCGGTCAGACTGCCTGGTTCCTGGAAACCCCTCAGACGTTTCTGTGCAGAGGTGAGTTTCGCTTCTGCGGACTTCCCCACCTCCTGTTAGCGAAGTCTACCAGGAAATACACACTTCATGTTCGAAACACACTCACACATATTCACTGACAGACAGAAGAGCCTTCGGGTAACATGTCAGCTACTATCTGTGCCTTCGTCCTGACTTTTTCAACACTATGCGGATCCAGAGGTAATTTCTTTTTAAATTTGTTTGCAGTTAAAAAAAAACCCGAGCTGAGGGCGGGCAGCCTGTGTGCGCAGATAATTACTCATACTGGCGATTATGAGGAACTGTAATCGTATGTTTTACAAAGAGGGCCCCAACCAAGTCCTTAAAACATACAGCTGTTGATTAAAAGTTACTCAGGAGTAGTTTTTGAAGGATATTTTGTCAGTAGAATTACACATTTCGATTGGTTTCACATTGACTGAACTGGAAACAAAGTGTTTTAGAGGCTTGAGTGGAAATATATTTAGAAAATGATGATCAGCCGGTAAAAGATACAACATCCAATTAATCTGTTACAAGTTTTTTTATATATATATGTGTGTATATATAATATTAATCACAAAAATCACCAGGCAGATACAAGTGATATGGGAGAGGCAGGTGGAAAGGGTGAACTTTGACACCATGATAATGATTATCATAAAGACCGATAGCACCTGTAGTTGGTGTTATTATTGGCTTATCCAAAAAAGGCTTTTTTGTTTCATCAAAATGTATAAAGTAAGTTTATGCATTTACTGTCTTCTCTAGGGCAGCAACTAACAATTATTTTCAATGCTGAGTAATCCTGTGGACTATAAAATGTCAGTGATGTCATCAAACTGCCTACTTAGTTCAACCAACAGTCAATGATCCAAACATATTGAATTAGATATAAGACCAAGAATAGCAGCAAATCCTCACAAATGTTTGTAATTTTCTGCTTTAAAAACAACATTAATGATTAATCGATTGTCGAAATAGCTGCCGATTATTTTTCTGTCATTTGATTAATCGACTAATCATTGCAGCTCTAGTCTTCTCCATACTTGAGTGCACCTGTGATCATACTTACTGTATGCCACATGATTTTTGGATTTGGACTGTGCTGTAGTTTCAGACAAAGGAAAGATAGCAGCTACATCACTAAAGAGAAAGATATTTTTCCAGCTAAGAGCTGTTGGTTAAAAGTCACTCAGGAGTAGTTTCCTGAAGGTACAGTTGCTCATATCACAACATTTGCTTGTCAGATTCTGTGACTGTGATGATGGTAACTGTGTGTCACATTATGTTTTGCATTTGGACTGTGCAGTGGTTTCAGGATTCCTCAGTCCACCCAAAAATGTCAGATTGACCTCCCATAACATGAATATGGTGCTGAAGTGGGAGCCACCTGAAGGGGCAGCCAGCGATGTAGTCTACACCGTTGAGTCCATGTGAGTCAACACTAATCTGAGCACCAATAATCAAACACATGCTCCTTTGTCTGTCTGTGTTATTGCTGCACAGGTGCCAGGCGTCAACCCAACAGCTGATTACCAGTCCTGCAACTATGGATTCTATCTCTCTATTATCTAAAAGAATCATCAAAACAAAATTGTAGTTTTCATTTTCACATTTCTTGTTTTGTCCAAACCCACTGTCCCAAACCCAAATCTAGCTAGAGAAATATTCAGGGTTGTAATAAAAGTCAAAAAATAATTTTCTTTTACTGAACTCAGCAGGTAACAGTGATACAAGTTCACACACACAGTGAACAAGTGTTAGTCTGATATTACTCAGTGATTCCACTCTTCTGACCAAAGTACAACAGCTATTGGTTGTTTAAATGCTATTTTGCACATGAATACACTTTATCTGCTCCATCTTTCATGCTAATCCATTTCTCTTAAAGTGTTGTGTTCAGACCACATACTGTACAAGCAACACAACATTTGCATCTTCCATGCCGATCTGTCACTACATGTTTCCACGTATCAGTAAATTACTGCAGCATTCATTATAACGATTGTAAAAAGTGGTTATGCTGGTTGAGGGTTTGAGTGTACAGTCAGATTTTATCAGGAGTATTATTTCATTAACTGACAAATGCCCTGTAACACCCAACAGCTACTGTCTGACAAGCTGTGACTGTGACTTTATCAAAAAAGTTTATCAGTGCTCAACATGACACTGTTGACTGACAGCTAAGCTCAGTGTTCCTCATATGCTTATCCACTGTTATGTTGACTGTCACAATTTTTCAAGTCTGTCTTAAAACAACAGTTAGGAGCCCAAATGAACAGTTACACATGTTTTTCTTGCTGTAATCATTCCTCCTGTTCATACTGACCATTAGAAGATCCCTTCATAATGACCTTACAATGGAAGTGATGGAGGACAAAATCCACAGTCCTCCTTCTGTGCAAAAATGTATTTAAAAGTTTATATGAAGCTAATATGAAGCTTCAGCGTCCAAATGAGTCAAATCAAGTAGATATCTTTCAACGTTACAGTCTTTTTAGTGCCTTGTTTTGTTACTATACTTCCACCTGCAGCTAAACAGGGAAACACTGTCTGAGGAAACACAAAGATGGAATTTGATGCTTAAAAGACGAGCGAGCAAAACCTCTTTCACTGCTCATACGGACACCTGACTGTTGTTTTAAGACACACTTGAAAAAGTTGTGAACTGATCCTGTAAAATGTAATTTTTCACAACGTCTCAGAAACGTAAGGATGATTTATTTTGAGTCGTGTTTTCAGCATTTTCAAACTTCACAATGATTATGTTGATATAATGAAGGTTTAGAAGGTTAAAGCTGCTCTTATCAATATTTTTATATAAACAGACAGAAAGTTGTTGCTTGTAGTCAGGGGTGGATGTAGTGATTTGGGGGCTCCAGTCAAACTCTGTCTTGCTTTATTTTCACTCTTTCTCTAACTGAGAATGTTTTTCTGAAGTAAAATTACTAACTATTAATAGTAAAACTTATAATAGCAAATTCTTTACTTACAGTGAAGAGTGAAAGAGATATTATTAGCACAATGTATTTAAGTCATCTGTTCAAGATGACCTTTTAATTCTAACTTTCTTATATAATGCTGGATAGTTTAATGAATAATAATGCATCATATTTTAATTGTTATATTTTGTATAGTAGTAAAATGTCAATCTGCAACACAACCATTAACATTTATCTGTTAAGTAAATTTAGTAGTACAATGTTTTCCTCTGAAGTAGAAGTATACTGTAAGTAAGTAGTATACACTGCATATTTTTAAGTGCTTTGGGGGCCTTTTGTGAGTTATTTAGGGGTTAAACATCATAATAAATCTATAGCTGTTTTGGAGCCATCTTAGTTGGTAAAGTCCACCCCTGCTTGTAGAGGTGAACCTACAGAGAATAATCACCTGACTGTGCTGCTCCCCTCTACTGTACAAAGCTTTTTTACTGTATTTTGGATCTATCTCATTAACCTAATTCTCAGTAAAAACACGTGACCAGCACCAAATGTCAGACAAAGGAAAATAGCCATCTAGTGAAATATCTAGAAGCTAGAGATTTTTCTCTGGAGCTGGTGGAGAGCAAAACAGAGCTAAAAGTAGTGAGTATTGGACTCACATTCACCAGGTGGACAGAAACGAATGCTAATGTTGTTCTGTAACTTGCTGGATATTCATACAAGCAATATTTTGCGTGTTAGCTTTATTAAGTTAATAAGGTGATAATATCTCAAACGTGTTATTTTCAGCTTGTTGTGGAGTCTTTCACTTTTACTGTTAACTTAATGGTTCCAACAGGGAAATTTGTCTTGCTGCCAGGTGAAAAACAGAACGCTACATAGACTGATTTGTCCTTATACTCCTTTAACATTAAATTAAAAAAAAAAAAAGAAAAACGGATAACAATCGAAGCAGTAGAACCAGAGATATCGTCTTTTTTATTCCACGCATTCCGCTTCCATGTCAAAACCTGGTGCCTACATTACCCACAATGCAACTTGACTCGATTCACTCAGCTGTACAGATTGCAGTGTGTTATGCTCGAAGCAGCTAATACAGTCTGGAGCATGGATGTATAATAAGAGCTGGATAGGGCTCCACCGCGCAGCCTTGCAGCCAGTTTTTCCCAGTGGCCACTCGCGGTATTGCAGCGAAAAATCCCCCTGTGGCCCAAAAAGGTTTTGATTTTCCACCATAGACCACCGTTGTAAAAGAGACACCTGTAAAACTGTTGACAGGACTCCTCCAACTGCAAACAACATTATGACTCTTTCTATTATGAACTTTTGATCCATGGACGTTTTATGTTTGTAAAACTTTCCTCGAGCCGAGAAAAGCGATTTTAAAAATCTGTGACGTCATCACAATGTAAAGTCTACGGGCTGAGTGGGAGCTGGCGGGTGGGGCCAGCGGTTGAAACACTACTGCGCATATTCAGTGGGCCGCACAACGCGGAAGCAAACCCGGAAGCTAGAAACTTTTTTGGTGTTCGTGCCAGGCGAGCAATTCCTATAGGACTGAACGGGCACCATTTTTAGTCCTTTATCCGGCTCTTATAATACATCCATGGTCTGGAGCTGCTAGCCTCAGCGGAGGTGTGAGGTCTGATAACCCGGTCTGATAGCCATAACAACAATAAGGTGGTTTCAGCCTAATGAATGCAGCCTTAAAAAATACATGAAAATATTTTGGGGGCAGAAGATGTAATGATTCAATCTTTATTTGACAGCAACAGTTTGTTTAAAGTCACCTGCTGCTGTTTTTTTGTCACAACAGTGTTCACACACAGAAACACACAAACACACACACACGCTCTCTTGTGTCATCAAGCCCACAGTCAAACATTGAGGGTTTTTCCGCTGCCTTTCTTTTTGCATGCTGTCATCAAACACACTGAAATCACTACTGGCAAATTTTAATAACAGTACTGTGTTTTCCCCCACAGAAACAAATTCTCAGGTATCAAAGAGGCCTGTTCGAACATCTCCACCACCGAATGTGACATCGGCAGTCACATAAATATCAACGTGTACGGGACATATGAAAGCACAGTGCGGGCACAGTCGGGGGCTGAGAGCTCTCTTTGGGTGAAAAGTAACATGATTGTCCTGGACAAAGATAGTGAGTCGAAACCGGTCTCTGTTTCATGTGAAACATCACACACATGTTTATTTATATTACAAAACTGAAAGAGTGACATTCATCAACAAATACAGATGATGCACTGTCGAAAGGATCTTATAAGAAAGAGTTGTTTGGTAAATTGAACAGAAATTGATTGTGAAGGACTAGATAATTATAGACTAGATACAGTAAGTAATTGGTCAAACAAGAAAGTCAATTAAAGCTGCACTAGTCATTATTTTTATATGAACAATGGGTATCGGAAAAACAGAAATGTAAGAAAATGGTAAAAAAAAAATGTAGATCAGTGTTTCCCAGAGTCTAAGATGACATCATCAAATGTCCTGTTTTCTCCACAATCCAAAGATATTCAGTTTACTGTCATAGAGGACTAAAGACACCAGAAAATATTCACATTTAAGAAGCTGGAATCAGAGAATTTGGACATTTCTTTTCTTAAAAAAATGACTCAAAATGATTAATCTATTATCAAAATAGTTGGCAACTAATTGATTAACTGATTGATCGACTAAAACATCAGATCTGTGTGGAGCGATGAGGAGACTTTAACGTTCCTCAAATTAATACATGAAACAAACAGAAATATCATATTTCCACCATTTTTTTTTTTGTACTATTTTCCACTGTTCAAGGTTTGACTGCGGCTCTTTTAATGCTTCTTCTGAAATGTTTTAATAGCCCCAACTTGAAAAATAGGAAAAGTTTAATAAACCAACTCTTAATATTTGCAAAACAGCAATGGATGGATTCATTCAAGAAGGCTTCAGCTTCCTCTTCCTGTTCTGTGCCGTAAAACAAGCTGTCGCATTTCCCACAAAATCTGATACACTATAAAAAATACACCATAGCATTAGAGAGAGTATTCACATCTGCTCTGTCCACAGCTATAATAACACTCCCAGTAACTAATTTCTAACAAATTCATGGTTTTATCTCTTTCCATCTCCATCCCTCTGCAACTCTTCTTTCTCTGCTCTTCTTCCTCAGCTGTCATCGGTTCACCCAATGTCTCTCTCTTCCCCAATGAGGGTGCCATCGAAGTCAGCATTACTGATCCAGTGTTCGCAACCTCATCACTCAAGGATGTATACCAGTCTGCCGTCTACACAATCACCTACTGGAAGGCTGACGAGAAGAAAGAGGTGGGACCATTGTTCGGACGCCCAGAAGTAAAATACCTGTCCTCATAGTGCTTTGAGATGCTTTGGAACGGCAGAAAGTTTGTTATGTCATGTGAGGACAATAGGAAACACTGAGAGGAAGTTATTAATATTTCATACCAAACAGTTTGTATTCAAATAGCTGCTGATCTGACAGACTTTGCCAATATTAAAAAAACCCAACTCATAGAAAATAGTCACATTTGAGAACCTGGTGTTTTTCTTAAAAAAAATGACTCAAAACGATTAATCAATACAGCTTTATTACTAAGTAGAGTCCTAATTACTGTATTATTATTATTATTATTATTATTATTATTATTATTATCGCACACTAACCATTTAGCATATCCTGTGGAGCAGTGTTAGGCAAATTGCAAAAATATTTGGTCACCTGATGAAAGCTGAAGTTTGACTTTCATAGTTTACATCAAAACTTTTACAGAATTTTCACAAGTCTGCTGTAGATTATAAAATAAATCCCAGTGAATATAAACTTGTTCCATCTAATCCCCCACATGAGGTTGAACACTGCATGCTGCTGAAATTAAGTCTAATAAACTGTCCAGAAATTACATTTTAATGTGTAAATTCTAACACTGTCATACTTTAGCCCATTCAACCAGAACAGATTTGTTCATCACAAACAGTAAATAGGTGGCAGTCGAACAGAAATGTTGTTTTGATGCAACAGCAGAATTTTCAATCAGCCATAAATGAAGCAGGATGCTGTTTATGGTGTGTGGATAACCAGTAAAGTATGTCTCTAGTAGTCTCCAAGTGCAACACAGAACATATATTCATGTATGAGTCATTTTTAGCCAAATGAGTATTAAAATAATCTGTTAGCCCTCATTCACTAATGTGAAACATGACATCCAAACTCAGAGTTTGGACCTTTGTTCAAATCTGGACACATATACACCTTTGCTGATATTTAAGCCTGTGTGCTTTGATCACTGAGATCTATTCTATATCTTCACAAGCCGCTTCAAAAGCCTGTAAGATTCTTATCATCTGTTATATGGTGGATGATAAGATTATCTGCGGCCAGTTATGTTTCTCTGTCTTCTCTCCTCGCAGTCTCTGTGGTTCCTGTAGCGGCAGCAGACCACTAGACCACACACCTGATGATTTCCCTGTTGCTTCCTACAGGTCTGGAACATCAGTGACATACAGCAAAACCGGGTGGTTCTGAATGACCTGGATCCCCAGACCAAGTACTGCGTCCAAGTCCAAATCCAAATCAAGATAGCTCAGAACAGCAATCCTACCAAGCCCAGCGCCCCTATCTGTGAGAACACCACCCATGGTAAGTGTCTTCTGCTAGCAACAAAGTCAGGACTTTTAGTTAGTAATTGGCAGTAAATCCTTGAGTCCACCTGCAACTTTCACCACCGTCTGAAAGAGTTTTAACTGCCAGTCAAGGTAGCGAGCAGGAAACATTCAAGCCTGAAAGTTCAAATGTCCTGAAAGACTGATGTGAACAGATTTCTACCCACGTGAGCATGTGTGGCTGTAAGGATGGTGATGGCAGCCGGTCAGTCACTCAGCTACTTTATATACAGTTAGCTAGTTTAGTCCAGTGGTTCCCAACCTAGGGGTCGGGCCCCTCCAAAGGGTCAGCAGATAAATCTGAGGGGTCGTGAGATGATTAATGGGAGAGGAAAGAAGAAAAAACAAAGTTCTGATACACAAATCTGTTTTCAGTGTTTGGACTTTTTCTCTAATCTTGGATTTTTGCTGAAATATTGGATCATTTGAACATTTATTGAAATGAAAGCATGTGAGAAGTTTAGAGGGAAAAATCACTATTTGGTGGAGCTGTTAACAACTCATAGACATGTGAAATGTGACCCCGACTACACACTGCTTTTTGTAAGACGTCAAAAGCCAAAACGGTTGGAAACCACTGGTTCTAGTTGACACTAGTCACTGATTCAAATCAAAATGTTACACAGAACAACAACAAGTAGCAGTAAGTTAAGGTTAGAAACATTTTAACTAAACCTGCTGTTCTTGATCTGATTGTTCTGCAGACGAGGGACCTCAGTGGGTGGCAGCAGTGGTGACATTTGTCTTCATGGTCATGGCGGTGACTCTGGTGGTGGTCACAGTGGTGTATAGGAAAAAGATATCCCACTTTCTCTGTCCAAAAGACACGCTGCCTCAGCACTTTAAAGAGGTGTGTATGTTTATGTGTATAAAGATTGTTTGTAATGATTTGAATGACTGATTCACTGTCAAATCCACACAAAATGTGATCTCATATATCCAAAAAGCTGATTGTTTCATCTGTATTCATATGTGTTTACAGGCAGTAAGAGTCCTAAAATGTTTTCTCTGCTTTTGGATTCATTAGCCAGGAGATGGCTGAGTTAATTCAACACAAATCTGAATCTATTTTCTTCCTTTTTCACCCTCCAGTACCTGCTGGAACCCCCCAAATCATCCATCTACTTGGCCATGCGCAACTCCCACCCACCTGAGGAGATTTACCACCAGGTCAGCATCGTCACATACGGCAAGACAATGGAGGAAGGGCGCCCTCTGGAGGTGGCAGGGAACTTTTACAGCAGAGAGCCTGTTGCCACAGTGAGGGAGAGATAAAAGTAAAGAGAGGAAAGACTGAAAAGCACAAAAGCAATGAAGAAGAGCTGATCTACAGGCTGCTGTCAGACAGGACTGTTAGAAACATAAGCAGCAACTTTCAAGACACTGAGAAACAGTGAAATGATGGAGCTTTGCTTGACTTCAGAGTTTTAAAGCAGTAAATTCTGCAGTAAATCCCTGTATTACTCCTTGAATAGGTGTTACTGTGACGTTATTGTATGGCAGAGCCACAGAGAGGTTTAGGTACAGGATTGATACCTCATCCAAGTGGTGTCAATTCTGTGCTGTACGTCTCTGTTGTTGCTTGCAGTATTACAACATACTGCACTTAACTGAAGAAGCACGGCACGCCCAACCGGAGCTGCCCACACTAAAGTGTTTAAGCTGCCTAGACACATCCCCCATTAACCCTGTTTGATTCTGTATTATTGAAATTGACATATCTGACAATTTTGTATCGACAAATCCGATGGCTGACTTGTGTTGTGCTGCCACCATTACTGCGGTGACAGAGTGGAACTGAACGCATTTACACTGACAACCTCCAACCTCCGACAGATGAAGGTAGTCTGTGTGAATGTGGAAGTTTTTCATTGTAAAAACACTTGTCTGTAATTGGTTCTGATGCAGGCTTTTGGACAAAAATAACATGATCGTACTGCTTCTGTCTGACCTCCACAGTCTGGATGAAGTGTTGTGTGGAGGAAACTATTGAACCCAGCAGGAGGAGGCGTTATGTTTTCAAGTTGTCCATCCGTCTGTCCATCCCATTCTCATCAACGCGATATGTCAGGGTCACCTTGAGGGAATTTCTTCAAATTTGGCACAAACATCCACTTAGACTCAAGGTTGAACTGATTAAATTTTGGTGGTCAAAGGTCGCTCTGACCTCATAAAATTCACATGCTAATTATGACAAACTTTCACACAAATGTCTACTAGGATAAAATGATGATGTGATGAGATTTTATATCTAAAAGGTCAAAGGCCAACTTCACTTTGACATCATAATGTTTTGCAAAAACACTTTTCTGGCCGTTATTCAACACCATAACTCAGGAACAGAAGGGGAGATTGTGACCATATTTCAGATTTGGTCAGATACTGAATTGGTGACACTAATCTTGGTGCCCAACTTGAAACTGTGATGATTTTATAGCCACTTTTATGGGATCTCCCAGACAAATTTCATGGCAAAAGCACCCAGTCAGTGAGATCCTTCTACATACATTACAGTGTTATATACTTGTTTACCAGTGAGGTGCCATCAAAGTGCCTATTTTCGCCTTCAACACAGATTCGTCTATAAACTGCCATTCAGTGGGCGCATTTTATGAAATATACACTCTGCCTCAGAATTCAGTGGTGAAGCTGTGGAGCTGGAAGTGTGTTTGTCATGGGCTCCGGCGGGAAGGGGGGGGGGGGGTGAGGTGGTCATGTGATTACATTGGAGACAAGGCAGCTGCAAAGCAAACACAATGTCCAGCTCAAAGGTTTACACATTTGATTTACTCAGTTGAACTTAAATAAACACATTATTTTTAACGTGCGCCAACAACAGTTGCTTTTGCTTCATTCTTCAGTCACAATGCAGTGTATAAATAACGTCTTAAACTTGTGTATAATATGTAAAGAAAAGAAATAACCTGTGATGTATAAACATGAGATAAATATGTCATGATGAGTGAGCATGTTTATATTTTCCGTGTTTTCCTTAAACTTAATCGAAGATGATGAATAAGATGATTGCACATTAAACTCCAATGAACAACTTTTCTTACACTTGTCTTTTTTTCTTGGCAAGTTTACCACAAGCATCAGATAAAGCCTGATATATACTGTACATACATACATTTATACTATATATACATATATACGACTACTCATATAGACAAGACACCACATGGTGGCAATGTACAATCAGTAAGTATCTTAAACTATTCCTCAGCCACACATTAGATTTTTGTGAAACTACATCAACATTCATTTCCACAGACATTTTTAACAAGAGGCAGGAGAACTTTACCTCACAGAGAATGTCCCCAAAATGTTCACATCTAAATAATCCAAATTTAAGAAGACAACCTAGGAATACATGAGCCTTGTATTCATTTTGCTTTGCAGAAACTATATCTTTAACCCTAACAAAGCTCCTCACCTATAAGCACATTCCTTTTAAAGGTGAAATAATATAACTAGTTTTTCAAGGAAAACAAGTTTGACTGTTCACTAATTAAATACCACTAGTGTTGGCGGAAGCACAAAAAGTGATGTAGTCATATGAGTTTTTCCTCTAACGGAATAAGTGATGTAATAAGGTCAGTGATTACACTGAAGCTACTGTAGTAACAAACATTTTACTTCCTTTCTGGCGTAATAATGTGTACAGTCATACTATTGTCCTTGTCTTATTTATTTAAACATTATTTAATCAGGTAGTCTTATTGATAATGAGATCTGTTTTACAGAGACAGACCAGAGAACAAGAAACATTCATAACATAACATTCATAAGGCTAGAAAACCACAATCGACAAAGTATTAATGAATCAGTTACAAGAGTCATAAAGAAAATACATATATATAAATAATAATAAAGTGTTAAAGGACAGGTTCCCTTCATATCCTTCATAAATATAACTAGACTTACAGTGTAAGTGATGGGGGCCAAAATCCACAGGCAGAAAAAACTCATAATCTCTGATTTACAGCTCTATCTAGATGAATTACTGTTCTGTAAATATTTTTTAAAAGGCACAATCTGTTATCCAAATGTAAATAAAGGATATCCCAACAATCCCTGCTATCAAAGGATTAACAGATCTTTGAATAGAGGCACTAACACTACACAACGAATCATTAACATGATGTTTTCTTAAGCTGTTGAAAGGTTGTTGAGCTCAGTAACTGTTGTAAACACATAACTGACAGTTTCTGTTATCATGAAATCCAAAATACTGATTCATCTATAAGTCGAACTGTACTTGTCAAACTTGTCTTAATTTGGCTTTAAGTTAAACAAATGAATTCCCCATAAGTCAGTTTTGTTCTTTTGTTATAATACAAACATTGATCTATATTAAGGGCCATATAGACGGTGTGAGATAGAGACTGATTGGTCAATCTATCATCCATAAGGCCTCACGCTGCGATAGAGTGGCTGAGGTGAAGCAGGGTTTACCCGAGCTTCTACTTCCCACCACAGCCTGGATAAAACTGTTTAGTTTTTAAACTAATTAGTATCTCGAAGCTCTGCCTTTATTTGCTGAAACATCAAACCGGCCTTGTAGAGTGAACAGTGACACCTCTCTCAGCCTTCAACACTCAAACTGAATCAAGCTGCAGATGTAACGCCAGAAGAATCATCAGTGTGCTTTCAAAATAAGCCTGTTATAATTTCCTGCAGAGCAAGATGACGCCTATCACAGAGGACAAATAAAAAAAAACTCACATTTGAGAAGCTGGAACCAGCAAATGTTTGGCTTTTTTACTTAATAGAATGACTAAAATTAGTTGGTGATTAATTTTCTATCCATTGACTAATCTGTTAATCGACTAATCATTGCAGCTCTAGTCCTGATGAAGCAGGTTAGCTGAGTTTTGAGTGTTAAACTCTTATAAATTTATAACTAAGGAAACATTTATATTTTATTTGAGATACATAATTTAATGGCAAAAAGAAATACAAACAGGAGCGTTTCTGGTGTCCGTCACAACAACTGGTGTTCTTGGAGCAGGGAAAGGAAAAAAATATGCCCTCATCCATGGGTGGAGTATGGCATAAAGAATCCAATTCCAGGAAGTCAAGTCTTCAATGAATATGAGCTAATATAGAAAAAATACACCAACGCCATTGGCACACTTGTCTTCAGACATCCTGAGAGGAAATGTGTATAAGTGTGTATAAAGTACACACTTTGGTGTATTTTTATACATACAGTGATGTTAGGAATCTTCTGATGCTTTTAAAAAAATTTAATTTCTATATTGCATAGGTAACATGGAGAAAAAGTAGGGAGATATGAGAAAATGAGAGGGAAAAGTTTTGCTGATATGTGTGATATAGGGATAGTTTGTATGCATGTAGGGAAAACTAATAATGAAAGTATTCAAATCCTTTTTTAGCTTTATTCATGTTGCTTGTTTAGTCACAATTTTTCAAGTGTGTCTTAAAATGACAGTCAGGAGCCCAAACAAACATTGAGACATGTTTTTCTTGCTGTAATCATTCCTCCTGTTCATACTGACCATTAGAAAATTAAGTAAACCTAAATAATATAAAAGAGAAAGAAATTTACAAAAAAAAAAATGTAAAATATATTCTAATTGAGAAGAGGCTTAAATTTGAAATTGAAGAGAATGAAATGAAACGTACAAACCATGACCAGGAATATGCAAATGTCCATAGTGTAAACAGTATGTGTGTGCAATTAATAATACAAATTGCATTGATGTAAGGTGCCACGTCCAAATGAGTCAAATCAAGTAGATATCTTTCAACGTTACAGTCTTTCTAGTGCCAAAATCCCTCCTTTTGTTACTATACTTCCACTGCAGGAGGAAATGAGGGGGGAATTTGATGCTAAAAAGACTGTAAATGTGTCAGATATCCACTTGATATGACTAACTCAGACTGCTGAAGCCTCATATAAGCTTCAGATCAACTTTTAAATGCATTTTTAGCACTAAATGACTGTGTGGATACACTGTAGATTTCGGCCAGTATGAACAGGAGTAATGATTACAGCGAGGAAAACCTCTTTCACTGTTCACGTGGACACCTGTTGTTTTAAGACACAGTTGAAAACAGTGGAACTGTCCTTTAAATCACATCTTCAGACGTTTTGTTAGGGTATTATTTTGAAAGCGCAACCGGAACTGTATTTGTAGCTGGCGCTGACGTCACGTACAGCGGCGGAAAGCCGAGCCGAGTCGAGTCTGTCCGAAACGAGCCTGGACGACGAGCACATGAGAAACTGTCGGTGGAAAGGTTCACTGTCAATACCTCGAAAGAAATGTCAACCATGTCCGCTGCGTTGTGTCGCTACCTTCTCTTTGGGTGCTTCCTAATCAGCGCTGGTAAGTAATTTTTTTTTACGCTAGCTAACATGCTAACGTCAGATTTGTGTGTTTTTGGTCCAATGACTGTGGTTTTACAAGCTAAGTTAGCCAGCTAAACGTGAATTTGTCTGGAGAACCCACTAACTGTAACTACACCTAACGTTAGCTAAGCTACAGGCCTGACGTTAACTGTCAGTTTTTCTACCGATGTTCTATCATTTTAATTTCGGTTTGTTGGTGGCGTATTAGCCTGTTGTTATATCGAAAGCAAGCGTCGTGCGCATTTATTAACTACTGTTACCGCACAGAAATATATGTTCTATTACATGTTATTACAACTCCATATTTTGACTGTAAAATCCCACATGTGTATGAATATTCGGTTGAGTGTGGTTTGAAAAACACACGCAGACTATGCTGATATTGTGGTTTTTTCACCAGCATACTAACAAGTCAATACATAAGCTCGTAATTAGTGGTTTCCCAACATTCAAATCCCCCAAAACAGTCGGTGCCAGCAACAAGCTCGACGTGCACAAACATACAGTTGCAATGCTGGAGCCGACGTGCTGAGGGAAACAGAAAGCTCACTTTGTCGTGATATTGTCAGCTGAATGAGTCAGGTTTCAAAATGAGTCAAAAGGTTTTAAATTGAACGTTTAAAGGACGGGTTGAAACATGTTTTTCTTGCTGTAATCATTCCTCCTGTTCATACTGACCATTAGATCCCTTCATAATGCACTTACAATGGAAGTGATGGGGGACAAAATCCACAGTCCTCCTTCTGTGCAAAAAAATATTTAAAAGTTTATCTGAAGCTAATATGAAGCTTCAGCGTCCAAATGAGTCAAATCAAGTAGATATCTTTCAACGTTACAGTCTTTTTAGTGCCAAAGTCCCTCTTTTTGTTACTATACTTCCACCTGCAGCTCAACAGGGAAACACTGTCCGAGGAAACACAAAGAGGGAATTTGATGCTAAAAAAAGACTGTAAATGTGTCAGATATCCACTTGATATGAATAACTCAGACTGCTGAAGCCTCATATAAGCGTTAGATCAACTTTTAAATGACTGTGTGGACACACTGTGGGTTTTGGCCTCCATCACTTCCATTAAAAAGCACATTTGAAGGATCTTTTAATATCCAGTATGAACAGGAGGAATGATTACAGCGAGGAAAACCTCTTTCACTGTTCATATAGACACATGACTGCTGGCTTAAGACACACTGGAAATACTGGGAACTTGTCTTTTAAGACAATATGTGGAGTAAAAGCCTGTTTTGAAAAATGTAATTCGCTGTGTGAAATTTGTTTGCATTTATTTTGCTACTCAGATACTGTCAAACTAATTCTCTCATACATGCTTCTCAATTGTGAGGATTTTCTGTTTTTCTTTGTCTTCTTTGATTGTAAAGTGGACATTTTGGGGTTTGGGACTGTTGCTGGAGCAGTATGATGACAGCAGCTTGGGCTTTAGGGAACTGTGATTGGCATTATCTTTCTTTTCTACTGACTGACACTCAATCAAGATTAATTTAAAGAAAATAATCTAATGACTTATCAATAATGAAAATAATCTTCACTTGCAGCCCTAGTGCGGTTTAACAGGAAAAGATGTACTGTAGATATGAGCAATACACAACACACAGAAATCACATCAATCCCACTCATCTAATTATCAGATTCAAGCGCTGCACAGCAGCTCTTCTTTGGCTTCTTGTAATCATTGTCGGGGGCATTTTTACAGTTAAAAATCAGTTGTGAAGTGTATCAAATATCCCCTGAAATACCCAGAATGCAGCATGATATAACTTTGATATACAAGCCAAGCAAGTTATCTTACAAGGTGCAATCCCTCACGCTGCCTGCACCGAGCTCATCCTGCAGATTTTGGTTTAGAGCTGAAATGATTAGTCGATTAGTCAATTGACAGAAATTGACTTTTTTTTTAAAGGAAATGTACCAAACATTACCAAGTTCAGGTGTCTCAGCTGTGAGGATTTTCTGCTTCTCATTATCTCATGTGGAAGTATATTGTATATATTTTGGGTTTTGTGCTGTTGGTCAGACATAACAAGCAATTTGAAGATGTCACATTAGTGTTTAGGAAATTGTGATGTTTATTTATTACTCTCTTTTGACGTTCTGTAGACCCATTAATCAATTTATAAAGAATAGCTAATTAATCAGCATCTATTTTGACAATTAACTCATTGTTTTGAGTCATTTTTTGAGAAAATTCTCTGAAGTCATTTTCTTTAATGTGAATATTTTTTTGGTTTCTTTAGTCCTCTATGATAGTAAACAAAGTATCTTTAGGTTGTGGACAAGACAAGACATACGAGGACGTCACCCTGGGCTTTTGGGAAACACTGATCGACATTGTTCAACATTTTGCAACATTTTATAAATCAAACGATTAACCAGCAGTCATCTGACTGTGCTCTACTTCCAAAAAAAACCCCCAGTGGCTGGTGCAGTTTTGCCTCCATCAGCCACTGCGTCAGTCAATAATAGTCGCTGCCCATCCTGTTGAGTTTGTTCCTCTTCTCCACCAAGAAACACATTACCGACATTTCCAACCAGATGTGCGTTAGGTCAAGTTTGGCCTTCTTGCTGCAAGAACGTTACGATGTGGAAATAAATTTGGGGCGTTAAATTTTCTTTGGAAAATGAGTATCATGTTTTGTTAAATGAAGCCTGTTTCTGATATATGCAAATTAGGAGTGCTGTTCAGTCTCAGCAGGGCAAAGGTCAGTGACCGACGAAGTGTCCTCCTCTCTGAAACCCAGTTTCTTTCTTCTCCTTAAGTTTTGGGGAAATGTGATTTTTGTTTTAAAAAAAAAAGAAATAGAGGTCATGTTTTGATGCTTGTTCCATTTCCTCTATTCGGTGTCATGTGGTATACTGTAGACATGAGCCACCAAAGGCTCCCTTCTCTTTTCTAAAGTAGAGAACTCTTCTTGTCCTTGCAGTAAAAATTAATTAGTAGTGATGTTATGATCTGTGTTTTTAGGGAAGTGGAGGTTTGCCAGTGCCAGAAATCCCTCCCAGGATGACGCAAAAATAAACAGTTTTGAATAGACATATGCGTGCAGACAGATTCACTCACATGGTTACAGTATGTTCCCATTTGTTTTTCTACGATTCAAGGAATTCATATGCATTAAAATGCCACCAGTGCATTTACTGAAATAAGTTTTATAATCAAAGAAAATAATAATAATCAAAGGTTGTTCCCAGTTTACCTTGCTGTAATCAGTTCTTAGTGAGATTAACTGTGTCATGAAATCGAGCTTTTAAAGTCCCATCGCCGCCTGATTTATCTTCTGTTGAGTCATGGTTAAGTTTCTGTTTGACCAGTGTTTCTCTGTGTGAATCATCAATCTCTCTATACTGTACCACACCTAGCTAAAAGGAGTCCAGAGTCACTCAGCGCTGTGGAATCTGTGAGGTGTTTTATCTAGACTTAGCTTTTGCCCTGTTAGGCCGTATTCGGACCGCCGCCGCAGGGCTGAGTGGAGTTGTGGTCTTTGATTTGATTCACCGGCGCTCCCTCTCTTCATTCACCATTTAGAATTTGCTCTATTTCTGCATAAATATGACCTAAAACGTGGTCAGATTTTCATGCAAGTTAACAAAATGAGACAGAAACTTTACACTTTTTCATTTATTTATTGAGGAAAATGATCCAATGTTACATATTTGTGTGAGAACCTCTAAGATTATCAGTTCATTTGAAGGGGAAATTAGAGTCAGGTGTTTCAATCAATGGGATGACAATCAAATGTGAGTCTGGGAGGCCCTGCCTTATTTAAGGAAGAGAAATCTGGGTCTTCACTGTCAAAGTCTGAGCTTCACAACACAGGTTTGTGGAAGTGTGTCATGGCTCAAACAAAAGAGATTTCTGAGGACCTTTAGAAGAAGAGTTGTTGATGCTCACCAAGCTGGAAAGGGTTACAAAACCATTTCTGAAACGTTTGGACTCCACCAGTTGATTATCAGGCAGATTGTGTACAAATGGAAGACATCCAACAGCATTGTTACCCTCCCCAGAAGTGGTCGAACAACAACAACAGGCGTGTACTAGTCCAGGAGGCCACAAGGGACCCCAGGGTAATGTCTAGGAAATTAAAGGTCTCTCTTGCAGCGGCTACAGTTGATGTTCATGAGTCCACCATCAGGAGAACATTGAACATCGATGATGTTCATGGCAGAGTTGCAAGGAAAAAAGCCACTTCTCTCCAAAAAGAACATTGCTGCCGTCTAAGGTTCACTCAAGACTACATGGAGAAGCCAGAAGGTGATTGGAACAATGTTCTGTGGATGGATGAGACCAAAATCAAACTTTTTGGTTTGAATGAGAAGCGTTATGTTTGGTGATGAGTAGGAATGTACCATATTGGATTTTTTGCCGATATCCGATATGCTGATATGCCGATATTTCCAACTCGTTGTGGCTGATTGCCGATACTGATATATGCACATAATTTTTTCCAGCTGGCTGAGGAGACTATTACACATGCAAGCATAGATTGTACTAAGTATGATCAAGAAAGACAATATATGAAGGAAGAATTTAGGAAGACTGGAGTTCAGGAGCTCAGCGTTAAAACTTTAATGAACCTGCCAAGTGGGAGCAGCAGCAGAGTTTTCTTTGAGTTTATTAGACAGACAGGATTAATGTGTAGGATTTAATCTCTGGTCCACACTCCGGAGCAGAAGGTGGCGGTAATGAACCTAATACGCTGGTTGCCAACCGCCGTTATAAACCAAAAAGAAGAAGATTTTTATTTTTCAAACAGAGTGGTACATCCTGTCAGCCAAAGGATTTCTTATCTGTGCAGCCGAACACTGCAACACCTCGATGGACTGTTTCACCCTGACGGTCCTGGTGCGTCCTCCGCAGGCTGCACTTCACTCAGCTGCCCGGCTCGGTGGTCCAGTTGGATCCACATGGAGAGCCGGGGCTAACGTTAGCTGGGAGGCTGGCGGATCGTTAGCCACAGCATGACCGGAGGGAAGCACAGCCAGCTAGCCTTCGCTAGCCTCCCAGCTAACGTTAGCCCTGGCTCTCTATGTGGAGCACCGAGCCCCGGTTTGTTATTCACGTTAAAGTGGGAAGAAGCAGCTGGTCTGACGGGCAACTTGAGTGAAGTGGAGCCTGCGGAGGAAACACTGTCAGGGTGAAACAGTCCGTGGAGGGAAGCACAGTCAGGCGGCGGAGGAGATGGCGACATATCAGCCTCTTATAATCGCCAGAATTCGCCGATGCCGATATTTCATTTTAGAGCTTTTATCAGCCGATACCGATGACGTGCCGATAATATCGTGCATCCCAGGTGATGAGCAAACAGTGCATTCCAACATAAGAACCTAAACCCGTCTGTGAAACATGGTGGTGGTAGTATCATGGTGCCTCTGGACCAGGACTGCTTGCAGTCATTGAAGGAGCTATGAGTTCTGATTTGTACCAGCAAATGTGAACTGAAGCTCAACAGGAAGTGGGTCATGCAGTAAGACAGCGACCTTAAACACACAAGTCGTTCTAGCAAAGAACGATTAGAGCAGAAGAAAAGTAATCTTTTGGATCGGCCAAGTCAAAGTCCTGACCTTTATCTGTAGTTCATGCCAAGAAGCCCACCAACATGCCTGAGTTGAGACTGTTCTGTAATGAGGAACGGGCTAAAATTCCTCCAAGCTGATGTGCAGAGCTGATAAACAGTTACTGGAAACGTTTAGTTGAAGTTATTGCTGCTTAAAGGGGGTTACACCACTTAGGGAGGGTTCACATACTTTTCCCGCGTTCAACTATGTAAGATTGGATAATGAATAAGTTTGATGTTTTTGTCTCATTTGTTTAATTGGGTTCCTTTTATCCCGTTTTAGGTCATATGTATGCAGAAATAGAGAAAATTCTAAATTATTCACAAATTTTCAAGCAGCACTGTAAATGAGTCACAAAACTTGGGAGGCATTTGGTGTAACAGCTGTTCACAAAAAACATATTGGAGTGTGTTTACTCCTACTCGCAGCGTGTACTCTGTCTGTTTTGAGTCACGTGAAGAGGATGTGGATGAAACCATTAGAGTTTAATTTAGCGCGGAACGACATGTATGTGATGTGAAATGTTCAGCGGCTGAGAAAACGCTGCGAGATGAACAGAGAAACAAAAGAGTTGCGCAAGAAAATGAAAACTGAATCAGTGCGGGAAAATATCATGTGATCTCATCAGCCAAAATCCAGAGAGAGGTCGATTGAGACCTGACCAACTGAGACACACAATCACGTACAAAAACTCCCCACACAAGTAGACCGAGAGGAGGCGAACTCCCCCCCCAAAACCCCTCTAACCCCCCCCACCCCCTCAAATATTTCCTGTTTTTGTCATGCATGCAGTGCTGGGTCAGTCATGTGGGAGATTGAAACTTCTCATCTTTCATCTATTTTTTTTTTTTACAGTTTTCCCCTTTTTTTTTTTTTTTGAAGGTACAGGTGCTGTTGGATCAGTACAGATTCTGATTCTGCACAGGTGTTTAAATCCCCCAGAGAGCTAAAATTATTCATAGTGATTCCTTCTCTTTGAATTTTTTCCTCTTTCTTGAGTTCACTTCCTCTCTTTTGTTCTGCTTTTAGTCTTCTTATGAACAGTATTAATATTAATCTGTTTATTAAGGTATTCTTTCTGTGTTTGTTTCTTTTGGGTGTTGAGTGGCAGTCCTTAGATACACAGCAATACTTATTATTTCTAAATAACAACACAAAACAACCCCCATCCAAACAAACAAAAACAATAATGCAGCACATCATTACAGTAACACTCAGTTCAAACTCTCATCATAACAGACTAGTTATTCTTTTATTGCGTTGAAAGTGCATGAAAAGTGTTTTTATTGCTCCAGTTTCCTGAATTCACAATAAAGGTTAATGTTTCACCACTAACACCTTTTTAGAAACACCTGCCTGTGTGTTGCAATAGAGAACAAGACGCAGTTCCTGTTGTGATCTATATTTCACACCGCTGACTTCGCATATTGTGCAATTCCTGAAGCCACTTCTGTAATCGTGTCTGTAGTAAAAAAAAAAAAAGTCAATCTATATGTTCCTCCACAACAATGAACTGATCCTACCAATAACTACAACAATCAGTAGTTTATTGTGATTCAGTCCCACAAACACACATTCATCAGTTTTGTCTTGTTTGAGTGAACTTTGCTCAGTTATTTCAGCACCTTACTGAACCTTTTTTAAAAAATGAGTCTGAATGTTGATTTTGGTTTGGTTTGTTGACAATTAGTCAAACCTAAAATAACAGCAACCTTCAACATAAGTACCTATCGGCACGCTAATGACTGTTCGTCCTAAATGTGTCTCATTAACAGGATTTATGTTGTGTGCATAGACTGTGTTGTCATGTGGGTTTTGTCCTTGTTTGTTTCAGCCGGAGCGGAGCCGCTTCCACCACCGAACGTCACCCTGATCACCTTGAACACCAACTACACACTGGTTTGGGACTGGGACCGTGCCGCTGCAGACGGTCCCAACGTCACCTTCACTGCAGAATATTTGCCGTAAGTGTCACTCACACATCCAGACAATATAAAACAATAACAGTACATCAGGGAGGGAAGCCAGCAATCTGTCAGTTGATAAGTTGTTTGGTTTATAAAGTGCAGATCAGGATGATTTAAATGTCTTTCTTTCTCCGAGCAACAATCCAAACCAAAAATATTCAATTTATTCAAAGTCAAACTTACAGTAACTCTTAAAATAAACCTTGAAAAATCAAAAGGCCACTGGTGCACCAAAGGGATGTTGTTGTACGCAGGCAAAATGAGTCCATATTCATGTTTTCATGTAGTTTATTTAGCCATGGCAAGCAAGCAAACAAAGCACAAAGGAAAGCATGCTTCCTGCTGCTTCTTGCTGTGGTTGGTAAAAAAAAAAAAACAAAGACCCTCCCAGGTCCAGATTTATAAAAAGTACCACCATACACGTCTTTGAACTCTTTACCGCTCCAAACGTAATAATATAATTGATGATATAGTGTCGTTTTCTACTTCACATATCTGCTGAGTACCTCAACTTATCCATCTTACAAAGATTTTCTTTATCAAATTTGTAAGATGGAATTTTATTAAGTAGCAGAATCATGGCTGTAGACTCTGACTCTTATTTTCTTTTAATTATTAAACTGTCTGGTGATTTAAAAAAAAAAAAAAAAAACATATTTGGAGCTCTGGTGGTGTCAGTTTTCTTTCAGGAGAAACAGGAGTGAAAATGAAATCTAAACCATTTACAGGAAACAACTTCAAATTCTTTACATGAAAGAGGAGAGTTATGTTCAAGCATGTAGTTCTTCATGTCACAACGAAGAAAAGTAAAAACTGCAGTGTGGACTCAGGAGCATGACGGATCATATTTCTATTTTGCAATATTGAAATTGTTGAGCTGTGATGACTGGCAGACTCTTGCGCAATGTTTCAAGCTGATCCTTTGTCAAAAGGTACCATTTACTGCATACTACAATTAGCTGTAAACCATTAGGGATGTTCTTAATTATTTTATTATTATTTATTTAATTTTGGCCCATTAATACTATCAGTTAAACAGTTAAAGCTGGAGTGCAGGATTTCTGTCTCTCCCTTCTGGCAGTGAGAATAAAAGAAGGTGCTCGTCTGTAGCGAACTCTTATGTGCGCACCGAATAACAGACCCAGAGAGAGCCCGTAAAAACAGATATGTTTTGACAGTCCACCGGCCCAAAAACATGGTATTTGTCTAAGCGGCAACCTCCGGGTCTGTAAAATGAAGCCAATGCAGAAGTGCCAAAAGCTGCAGTTCCTTGAACGACCACTTGAGGCTCCAAAAGCGAGTCAATCCCCATAGACCCCCATGTTAAAATACCCAACTTTACAGCAGAAATAAACATGTTTACAGCCTGGTACAAAAAACAGTTTTGGTCTCTGTAGCTAATTTCCTCGTTCATGACAACTGTACGGGAGGTGAATATTTTTATAACTCACCCGTTTAAATGTTATTAAGCCGTAAAGTTCTGCATAATGAAGGACATGGCTGCTTTGAGTGACAGGTCCGCCAGCCGCTAGGTGGCTTGTTTCAGCCATTCGGCCCCGCCTCTTTGCCCATTTTTGATTGGCTGCGAGTTAGGCAGCGTCACGCACTGCCAAGATGGCGACGGCCGGAGCGGCTCACTTTGAGCTTCAAAACCGCTCCTCAGAAACCAACGGGTGACGTCACGGTAACTGCGTCCATATTTTTATACAGTCTATGGATTTATCCCAGTGTGCCTGATGGCCAGTACACCACTGGCTGTAACCTACCGTTGCTGTGGCTGTAAAGCGGTGGATAAATTGTTTTGAGCGTCACACAAACTTCGAGGTTGAGGTGTGAAAATTGTGACTACGAGGTTCCATTTTGTTAACCTGTCGGCTGTTTTTGATCATTAATAAGCCGGGAGCAGAGGAGGAGGTTTTCATTTCAACGCTCTCATCGCTGGAGGATTCAATGTGTGTTTTCATTTGTTAATCTGTTCATACATTAGAAAGTTTGGCTACTATTTGCTATTTACTTAAACATTTATTTAAGGTAAATATTTTTCGTGTAGGCCTATTGGTCAATTTTATTCCGTCTGTTTTACGTGTTTTACAACGTGTGAATCCTCATGTTCTGTTGTTATTTTTGCTGCTATTTGCACATCTAAAAATGAAGCATTTCTTATGGGGAAAAAACGTTTGTTATATTGGTTTTTTTTTTTTTTTATGGGTCACAGACACCACTCTAAATAGTCGCCTACATTTTAATCCTGTCGGTTAACGAGCGTCAGCTAAAATGAGCATCCCTATAAATGATTAATCAAATCAATAACAGCAGTCAACGTCAGATAACCTTATCATACGTTAGCAGTTACTTAGTGTTTCTGCGGTGGTGACGATATTAAAAATATAGGCCTACATATTAGCAGTCTGAATTAAACTGAAACTCCTTCGCTCTCCGGGCAAAATATTAAGAAATATGACATATTAACAATTCCTCTCGTGTCCACAAAAACACATAATTCTAGAAACATAGATAGATAAAAGTCTTGTCAATTCAGCATCAATATAATCCATAAAGATAAACTGTAATTTGCGTACAAACCTTCCATTTTGAATTATTTCTGCCTGAACTCGCTCCCACCTGTTAAAATGAAGATTTCTCAATAAAATAACGTGACGGCGAATCAACCCTGGTAACGCTGTAAATTCACCACTGTTAATTAACCAATGTAATTAACACTGTTCATTCACCATCTATCCTCTGTGTGTGTGTGTGTGTGTGTGACAGTATTTGAGGAGTTTTTTCGGCCGTTGCCATAGTAACTACCCCGGGGGAGAGCCAAAAATTTCTTATAATGTTGAACATGTTTGATTTTCAACAGAGCGTCAAGACGAGAAAAAGACTGACTTCAGACAGCTTTATGACCACCTTAACGATGATTGATTTTATTTATTTATTTTATTTTTTTTATTTTTTTTGGCGGCCCGCCCCGCCAAAATGTTACCAGTGGAAACACTGCATACAGATTCAGACCAGTTTATATCAAGTAATGAGTTCATTTCTGCACATATTGAGTGGAAGATTACATTCCAGATATTTTATACTTCATTTAGTTGATTCTCATGAACCTCACAGATCCAAGTAGCTTTATAACATATCGACCCAAATATTAGACAACCCTGATTATAAGACGTAAAAAGCACAACATCAAATACTTGCTTGTGTGTAGCTCGTCTATCAGTCACGTACTGACTCTCTCTCCTGTCAGATTCTTGGAAGCAGTTGAGATGATTTTCTCTTGACGGTTAACTTTTTTCAGTCAGACGAGTCTGAGCTCGTCATCATCTGTGGCAGCAGAAGTTCTTGGCTGCTTGACAGGTGGTCCGGTCCCCGCTGTGTCTCTGCAGGGGAGTGTGTGTGTGTGTAGGATATACAGCCAGAAATGCTTTCAATTTGTTTTTTACTCAGCAGGAATTTAAATCCATCATGGTAGAATAACAAGTTAGATGAGCCGTCGTAGGTTGAACTGGAGTTCTTTAACACTTTAAGGCCTGACTAACAGATTCACTATGAACAGACTCGCTAGCCTAGCAACAGTAAGACTACAAACAACCCATAATGCATCACTCACTGTAAGAGACAGTCTTTCCATTCTTGAAAGAAAGAATATCTGATGTTGTGAATAATAATGCTATCCTTGCTTTTTCAAATGTAGTTTACACAAAAATATAGTCTTATATTCATCTGCAGTCCCTCTGCAGGTCGCAGTTTAACAATAACAGAATAGTACAAAGCAAAAAAAAACAGACAGGACACATAAAACACACATTAGAGGACACACAGCAGCACATCACAAACTCCCACAAGGTCAACTTCTATTTTTTTTTTTAAGTTAAGGATGTCTACTTTTAGACTGTCAGCATTTCACTGTTATTAATGCCTGACATTTTTCTCTATTCCTCCCCAGGAAGTACAAGCTAAAGTACAAGAGGACGAATCTGAACTGGTACAAAGCGTGTGACAAGACGCCACACAAGTCATGTGACTTTACAGCGCTTGACCTGCACTACTTGGGCATCTTCGTGTTCCGTGTACGAGTCAACGTGAACGGGAACCACTCCGACTGGGTGCAAAAAGAATTCTGCCCTGATAAAGATGGTGAGAGAGAGAGAGAGAGTTGCGGTAAAGTTTTATTCATGAGCACATGACAGCATCTGCATCTTTACCACAGACCACCAAAAACAAGAAAAACACGCTTTGACAAAGATGATAGAAGAGCAACAGAGCATGAGTGTACAACCACAGAGTGATGGAGCTGTGAACATTGCTGGGAAGAGTAACCTTTGCATGTTTTTTAAGTTGTGCAGCTCTGAAATATGAAAACCACATTGAGTCAAGATCTTACAAAAAGCACAAATCTCTAACATGATCTCACCAAGCTCAGAAAATTACACAGGCAGGTGTAATAAGAAAATACAGTACCATATAATAGGATAACCACTGGAGTAAACATGACAAAAAAAAAAAAAAGGTTATAAAAATGTTATATGTCTAAACAAGTATGTTTTTAAAATGAGGTGCGGATTCAGTGAGGTTATTCCACAGCGTTGGAGCTAAAACAGTAGAAGCGGCAGGATCCTCCTGCGTCTTTATTCTAGACTGAGAACTTATAATAACATTTTTGGTGTCAGATCTCAGCGATCTTGGTGCAAAATAAGGGGTTAAAAAGTCACAAATGCAAAGCATAGTGCACCTGTTTGGGGATTTAAAAGTAATCAATAAAATCTCAAATTGAACTCTAAAATGAACGTGATGTAATGTTGGCAGGACTGGAGAAATACATCTAGTGTTAGTCAGAAGTCTTGCTGCTGCACTCTGCACCAACTGTACAGGTAACTGTGCATCACTGAGGCAAGTAAATAATAAATTGCAGTAGTCTAGACGAGAGTGCCGATTGACATTGAGGTATTGATCAAAAACAACTCCGAAAACTCTGGATGAATGTTAAAATTGGACATAGTCTGCACATTTCCAGCTCCATATTTGTATTCTGGAGCCCTACTTGAATATCTTTGCACGATTTACAGTTTTAAAAACTCCTTATTTATCTTCTACTGGTCCTTTTATGCAGCCCCTCAGTTCAGCCTCTGTCTGAAACAGGCGGTTTTAGCTCCTGTCTCTTTAAGGCCCCGCCTCCTGATGAGCCCACTCTGTTCTGATTGGTCAGCTTCAGGAAGCGTCCTACGTAAACAAACTATAGTAGCAGGATTTCACTTCTTTTTCTCCTTCTTTACTGGAAATGGAAGCCTGAATCAGACTGTGGAACAGACATTCGCTCCATAGACGTCATCTCGTCAGGAAATTTAAAAAAAAAAAAACACTGCAAATAAAGCGCAAGGCAGCTTAACCCTGGGCTTTGTCTTACAGGGAGCATTTTTACACATGTTCACTTCAAGTTTTGGAACTTTGACCATATTTAACATCTGACATTATAACATTAAGAAGCAGAATAAATCCCCTTTAAGTTAGTTGTCGGTGGTCTAACGTGATACCAATCATATCAGTATTCAGTTGCAGAGGACTTAACGAATGAGGAGAGCTTTTCCAGGAAATCATATTGTTGTCTGGAAGGTGCAGAGCTATGTGAGCTATGTTCATCTTAATAAAACATGAAACACCAGTTTTGCCAGAGATGCTGGAAAGGACTGATGAGGCTATGTAATCCAAGTATATCCTGCATAAACAGCAGGTTATAAACAACCAGACCAACATGTGTAGAGTTGCTTGTTGGTTATTTTGTAGCTGCCTGGTGTGATTTGCATGTGATTTAATCTACAGTGAACGACTGTTGCAGATGTATAAACGTGTCTGTGCTGCTGCTTTTAGAAGCTGCAGGAATTTATTGAAGGAGAAACTTTGCATGTAGTATAAAGAAGCTGCGGATAACAGATTCTATGAGAATCACTTGTTCATTTAGAGATAAATCCAGGCCGACGTTGTTCCTCTTATAATCGCATCAAACTGACATTTTTAATACAGATTTAATCAGAGCTACTGATTTAAATGTTCAATTAAAATTCTTGAAATGTTTTGATAAATGCGGCCCATTTCCTCCAAGTATTTAGTTTGCCCTTGTTGACAGTGTCCTGACTGGTACCAGTTTGCTGTATTGAGCTTGAAATGAACCATGGATGGTCAACGTGCAGTTAAAAAGGCATGTGGCACTGATGGGATCCAAACATACAACATTGTTCAAATATTGTGTGCTAGTAAACAGTGGCAGAGCATATTGATTAATGGGGCAGGTGCTTGCTGTGTTTGCATTGTTGTAAATTTTATTTGTGATGATTGAGACGTGTTGCAGTGAACGCAGTGCACCATCTTAAATCACCAGAAGCCTCTGACTCTTAGATAATGTGTGATCTTATTGATTAATCGTTGCAGCTCTAATCATCACAAGTACATTTTTATTTAAATATTTTAATATATAATAGTGTTATCCTTATTAAATATTATGTTTGTGCTAGTGAAGCTTTAAAAAAGAAACACGTCTGTGCCAAAACAAGCTACAGGATCCAGCTGCGACGCTGCTGCGGTGTTCTCTGGAAACGTTTCAGAAGCGGAACATCTGTTCTTCAGTAGCCACATTTCTAATATAGTTCAGAGTTGTTTTTCCAACATTTTTCTTGTTTTACACACACATATATTGAATACACATTGGCATGTAATAATTTCAGTGTAGCTGCTTTGATAATCGACTCATGGTTGAAGTCATTTTTCAAACAAAAATGTCAAACAGTCCAAAGTTTCAGCTTCTTATTTGTGAAGATTAGTTTTTATGTGAGAGTAAACTGAATATCTTTGGATTTTGGACTGTTGGTTGGACAAAACTAGCAATTTGAAGATGTCACTTTGGGCTTTCGGAAAGTGCGGCGGATATTTTTCACTGTTTCCTGACAATTAATCAATAAAATAAACTTCAGAATAAACGATAATGAAATCATTAATCATTAATTGTAGGTCTAATGTCAATACAGCCGATCTCGCAGCACAGCATTTCATCAGATGATGTGGTCATAAAATAATTTTATCTGCAATGCAACAGCTTGGTAATGACAGCTGCTGTGTTAAATTTCTCACATGGACATTAAGGGTAATCTATCCAGTCTGGGATCTCATATTTCTTTCCTACTCCTTGTAGCTGCTTTGGGTCCACCAACCAAAGTGGAGCTCAAGCCTGCTGGAAGTGGCCTGGACATTTACATCTCTGACCCTCTGACCAGCACTAACCTCTCCATGAAGGAAAAGATTCCCGAGTTGTACTACGACATCGTCTACTGGAAATACACTGAGGACAAACGGGTAGGAAATGCTCCCCATTTAAGTCCAACTGCCTTTTTTTTGTCTACGGAAACCAAAAGGGTGAAATTTATATTTTAAATGCTTTGATTTCATGATGGCACCTCCTAGTTCGATCATCATTATATCAACACAGGAAATCAGATCTTTGCATACAGCTGTAACGTGACGTTTTACCACAGGCAGAGCAGACGGTCGCACTGAGCCTGATTGCATCCTGTTACGCAACACAAGAGCCACAGACTGTGAACAACAACCCGCATTAGCTTTCCTGCTAAAATCTCCTTCTTATCTAACTTACAAACATGAACACACGTCTTGTCCTGCAGCTTAGCTTGTTGAATGAGCCACCAAACAAACATTCACTGGGGAAAAGTGCACAAGACTTCAACTTGTGTCCTTGAATAGCCTTTTAATATATTCCCCTACGGCTGTTTGTATTAGAAGCCTTTTTGTTATGTATTGCATTTCCTCTCATACAGGTGCTTTGTGTAAAAACAGTGAGACGGATCCTCACAGACACGTTACAGCACGAGAAAGTACCCTACAAGTTTCTAAATGTTCACACTTTCCAATTTCTCCAAGGTCCCAGCAGAAAAACCAGTGTGAATCACAGTGAAACCGAGTCCTACACTCACTAGTAGCCTTGTTAGAGCACCTGGTTTCTGTT
The DNA here is from genome assembly GCF_914725855.1 of Thunnus albacares. Classification (NCBI taxonomy): domain Eukaryota; kingdom Metazoa; phylum Chordata; class Actinopteri; order Scombriformes; family Scombridae; genus Thunnus; species Thunnus albacares. Next base: position 30,429,789 of record NC_058116.1, read on the forward strand.
ATGTATGTTCAGCAGGGCGTATTGGTTTTGACATGTGCCCTGCAGAGGTGTTTCCTGTCAATGCTACAAGAGGGATGAATGTCATGTAAAAAAGGGTGCACGAGCTCCTCTCGGGTGCCTCGACTTCCTGCCAGTTGCTTTTATCTGAAGCAGTGAGCAGGTTAGTCACAAAACCTGTTAGACGAGGAACATCGTCCCAAAATAACCCACAGCTGACGCAGGTGTGACGATTATGTCAAATGACTTGGATGAATGCCCCGACATAAACAAAACATTATAAACATTGTCGTTACTGTAAAATGACAAGCCTGGAAGATGAGTATCATGCCAGTGTTTTAAAACAACATGTGCTGTAGGGGGACAAGTTTGAATATACAGTACGTTACAAAAAGATTTAAATTTCTCAGCTGCAGACAGCAGATCGAGTCTTTGACTGTAGACCTTTGAGCCTCATCGTCTGTTTGTTGATCGTATTTGCTTTAAGGTCTTTTCAAAAGGCTTTAAAATCACATCACAGATATCTGAATGAGGATCAAAGGGAAAAACAAAGTCCTGTTTACATACTCTCACCGCCTCATGCCTGCAGTAGTTCGCAAAATTCATAAATGATTTAATTGTGTCTAAAATATAACTTATCTGCTGTTAATGTGCTTCACAGCGTTAATCTCAGCAAACTGCCAACAGTCAGATAGATGAGGGAGGCAGATAATGGCAACAGGCCCGTCTGTCCAGACATTTGTGGTTTTCCTGATGCACCGCAGTGACTCTAATGGACGTCTAAGTAGACGTGAATTCAATTTGTGTTGGGAAACCCCAGCAAGCCCAGGACATTTACTGCCTGTTCAGTATATGGTGTGGTGGGAGGAAAATGGTTAGTCATTAAATTGATTGAAATGCTGCACTGTGGAGCCTGGCTGTCTAATGGCATTTTCAAACCTATCATGTGTTTGTTCTGGTCCGAATCAGTGGATGAGTCGGACCGGGAACAAAATTTAATTACACATTGCTATCACGTCACTAACTAGTCGCCACAGTTAGAAAGGTTGTAGGAGCTTGTTGTCTTATTTAAAATGATCTGATACAAAAAGAGAATAGAATAAACAGTGGGAAACAGGGTTTTAAGGATGAGTGGACTCAGAAATATATGAGACTATTGAGCCTCATTTGCAATTAAACGCCTCTTGACCCCAAAACTGAATCGTCGTGATGTCAAGAGTCCAGCAGAATAAATGTACAATCAAACATTGTCAACAATGAATACAGTTAAGAACTCACTAGTGAACACTTACACCAGTGTCTCCATCTGGGCCTTCACACCTTTTCATGCCCAAGTTTAAAGACACAGTTACACGACAAAGGTGTCACTTCTCCCATTAATACAGAAATGTTGTTCATGTCTGGAGTTTTAGCGCTGAAATATAATCATGTAATGAAGCCTTTGATGCAGTGGAAATTTGTTTAGTGGACCTCTGAGACTCCTCTAAAGGGTGTCGGTGTGGTCGTTATGGTCCCAAACGAATCGCACCAAGGATGAAATCCAACCAGTCTGATTCAAACTGGACTAAACAGAGCAGGTCTGAAAACACCCTTAAACAGCAGGCTGAGGGATACAAAACACAGTAAAGAAAGGATCAAATTTTAGCCGATATGATCCATTAAAATATGCACAGAACGGCTGATACTGATTCTCAGGTTCAGCTTGGAGCATCTCTAATTATAATCATGATGTAGAAAGCGAAACGATCATCATTCATCAGTTCGTTCAACCACTTTAAATATTCATGAACACTGAGCAGTAGTTATCTTTGTGATTGAATAATGTCTTTATTTATTCATTCTGACATTTGATTCTGTCAGAGATCAAAACTTCAGTGTGCTGGCTCATGAATTAATGCAATGAATTAGCCCTAAAGTTTAAATGACCTCTCTCATCTGTCTTTCAGGCCTCAAGAAACCACACATTGAACAGCACTATGAACGTGGTGACGCTGTCAGACCTGTTGGCTTGGACGTCGTACTGTGTGACCATCCAGTCACGCCACGACTACTACAAAAAGAGAAGCGTCTTCACCACACCCCAGTGCATGCAGACCGAAGGTAACACGTTTTTAAAATCGACAGATTTGACATTTGACTGGAAATGATCACAGACTCTGTCTTCTGGGAAATTGTGGTGGAAAGAAAACAAAGAATCCGTCACACTGTCCATCACTTTTTTTAACAACGTTTTAGTCAAATATTATAGAAAGTAGGTTCTCACCACACAGCAATATCCTCTAGGGACATAAGACTGTTTTCATTATTGATTATTTTGTCCATTAATCCACTGGTCAGGCCGGTACAGGAGAGATGTGTTCTCTCTTCTTTCTACCAGTCTGGAGAGAACAGCAATAGTCAAGATGAGAAGAAAAAAAGCTGATTTATGGTCTTTAAATCCTAATCATACGGAAATTATTTTAATTTTGAAAGTCATCTGAGATAGAAGAAGCTGGCACAGACAACAGAGTTCATTTGATTACCAATACGTGTTAGTTTACATACAGTGTTAGATGCCAAAGAGTGTTCATTGTGTAGCTGGAGAAGTCTTCAGGACCGAAGATCAGGACCTCAGTTTGATCCTGGTTTAGCTTTAGGAAGCTTTTTTTTCATCCAGGGAGTTAAAACAGCGAGGATCACCGGGTTTCAGCGGGAGGTACAGCAGGGTATCGTCTGCATAACGATGGCAGAGGGAGACATCAAACTGGTTCACTGAAATAAAACATCCGTCCTCTTTCTCACATACTTCAGAGCGCTCTGTGCTCCTCTGGTTCAGCATCACTGACGATGTAAAACTTGAGATCTTGTCAGGACGTTGTGAGGCTCCTTACACGCCGCAGGGGAGAAAATATGTTATTGTTTGACGGCACTTGATATCGATTCTCATTCCAGACGCTCCATGTCTGTCGAGTCAGACGGTCAACCGGATGATGTTGTGTTGTCTGACCCAGTAACGATGAGACACAAACATTGTGGAGTCCAACAAAGCAAAGATTTGTTTTCTGTTAGTCATCCTCAGCAGGAATCTGGCCAGTCTGTTTGAACTACTGTTGATCCCAGTTTCAGCTCCTGGATAGCAGCCATGACACACTTTGGCACAGAATATCAGAAAATAATTAAGCCGAGCCGCTAAAGGAATTTCATTTTTTGTAACATTAACTGTGAAACTACATCTGTTGTACTAGTTTGTACAACATGTCTCTCTGACACAGTCTCTGCTGGAAGACATTCACAGTGTTGCACTCGGTTGTTCACATGAAAGGTGACAGAAATAGTTGTGTAAAAAAAAATTAATGAATTAACGATTCAGTGTGATAGAGAAGGAAGTTCACACCCTACGCGGCTCCTTTCTAACCTCCGCACAGCTGTTCAATCACAGCGTAAAGTGGGTGTGAAAGTCAGATCAGTTGTTTGAGAAAGTTACAGAAATCGTCGTACACAGCCTGAATCCCCAAATATGAACTAACATTTGTTTCATCAGCGTTAAAAACTAAAATGCCAGAAGAGTGAAGTGTATTGGATTGTACGTGTCACAGATAAAGAACAATGCAGGGAGCTGTAACCTCCAACATTTATGTCTCTTATGTTTGCATATGACCACCTGAGGGTATGTACATTAAGAGATAACAACGGAAGAGATAACAACTATAGCAACTAAATTTAACTCTGTGTGTGTGTGTGTGTGTGTGTGTGTGTGTATGTAAACAGGTCCTGTCCCGTGGTGGACGATCGTCCGGTACTTCCTGGGCTCTCTGATGATCTGCTTCCTGATTGTGCTGCTCATAGTGTACGTCTTCTTTCGGTGCTTCAAGACCGTCAAGTCAACATTTTTCCCCTCCGGCCAGCTGCCAAAACACTTCGAGGAGGTTCGCGCACACACACACACACACACACACACACACACACAAAACTGTACAGCGGTGGAAGAAGTTTTGACATTCTTTACTTGACTAAAAAGTATCAATAAATAAATAAATGCATAACGCTATAGAAGGATTGTCAGCAAATGAGTAGAAAAATTATCCTTGTAACTTATTTTGTTGTATTGTTACATTAATAATACTGAAGCATCAGTGTTTAAGCAGCATGTTACCATTTAGGCCAGTGGTTCCCAACCTAGGGGTCGGGGCCCCTCCAAAGGGTCAGCAGATAAATCTGAGGGGTGGTGAGATGATTAATGGGAGAGGAAAGAAGAAAAAACAAAGTTCTGATACACAAATCTGTTTTCAGTTTTTAGACTTTTTCTCTAATCTTTGATTTTTGCTGAAATATTGGATCATTTGAACATTTATTGAAATGAAAGCATGTGAGAAGTTTAGAGGGAAAAATCACTATTTGGTGGAGCTGTTAACAACTCATAGACATGTGAAATGAAGCTGATATATTCAATTCCATCAGAACAATCATCAGAGTCTCATCTCAGTCTCTCTTCTCTCCAGTATTTTTGTGACTCTCCGGCGTCGGACATCCCTCGCCTTCTCTCCCCGGATAAAGAAGCCGAGATATTGTGTCATAAGGTGACCATCTGTCCAGAGCCGGCGTTCCTGGAGATCCACGACCCTCCGCCCGAGGCCCTGCAGGAGCTTGCACAGGGCTTGGAACCAGACAGCAGGTCAGTTCATGTGTGATGTTTATGTTTACATAGCACAAGCGCATTTAAAAGGCAATAAATCATTACATTTTTAAAAGGTTTTCTTATATTTATATGACTCCACCTTAATATCAAGTGTCCTCATGTGACTGTAATATTTTCCCTCTGATGTTTCCAGTGGCAGACACAGTCGTCAGGGCAGCAGCGGCAGCAGAGACTCTGGAGTTTACTCCACAGAGGGCGGCTCCGGCCTGCCGCAGACCAGCAGCGGTCAGTCCTCCACGGGGGCCGAAGACTCCTGGCAGGCCCCCATCAAACAGCAGGAGCAGGTGAAGATGCAGGACATGGCTCCAGAGCTCAAGAGTCAACGTCTGATGGCAGACGAGGGCGTTGTAGACATGTGTGTCTGAAGGCACGCAAGCAGAAAAGACTTCTAGGTTTTGAAGCGGGGGGATTGTGAGGTTTGTGGGAAAATGTGCAGCGTGCCTTTTTTTCCCTGCTGTCACTGTTAAGAGAGGAAGGCATCATGTCTGCTATAAAAAAAAATTACTAGAATGGAAAAAGGACCACTAGAAAACAAAAAAACATCAACTGTGACGGCACTCAGTGTCTCCAGGAAGCAGGAAGTTCTGTTAGTACTGATTTACATGTGTTCTAAATTCCTCTCGTATCGTCTCCACGGTCTTAACCCTGCATTCATACCATGAGTGCTCTAATCTAACTGAATCTTATCTGTGTAGCAGTCTGAATTAATAATGGTTTTAAGGGTCAAATCATCTTTTTTTTATATTTTTTTTTACTGCTTATTGCTAAAATGAGCTAACACTGGTAGCTTACTGGTGCTAACTAGGTAGCGTTGTTTGAACATAAGCAGAAGTAAAACAAACTGACTCAGGAGGTTGACATTGACACCAACAATGGATGCGGTTGTTCTGAAAGCTCTAGTTGTAGTTCTAGAGAAGCGGGAAGCTTTGAATGGAGTCGACCTCCCACAGAAGACTGTGGTTACCTCTCACAAAACACCAGGACCTTAGGAGGAAACAGGGGAGCACTCACAGCATACCTGAACACTTCCACTACGGGAACTTAACTACCTGTTACCTTGAACTTCCCAAAACCTGAACCGTCTAGCTGTCGTAGATCAAACACGTTCGGTCCGGTCGGGAAGGCTCCGATGAGTTCTTCACAAGATCTTGATTTAGTAGCACATTCACAATACATGTCTCAGAATTTATGGAAGATTTAAAAATGCCAAAATAAAAACAAATCAACCAAATCAACCAAATCAACCCAAAAGTTACTGGAACTGTTTAAAAAAAACCAAAAAAACAACTGTCATTATAAATCTTTCAGTAATGTCTTTCTAATCCTCACTTGTAACACTTGTCTCAGTGCTTCTCCCCTTCCTGTAGCCATCTTATGTCACCATGTTCAGAGCTTCCTGTGTTTCTTCCATGGTGGTGAATCTCTCTCCTTTCATAACCAATATTAGTTTTGCTAAGATGTTGCTATACGCTACCTAGCAGCAGATCCTCTTAATTACACCCTACTCCTGGGTTATCAGTGGTTTCAGGGAATCTTTGGGTCCCCCCCCCCCTTTGTATAACAATGTGTAGTATTGGACTTTACTTCATTGTTTGATTTGTTTTAATTAAGTCATTTTAAATCTTCCATACAAAGCATGTGCAGGACAGAAGAAACCAAAGCAGAACCGGGGACACCAGCTGTATATTAACACAAATACTGACCCAGTATAATTCGGACCTGACTCTGGTTCTGTGTCGGCTCCCCTTTAACCAAACTGCAGGTCACATGACAATCTGTTTGACCCACAATCATTTAGTGCCAGAAATAACTCTGAGACAATGACTAAAATTTTAAAAAAAAAAGACATCAAGATATTTCTGTTCCGATCAGGAAGCATCAAGGACACCTGATACAGGAAGTGAAATACTTTTTCTCCCTCTGTGTGGAGCTGACTGGACTCCTCAGCCATTGTTAAACAGATCAGTGGCTGCCGGCCAGAAAGCAGTGAAAGGTTGCGGTGTTAAAGTTGTCGACATCGTGTCTTTGTCTACAGGAAACTATCACACGTGGTCGGACCTGCTGATTCAATGGCTTGTTGTGTGAATCCACAGCAGATACTTTACTGTATTAAGATTCTTATCTGTGTGGCATGGAAACCATATCAAAGGTGCTTTCAATGTAAAGATCTTTCTTTTAAATACATTTTGCAGCCTTTTTTTTTCTAAAGTCCCACTTCATGTTCAAAGACACACGAGGGCTTTTTGCACACTTGCGAGGTGCAACACCTTTCACCGCTGTGGTTTTAAAGAGTACTGACAGCTAAGAACAATGTTTGTGTCAACACGGACGACATTCTAACAAGTTAAAAAAAATGAAGATTTAAGAATGAACACAGGGTATCTGCAGGAATTCAATTTCCTTAATAAAAAAAAAGGCCTTAGGAGCTACTAAAAAAAATATTTAAAATATTTTCTCTTGCGTGCAATCAGCTGTATGTTAGTTCCAAAATGTTTTGTATCCGATCGCGAGCTGTCAGGAGGCGTCGAGTAAAAGTATCATTATAGTCTCATAATGAGTGTTTTTAGGATGAGCTTAAATGAATTAATGTTTTTTTTAATTGGTTAATCCATCCATCCATTTTCTGCCACTTATCCAGATATCCCAGCTGCATTGATTTAATTATATTGTTAGGAATTATTGTTCTATACTGCTGGAAAGTACTGAAAAAAAATGTGATATAATTATAATTAATTCTAGGCCAGACCGTCCCTGCTGGTTTTCCATCATTCTTTCATACTTTAGCCGATATGATCGTGAAACTGGTATTAAATTATATTCTGCGTGGTCTTAAAAAGGCCTTGAAAAGTCTTTAAAGTTTCCCTCCAGTCAAAAACATGTTTTTCTTTCAGCTGGATGTTTGCCGAAGGAGGAAAAAAGTTTCTCTGAGTTCTCCTTAAATCTCAGCGTAACACGATCTGTGACATCACAACTAGTCTGGAGCCAATCGGGTTCCAGTATACTTAGTGTGTAACTTAGTGTGATGTGGAAACTTGAAGCCTCCAGTGCAGAAAAAAAGCAAAATATTTACATATTCAAAGATGTAGGATTTTTCAATGAGAGAGAATTTCTTACTAGCTAATTAAACTTTTTTTTCAGTAACAAATTATTAGTATTTACATAATGTCTGAAAACATGTCTGGAGAAGATCTTTAAATGTAACGTAGCAGAAAGCGTGACATCCTGCCAGTGTGTTATTTCCATGTTTTTATGTCCCCTTTAAACCGGCCTCCGCCATCCGAGCGCCGGTCAGAACGATCAGTACACGTTCCCTCCATACATGTGAATGTTTCTTCATGTAAATACTGTATATACACAATATACTGTATGTCATCAGCTATTTCAGGCAGTGCTGGTCGTTGCCAGTTAAGCGTAAAACCTACTGACAGACATTTTTCTATCGTTCAACATTTTGCTGAAAAAAAATGTGTCGATTAGAAGAACTTGAACAGAGAAATTTACTGTAATCAGGGTCGTCTGACCTGAACGCAAGACAGCTAGCGTAGCACCTCACGTTACAGCTGTTATGTAATATTCTGATAGTAAAGTACTAGCTTGGTATTCACAGTTGATATATCTAGGTAATATTACAGAGAAATGTTTGTAACAGGGTAATAAGTCAAAAATAAAGAGCAACCCCCCCCCAATCAAGCGTGAAAAACGTAGAGCCAGTGTTTGGTTTGTCCATTCTGGGCTACTGTAGAAACATGGCGGCCTCTGTAGAAGAGGACTCGCTCCCTCTGTGGATATAAAGCTCATTCTAAGCTAACAAAAACACAACAATTCTTATTTTCAAGTGATTATACACCAATTACTTAAGAATATTAATATTCCATTTCTGCAAAGTCTGTCCTGCCAGACGCAGATAAATTCGACACACTGCGCCTTTAAGGCTCATCATGATGTGAACGCAGCCTTTTTAGTTTCTGTGCAATAACTGTGAATCAGGGCTGGAAAATGCAAAACTACTTGTTTCTACTTTCATTTCATGGTAATATCAGATTAAAGCAAACATCAAATGATTACCTGAAAACACTGGTGGAAGTTTCTGTGTAGGTGCTGCGTCTGTGCATCATTATTACCTTTTCACTCTGTTACAAACACGTCTTTAATACTAGATATACTCATTGTTATTCCGAGCTATGACCTGTTATTACTATAGTAATTCCCGTTATCAGAATATTACCTTATTGTTACTGAGCTGGTGAAGTGCTACTGAAATGTCCCCGCTTTAAACATTTTCCTTCCACTTTCATGCTTCTTCTGAAAACTTCTGTGTCTGAAACAAAAAAAGAAAAGAACGAGTGAGGGATGAGTGTTTCTTTCTTTTTATTTTTCTATTTCTCATTTAATCATTGTAAACTGTCAATATGAACTCATTCAAATAGAAAAAAATACTAGTAGTCGCTGTTATTAAGTGTGTGTTTCTGTCTTTATTCTTCCATTTATGATTCTTATAGAATCTTGATACATTATATTACTTTTGTTTTTATGATTTATTTTATTTGTATCAAAGATGTTTTTCATTGGAGTTGTGTTATTTCCACCCCCAGGACATTTGTTTTATTCCTATAACAGAACTTGCATTGGTTATTCTTGTATATTTATCTAGATTATTCACATTTATTCTGTCTGCATTATATTCAACAACAACAAAAAAAAAAACAACAAAACAACAGAAGCTTTAAGCCTTTTTGTGAGTAGAAGCAGCAGGCGGAGGCGTGTCTCTGCTCTGTGTAGAGTTTATTAAACCAGTCTCATCTGCTTTATGACAACAAATACAAAAACGCCTTTTTTCCTGAAGCTGCAACGCCGGGATGCACGAGTGTTGAGGCAGCAAGTGTGGCACAAAAAAAAAAAAGCAACAAACGACGTAAAATCCCAACTAAATAAATATGAACTTGAGGCATAAAAATCATAAAAATTTATGAGACTTCAAATCCGTCGACCGTGTGATCTGAAGCTAAACAGCTGCTGCCTCAACATCTCGCCCGTCACTGTTTGTCGCCTTGTCTGTTGAAACTGTATATAAGCGTATTGTGAAACGCTGTGTGTACTGGTGAGGTGAGTGTGCACAAAGCAGTGGTGATGTCAAGTGTACGTCTCACATCCAGCAACTACTTCATCTACAGCAGCCGTGTTAATGGACAATCATTCAAAATAAAGAAATAACCTCCAATGCTGAACTTTGGTGTCAAGATTACTTTACTGCACACACACACACACATTTCCAGACTGCTGCTGGTTTTCCATCATTCTTTCACACTTTGGCTGATATGATTGTGAAACTGGTGTTAAATTACATCCCAGTGTGTCTTAAACCAGCAGTCAGGTGTCTATAGTAACAGTGAAAGAGGTTTTCCTCGCTGTAATCATTCCTCCTGTTCATACTGGATATTAAAAGATCCTTCAAATGTGCTTTTTAATGGAAGTGATGGAGGATAAAATCCACAGTGTGTCCACACAGTCATTTAAAAGTCTCTGTGAAGCTTCTATTCAGCTTCAGCAGTCTGAGTTAGTCATATCAAGTGGATATCTGACACATTTACAGTCTTTTTAGCATCAAATTCCCTCTTTGTGTTTCCTCAGACATGAAGAAAGTTTTGTTTTTGTTTTGTGTGATTAACTATTAAGATTATATTTACTTACAAAACAAGACAAAGCATGGACACAGGTGGAAGGCCCAGAGGCAGGACAGATAAATGAAAGAGGCTTTAATCATCAAAAATGCAAAAACAGGTTTACAGGTAGGTAATATGTTTAGTTTAGTGTATTTCATTTAAGAATGAGATTGATTCATTGGTTGGTTTTTATGTCCGAAGGATGATGTCATTTTGCTCGTTAGCAAGAGAGTCTAACGGAGTTATTCATGAGACACATCTGTTAGGATCAAAAGGCATGGCATTAAAATTAGGTTTGACTTTAAAGGGAACATTTTCCACTTAACAGAAGTGGATTAAATTATTTATGTGTTACTCATTTAATAAGTTTATTAGACTTAATTACAGCACTGCGAGCTGCTCAGATAGCCTGGCGGCCTTTTGATATGAGAGAGTTAAGTCTGACTTTGTTTATGGACAAACAGCCACTACAGTTATACTATAATCAATATTTTTAGTTTGGACTCAGACAAAACAGGTCACCTTATTCTGTAGGACATTTCTTACAGTCTTCAGATGTTTTGTAGATCAAATTAGTAATAAAATGAATCATTAGTTGCAGCTCTACTTTAAAGTCTGCTCTCTCCACGTTTAACAAATCAAGATATTCCTCCAGACTTTCACTTATTGCGAAACAACAGTTTACTGTCCTCCCAGTTTATTAAAACTATTTCCTTCACTGAGAAATATGTGAGATTTCTGCAGCAGTTCAGTGGAAGTGATACTACCAGAGTAGAAAAACAGATGATCCACAGACGTCACTGTGAAAAACGTTTTCTATGGAAACCAAACAAATAGCTTTGAAAAGGTTACTAATACCACTTTTTACAGGTGTGTCTTAAACCAGCAGTCAGGTGTCTATATGAGCAGTGAAAGAGGTTTTCCTGACTGTAATCATTCCTCCTGTTCATACTGGATATTAAAAGATCCTTCAAATGTGCTTTTTAATGGAAGTGATGGAGGCCAAAATCCACAGTGTGTCCACACAGTCATTTAAAAGTTGCTGTGAAGCTTCTATTCAGCTTCATCAGTCTGAGTTAGTCATATCAAGTGGATATCTGACACATTTACAGTCTTTTTATCATCAAAGTCCCTCTTTGTGTTTCCTCGGACAGTGTTTCCCTGTTGAGCTGCAGGTGGAAGTATAGTAACAAAAAGAGGGACTTTGGTACTAAAAAGACTGTAACGTTGAAAGATATCTACTTGATTTGACTCATTTGGACGCTGAAGCTTCATATTAGCTTCAGATAAACTTTTAAATACATTTTTTGTCCTCCATCACTTCCATTGTAAGGTCATTATGAAGGGATCTTCTAATGGTCAGTATGAACAGGAGGAATGATTACAGCAAGAAAAACAACAAACAGGTTTCACTGTTCATTTGGGCTCCTGACCATTGACCGTTGATTTAAGACAGACTTGAATAAATTGTCTCCTTCAATGAACACTGCACACAGCAGAGGACTGACAGTATTTGTCAATTTCTCAAGAAGCAGCAGATGCCTCTGGCATGATGACTGTACTTTACTGGTTGGCATTCCTTTACCTCCCACGATTTCCTATAAGTCATAATGGAAGTAAAATGAAAAACAAAGGAATGTATCTGTCAGACAAAAATCTTATTTCTCCAAACATGACAACAACTTCACTGGAGTTCGAGTCTCACTGTGGACTTCAACATCCTGTTGAAGTGGAGGACTTGACCCTTGACTCTGCAGACTGAAGACTTTAAAATCGACTCTCACACACTTTCTCTCTTTTCCCAGTCGCTCCTTCTACGCTTCTCTGTTACATGATGAATCTGAGCTCACAGTTTATTCAAGTTTCAATGAGAAAATGAATTCTGTGACATTAGAGACGCATAAAATATGAAGTGTGACGTGAGCGTTCAGGTTAAGTTCTGCTCTCTCAGGACAAAGAACACAAAGAGTTATCTGATGCATGTGATCGACTCAAACGTTCAAGGTCCATGTTAGTATTAACAAATGATGACCATAAAACACAGAGGACGTGTCTACCACTGCAGCTTGACTGTGTGCAGTGTAGAGAAGAAGAATGTGAGACTGTAAAATGATTCCAGGAAATAAAAATCCTCCTGTAGCGTCTACTGATGATAAATGTCGCCCTCTGCTGTCAAACTGGAGTCTTGTTTGTTTGTTTTTTCTCTTGCTGTCTGCTTTTTAATGAAGAAGTGTATTAATTTAATAAATTAAGTCATCACTGGCGGAAAGTAACTAAGTTAATTCACTCAAGTACGGTACTTAAGTACAATTTTGAGGTTCTTGTAGTTATTTACGTTGTATATAAGAACAGGAATAATAATAAAAATAAAAACTAAACTAAAAGAAGCAAGGAAAATTAATAGATTAGATTAAAAATCCGTGGTATTACTACTGTTTTATTGTTTGTTCTCATACTAGAGGTGTTTATGACTCAAGAACAGATGAAAAAAATGGTTTTGCTTTTTTTTTTTTTCCATGTGTGAAACAGGTGAGAAAAAAAAAGTTTTCTTCCAGGTGACGAAAGAAAGAAATGACAGTAATGTTACATAACTCGCTAACACACATTATACTGTATGTAGCTTGTGTTTTATGAAGGACTGAAACTGCCAAAATCAAAAATAAATAAATGAATGAAATATTAAAGAAAGAAATATAGAAATAAAATGCCCAGTTATCAAATAAATGTGCAGGTAAATTTGAAAATAAATACAATTAATTTATTTGACAAATTATTTGTTTTCCATATTCACTTACTTTTATATTTATTTCCTCATTTATTCTTTTATGTTTACATTTATTTCTGTTTTCATTTATTCCTGTATTTCTTGTTTTATTTTAATACATACAATTATAATAATGCATAATAATAATAATAATAATAACAATAATAATAATAATAATTAAGTTTCAGTCCTTCATAGTGTTTAGGCTGCATGGAGACATTAAAACAAATGCTTTCAGTCCTATTTAACCATGAGGCAGTGTGTGTATATATATATATATTATATATATATATAAACAAACCTGACCCTGACAGGTTATATAATCAGACTCCTTGGCCTATTTACATCTCTTGCTATTTGAATAAAGTCATGACGAGCTCGACAAAGACTCTAAAACTGTAACAAATGATATTTGTAGTTTATGCTTCTATATACAGTACTGTGCAAAGGTTTTAGGCAGGTGTGAAAAAATGCTGTAAACTAAGAATGCTTTCAAAAATGGAAGTGTTAATAGTTTATTTTCATCAATTAACAAATGCAGTGAATGAACAGAAGAGAAATGTAAATCAAATCAGTATTTGATGTGACCACCCTCCCCATAGTTCTTCTAGGTACACTTGCAGTTTTTGAAGGAACTCGGGTGGTAGGTTTGTTCCAAACATCTTGGAGAACTGACCACAGATCTTCTGTGGATGTAGGCTTCCTTCTGTCTCTTCATGTAATCCCTGACAGACTTGATGATGTTGAGACCAGGGCTCTGTGGGGGCCAAACCATCACTTCCAGGACTTCTTGTTCTTCTTTACCTCGCGTGTGCGCCTTGTTCCGGCTCCGATTCGCGTTTGCTCCGTCCTCTGCACAGCGGCCTATTCCACCGGGAGCGTGTCAGAAGCGGAGCGTCTTCATTGCGGGAAGCCATCCGCCGTTTAAAGTCAGTTGCACTCCTACTACAGTAATTACAGCATCCTAGTCAAAGCTGATTAAGTGCCTTAAGGCTACCGTAATTACTGCAGTAGCAGGGCAACTAAACTGCCCAATTTTGTCAACGTGCTCAGCTTTCGTTGATTTGGTCATTTTCCTTGATCATTGTGCTTCTACTATGGTTAAGTAGGCTACGTAGTTAAATGTCTTCTTTGATCGTTTGTTTTAATTGCGTTTATTGTTGATATACGACCAGGAGTCTGCGTTGGGTGTTTTATTTTGAAAATTAACCGGATGCTCAATGCTGTTTCTGTGTCTGTGACTTCCTGCCGAGCTCGGTCTGCTCTGTGCTGCTTGTCCCCCGTAAAAAAGATAGACGATGCACCTGTCTTTAGCGCAGCGGAGCGGAGAGACGCTTCAACGTTTGCCCGCGTCTCTGCGCTTCTTCAAACAGCACATCTTAAAACCCCAGTCTGCTTTGAAATCTTTGTCTGGGAAAGACCTCGCTGATGCAGTATAACTACCTGCTCAGTCTTGCCATGGTGTATGACTTCCACAACCTTACCTTGGTAGCAGAGTTTGGCTGTTCCTCGCCCAGTTTCAAGCCTCCTACACAGCTGTTTCTGTCTCAGTTAATGACTGTTTCAACCTACATGTCAAATTGATGATCATTAGCACCTGTTTGGTATAATTGGTTGATCATACACGAAACTATAATCCTACAAAATCCTTGACTTTGTGCAAGTGTACCTATAAGAATTGATGCTGGTTTGAAGGCAAAGGGTAGTAACACCAAATATTGATTTGATTTAGATTTTTCTTTTGTTCGTTCAATTAGCATTTTGTAAATTGATAAAAAATAAACAATTATCATTTATATTTTTGAAAGCATTCTTAGTTTACAGCATTTTTTCACACCTGGCTTAAACTTTTGAACAGTACTGTATCTGTAGTTTATTCTTGAAGACGTGTATTTTTCTTTCCCCATAATCGACCACTAGATGGCAGTCGATTAACAAGTTATCCAGTCATGTGACTCTGACATGAGGCTTTATTACTTTGTCTGCAAACTTCTGTCTTCCTTATCACACATGTTGAAAGGTAATTAGTGATTTAATTTAATTTAATAAGTACAGTTTATTTAGGTGAGATTCATGCACATTGATTAACATTTCTTATATATTTAGTGCAAGAGGATATAGACACATTTGTGTGAGCTCATTCTAATTAAGGTTTGTTTATATAGCACCTTTCACAGATAACAGTCACAAAGTGCTTCACAATCAAAGAAATGAAATCAAAATAAATAAAAACTAAGACACCAGATAAAATATAAAGAATAAAACATAAAATATACAAGATGAGCAGACCACATACTACCCAAACACAGGTGGGTTTTTAGTCCACAGTATCCAAAGACCTAAAGCTTACTGGGAGACTATTCCAAAGCTTACAGGCTGCCGACTGAAAAGCATCATCTCCCCGAGTCTTAAAATGTGTATGAGGTACACTAGGTACACGAGGTACAAAGCCCTGGATGGAGGACCTAGGAGCTCGGTTTGTGGTGTGGGGGTGAAGAAGGTCCGTAATAGACTGTAACCCTCAGAGACCTTCGGCCGGTGTCTTTCAGAGGCTGTAGTGGGCTCAGTTTTAAAGCCAGTGAAGATACTGGTATCATATGAAACTAAGACCTAAAGCATCCGCTGGTACCAAACATGTCATGATAGCTTGTCTGGAAGGAAGCTAAATAACTCCTTCTCTGCAAAAAATGCATTTAAAAGTTGATGTGAAGCTTATATTCAGCTTCATCAGTCTGAGTTAGTCATATCAAGTGGATATCTGACACATTTACAGTCTTTTCAGCATCGAATTCCCTCTTTGTGTTTCCTCGAACAGTCCTCCTTCTTTTTGCACAGAAGGAGGACTGTGGATTTTGTCCTCCATCACTTCCATTGTAAGGTCATTATGAAGGGATCTTCTAATGGTCAGTATGAACAGGAGGAATGATTACAGCAAGAAAAACATGTTTCACTGTTCATTTGGGCTCCTGACTGTTGTTTTAAGACACACTTGAAATATATTGAACCTGTCTTTAAATTCTCTCTTCTTTGGTGCCAAAACAATAATTGCAGTTTTATCCTTTTTAATTAAAGTATGTTTTGATTATCCAAGTATTGATTTGCTCAGTGCACTGTTTCAGGTGATCTATTCTGCCATGCTCACTGGGTGATAATGCTATGTAGATGTGAGTGTTGTCAACATAATTATGAGACATACATATTATGTAACTGTCTTTTTATGTGCTCTTTCTTCTTTATTTCATTCCAAACTTCAGACATGATTCATTATTATGTAAGAGCTCAACCTTTTTGCCAATTATATTAGAATTAAATTAGAGAGATTTGTGACTCATAGAATTACACTGAACACAGACACTGCTATGCTTCCTTGGAAAACTATAATATTTCGCAATTGAAGACGTGAAAACCAGTAAATACTAAAAGTAGTGGTTTGGTCCCTCTGACTGATATATTATTATATATGACATCATTAGATTATTAATAATGAAGCATCAGTGTTAGAGCAGCATGTTACTGTTGTAGCTGCTGGAGGTGGAGCTAGTTTACACTACTTTATATACAGTTTGTTGTTTTAACTCTACATTGAACTGATCCTGTTTTATAATAAATATTTATTCTAAGGATTGATCAGTTCCGGTCCATTATTGCACAAGAGCTCAACCTTTTTGCCAATTACATTAGAATTAAATTACACATAAGTACTTTGAATTTTGTGACTCATATAATCACACTAAACACTGCCGTGCTTCCTTAGAAAACTTTTCAAACATTTCACAATTGAAGACGTGCAATCCATGTCACCAACTGCAGTACTCAGATCCTTTTCTGCATTAAAAGTACCAATACAGCAATATAAAAATACTCCACTACAAGTGAGACTACAAGTCCTGCATGAAAAATCCTACCACAAAGTAAAAGAAGTAAAAGATAAAAACAGTAAAAGGTCGGGGCCCCTCCAAAGGGTCAGCAGATAAATCTGAGGGGTGGTGAGATGATTAATGGGAGAGGAAAGAAGAAAAAACAAAGTTCTGATACACAAATCTGTTTTCAGTTTTTGGACTTTTTCTCTAATCTTTGATTTTTGCTGAAATATTGGATCATTTGAACATTTATTGAAATGAAAGCATGTGAGAAGTTTAGAGGGAAAAATCACTATTTGGTTATCTTCAGATGGGCCAGTAACTCTTCAGGTTACTCACAACTTAGCATTAAACTCAAAATTTATAAGAAAGACAGTCAAAAAATACACTAGAAAGGTTTACTGAAGTTTACTGTGCATGAAAAACAATACAAAGCAAATTGAGGCCTCGGTCCCGGGACAAAGAAACCTAATGTAAAATCATAAAACATCATATTATACACTGTTCACAATCCCTCCTATTGTGGAGATTATTTTCTAGACTCCACCCCCAGATAGCAAATATGCTTGTGGCCCAGATCCAGCCCACACCCAACACTATCTGCACTTTCATCAGGCCCACATACCGCATGGAACGATGGCATTTGGGCGTTCCGCTCCTGTTTCCCATCTGGGCCACAAGCAAGCCCTAAACCAGATTTTGATTTGAGATACTGGGGCCATATTTGCTATTTTACATGTGGGCCATTTTAAGCTCACGTCCATGTTGTCCGGGCCAGAAGGCCAGCAGTGCAGCATCATTGCCTGAAGTGGCCCACTTCTATATGCTATCAGGACCTTGTTTTTTTAATCATATTCAAAACTATTTTGTCATCATTGCTGAGTTCATTAGTGACCTTCTCTCTAACTTCCTAGGAGCTGTCTCTTATTAACATAATGTTATTTTTGCACACTCATTGGCACATTCGTTTGATCATGAGAAGGCAGTTTCCACCTCAGTGGAGCTGTTAACAACTCATAGACATGTGAAATGTGACCCCTTTTTGTAAGACGTCAAAAGCCAAAAAGGTTGGAAACCACTGGTTTCATCTTTAACAATGTGTTGTATTTTAAAAGCTTGTTATATTATCCATTGTGTCAAATCTTCATCTGAAAAGTAACTAAAGCTGTCAAATAAATGTAGTGGAGTAGAAAGTACAATACTTCCCTCTGAAATGTAGTGGAGTACTTAGTTACTTTCCTCCACTGGTTTCCGACATGTTTAGCTACTAACAACTATGTTTAAACTTGAATTTACGGTAAGACGGATCCTCTGTTACCGGTTTAACCACAAGACCCGACATGAATAATACTAATAGCAGTTTGATGAATCATACGTGATGTTCGAGCACCGACATGACAGGAAGCTTTAAAATATTGTCAAATAAATGTAGTGGAGTAGAAAGTACAATATTTCCCTCTGAAATGTAGTGGAGTGGAAGTACAAAGTAGCATCACATGGAAATACTCAAGTAAAGTACAAGTACCTCAAAATTGCACTTAAGTACAGTACTTGATTATATAGTAGACTCAGCCTTCTTGCCACTGCTGCTGTTACTTTGTACTTTCATATTTTAGTACTTTCTAAGATTTATACTTTAAAAATTATTTAAAGTATTTATTATTATTATCTAGTATTTTCAGTATTTTTTCCATTCTTTGTGCAATTTAATGTGTGCTGTCAAGTAAAGTACAAGTAGAAGTATCTCAAATTTGGATTTATGCACAGTACTTGAGTAAATGTGCATAGTTACATTCCAGAATCAGAATATATCAGAATCAGAATCTGATTTATTCACCGAGTAGCAAGTACAAGGAATTCAATGTGGTCCAGATGTCAACAGAAAAAGCAATAAACATGAACACTAAACAATAAACATGAACACTAAACAATAAACATGAACACTAAACGATAAACATGAACACTAAACAATAAACATGAACACTAAACAATAAACATGAACACAAACATAACAGTGTAAGAAAGAGAGAGATTATGTGTAATGGAGGTGGACTGTGTGCTTGCATATTAACATGATAAAAAAAAACTATGTGTGTGCAAAAAAGCAGAATATAAATAGAATGAAGTTAGACAAATGATAGATAAATGTGTATAGATGTACAAAAGCTTTATGTGTGCATTAATAGGATAGCCTGTATTTGTACAGTTAGCAATTAAAAGATCAAGTCTTTATGCATCTACACAGTGCAGGACAGACAGACACAGTGTTCACAATATAAAAGAAATGAGATATGGAGGGGAAGTGGAACTGGTTTGTTTACAGTCTTCTACTCCCCTTATTAAAGATGACTATCGCCTAGGGAAAGACACTGTGGAGGTATTATTATTATTATTATTATTGTTGTTGTTGTTGTTGTTGTTGTTATCATTATTATTATTATTATTATCATTATTAATAGAGGTGATGGGCCCTTCAAGGTGGCCGTTTTAGGAAGTTTGCTGCTACAGCTCAACCCAAGAACTCCCCCGTCCCTCCCATCAACATTCCGCGAAGACCCGCCCTCTTCTGCCTCTGATTGGCTAGTGCTCGTTGCCTTCGTTGTTAGATTTGTTACGTTTAGTCAGGAAGATTTAGATTGGTTGGGCAAGAATATCAGAGCCAATCAGAGGCGGAGTAGGGCGGGTCTTCGCAGAATACGGGTGGGGGAATAAAGTAACGCCTATGAGCAACAACACTCAGAGGGGCCGACGTAAGTTCCCGATTGTATTCCCAGACGGGTTTTGGGGAAGTGACATAGATGTCAGTGAATGCTTGAATAGTTCTACAGCAAACGGATTATGGCTGCAAAGGAGAGAAGTCTGTTAATGTGAAATGACGTTTTCACAATGGTTATCCTCTTGCTCTTGTTTAACGTCGTCCGAGGTAACGTGACAGTTAATTATCCGTTTTTAGCTAACCGAGCTGTTCTGTGCTAGTTATGAAGCAATATCTTTCCTGTGTGTGTGTGTGTGTGTGTGTGTGTGTGTGTGTGTGTGTGTGTGTGTGTGTGTGTGTGTGTGTGTGTGTGTAAAACACCATAAAAATGAAAGCTAAGCCAACGGTAGCTAAAACCTTTCACACAGGCCATGAATTTAAGCGTTAAAGCGAGTCTTTTCTCTGTTATGGTAAAGCTAAATGTTAGATTAGCCAAACTCTGTTAATAAAACTCATATTTTAAAGCTGCCTGTCGGTGTTCGAACATCACGTAGGATTCACCAAACTGCTATTAGTATTATTCATGTCGGGTCTTGTGGTTGAACAGGTTACAGAGGATCCGTCTTACGGTAAAACCAAGTTGAAACATAGTTATTAGTAGCTAAACATGTCGGAAAGTACTCCACTTTATTTCAGAGGGAAATATTGTACTTTCTACTCCACTACATTTATTTGACAGCTTTAGTTACTTTTCAGGTGAAGATTTGACACAATGGATAATATAACAAGCTTTTAAAATACATTTCAATAAATGTTCAAATGATCCAATATTTCAGCAAAAATCAAAGATTAGTGGAAAAAGTCAGAAAACTGAAAACAGATTTGTGTATCTGAACTTTGTTTTTTCTTCTTTCCTCTCCCATTAATCATCTCACGACCCCTCAGATTTATCTGCTGACCCTTTGGAGGGGCCCCGACCTTTTACTGTTTTTATCTTTTACTTCTTTTACTTTGTGGTAGGATTTTTCATGCAGGACTTGTAGTCTCACTTGTAGTGGAGTATTTTTATATTGCTGTATTGGTACTTTTAATGCAGAAAAGGATCTGAGTACTGCAGTTGGTGACATGGATTGCACGTCTTCAATTGTGAAATGTTTAAGTTTTCTAAGGAAGCACGGCAGTGTTTAGTGTGATTATATGAATCACAAAATTCAAAATTCTAATGTAATTAGCAAAAAGGTTGAGCTCTTGTGCAATAATGGACCGGAACTGATCAATCCTTAGAATAAATATTTATTATAAAACAGGATCAGTTCAATGTAGAGTTAAAACAACAAAACAAAGAGAGGAAAGAGGTTTGAAAAAAGAGTTTATTCTAAAACTAAACTCTGGCTGCCACTAATGATGATTTTTTATTATCGATTAATCTGCTTATTATTTTCAAGATTAATCAATTAATCATTTGGTCAATAAAACACCAGAAACTGGTGGAAATCATCCATCACAACATCCTGGAGTCCATGGTGACATCCTCAAATGTCTTAATTTGTCCAACTGAAAGTCCAAAATATTAAATTCACAGTAATGTAAGATCAAGAAAAGCAACAAATTCTCACATTTAAGAGTCTTAAACCAGAGAATATTTGACATTTTTACTTGAAAGATTCCTTAAACGGTTATTGGATTATCAAAAAAGTTGCCGATTAATTTTCTATCTATCGATTAATTGATTAATAATTGCAGCTCTAGTCTATTCTGAAACATACAGGTAATTAATGTAAAGACGCTCGGAAATGTGTACAAAAGCTGTGTGTTGATAATTGTTGACAGTAGAAGTTGAGATTGATCCAATAACAGTTGCAGGAAAGACTTTTGCTTGTAGTCCTGTCCTCATGATGTCCTGTCTGTTCACAGCACTGCCTGAGTCACTGCCGCCGCCGCACGTTGACAACTGGCAGCTGACTTGGACTCCTGGCACCCAGGACAGAAACGTGAGCTACAGCGTCCAGTACAGTACAAGGTGAGGTCACATGGTTATGTTTAGGGCTGCAATAACGATTATTTTCATTATCGGTTCATTTGTTCATTATTGATTTAGTCGATTGGTCTGTAAAATGTCAGAAAACAGTGAAAAATGTCAAGATGCAAGCTTAGATGTCTTGTTTTGTCTGACTGACAGTTCACGATCCAAAAATAATCAGTTTACTGTCGTAGAGAACTAGAGACACCAGAAAATATACATTAATATTGTATTATATTCATTTGAAAGACTGGAATTAGTGAAATTTTGCCTTTTTTCCCATTTAAAAAAAATTACTAAAAATTATTATTATAATAATTATAACTTTCCTGTTGATCGATTAATCTTTGCAGGTCTAGTTGTGTTTTTCATATTAATCCACACACTGATCCTGACAAACCTGAACATCTGAATGTATATCAGGCAATTATTTCATTATGCAGCTTTCTCCTGTGTAACATCTTGTTTCTGCTGATAGCAAATATATTTATATAATTTTGTGCCAATGCAGCTCACAGCTGTCTCGTTGTTTCTGTTCCTTGTCTTCAGCCTTGGGGTCGGAGAGCCAGTGTGGGAAAACGTGGAAGACTGTGTCCAGACGTCTTTGAATTCCTGTAATGTCAGTTTCACCAAAGCTAAAGAAAGTAATGGCTGCGTGATGCTGCGAGTGCAAGCAATGAGAGACGAGCAGGCGTCAGAGCAAGATGCTTGTAGCACACACAGTAAGAAACCCAAGACTGGCCAGGTCACCAACCCTAACCCTGACCCCCTAACCCTTAACCCTGACCCCTTAACCCCTAACCCCTAACCCTTAACCCTGACCCCTTAACCCTAACCCCCTAACCCTTAACCCTAACCCCTAACCCTTAACACTGACCCCCTAACCCCTAACCCTGACCCAATAACCCTTAACCCTGACCCCTTAACCCCTAACCCCTAACCCTTAACCCTGACCCCTTAACCCTAACCCCCTAACCCTTAACCCTAACCCCTAACCCTTAACACTGACCCCCTAACCCCTAACCCTGACCCCCTAACCCTTAACCCTAACCCCCTAACCCTTAACCCTAACCCCTAACCCTTAACCCTGACCCCCTAACCCCTAACCCTAACTCCTAACCCTTAACCCTGACCCCTAACCTGGACAGGTGGACAAGAAGCTCTAGATATTTGCACAACAGTTTTTGATGCTTTGTTATTGTTTTTCATAACGTACTAGAGCTGCAACGATCATTTGATTGGTTGCCAACTATTAAATTAATCACCAACTATCTTAATTATCGGTTAATCGTTTAGAGTCCTTTTTTTAAAAAGAAAATTTCCAAATTCTCTGATTCCAGCTTCTTACATGTGAATATTCTCTGGTTTGTTAAGTCCTCTATGACAGTAAACTGAATATTTTTGGGTTGTGGACATAACAACATTTCAGGACGTCACATTGGGGTTTTGGGGAAACAGGAATCTTACATTTTATGGACCCAACAACTGATCGAAAAAATAAATGACAGATTAAAGAAAATAATGGTTAGTTGTTAATTTTAGTCCTGTCAGTACGTTCAATAAGTTCATTCCTTCATACACGTAGCCATTAAAAGTACAACAACAAATCTATATTTCTGTTGGTCAGCATTTTTCTACCTACGTTTCCAGTGGAGACAAAACCACTCGAGTGTTGGAGAAATACAGCAGGAAGCTGCAGACGAGAACAAGCTGGCACAGAAAACAAAATCAGCACGATACAGGATACAAAGCTGAATGAAAATATAGTCAGAAAATAAAGATAATAATAATAATAATAATAATGATAATGATAATAGCACTCAGCATAGAGCTGCTCTGATGGATTCATAGTTTTTACTAGGGATGCGCGATATTATCGGCTCGTCATCGGTATCGGCCGATATAAGCTCTAAAATGAAATATCAGCATCAGCCCGAAATGAACATTTTCTGCCGATTATGAGAGGCCGATTTGTCGCCTTCTCCTCCGCCGCCTGACTGCGCTTCCCTCCACGGACTGTTTCACCCTGACGGTCCCGGTGTTTCCTCCGCAGGCTGCACTTCACTCAGCCGCCCGTCAGACCAGCTGCTTCTTCTAGCGGAGGCTAGCTGGCTGTGCTTCCCTCTGGCCATGCTGCTGCTAACGCTCCACTAGCCTCTCAGCTAATATAAGCCCCGGCTCTCCATGTGGATCCAACTGGACCACCGAGCCCCAGTTTGTTATTCAGGTTAAAGTGGGAAGAAGCAGCAGGTCTGACGGGCGGCTGAGTGAAGTGGAGCCTGCGGAGGAAACACCGGGACCGTCAGGGGAAAATAGTCCACGGAGGAGCTGCTATGTTCGGCTGCACAGATAGGAAACACCTCGGTTGACAGGATGTACCACTCTGTTTGGAAAAAAAATCTTCCTCTTTTTGGTTTATAATGGCGTTTGGCAACCAGCGTATTAGGTGCATTACCGCCACCTTCTGCTCCGGAGTGTGGACCAGGGATTAAATCCTACACATTAATCCTGTCTGTCTAATAAACTCAAAGAAAACTCCACTGCTCCTCCAACTTGGCAGGTTCATTAAAGTTTTAATGCTGAGCTCCTGAACTCCAGTCTTCCTAAGTTCCTCCATTGCACGTTTAATAGTCTCCTCAGCCAGCTGCAAAAAAATCTTGGCATTGGCAATCGGCCACAATGAGTTGGAACTATCGGCATATCGGATATCAGCAAAAAATCCAATACCGTGCATCTCTAATCTCTACAGTTATGTTTTTGTCTGCTGATTTCTGAAAGCAGGACTTGAAGCTGTGCTGTGTTTTGACTCTTCGGGAACTTTTTTGTGAATGAAACTCGCCCACAAATGGAGCAGAACACGGAACACACACCTCCTCACGAACAGATTTAGGACAAAGCAAAAACACACATTAGAAACTCGTGTTTCTACAGTGATCAAAACCAAAACGTATTACGTGTTTGTGAGCCGTCTGACGCCCAGACAGGAAATGACAGCATTCATTTCTGTCTCGAGGTGTTAACCAGTCTAACCAACGTGTGAACCACATGGGGTGAGGTGTCAAAAGCTGAAGAAACCCAAAGCGGACTGTTGTTTCTTCATCAGTATCATTGTGTTAGATTGATTATTGATTATTCATAGGTTAAGGTTGATATGTTTGTGATTTATTTTAGGTGTGAAAGACTGTTGGTGGGATGTGACACCTCCGTCAACAGATGATCAGTCCTTGTTTTCGTCTTGTTCTTGTCTTCCAGGTGACTCCTGTACTCCTGAAGTCAATCTGACAGCACATACCGGGTCCCTCACTGTAATTCTGAACAAGAGGCACAGTCTGTACAGGGACTATGCAGACGGTGTAAATCAAAGGATTTACTTTGGAAAGGAGGGAGAGCCCCTAGAGGTGAGAATCCTCATCAGTTTTTATGTATACTGGAGGTCAAATGATCTATACATGCAAATTTATGTTCTGTGTTTAATTGACAGGACATCAGCACAAGATAAATAGTGGCCTGGTTCAATACAGGAGAACCAGAAATATTATCTTTTTTTTTATTCCACACAGTTATCTTCCTTGTCAGAACTTGGTGCCTACATTACCCACAATGTAACCTCTTCCTCAGTCTCCATGATCCCCAGATTATATTTCAAACTTGTAGTCTTCAGCTCCAACCGGCGCTGTATTGTAGATATGATTTCTCTTAAAGAATAAATAACGTAAACTGGTGATCATCACGTAAACCAGTATGATGGTTCCATTATCCAGGAGAGTCCCGAGTTTCTGTGTTCAGTGAAAAAATGAATGAACAGGGGGAAAACTAAATTCTACTAGTCAGAGCAGGAAAAATCAAACTGTATGTTTACTGAGTAGCAACAGTCTCTGTAACACTCCAAATGTCCTCCACTCTTCATCAGGAGTACGGAGATTTTTTTGCCTCACACACCATCGACAACCTGGAGCCGGGACAACGTTACTGTGTAAGAGTACAGTACGTTCGTTTGGATAGACCCATCGGACTGAGCACCTGCCCGCAGTGTGAGGTCATCCCTCTGTCAAGTAAGACGTGTTTGTTTTCTTTTTTCAAACCCAAAAAAAGAAAATAAATAATCATTTTTGTGAGACATTAAAGATTGTTTGTGTGTTTGTGTTCCCACAGGGTTAAAACAGTCGAATATAATAGTAGCTGTTGTGGTCAGCGTCGCCGTCTTGATTGCTCTGGTAACGGCCATTGTGTACATCCTCATCGTCAAACTTGAGAAAATCAAACGGTGGCTGCAACTTCCGATGAGGGTACCACCTGACGTAAGAACACACTGACCACACAACCAGCAGCTCCCAGTATAGAAATCAGACTGGTGCAGTGTCGCCATTCTCAGTCTGTTGTTGTGAAACATCATCAACTCCTGAGCCAATCACAGTCCACATGTGACAGGAAGTGTTCTTGCTCAGTTTGTTTTATTGAGGTTACTTTGGCACCTGGCATCCCAGAATGCATTTCGCACCAAAAAGTGGCGATGCGAAGGGTTTTTTTTTTAACATTGATTGACTAACTGACATCGTGCAGAATGATAAAGTTGTGCAGAGTTTTATAAACTCAGCAAATCAACCAACAAACTAAAGCAGAGATGATTTATTCTCACAAATACACACAAGTTACATTTGATCTGATTAAAGGGTCGTATTTCAGTAACTGACTCTTCTTTCTTTTCTCTTCTAGTTCCATGATCGATTTAACGGCCCGAGCATTCCCATCTACATCAGAACCCCCACCGAGGAGGTTTTTGATACCATCTCTGACATGATCCCGAACAAGTGAAGGCTGCTGACCTTCTTCTGCGTGAAACTTCCTCTTTCTGTTCTGCTCAACATGGGCATCAACTTCCTCCTGAAGACAGACAGAGAGAGTCTGAGAGGAATTTGAACTCAGCATAACTGAGGACGTCATGATTCTCGTTTTAGCCTCATTTGATCGACATTTCATTTGCTGTCCAGGAGAGAAAGCCCCCACTTTGAATTGGTTTCATACGGCTGGAAACTTCCAAGGAAAAAGTAATGTTTGCACTAAAGGTTTCTGTTTATCTTTAAAGCACTTTTCATTTCCCAGAGAAGAATTTGTAAAAGTTGTGTTTGTGTCCCTACAGTATGCCAACTCAAATAACAAAGTACCCTTTGCCCTGTTGACTTCCATTTTGGAAGGCCACGGTCGACTCAAGTCTGTCTGAAAATAATAATCGGGTCCCAATAAGAACACTGAAACACTGTTTTTTCTTGCTGTAATCATTCCTCCTGTTCATACAGACCATTACAGTCCTCCCTCCAAGCAAAAACTGTATGTAAAGGTTTATTTGAACTGAGTCTGAGTCAGTTTAATCAAGTGAAAATCCTCCAAAGTTAAAACATCCCCTTGATTGGACTCATTTGAACGGATGAAACGAGGGTTCTGGATTACGAACAGAAGGATTATCAGCACCGATCTCCACTGATGGGATATGATTCACTTCACAAAGTCAGTTACATCAGATAAATCCCAATGTGGTAAAAATATCTTCTACACTCAAGGAGTGAGCAGTACTTTAGCTGTCTCGAACAATACAGGCTGAAATGTAAACACATTGCTGCATTATGACGCATCTACATGGCTGCAGTGCGTGCAAAGGCTTCATCACGATCCTCACTGTTTAAAATAAACGCTCTCATACATCCTCTCTGATGATCAGACAGCAGAAAGTGAAAGTCCTGCTCACCGATTCATCTGCACTGATATCTCTAGCTACCCGGCAGGCTGAATTCAGTAGAATCTGCACGCTTCCACTACTCATAATCAGAGATAATATCTCATTAACAAACTAACAGAGCTCAGATCGGTGTGCAGAGTCTCTTCCTCTCATTGGTGAGATCTGTTGATGCACAACAAGATAAGCCAGAGTCGGTTTATCAAACTGAGTTGCGACAGTCTTGAGTTGTGACTCAAAGTAAAGTAAGCATCTTACACATTTAACTGAACCACTGTAGACACACGTTTATTAAGAAAATCCAAATATCAGCATTTTAAGAATCTACATCAGATCATTCAAATAAAAAATGTGATTCCTCTGATTGTTTTTTTTTTTTTAATCCAGCCATAATTAATGTTAAATCTTTCTTGGTTACAGCAAGTAAAACCTCTTTCACATGTTCACATGTTCATATTGTCTCCTGACTTCTGCTTTCAGACAGACTGTTAGGACAAACAGCCGCAGTTACACAGAATCAACGTGTTGAAACCCCACAGAAACGTCTATTTAACACTAGTTTTAGGGAAGACGACTGCAGGTCGCTCCCTCTGAGCCACGGAAACTGCTGATCGGTTAAAGACATAATCACTGGACTTCACTTTTATGTCTGTTTAACAACAGTCACAACATTCAGGCAGCATTCATATAGGCAGCAATGACCCAGATCAGCAGCGTCCTCTAACACTCGTAGCATTAGAGCCGACCTGAAGCCTCTGCGGGGACGTAAAGAGGACGTGATAATGTGGTGATAAGATAACCAGGCAGTAAAATTCCCCACGAAATGAGCTACGTGACATGAACTGTGAGCTGGGAGGAAATGTTCACACAGACGTCTCTATTTCCTTCCCTTTATCATGAACGAACAAACACTTGACCCATCTAGGTGAATAACGGCTTTTATCATTTTATCTCCTCATAGCAGCAAATAGAACTCCTAATCAGATTATTTAAACCTTCTCAGAGCTTGTTTTCTCCTCTTTAATGCAACTTTTTGGCAGGAAATGAGCTGCGACATGCCATTACCTCAGAAACACTTCCTCCTCTGAATAATTTTAAAGGCCTTTTGCTGCCCTGAAGGAAGCACGTCGTCGTTTTACATAATCCTCGACTCGAGGTGGAGCGATGTGGTTACTGATGGTATGACCTGTACGCTTCTCTTCTTTTATTCTTCCCTTGTGTTGCTTTTTATGTGTTTGTATGATGTTCTGAGAGATCTCGTATCTCTAAAGGACCTCGTTAGCTAAATAACGGATTGATAAAACAAAAATAAACAATATCAGGGCCTGTATTCACAACGAATCTTAACTTCCTGTTCAAGAGTTTCCTCTTTAGGCCTGCTGACAGCCACTTTTACTGAGGAACTGAGAAAAACTCCAGAGATAAAGTCACACATTTTGAAGTAATATATTGACTTGTTAAAGCAGATTATGTTTGACATCAAATGGCATCTACATGTCGATCCTCTCATGATATTGATAACTTGTCAGCAGTTGGTTATTAAATGACTTCAACTGCTGAATGAGAGAACAAGCGTGTTTTTGTTGTGATTAATGATTCTGACAGACAGCAGTTATATTTTAAACTCATCAGTGATCCAAACTGCGTTCATCCAGTGTCCAAGTAGTGGATCATCTTTTAGTTTTTATAGACTGATCTGATCCGAGAAGATGGATCTCCTCACTGCCTTAAAGATCGGCCGTTTCACAGAGTTTATTCAAGTGATTTAGTGCAAAAGAGATGATTTAGATATTATAACTATAAGTCGGACTCAGTTTTTCTCTCTGCAGACTTTACGTTCAGTTCAGACTTGTATTTGAAAGTGATACAGAAACATTTCAGTTTAACCTCATGAGACCAACGTGTTTATTCAAACATGAGACCGATTCCTCTGAACTTCCTCTTAAATCTTCGTCTGTCTTATCTTCAGGAGTTTCTCTTAACTCGGCCAGTTAAGAGCTTTCAGGATGAACATTTTCTTTAATTCTCAAATCTTACTGAACTGTTCTTTTTGCCTTTTTCATTGAATTACGACTGTAAAAGATTAGCTAATAACCTCCAGCTTTGGACGCTCCTTATTATTCCCTTGAATGAGAAAATGTTTTCTTGTTCCTTTACATCCATGAACTCTGTATAATGATGTCATTTGTCTGTCTGGCGTTTTCTAAAATGTCTGTTAACTATCAAGGTTCTTCCACACTTTATTGTCTCGTCTCAGTTGTGAATTATTTTGGGTAAAAGCATTTTTCAGATGACTAGATGTAAACTTCTGTATTTGATTATAAAATGTGCAGTAAAGAGCTCAAATTTTACATCAGTTTCGTCCAGAACTCTTTGCAGGTGAAGTCGGCCACAATTTTAACTCTTTAAATCACAAAAACACATTTTCTTATTTAATCTCTGGAGGTTTTCTGACATCGTTCTTTCGCCCCCGATAAAACAAAGATGATGGTTAAAAAAACAAAAAAACACTGTTAACAGTTTTCATCTGGACATTTTCTAAATGGGAAAGAAGATCCAATGAAAGCATCGATATGGAGTCTGTGGATTATCCAGAGAAAGGAAGACACTGTGAAAACACACGGTGCTGTTGAATTAATTAATGCTCATTTTTAATGCTGTGGGCACCAGAAATAAAAAAAAATACAGGACTGGAGACGAATATCTCTGCATAAATAAAACCCAAAACTATCTGCAGCGATCGATACCACTAGAGTAGTAAAAAGTAATTAGGGTGATGAAAATGCTTTGTGGTGTTGGATCAAAGAACATCTGATGTGACTCATGTTGAAACACAGGAGGCAGGAAGCGGTCCAAACTATTAACTGCAGTCAACAGTGGATAGAAATGGTTGGATGTTGGTTGGCGGATGATTATTTCAATACAAAGGAATATTAAAAGAAATCAGATCTGAATTGTATCAAACAAATAATAATAAATGAGGTTATAGTTTTATACTATAACATCATTAATGCATCCACAATCTGGTATTTCAGTCTTTTCTACTTAATATAGGATTAAACTCCAGTACCTGGTTTAATAAAATACTAAACATCTGTTTACATTCAAACAACACACGCCATGTCAATCAAATACAATGTTATAAAGGTGAAAAGTCCCTCTTAAACTCAGATGGGTTCTTTCTTTTTCTTCCTGGAATAGTTTGGAGGGAAACGAGTTCATCAGAGGTCTAGTATAGTAGGTCTAATATAGACCTGACTCATACTAGATTACTTGTAATCTAGTATGAGTCAGGAGTGGCGGTCTGTGCTGTTGACTCGAAAATACGTCACAACACAGAAGTTAAATACTCTGGAAAAGCTGTTTGATTAGGACTTTAACCCTTCGTCCCAAACCGAGTAGCAGCTCCAAGAGGGAGAGTTTTTATTATCGAGACGACTGACACCTGCACCAAATATACATGAAGACTTGTTTCAACTCAGTTTAATTTGATTCGTGTTGCAATTTTGGATTTAAGTAGAAGAAAAAGCAGTTTACTTACTAAATTGAAAAGTGTAATAAAATGATTTTGTTTTCATGATGATGAGTAATCCTGTTAGACTGAAAAGCAAAAAGACAACGAGACGCAGTGTTTCCCCTTTATTCATTCAGAATTATGAGCCACGCTGCTAAAATTTCAGACGATCATTAACATCAACGGGCTGCTGATGATTTTCACTCGCACACTGTGTGAGCACAATGACACCCTGCGTTATTGTGGATTTTTTTTTTTTTTTTTTTGTCATCCTCCCTCTCTTCGTTCTTCAAAGGACATCTATGTGAAAGGTACAAGAGTAGCGTAAGGCTGCATTCACACCAAATTAGGCGGTGCGGCAGTCGTCCCTTTCATTTGAATGGGGGTAGTGCGGCTCGGCTGCGGCCGTTTTAGCCGCTGCGGCCGGAAAGTTGAGTCAGAGTCAACTTGTGGAGAAACGCAACCTGACGTCACTGCGGCTGAAGGCTGCGGTGGCCAATCACAGCGGGAGATCAGACTGACAAGAGTTGTAAACTCTGCCGTGAGGGAAGACGAAGACGCTACTAGGACGAGGGGAGGACATTTCTCTTCGCTTGATAACCTTAGTTAAGTTAGACTTTGCTGTCGGCTTCTTGACTCATTTTAAAAACAAAGAGGAGAGAAAAAGAGGAGAGATCAGCTGTGGTCGAGCGAGCTAGAGAGTGAGTGAAGAGAGGGAGCACTGGTAGGGAGAGAGCCGGTAAATCAGATCAATAAAACGTTATTTTCTGATAGTTTCACAGTGGTTACATTGTAGAGCACAAATAAACACGCCCACAACCCCACACACCTCCGCTCGAGCCTGCGCCTGAATGCCGCACCGCCTGATTTGGTGTGAATGCAGCTTAACTCCGTTAAGGAATAAGGCAGCGCGCGCGCGTGTGTATGTGTGTGTAAATGTGCGTGTAATATCCATACTTACATTTTTGACAGTGTTTGAGCCGTGATTTTCTATAAGGGGTCGAATGGGTCACTGCCCCAAACAGAAAATATTAAATACTGTAATTAAAGTAGACCAGTTTGTTTCACCAGGATTTAATTGTGTCAGTATTTTTACTTCAAAATTCATCTGTATCCTGAAAACTGGACCAATTATCTCACATATAATAATAATAATAATGATAATAATAATAAATTTTATTTGGAGGCACCTTTCAAGTCACCAAAGGTCACCTTACAAGATATAAAAGCATAAAAGAATAAAAAAACATCAATTAAAACAAAACATCAGCATAAAAACAGGTGAGGTGCACAGTGTCCAGTTATAGAGAGTAGGGATGTGCAGAGAGCCCAGTATTTGTATTTGTATCTGTATTTGTTGAGGCAGCAAAATTACTTGTATTTGTATTCGAATAAAAGTGAACAGAGGCTTAAAATCCTGTTTTTGACCCCTGGGTCAGAAGTCAGAAGAACCGAGATAATTAACTTTACTTAATAATAATCCTCAAAATGTGTCCTGACACTTAAAAGTAAAGTTATTTTTATGTGAATAATGACAAAATTAAAGCAGATAGAAAAGAAAAATATCAAATATCATTAATGACTCTGTTAGCAGGTTTCACCTACTAAGCTAACGCTGTGTTAGCTAACATTAATAAATAGGACAAACTGCTGCTAAGCTCTGAATGTTTTAAAAATCCCACTTACATGTGATGTGTATAACCTGGGTATTTAATGGCCGCCGTCCAGAACAAAGAGTAACAGACAGGAATACAATGAATATTTTATTCTTCTGTAATAATAAACCCTCTGATGGGACTTAAGTCACCATTTCCTCTTTACAGATGGCCGAGCATTGCTATAAAGAGTAAACAATGTCTATAGAGTTCAGAGGTCACCTCGGCTATGACGGAGGAACAGTTCTCTGCTGCTTCTGACAGTTAAACAGACGGATTTCCAGAATCCCAGTTGAGACATTTTATTTAGTTTTCATGTTTTATTCTCTTGACAAAGTCAGAAGATTAAAAAGATGTGAGGAAGATGGGAAGTTAAACTCATATGGATCCATTAGTCTCTCATATTTTACTACCATTATATATTATGATGTATTATTAATAGTTACAGAGGTAACCGTCGGTTTCTCTAAAAGATAATGATGAAAACCCAGAAGCTCGTTTAAAACTCTTGTTGCTGTTCTGAAGATGTTTCCAGAATCACCAAAGTCTCTTTTAACCATCTGAATGTGAAATAAAAAAGATTTCTAACCCGTTTCCTAAGTTGCCCCTCTCTACCTGTATCAAAAAAAACAAAGAAAAGTCTTTGGAGATTCTGGAAAAACCTTCAGAACAGCCGTAGATGTTTTTAAAACGACTTTCTGGCTTTTTCAAACATCTCTGATTAATGATCTGATAGTTTCCTCTGTGACCTGAACGCTGATACATGAAAGCTTCCTGCTTCCACATCTGATTTTTACTCCGTGAAGGTCGAAGCTTTGATAAACATCTTAAAAATAATGAAAAAAAGGTCAGTTGTAAAGTTTGTTACAAGTCCTTTAATACTTTCACTACTGGCGTCTGGATTCACAAAATTTGTTCCATACTTAAATAATTAAAATGGCTACAAAAAAACTTAAAAGCATCTGAATACATACATCTCAGTTTACAGGACTTTTTTGGTAAAAACAAAGACAAACTACATGAGGACAAAACTGACAATTTAAAAAAAAAACACACACATCCTGAGGCAGAACGACAGCGAGTAAATCTGTCAACGGGAATCAAACCCGTGAACAGAAACACTCTGATAATCCAGTGCATATGTTGAACCTTTGACATACCAGCATTTCATAATACTAATAAGAAGAAGAGAAGAAGAGCAGCTTCAGCAGAGACAGAAGAAGAAGAGGCTTTTGTTCCCTCTGCGGTTGTGTGTTTACACTCACATCCACTTCAAAAATGTATTTAAATCAATAAATTATCCCACACAAGTTATCTGAAAACATCAAATAAAAGAGGATTTCCCTTTTTCTGATTCACTACAGTGAATTTACACTGTAAATCCCCCAACTGAACAATAAAACTGCTGCTCATTCACAATAAGAAACATTAATTCCCTCATTCATTTAAAATACAAACACTTTTCAAAAAAAGGGATTTTCTCAATAACAGCAGAGACACAGTGTGAATAAAATCTGGAGAAGAATGAAAATGCATCTGAACAAATGAACTATTTCTCCTTTCACTCCCTAAAAACTACTAAAAACAGCGAGAACACTGTGTGTGTGTTTCTATTTAATAAGCAAAGCAGGTGTAGAGCTGCAACGATTCGTATTCTGATAATTGATTAAGAAAAAAAAAAGAAAGGTTTGAGCCTCTCAGATAAATATAATGTATCATGAATAACTTTAGATTTTTGACTGAAACGAGACATTTGAGGACGTCTTCTTGAGCTTTAGGAAATCATTTTTTCACCATTTTCACATTTTATAGATCAAACAACTAATCGATAAAAATAATTGACAGAATAATCACCAGTGGAAACAGTTGCAGCTCTTTGCAGGATATAAAACTTTCTGTGAATTCGTGTGTGTGTGTGTGTGTGTGTGTGTGTGTGTGTGTGTTGGAGTGGAGTTTCTATAGCTTTTTAATCTAAAACAACAGATTATAAAACCATTTAAAGACTCTGTGTGTGAGTAGATTAAGACCCTTTAACCCCACAAATCTTCAGTCCGGCCGAACTTGTAGATCAGAGTGCTGCAGAGAGAGAGAGAGAGAGAGAGAGAGAGAGAGAGAGAGAGAGAGAGAGAGAGAGAGAGAGAGAGAGAGAGAGTCGGGGTCACTTTATCTTTGCAGCACAAACAACAGATGTAATTACAAAACGTCCTCACAAGGGTTAAAACTTCAACTGACCTTTTAAATGAAAAAAAAAAACACACGCTGTGGTATTTTTACACCATTATGTGTCATCATCCAGTTTGTGCATCATAACTGTCCTTGTGCAGCTTTTAATAGACGTGTTAGAGCAGAGCACGTCTCCTCTTCCTCTTACCTTATAGAAAAACATTTTAGGGGTAAAATCTACTAGACGCTGCTTCCTGTTTTTGTTATTCAATGTGTGTGTGTGTATGTGTGTGTGTCACTTTCAGCTGTGAAAACTTCTATTTATGACTTATATGTAGAGTTATAGCAGCTACTTCGTGTCTGTTTCTGTTTAGTCTGACTTTGAGTTTAATTATTTGAAACATGAGGAGAAATGCAACAATTGATTATTATTCATAGAAATATACTGTGTCCAATTTTGGCTCACTTAAAGGATCAAGCTGGTGATTTTTTTCTTACATATTAGTACGTATATATAAGTTACGTATTATAAGTATTGTGTGTGTATCAAAGCCTGATGTATTTTAATCCTCCGTTGTTGTTCAAAAAACTATTAAAAACACGTCGGTGAGTCGCACTGCTGCACTGGGTGACATGTTCCTTCATCATGAAGAGTTTGCTCATCTCCAAAGACTCATGACATCTATAACTCTCAGGAGAGAAGTTCCTAGTATGGGAGACGCCACTGAGCATGTGCAGGAACGCGGTGTTCTTTTACAGCTTCGCTAGCTTGTTGTGCTACGTATCACAACCGTGTGACTTTGGACAACAACAGAGGAATAAGATATATCAGACTTTGATACACACACAATACTATACCATAGAACATATGTGTCAAACTCATGGCCCGCGGGCCAAATGTGGCCCCGCAAGAGAAAAAGGTCTGATTGTTAAAAAAAAAAAAAGTCAAAAGCGGGCATTGACCGAAAACTACATTTCCCACAATGCATGCCGATTATGTTACCCAGGAAGTGACGGTATCCCGCCGCTAGATTGCAATGTATCCACATCAATGCGATTTTCCCAACAAGTGGAATTGAGAAATATAAATAATGACCCCAAAATGACCCCTGATGCAGACGGAAGGCAGTTTCAAGAAAGATGCTTCAAGGAGAAAAACCCGGTTCGTCTTTTGTGTTATGAGGTCTGTGGTCAAAGAGAACAATCTACCAAACACGGAGCTACGTCTGCCAAAAAATATTGCTAAAAAATATTCTGCCCCTCTCAGCTATGACAAAAAAGTTAATGTCATAACTTGTGTTTGATGTTATTTTTCTTTATTCTCTTGGACAGTTTGATGGTTGATTGATGGAGTAATGTGGATTTCATAACCTGACAAATTAAAAAGATTTATGTTATAATTAAAAAGCAACAAGCAAACATATATTTTTTTTACATCTATGCAAATGTATATATAATATTTGTAACTTGAATAAGTAATATATTCAGAGTTATTCTACATTACATTTAGTTACATTTAAAAGTTACATCTGGCCCTTTGAGGGCAACGATTATGCTGAGATAACACCGCTGCCTTATGGGAAATCGCAGCCTTTAATGCTTTAATAAAGTGGCTTAAATAACCTTACACTCACCTAAAAAAGATGAAGGCATTCTGAAAGAACACAGCCAGCCCTGGTGCCACTTCTTTCTCTGAAAAACAACAAAAGAAGAATGAGATCAGAGTGAACATCAGCAGGTAGAAGAAGTGAGGATTTAGAAACAGTCATGGAGTCGTTAAAGGCAGAGAGATGAAAATGAAAGTGAAAAGATGAAACTGTTTAGTATACGTGACTGAAACATAATTAAGAGACTGTGGACGAGCTCAATTTAACTCCAGTGAGTTAATCTGTCAAGAAACATTAAGTCCCTTGATAGTTAAATGGTACAAACTAGTGCAGCTGGTGAGGACTGACGGTCTCACGTAGAGTCATCGGGTTCATGCAGACGTCCCTTCATCACATTAGAACAACTGAGTGAGTCAAACCAATTTTTTAAAATTTGTCTTTCAGCAGAAAATCCTGTCCTTGTTTTTCCAGTAACAGTGTTTCCTGACTGACGTGGAGGTTCATCCTCGTAGTCATGGGACACAAAACCAACTAAAAAGAAATATGAAAGGTGCATGAGGCTGTTTCCAGGATTGTTCGTGTATTCTGGTCTGAATCAGCGGACGTTAGTAAACTTATTGTTACTGTTTCTTTCTGTCACTTACAGTGACTCATACTGCATCGCTAGAAGCCTGAGTGCTTATCGGTTAGCTGCGTCTGTGGCGGAAAGAAGAACATATAAACAGGAAGAATGTCATTCGGCATATGAAGCGTATCTCCAAATGGTCAAGGTCAGATTCTGATTCATTGTCCGGCTAGCTGCAGCCTTGTAGTCAGTAATCAGATGGAGGTCGGATCACGTTCCCACTAGAACCCGACTGTGATCACTTCCTCTAAAGGGAATCTGTGCGGTTAACAAATTAAGAGAAACGTCCTCCTTTTGTTCTAAATCGATACTAAAGTACTTCCTTGTTTTACGAGTGAAACAGTTCACAAGTTGAAGCAGCTGTCTGCTTGACTGCTCTTTAACCAAATCACACACATTCAAGCTATTCTATGTGATCTTTTGATAACTAACGTAAGAACTAATGTAATATCTTTGTACTTCCAATCACTGATCCTCCCCTGAAACTGTCTGGATCCCCCTGAGGAGACCCGACTCCCTCTGAAAACCTCTGATCTAGTTGGTCTGAGTCAGTGGACGAGTTGCTGAACCAAAATCCATCACTACAAACCACGTTAGGACGTTTTTTACTCTCATTAGTTAGCTGTGTCTCTGGCTAGCTGCTAGCAACACTCATGTGCATCCCAGCATGCAAAGCGCACCAGGCTACGGGGGCCGTTCACATTCCCACTGCAAAGAACCGCTCCAGAACTAATCTGTTACTGGACCGAGAGCACTTCCTCTAAAGGGTCTTTGTGCGGTCGTTTTGGTCCGAGTACAATTACTGTGTTCAGATCTGGACAAAACCAACCAGAGTCCAGTTTAACCAGTTTAAAGAAGAGTCTACAGTCTGTGAGGCTCAGTGGTGCTTTGAGTGAAATGCTAATGTCAGCATGCTAATGAGAATGCTAATACGCTGATGTTAGATCTTAGTTTAGCATGCTAACATGCTAACATGCTAACATGGGAATGTCATTAGATTTGCAGAAATTGAGTGCAAAGGAAAATAAAAAACTAAGTACTGGACAGATTTAAATGATGACCTGCTGGTGGTGTTTGATGATAATTCAGCATGTCGCCATTAGTCATTAGGAGTCATCCTCTGGGGAAGATGAAGATCTGTACAAAACTTCATGGCAATTCATCAAACAGGTGTTGAGATATTTCAGTCAGAATCAAAGTGGGGAACTGAAGGATGATCATTTTAATCTTGTAGACACAAGACGGATTTATTATTGAAAGAAAGTCATATTCATATGTATCAAACTCAACTGTTCAATGTCTTTCTGTCTGTACTTCCTGCTGGAAAACAAACGGTGCGTTACAGCCGTGCAGTAAAGCTGTAAACTCTAAATCTGTTAAATCTGTTTTATCTCCTCTGTAATCACTTATCTTGTTTTCAGCATTGCTAAACAGAAACTAAAGGAGAACTTTCTGTTTCCGTTGTCAGATGACTGTTTGAGTATAAAACAAATATTAAATGGACCTGATTGCGATAAACGTTCTGGGCTGCTGCTGCTGCAGGAACCTCGATCGAACCTGCTTCTGTATCATCCACTATACTGAAATTTAAAATCACTCTCTGACGTCTGACCAATCAGTGTCTAGAGTCAGCGTATCGGACCCTCTCTCGTCACACAAGGACCACAACAGGCGTGAACTGACTTTTACCGTTTTATTTCCCCGTTTTCTGACGTCTTGAAGTTATGTTTGTAACCCAGAACAACCATATAAAACTTGTAAAGTCAGACATCTCTGGTTAAACGTTTACCACACCCTGCAGCGGGCCAGCTCCCAGTTAACCAGTATGAGTAGTTTTTACACCACACACTCAATATCTACAATACAATAAACACTGTATTCGTTTATATTTACTTCAAAATAAAACTAAACTCATACCTGCTGATAAATGCACAGTATAACGAGATATTAAAAATCTATTGCCGCTCTGTGCTGCAAATATTTTTTATCTACGTTTGTTTAAGTTATTTGATGTCATCTTGGATTAAACCATCGACGATGATAATTTAATCGGTTATATCACGTGGTCGAGGTGAAAATGAATCAGTATGTTCACGCTTAGCTAATATTGGAGAAAGGTGAACCAGACTTTGCAGCATCCTGCCTGTGAAATGTTGGACTTTAAGATCTGAGTTGGCTTATATATATATCTTTTTAAATTGAAAGATGTTTATGGAATAGTTGTGGCTCATTACAAGCGCAAGTACAGACAACACTGCTGGTTTGAATGTTCATGACCGTCTCTGTTCGTACGCATGGGTCAGAGTTTACGTACAGGTGTGCACATTCTCCAAGTTTGTTTTTCTTTGGCGTGGGAATCTGCATCATCAGTCTGCTGTACGTCATCCTGGGAAATCTGAAAATGGGAATTAGCCCGGACAGACTTGTGACTTGGACAGGATATTTATCTGCCTTTTCTTCCCCATTGCATGCTGGGATCCGCTCCAGCTTCCAGTCTGCTTCAGTGCTACTGGCAGTGAGGAAGGAGAGGGTTGGCTGTCGGTGCAGTTGATTGTTTAGTAAAAGGATTTAGAGTCCAGATCTCGTGTCAGCGAAGGAACCAGGAGGATGTTTAGATTTATAACTGAGAGGAAAAAGTTCGTGTATGACTGGAAATCAGCTGACAGCGTGGGAAGATATGAATTAGACAGACGTCCTAATTAATCTCCATTTAATTGCATGCTGTCATGAATGATAATCAGGCTAATTGATTTCTTGCAGACATCTGGACTGTGCTGCAGCAGAATCCCAGATAGAAAAAGACTGAAGTTGTTTCAGCTCTACGGAGGAGAAGAGCGTTAACATGCTGATGTTTAGCAGGTTTACTTTGTTGACCATCTTAGTTTAATGTGCTAGCGTGCTAACATCACAAAGCACAGCTGAGGCTGATGGGAACGTCATGAGTTCTGCGTTTAGTATCGGACAAGATGAAAACTTTGACCTGATGATGGCGCTGGTCGGGAGATCGTCGTTATTATAATTCATCCTGAGTGGAACATTAATGTGTGTACTAAGTTTCACAGCAAACAGTTGTCAGGATATTTCTCTAAAAAAAACAAATGTCAACCTGCTGGTGGTGTTAGATGGAAAGTCCATCCAGTAGTTGTTGATCAAACCGACCGACACACTGACTGACAGCACGGCTAAAACATACTGAATAGAGCAGCTTTAATAAACAAACAAAGTTACAATCAATTAACAGATGTTCATTTGAAAAAGGGTGTTAATTCATTAAAAATAACACTTTCTATTATGTGAATTGGTTTGGTTGATTTATAATATATAATGCCAACGTTCATCTTTAAAAACATGTATTATGGTGTGTGTGGCAGCAGCAGCGATCCTGCAGATAGAAACAGGTTCATTTTCTCACAAACTGACATAATTACAGTGAAACGCTGAGAGACTGAAGCGTAAACAGTGTTGAGATGAGCGTCGCTAAGCAACACAGACGCCTACAACAGGCAAATGATCTGCAGCTAAAACAGGCTTGAAGCTGACGGACCAGTCAGAACAGTGATTTTCACACTTGTGACTCAACACTTATTAGTGTCTTTCATGTCTCAAATGTGGAAACACTTCTGATGATAATTAAACTCCTTAAACAGTTATTTCAATCCAATGTTTTCATGGTTGCTTGGACTCACTGAGGATCAACACACAGCATGAAAAGATAGAGATCTGACATAAACAAGTGGCCGCTTGTGATGACTGAGCTTCTAATCAGCTTGAAGAGAGTACTGGATGTAATTAATGAAGTGGTGAGATAAGGGACTTCCAGGAAATGCTGTTTATGTGGTTCTGTGTTTTTACCGGATGTGTGAATGTTACATGAACTCTGATGAACTTTTCTGCTCCTGTGTCGAGTTGTTCTCCTCCAGTTTGCATTCATTTCTGTAACAGTTTTTCTAGCTTCACAGATAGAACACCATGTGCCTCTGAGCTCAGACATGAACTGTGTGCGTGGTCATTTTTCTAAATCGCAGCCACAACCAGGGATGAATAATAACGTCTCCTTGGACAAAGCTGCTTTTCAGACTCGATGCTGCCAAAAACAAGATCTTGTATTCGTTCCAACAGTTTCCGCCAGGAGTTTTTTTAAACGTTACTCCCCTTCTGAGGCTCTCAGAACATTTCCAGATAAGTAGCAGTTTATTAAAGTGTTCATGAACACTAATAATGTTGCAGTTTTATATTTTTAATTATCTTTATTTTATCCCCCCGGTGAGTCTTTGATTCTGTGTTTAGTCTCAGCACTCTTCTTCTTCCAGTTTATTATAACTTGATCCTTCGACATGCCAGGATGTGTTTGATGCAGCTCAAGTGACAGCTGTTGATTCATCACATTGTTTGTTTGCTTCACTGATATTAATCACAGCAGCAAGTTGCAGCGTCAGTAAGAAAGAAAATCCTTCAAAGTCTTTACAGTCAGAGGTTAGTTTGATCATCGCCACCCGGGTATCAGTTCTGCAGCAAGTTGAAGATATTTCAAAGATTGATATTGATGCACAACTTGAATAAAAGTGAGACAAACTCCTGCACACTGTTTCATTCACTGCTGGAGTGTTTATTATGAATTATTTATTATTTAACAGACTGAAATGTCATAAACTAATAAATAAATACTCCAGCAGTAAGCGAGACAGAGTGAGAGGTTTGTGATTTTCTGTCATTTATATCCTGTTATGTCATCAGATGTTAAACATGATCAAAGTTCCATAAAAAGTAAAATGTAAAATCCTTCCTGAAAGACAAAGTCCAGGTTTCAGCTGCTCTCAACGCTTCGTGTCCCGATGAGACGACGTCGACTCGTCAATAAACGTCCGTCTGTTCTGTAACGTTTGTTGCGGAAGGTTGTTCACTCTCAGACAATATGTCAAATCAATATTTCTGATCTGACAGATATCAGCTGGACTGGTTTACTTTATGTAGTGATTTCTATGTGATGCTAACGAATCGGTACAATGATGCAAATTATTAAGTTATATTTTTATTCTTCATGAACGATCATTAAACTGGATATTTTTACTTTTTTTTAGTCTGGAATCTGATTTATCACTCAATAATAAAACACATCTTTTCACCCAACTATTTAATATAACATATTTTATTGATAACAACATTGAATAATCAGCTTATAACAGAATATTAAGTCCACGCTGTGAATAAAATGGTCTCGTTTCCAGTAAAGCCACTCTATACTATACTAAACAGTGTATAATAATAACTGTACGGACTCGTCTCATGTTCCAGTCAGCGTGAAGTATGAAATGGTTAAACATCTGGTATTTTAATTGAATTCTTTGGAAGATAAATGTTTGCGTAATACAGAAGTGTCAGTGGGAGGAAAATAAGAGTCACAGGAGACAAAGATGAAAAATAATGAAACTGGAAGTTTGATGTTTAAATGGAGGAAAAACTCACTTGGCACGACGTAGCCGCCGAACAGGATCCAGATGGAAGCGATGAGCGAACCGAACATCATCATGAAGCCGAGGAACAGCCAGAGACGAGCTCCTGCAGGACACACACACACATGATCATCACCTTCATCAGCATCAGTTAACTCTTCACTGTAGAATCACATTAAATCACAGCGCTGCAATGTTTCACACTGTGAATTCATAAAAAATGATCTATTAATACATCATGAAGGTGTGTTCTTGTAGGTACGACCTGCACCTCCTCCCCAAAGGAGACTCGAAAGCCTCATTCAGACTGGATTTGTGTCTGTAGGGGGAAATTACCTGCTGCTCAGTGATTTTAATCCAGTAATAACAACCACACTAGTAATAATAACAGCTGCAGTGATCGACTCGCTGCCCCTCCTGTCATTTAAATCCCATCTGAGTCTTTTCCTTCTAATACAAAAATCTTTTTGCTGATCTGACAGATGGAAACATGTTAACACCAACATATCGGCTTGTTTGGGAACCAATATGACAACCAAACTATGGAGCAAGAGACCATAAAAGCTGATTAAACAAAAGTAAAGAAACAAAAATAACAAAAGACGGAGTGTGATGATGGTGTGAAGTAACAAGGGATCATGGGAGTTGTTGTCTTCGTTGTTAAATAACCAGCTTCACCGGGATAGGATTACTCCAGTGTTCATCATTCAGGATGTTTTTACCCGCAGAGGTCTCCTCCTCTCCAGAACAAACGGACCCGGAGATTACAGGTAAAAACACTGAATAAAACTGTTTCACCTAAAAAATCAATGTTTCTCCGATGATGTTTGGTGACCACCGGATGTCCGGTACGGGCTGTTAGCTGAGCTGCTGCTAACACTTGTTCGGTTTATTTCTCTTATAACTTTAGATCCAGACGTTCGGTCGGTTTCTCCCGGGAGCCGAATTATCCGCAGAGGTCTCCTCCTCTCCAAAAACAAATGTACACACAGATAAAAATCGTTAAAATATTAATTAAAGCTGTTTCACCTAAAAAATCAGTATTTCTCCGACGATGTTTGGTGACCACCGGACTTCCTGGAGGGGCTGTTAGCCGAGCTGCTGCTAACGTTTGTCCAGTTTATTTCTCTGATAACTTAAGATCCAGACGTCCAATGACTAAAATCCTTCTTCCGGCTAAAAGATATAGTTAAAAACCACCTAAATTTATCATGAAAATGTGGCTTAAAACTGAATAAAAGTCAATTTATAACAGTTTGTGTGGAACAACCACAACGCCGATGTATTATCTTGTATGTGTGTAAGTTACTCTTTGGTAGACGCCATTGTAGCGGACAAACACAGCGCCGCCGTATGCATCTGGTGCGTGTTTACTCTTTGGTAGAGGAGGTATGACGCCATCGACAGGCGACCAAATGAAACGGTCCGTTACTTTGATTAAATTACAGATTTCTCTGGGTTTGAACATTGTTGGAAACATTTGGGATAATGTAAGAACACAACTCAACAACATATATAACATAGGTCTAGTTGTTTTTACACATTTTAACGTGGAATAATTACATATTATAGCTTTAAATGGGCTGTTGTAATTTCAGCAACAGTTTTGTTTACATTTTAGCAAATAGTCTCCATTAAAAGTCATGTGAATTGACTGTTAGCAGCTCCTGTTTGCAGTGTAACATGATGCACAGACAACTATCACTGGATCACTCTGTTACTGAAGAAAACTTAAAAATGTGCCTGTTTTTTTCTCTGACTTTTGTGCAGATTTATGGATTTAAGTCACACTGATTTCACTGTTATGACTCATTCAGAGAAACACACCTGTCCTGCCGAGGCAGCCCTCTCCATACATGTCTCCTCTCACCTGGCCGTTAGAAACCGCGTTGATCCTGAAAATAGAAGCACAGAGTTACACAAAAGGAGGAAAACCCATCTTAAAGATCAACTGGACGACACCACGGAGTCTAGAGCTGAATCAATGTCTCAAATACTGAAAACATGAAACTAAACTTCACTTGATGGTGAGGAAACTGTTTTTGCAGCAATATAAACTAAAGGATGAAAAATGAACTCATCATGTATTACTTGACCTTCACATAAACCGTAGTCAGTAACACACTTAAACCAGTGAGACCAGCTG
Organism: Thunnus albacares; assembly: GCF_914725855.1. Classification (NCBI taxonomy): domain Eukaryota; kingdom Metazoa; phylum Chordata; class Actinopteri; order Scombriformes; family Scombridae; genus Thunnus; species Thunnus albacares. The sequence goes on from NC_058116.1 coordinate 30,474,348, forward strand.
TATACATTTACTGGCAGCAGTTTTGAGTCCACGTCATTCCAGACAAACTTGAAAATGTGTTGATCTGATTCAGTTTCCTTCCCTGTGTGGCCTCAGAGGAGCATTTCTCTCTTTCTCATCTTGAGTGGCTGCTCTTTAAAGTTAAGACACGTTAACATTTTTCATCTTATAATTAGACTGGATCGCTGTTTCGTTTCACTTTTTGAATCACTGGATAAAAAAGTGAGATGTGGGCGACTCAGAGGACTGGAACAAGGCTTCGGTGACAAAACATAAAAATATGCAGTTTACATATTTATCTACATGGGTTTTTTTGTGACATCAGGAGGTGTTTTTAATTCAATTCAGTTTTGTTGAGCTGACAGCATCAGGATATCATATATAACCTCCTCTAGCAGGAAGAAAACATCAATGCATGTTTGAATTAAACACAGTTACTGGGAACTCTGGTGTTCTCTCTTTAATAATATGAAAAAGCTCTGCAGCTGGACTCTTTGCTTTCCAGATCTTATTCAGCTGTAGTCTCACCACTAACCTGAGAAACTGTGGATTTATGCACTAATTAGGCTTAATAAACATCCTCCTGTACATCCCTCAGGCTCTCTATATATATTGTTCTTATTGATAATGAGGAGTAGAGTCCAGAAGAATCCTTAGAGGAGAAGCAGAAACACTGCTCTGTGCTCTCACACTATGAAAGACGAACATTTATAGTTTCTGCATGTTGTGTTATGATGGAATTTACCAACTTATCAGTTTCTCTTCTACAAAACAAAGTGCAACATCTGCACTTTTTTTTAAAGTCCTGTTATTTAGCATTTATAAGCAGCATATAAACAGCTAATAAATTGGTTTATAACACACTATAAATGCTACTGATACTGAATGACAATATAGTAAAACACAGTTGTAATAATATAAAAAATGTCTTCATAAGAGAAGTTATAATTGTTGACAAATACAGTATATTAATAAACACTAAAAAAATGTCCTTATAGCTGCTTATAACGACATTATAGTGTTTTATACACCAATTATTTAATAATATACTGCTTATAAATGCTAAATAAAGGGACCTAAAGTAAAATCTATTTCCTCATCACTGCTGACTCTACTACTTTTGCTTCTTCTTCTCTTCTTTCTACCTATTATTTCCTGTCTATTACACAACCCACCTGTGGCTCCGCCCCCTCGCTTGTGTAGCAGGAGTCTACAGCCGGCAACGATCGGCTTCCTACAGGCGCAAACTCGTTTCTGGGAAATGAACCCAGCACGCCCAGTTCCTGCCTCTTTCTGACTGACTACTTACAAGAAGAACGCTATGGTGGAGAAGACGCCGCATGTGTGGAAGGCGTGGTTCAGCTGCTCCTGGGAAGGATACGTCACCGCCGCGTCGATCATGATCCACCAGCCCGTGAAGAACTGAGAGAGAGAGAGAGAGAGAGAGAGAGAGAGAGAGAGAGAGAGAGAGAGAGAGAGGAGAAAACAGGGTTGACATTTGAATACGTGGGGATGTGGTTCCCATTACAGTTAGCTGACTGTCTTGTTGGGGGGACTGTGGTGGAAAAGGGAGAATAAAAGGGGATGATGAGTCAAATCGACGTGAGACAGAACAATTACGGGCAGCAAACAAAGAGCCTCAGAGGACATAATGAGCCTACAGACAGTATGATGCAATAGGTTATAGACAGAAATCCATCCAACCAGTGTACTCCACTATTAGAAGCAACACATGAGTATATTTTGATAATTAATGAATCGCTTGAAGTCAAAATTCTCTGATTCCAGCTTCTCAAATGTGAATATTTTCGGGTTTTTTTTACTCGTCTATGACAGTAAACTGAATATTTTTGGGTTGACAAGACATGTGGGGACGTCATGTTGGGCTTTGGGAAACAGTGATCGACATTTTTCACCATTTTCCGATATTTTAGAGACCAAACAACTATTCGATTAGTTGGGAAAACAATCGACAGTGAAAATAATCGTTAGTTGCAGCCCTGATTTTGTCATCTAATAGAACAACTCAATTATTTTTTGTGTATTAACTTGAGCTGAATCCTCCTCAGCTGCAACTAATTCAGGAGATGATTCACAACACATGGAAACGTTAGAAATATCTCCATAAAAGAAACAACAGAACAAAAAGGTCACAACCTCTCAACGTGTTATTGTGTCATTTACGCCCCCGGTGTCTCACACATGATTAATATGGTGCTCGTGTAGGTTTGCATTATGTGTATAAATATGTCAGATAAAGGAGTTCAGCTCGTGTTAATTAATAGTGAAAACGCAATTAAAGTATGAATGTACAAAACTGACTGATGTCTGTTAGTTGATTTTATCTCACAGATAAGCGCGTACTGTAAAACTTCCAGCTGATGACTGGAGCTGATACGAAGTGAGTCGGCGAGTACTCTGTTTCCATAGAAACCAGCACGCCCAGAGTCTGATGTTCATGCTATGTCGGAAGGATGGGAAAGCGAGCGTTCACGTCATCTGACAACACAAGGAAGTTGTTGTTTGATAACTGAGTTGGTCGTATGAGGGTTTAAAATACTGAGCACTGATGAAAATGACATCACATTCGTTAAATTTAGGGGTTTAACTACACTGAACGACAGACTTTGGTTTCCTTATTATCAAGTGCCGAGTTGGATCCCAGTTTCCCTGTTGTAATTATTACTTGGATGATGACATGGACGCTGTTTACATGTCGGAAACTCATAATTACGGTACCTCTGATGTGACGTGAACGCAGCACGAGCCTCCTGTGAATGTCACGGTTTGAGAACGATTTTCAAAAGATCAGACTGTGTTTGTTGAATTTTTGTCAGTTTTGGTTTTGGTAGCTGAATGGTTACAGAGCTGCCACATAATCACAACGTCACTGGTCCCAGTTCAGCTGGAGACGTTTGATGCCGGGTCCTGTTTTGTTGTTGCGTCTTTCTGGTCTTATCAACCAGTCAAAGCGCTTTACAACACGCCAGCATTCACATTCATACACTGATGACAGAGGCTGCCATGCAAGGTGCCAACCTGCTCATCAGGAGCGATACAACACTTCCACACACACACACACACACACACACACACACACACACACACACACACACACACCGGGAGCAATCTGGGGTTCAGTATCAACTGTCCATTAAAGGAGACATAACAAAATAATCAAATAATACAGCTTACTTATATTGTTATTTGTGTGAATTTATTATTTCCCACCACAGTGCCCACGGCCGCTGGTAAACGTCGGTTAAAAATCTGTCCTGGCTGCGGCCCTGCGTGTGTGTGTGTGTGTTTCTGGCTGTTTTGTTTCTCGCCTCCATAGATGAGGTTACTGATAGAAAATGAACTTGAATCGAAGAGATGAAGGTGTGAATGGAGGAGAAGTGCAAGAAAAACAGGTTTGTGATATTTTCATACACTGAAGACGTCAACCCAAAAGCAGCAGAGGCAGATATATCCTGACTTTTAGACCCTTGTGTCTATCTTTAGACAACATCAGGGATATTTTTTCAAACTTTGGAGACCTCCCTAAAGAGCCATGAACATACAAGGGAGTATACAACTGTTTCTACAACTTCATGCATAAAAACAGCGGAGTTCCCCTTTAATATTGAGCAACTCAAAGAGATAACTGTAGATAAGATGTTTGCTCCTGGTCCCTGAACACAACCAACCTTGCACCCATACAGTTTGTATGTGTTTGTCTTGATGGTTTTATATGTTGTCTGACCTTTTCACACTCACACAAAGACAGTCAACACTCTAGTAACTCTGCCGACTGACCAGCACTCCTGCGACAATAGAAGCCACCGCGTTCCTCCTCTCCCCCCAGTCGATGCATTCGCACTCTGGCCAGCGGAAGTTGTCCAGAAAGCCAGCCATCCTAGTCCTCCTCCTCGTTCTCTGATCCTTCTCTGTACAGGTGAACCGGTCCTCCTCCTCGGCTCCGTCTCTGTCAGCACCTGCTTCACCTGCTGCTCCTCACAGACTGCAGGCTGCTCTGCTTCTGGCTGAAAAGATCAGCGACTCTGTCTGACTTACCTGTGGAGGAAACAAGCAGTCATTGTTGTGCTGTTCATGTACTGACTGTTGTGCCAATCGTCATTGAGTAATGAGGTAATGTGGTTCTGGTTAACAGTTGTATTTGGTTTGAGCAGCATCATCTTTTACCTGTAAATTAGACTTAACTTAATGTTAATCTCTCCTTAAATGCCCAGAATAAAGTCTCTACTCATTCTGTCTCGAAAGCTTAAGTTTTATGTGATCTATGACTTTTAGTTCTTAAATTGTAAATGTACTATATGATCTCCTGCTTTTTCCATTAACTCTGTAATTACACATAACCTTTTTTTTTGTCAAATTCTTCCATAGATATCCACCACAAGACACATCTTTTAAATTCTCAGAGACTTCATATTTTCAGAAGCTTTTCTCCAACCTCAACTGGCAAAAAACTGCAGTTAATCTAAGTTAATTAAACTGAAGATCTACATGTTTAGTCACCCTGTTACTGCTGATCCAATAACATAATCATGATTTAATATATATTTTTATTTGGTTGGGGCACTATGATCTTTTACCTGTTCTTATTTTTTTCCTGACAGTAATCAGTTCGGCATAAAATTAATCTAGAAAGCAGCTCTTGTTCAAACAAATGTACTTCCTTTATTGCTGGTTAACTTCTACAAATGTTAAGTTGTTCTAAACGTCTCATAAAGTTTAAATACTGGATCAAAAATATGCCGAATTAAAGAAGGAATGCTAGTCAGCTAATATGAGATTTAAGTTTTTATTACGCACGTACATGTAAATAAGTATAATACTATAATATTTTAACTGCCAGATTACTTAACGGAGTTTCGCGTCACTGCCATCAGGCTAATAGCTACATGAAGCTAGCTGTAACATTAGCCTCATGCTAACGTTGGGTTGCAGTTCATCTATAGCAGCACTATGTAGTAAAAAAGATCGTTTGTCTGTTGTTTGCATTGCACAGTGAGCAGCTTTATAATCTTAAACAAATGTTTTATGGGTTCCTTATTGACGCCCGGAAGCTAACGTTAGCTAAATTAACGTCTCTTTGTTTACAACGATAAAATGTGGCGTAAACTTAAACCATAAACATGCACAGTTTATATGTTGTTAATAACTAGACTTTACTAGATTAATAACTTAGTTATAACGCACTGTGGAGTGTTTTGCATGCTGAGTTGCCCACCTTGTCAAAAGTCAGTGATTGATTTCAGTTTCCATGTTAAAAGCTTCTTCTTCTGTTTTAGGTTTTATTGCAGCTGACAAACAGCGTTAAAGACACATTACCGCCACCTACTGATGGATGTGCGCCATGATCAACAAAACATGGAAAAACATCAAATAAAACAAAAATAAATACATAGAAAAGACAGACAGACAGACAGATAGACAGATAGATAGATAGATAGATAGATAGATAGCTAGATAGATAGATAGATAGATAGATAGATAGATAGATATCAAATTTTATTTATATAGCGCCAAATCACAACAAAAGTCATCTCAGGGCACTTTTCACATAGAGCAGGTCAAGACTGTACTCTTTAATTTACAGAGACCCAACAATTCACAGGATAACAACAATCATAACAATAACAATAACAGCAGCAACAGCAGTAGCAACAGCCAGGAAAGGATGACAACAGGACTGCGAAGGACCGCGTAGACTCAGCCTGCAACCCAGGGTTTCCTGCGAAATGAGAAAGCACAAAAAAATCTGGGGAAGAAGCCAAGTTAGTGACATGCATTGATGTTACATGAATGCATACAGATGGAGAGGAGGAGGAGGAGGAGGAGAGGAGCTCAATGAATCATGGGAATTCCCCCGGCAGTCTAGGCCTATAGCAGCATAACTAAGGGCTAATCCAAGGCGAGCCTGGTCGGCCCTAACTATAAGCTTTATCAAAAAGGAAAGTTTTAAGCCTACTCTTAAACATAGAGAGGGTGTCTGCACCCTGGACCGAATCTGGAAGATGGTTCCACAAGAGAGGAGCCTGATAGCTTAAAGCTCTGCCTCCCATTCTACTTTTAAAGACTGCAGGAACCACCAGTAAGCTGCATACTGGGAGCGCAGTGCTCTAGTGGGATAATACCGTACTATGAGTGAAAGGAAGGATGTGTGATGATATCGTTCAAAGGAAGAGCTGGCGAAGTTCTTGTTTTGTAGACGTTTAGTAGACGATGGCCATCGGGTCCATTCCATATACAAAGATGGTCTGGGCAATGTACCACTGTCGGTGCACAGCTTATATAGGGTTACACATCTGTATCTTATCATATGAATAACATGTTTTCCAGGGGCACTACCTCCGTTGGGAGCCATCCATCAAGTGATTGACAGCTATCTCACAACATATTATGTGTCACAACATGCCCACATCTGGAACCGTTCCAAACTTAACCATGGATCCATTGTTTGTATCTAAAAGGCCACCCAGAAGGGCTATGCCATTTTACCCAAGGTGTCGTACGGACCAGGGAATGTTTCTGTCACATGTCCAACATCCAAAATCAGTAAAATACATAGGGTCAGATAAAATCATACTAACAATGAGCTCTTCAAGATATGATGGTGCCTGACCATTAAGGGCTTTGTAAGTTAGGAGAAGGATTTTAAATTCTATTCTAAATTTTACAGGAAGCCAATGTAGTGAAGCTAAAATGGGAGAAATGTGGTCTCTTCTTCTAGTTTTAGTCAGAACACGTGCAGCTGCATTCTGGACCAGCTGGAGAGTCTTTAGAGACTTAAGGAATTGCAATAATCCAGCCTAGAAGTAACAAATGTGTGGACTAACCTACAGACAGATAGACTCACAAACCCAATGCTAGATATATTTTTCGGACTCAGTTCTTGCACTCTAAGCTTCCTGATTTCCCTCTTTAATGTTTTCAAGAGTATTTCTGGCGGTGACAATTACACGCTCCACTTACTCCTCTATCTGACAGTGTTCACATAGTCCTGGGGGATGTTTGCCTATTAAGTGCAGTGTTTTATTAAGTCTGGTGTGTCCTACCTTCAGCCTCGTTAAGATTCTCCTCAGTGCCCGCTTTTCTCTGTATTAAAGATGTTGTTCTGTGTTTTCTGTATCTCAATTGTGCTGACACTATTTACTGATGCTTCTTTTAATTATTCCTTAATTTACTGAGAAATGTCTAATGCAAAATGGTGCATTACACCATCTCCTTAACTTCTCCTGTACTATTACTTAAAATTAGGTTAAACTTAATGTTAGATCCGTAGATATCCTCAAAAAGACACATCTTTTAAATTGTCATTGACTTCGTATTTCTAGCAGCATTTCTTCCATCTCAACTTGCAAAGCTGCAGTTAATCTAACGGCACCGGAGAATAAATACAAAGCCTGTAACTGAAGATCGACATGTTTAGTAACACTCTGATGTAAATAGTCCTCAATGCTTTTTTTAGTCCCATTCACATCTGAACATCTCATTTATATGACTGATTTTTACATTTATCAATGAATCTCCAACAAAAACCTAAAAAAATAAAGCACATCACTCTGTCTTATATAAATAACTGCTTCTTGTTTGGTTAACTGAACATCTGAAAAGTCACTTCTACATTATCCCAATATCCTCTTCATCCTTTTTCTCTTCATCCCGCCTTCTGTGTCACAACTGTATAACTGGATATTAGATTTTTTTTTGTACTTTCAGGGTTAAAGTGGGATCAGATATGTCCAGTCAATTTAAAATAGAAAATGGAATTCCTCAAGGAAGTGTAATTAGCTTTGTCCTTTTCTATATCATGATAAATGATATATTTAGGGATATAAACTGAGTTATAAGTGCTTCATTATATGTAGATGATGAGCAATTTGGAAAAGAAGGAGAAATGTTCTTCAGAGTGTTTTACAGATAGTTGAAAGTTGGTCATATGACTGTAGTTTCAAGGTTTCAGCTGCTAAATTATGTTTTATATTGTTTATATGAAAGAAAGCACCAATTAACATCAACTTATTACTATACAGAGAACCTTTAGAGAGAGAGGCAGAACTCAGATATTATTATTATTATTATATTTAGGGTTATGGTTTGATGAAAAGAACACACAGAAACAAAATGTAAGAAAGCAATAAACCTCATGAGGAATGTATGTGGTTACGACTGTTAAATCACTGTTAGATATATATCAGGTCAATCAGCGTCCAGATGATCTACTGCCATGACGCTACACCCTCCGATACAGCAGGTGGCGGTGTGCACCTTTAAAGTTGGTTTGCAATCCGCCAGTACAAGAAGAAGAAGAAGAAGAAGAAGAAGAAGAAGAAGACGAAGAAGAAAAAGACAAAGAAGAAGACGGCACCCACAGACACAAACAACAGACAAACAACAGACTTGCAGCGAACAAACAGCCGCTGAAAAACACTAAATCTGCGTCACAGATCCACAAACTGACAGAAATGGTTTGACTGATCATCAACGGTGAGTCCTTTCATACAGAAACTCTATAAGCTTTAATTACTAACGTTAATCATTAACTCAGCTGATCTGTTGACCTGCCTCGAGCCTTAAAAACACATAAAAAAAATCTTATTCTTTAACTTTGTTAAGTATTAAAATTGGCTTTACAGAAGCAAAGTGAGTTATCGGTGTGTTCGCTCATATATCAAATTAAATTATTTAATTATTCAAACCTTATCATTTCCAGAATACCATAACTTTACATTGGAAAAAAAAAAACATTAAATAATGTTAAAAAAAAACACTGTTACACATGCGGATTGAATGTTTTATTTATATTGAAGGTTCTTAATTAGTGTTTTGCTACAAACACTGAACACATCTGGTCCTCGTGCATAAATGGATGTAAATATAAATATATCCACATTAAATAATAAACCGTCCAAAACACAAACCATTCTGAACAAATCACTCAAAGCGTAACACGGTGCGCAATATAACAAATAAAAAATAAATTACAACGTTTAAAACAGCAGCATCCGACACTGTAAACTTTCTCTTTAGGTGAGATTTGCTTTAAGAAACACTAAGCGCCTCAGCTCAGAGGGGCTGATCCGTCTCTGTTATTATCGTCCTGTTTTTGGAGGAGATTCTCTCTGAAGGGACTGAAGTCGCTGTGATGCATCATCTTCTTGCCGCCACCTGGACAAGTCATAGATAGACTGAGCCTGCAGATTCCCATCAGCTCAGGATCTTACTTCAGCATCTATTTAAGGATTCCTTCTTCTAGTGTTGCTCTTTCATCAAAGAGCCTCTGAACAGCAGACGTTTGTGGCTCCACTTCTAGTCCCTCTGCTCCCTCTGGGCCTCCTGCTGGGCCTCCTGCTGGGCCTCCTGCTGCTGGAGCTGCGTCTTGTCATTAAAGGCCAGTTTTTTTTTTCAAACTCAGGTCCAGTACGGTGGTTTCTGAGAGAGCAGTATCCATTCTGTAGAACTTTGTCACTCTGTCACTGTTCCTGCTGTTGTTCTCTGCAGACTCCTGCACACGAGGAACAGTTTGGAGGCTGTCATGTAGCTGAAAAAAGAGAAAACAGTAGCTCAGAAAATTATGCTTTGTTGTTCAGTTTATTCTTGTCTATTATTACTGGCATTCACCTCTAACACGCAATGACATAATAATAAATCTCTGCACTGAACTCTACAGTGAACAATGGATGTCTCTCATGCTATCTCAGATAAGATAAGACTTCATTGTCCTTGAGGGGAAATTTGACTGCATACGGCTGCGATCTACTTCCTTGTCGTCTCAGAGCATCAACAAGTACATTGCTGATGGCCGGAGTAGATATGATTGTATCCTCTGACTGTAGAACCTGTTTCAGCAGATAAAATGTTGAATTCCACCTCGTAACACGTTTTAGTTTGGGCCTCAGCTCAGACGTCGAGAACATTTCAGCTTCACCACCGTCAGAACTTCGCAGTCGTTCCTCTGCCAACTTCTCTGACGTTTGTCTGCCACCAAACTCAAAAACAGTCCAGCTGACAGGACAGCATTTTATCATTTCCAATGAAGTGATTTGTAACAGACATGGAGGAAGTGGTGGCTCCTTCTTGGAAGAACAAACATTGGGTTGAGAGTTTGAGTGTAGCTTTTAAATCCCTTGTAATCATTTTAGCTAATTCCTCATCCACTGTGATCTGTCTTGCCGGGGTCATGAACTTTGGCTTAAATTGGCTTCCAGAGCCTCTGGGTTGTAACACGTCATGGTGGATGTAAACGCTGCAGCAGCAACGGTCCCAGCAGCTTTTCTAACCTGCTGGATATGATTCTACATTCTGCCTTCGTGTTGTCTGTTATTAAAATGCTTTTATTAAATTAGATTTAAACTAAATTAAAATGTTTTCTGTTGTTCACACACACTCCTCTCTGTCCTCTGTAGACAATCAGCTGTTGTTCTTCAGGTCATTTATGGACATTTTGTTCAAATTAAATCAAAACTACAATCTTTCTAACCAGCTAAGCTGAACCAAGAGTCTAAACCTGAGCATGAAAAGTCTAACAACGCTGTCGTTTCTACTATTTTTGTGAAAAAAACAACAACTCGGTACATTGTCTGTGAACATTTGACTCCTACATTCAGTATCAATATTTTTGGAACTTGCCAAATACGTTAATTAACAACATTTTCTCATTATGTTAAGAGAAAACATGATTCAGCAGCATTCTGTTTTTAGTAAAACATGTGTGCTGTTGCAGTTAGGCTGAAGCCGTTCACCCTGCTGAGCAGAGATGCTTGATTTAAATGTGTTGTGTTCAAGTGCTTCATCTCATTTATCTGAACTAAACTTTTGAGTGTTTATTGTCGCCTCTTCATCCTGGAACACTTCTCTCCTCCTCTCTGCTGCACCTGAAGGGAGAAAAAAAACAAACCTCATCCATCGTTTCAGAGCAACACACACTGCGTCGCTTCGTGACGCATCGTTGGACACGTGTCGGTTTACGGTCGTATCACACGCCAGACGCAGAACACGGACAGAAGGAGTCAGAGAACAGGAGGAGGGATGTGTGGGAGTAAATGTGATAAAGCTGCTTCTCTGGAGAGAAGACAGGTGTGGACATACTGATGGATTGGTCCGGCTGTTCGGGGACTCTTTGGTGCTTTGGAGTTGCTTAAAATCCATCTGTTGTCATAGCAAGAAGTCCTTTAACTCGAACCTGCTAAACTGCCATTTATTGACAGTAAACTGGATCCTGATGAACAACAAACATGAACTGACTTCCAGATACAAGCGATGAAAGAATGTTGATATAATTTTGATTATAGATGAGAACATGCAGGTTATTGATAAATCATTATGATATATTGGTGTAATTATCACAATTAACATGATAAAATATACAACTCAATAAAAGAACCAGTCAAAATTTAGTTTGAGATACTAAAAAGACAAAAACTAAAAGATTCTGACTGTTAAAAGACCAACGGAGCCAGAATATGTAGCATTCATATAAATATTATCACCATAGTCCAGTACAGATAAACATGTGCTATATATATATATATATATATATATATATATATATATATATATATATATATATGTTTGATGCTGAGCAGAGCTTCCTCTCACAGTCTCCTGCGGTTGTTGTTTCCAGCCTGCAGGTACGTGGTGCGGAGGATCCGGGCTTCGGCGGAAAGCGAAGGGCAGCCGAAGACGATCACAGCATCATGTAACCAGGTGAAAGGTGAGTTTGGTACAAACGATGGAAGAGCTGAAATCAATGAGTCTCCCTGCTGAATTCATTAACAACATGAACCAGTTACTCAAAACAACTGGAAACTATCATCTTAAAGCTCCACGAGATCAGTTATAGCAAAAACACTTTCACCTTTAAAATACAACTATTGATGTGATTCAGGCAGCTCTGAACGATGAATCCAGTGTCAAAATATCTTTCAATCAACTAATCGATTAATCATTTCAGTCATTTCTCAAGCAAACCGTGTTCTTGTTCAGCTTCTCAAATGTGCCGATGTTCTGCTTGTTTTAGACAAAACAAGCAGACTGAAGGCTTCATAAAATAATGAATCTATATTAATATTAATCAATAATGGAAATAATTGTTAGTTGCTGCTCTAAATCTTACCAATAATGTCGTTCAGGTGTCACTGAATGTATCTGGGATTTTGCAGAAACATAAGTAGTCAGTGATGTTGGATTCTTTACAAAGGAGACAGAAGCTAATACAATATTATTATTATTATTATTATTATTATTATTATTATTATTATTATTATTATTATTATTATTATTATTGTTAAGTCATTTAATTCTTCCAACTCATCTGACAGGTCAGCTGTTGCAGATTCCTGGTTTATACAGTGAAATAGTTTGTAATAAAGCAGCTTTGTCAGTTTTGCTGCACATCACTGTGTTCATGGAAACCTTTGTTCCAGTAGTTGTGTCCTGATTGGACAGACGGTTTATCATGACACACTGACAGGAAGTTCAGTGTTATTATTGTGTTTTTGAAGGTCAGGTTTTAGTTCAGCTGGGTCTCTGTATATGCGGGTCCATTTTAAAGGGTCAGTTCACATCTTTACCTCTCGTCGTTTCTCTCCAGTCAGATAGTTTTAGTTTTATTTGTTCAGATTTAGAGGTTTCTATCTCTGAGTGTTGCCTGCATCTCAATAATGTGGCTACTTAAAAAATGTTAGTTTGGTTGATTTTTGACAACAAATGACACATGTCTAAATCCCAAAAAAAAAACAGTGATGACATTAACCGACATTATTTCTCCATCTGAAAAACACTATAAATGACGTAACGTTTGATTACATCCTCAGTTCTTTATCTTTGCACATGTTTGATTTCCATCATAAAGAAAAACATAAAGCTCTGGACGACCTGAGCTCAACATCATTTCAAACACTTCTGCCTCCTACATTAACAACTGAAACCTGCAGCTCTGTGGAAAATGTCTTTATATGTGTCGTTGAACCTGTTCAGGTTTGTTTGCTTTCTTTCTTTAAAGCATGTTTCAGCCCAGCAGCTGTCAGCCTGTGTGATTTATTCTCTGTCAGGTTGGTCAGCATCAACATTACACAGTACTGTTGATTCAGGGCGGCTGCACACTGCTGATAACTGGTTTCATTTCACCATGAAATAGTTCACCTTCGTGTGTGTGTGTAGGATGTTTATGCTAAACACTCCTCACACTGAGCTTTAACCTCTGACCGCAGAATAACGAGGAGGCAGCACGGACCGGCTCGCACTTTCTGAACATGCTGGTGTTGAGGGCGCGGAGAGTTTGGAGGGTGGTGTGTTTTCTTTTTAGCTCTTTCAAAACCAAATATACAAGAGCAGATATGTAAGGAAAGGATTAAACAGTGTGTTTGTCTTAAATCATTCTGCTGATTCAAATAGTTTCATTCAGTCCAGATCAAACATTTGTTCACTTGATTCAAACCACACAAATAACTGCATCACTGTTACTGATTCAAGTCGTCCACAAAGAGCTTCACAGCTCAGTCTCGTCTTCTCACATCATGTGAGTGTTTCTGTGGTTTTCACAGCCTTTTAACTCACTTTTAACAAGGAGGCAACATCCTGTGAATCACAGCTGAGCTGACAGCAGCCAACAGCTACTGATTCAGTGTTCAATCTGCCAACTATCTGCTCCTGTTGTCACTAAGAGCGGCAGTAAAGTGGTCAATTTAGTGCTGGGTCTGGTGTTTTTATGGGATTTGTTCCCTCGGAGGAAAACTTTTCTGTTCATTATTTTGTAAACGAATTAAAACATCAGGACGTAACCGAGCATCAAATCAAACCAAATGATCCGTGTTTCTCTCCATCATCTCCCTGCAGGACAAGGAGACGACAGGATGAGCGCCGAGCCAGCCTTGATCCCCCAACCGACGGAGGCTGTCGACGTGCGGCGGAAGGAACAGTGCGGATCCTGAAAGTAAACCGAGAGCTGGAGGGAAGAGTGGAGGGTTCATAATGAGGAGACAAATACACAAACACACACACACACAGACACACACACACAGAAACAAACACACACTCAAAATCTGTCTCGGAAGGTCAGTTTTTTACTAAAGTCAAGTCGATATCACATCATGTCGACTGTTGTGGCTCTAAAAGGTCGTTTTAACAAATGTAAAGGAAACATCAGCAACTGTTTATTAAACATCATCTTTTCCATTAGATATATATATATACATACTGTCGGCACTGACATGTAAATTTCCCTCCAAAATGCAACATAAATCGCACATAAACACGACCTTCACATAACCTCCGCCTGCTTCCAGCTCTCGGTTTGCTTTCTCGCTCGTCCTCCGTGCAGTGAAGTGAGCGAGCGGTCCGAGTCTGCAGAGAGAATGAAAGTCTGATCACCAAATCCTCAACCGAGGAACTGATCAGTCTGGATCAATATTTAAGACTCTGCTGATGAAGCCGCTCCAAGTCATATATATAATATAAATATTAATTAATTCATGTGTTCATAGACTTGTTCTTATTCTCTGTCACTGGAATCATTTTCATTAAACAAGAACACATTTCTTCTGTTCTCTGTGTGGGTTTTTCTATTTGTAGTAGTTGAGATTTATTTTATTTTATTTTATTTGACAGGGACAACGCTCGTTAATCAACAGGAAGAAGAACAGTAAATGAGCAAGAGTTAGCTTAGAAGGCTAATTTTCATGTGTTGTCCTCGGCCAGATGTTGAAGAGGAAACACAACCTAAAATTAGAATAAAATCACATCTTGTAGAAGTCATAGTACATAACATAATTATTATACATCCACCAATCAAAACAATGTTATACACAACACAATATAATTAACAACAGATACTAGTTAAAGCTCTAGAATGTTTTCTGTACCAGTATGAATAATACATATAATATATAAAAACAGAAAATACACACAGTGAAGTTAAAAATTAGAATAAATGTAGTTCAATAAAGAAATGGATCAAGTTCAGCTACAAGCTACTTTCCACTCGTTCTCTGTTCCCTTTATAAAACACATTTGATGTGTCTTTAAACTGGGGAAATAGTGAAGAAACCAGCACACAGCCTCTTCAGAAGGCTACAACCAAGTTCACTAATTTCCATAATAAATAAACTCAGTCTCAGGAGCGCAAGTTTCCACAACTAAGTTGTTATTCTACGTTTTTCTAAATTATATAAATTATATTTTTAACCAGTTTACAACATGGACTGCAACGTGAAATAAATGAAATGAAATATACAGTATTTTACCTTTTTAGCTTTATGTTTTAACTGACTTCTTACAGCGATAAAATAAACATTTTTAAACACTTAACAGAAAGTTCTTAAGCGACCAGCTTAAATACAAACAAACAAAAAACGCTGTATCGACATGTTAGCAGCGGCTAGTTTAGGCTACACGGAGACTGTTAGCCAGAAACTCTTATACAACATTAAAATTAATCTGTTTCTCTCACCATGAACGACAATGACATATTAAAAATCAATAACATATGTTGACAAGTTTATTTATGTGTTGTGAAAATAGAATAGAGGGAACACATTAGCATATCTGTGAAAGGAATGAAATGCTGTTTTCTGAAAAGTTATTTTAACGTGTCACACTCAGCAGGACACTACAGTGAGCAGTAAGATGAGATTTTTGGATCTATAAATTGTGATGCATTCAAACTTGTTTAGCAGAAAAGAATGTACATGTCATGGATAATACTTTTTTTCTTCCATTGTGAATTTTAAAGGGAACTAAATAGACTGAGTTTACATGGACTTCAATATCCTGGTTATGATCAGTTCATGAGTGGAGAGGCTCAGACATGTCTAATAACAGCAGGACAGAGAGGAGCGAACACTGTAAAAAGTCTTTTAGAAGTTTTAGAAGAAAGTATGGAGGAGTTTTATGGATATGGATGCTTGTTATTTTTATCTGTGCTCACAATAATCTCTCTTTAATGTTCTTGAAATCATGAAGGTTTCAATTTCTTCAAGCAAGTGTTCCAGTGGATGGAAAGTGAACTAAAGAAACAGGCTCAATTTTTTCATAAATACTATAACAATTATACACTGAGTTACAGAGGCCAGACAGGAAGTGACATTCATGTTATGGTAGATGTACGGTAGCTAAGAATTTAAATATGTCCTCCACCGCCAAGCTAATTTATTCCAACTAAGAAATAACACTTTAGTCAAACTCTAAATACAAGACTACACTGTAATCTGATGTTCTTGATTAGTCTTGATTGGTCTAACTTGATAACAGGTCTTTAATCTTGGCACATGTAGTGTGTGCTGCATGAATGCACACCAGCATCTGGACTAAATGGATTTGATGGAGAAATGGCAAAACCACACTCTGGTTGTGACGCATTTCACTTGTGTGCTACCAAGTCGGGAGAGAATTAGCTGAATGTGTGATCTATTTCCCTCCTGCAATTGTTTGAATCTTTTAGCGTATGGAAAGTGTGTCCTTTATGAACGATTTATTACTGTAACGGACAGGAAATTAGATTTAGACTCACAAACAGAGCAGCTGGATTAAAAGCAAAGTCAGTGAGAAGTCAGAGGTCAGTGACAGGCTGAAAACAGACAACCGAGTCCAAAGGAGCTTAAACTGACAGGCAAAGATCAAAAGGTGAGCTTAACAAACCAGGCGTGAAGAATTCACACTATGGCTGGAGACACAATAGATGATCTGACGAGGAACTGAGGGAAAGAGGAAAGTATACATAAATATATACATAAATATGCTGGGAAGCCAAGCAGCAGCTCCCACGGCTTGAGGATGAAGTATCTTAAAGTGCCACAGACGGCCGCTAGCTGCTCCAACTGACTCCCATTCAAAAAGACTCAACTTCCCTCTAGAAATACTGAGTCAATCATTGTTTTCAACGAGTCATTCTGGTCTCAGTCTCTAAATTCAGACCCTCTAATAAATGTGCTGGTGGTTATTTTGGAAATTATTGTTCCATTAATAAGATTTGAAGACTTACAGTAGCTTTGATGTCTGCTGTGTGGATGATTGACAGCTGTGATTGACAGTTGGCTCCGGGACTCACACTGAGTCATAATGTCACAATATTTCACTAAGTTTAATGTTACTTGATTATGATACCTGCTCTGTTTGGACAATTTAGCTAAAGTAGCTAACGTTAGCCCAAGTGTGCAGCACTCTGTGTTCCCAGTAAGCTAGCGTTAGCTTCAGTCTGAGGTAGTGGGGTGTGTTTCCAGAGTGTGAAAGGCAACACCCTGCACTCCTTATCTGGAAGCTCCTGGCTCCAAACGGAAAAAATGGCGTCAACCATAAGCAACAATTCTGGGCTTCAAACCGGCTCCAATGCAAACCACAACTCGCTACCTCCAGCTTTATATACAGGCTATGTAGAAAGCTGATTAAGTCAAGTCAATAATAATAAGAATCAATAATGGTCAATTCATACAGCCCAATTTCTGATCCTTCCCATCAACGTGAATGATGGCGAGTACCTCAGACAGCTCCCGCATCCCTGTGTCAGCACCTTGGACAGCAGCCATGACAGCAGAATGTGATGCAGGAATAAACATAATATTATAAACATAACAAACATAATAATAGAAGTTTTTCAGGTTCAGTTTCCTTGTCATGATCTAGAAGCTTCCAGACAGACAAAGTCACATTACCCTGAGTCCCCGTCCAAACAATAAAAAGACTTTACGAAAGGACAAAATGGGTCTCTACCAATATGCTCTCCAGGATGTTAGTTGGACCAGACATATTATTTCCTGCCTCTGGTCAAATATCTTTTGCTTTCCAGTTTTTCAGCATAAATTCTATGTAATTATGTCTTTGAAGTAATTATCATCATTATAGGCTTGTTATATAGACTGAGTATAAAAGCAACAACTTACTTAATAAATAGAAGAGAGAAGGAAGCAGGACATGGTGGATTTACATCACACTGCAGACAAAGAAAGTTATTATCTTGAACAAAGTGGACTCATTTGTAGTCAGTCTTGAAAACAAGTGAAAGCCACATGCTGGAGTTACGACTAACACACATCTCTACATGACAGAAAGTGTAAAACAATGTAATATCTGTGCTGGAGCGGTTTAATTTGTTTGAAATGACCCCTACTGTTGTTACGCCTGTCAAACTTTCTGCTCTCGCTCAACATAACACTCAAACTCCCTCTTGAAATATCAAGTGCTTGATCTCAAACAGAAGTAGAAAAAAGCAGCTTCTCATCTCTATCCAGGCTGATTTTACCTGCTGAAATGACAACTGACAGCTTTTCTTGGTTCTGTCTATCGTTAGCTTGGTGTAAAATGTCATTTTTTATGTTTTAAGATGACTCATTTTACGATGAGAAGCCTGTAAAAGGTATCTTGAATATGCATTTGATGGCTATTTGTATGATAACATGCTAACAGACTGAAGCTAAAGCTGCATGTTCCAAGCACTGTGATAATAATAAAATGTTTAAAAAGCTTTGTCCTCGTGTCTTTGTGATGGGTTGTATAAGAAGTAACCCTCTCCATTTTTCATTAAACTCCAATAGTTGAATTCTCACAACCTGTGTGAGTCTTTTCATGTCAATGTGCAGCTGCTGCCTTACAGTAAGTCCTCCTGATTGCACAACACGTCTTGGGTATTTCATAACCCTGTATCACTTTCAGCACTACTCATACAGCATCCAATATTCCTGTTTTCTGACACTCCCAGAGGACATGATCCAGTCTGCAGGATGTCTGTGGTGTACATGAAAATCTGGTTTTAGTTTTAGGAGAAAAATAGAAAAGTCTAATGATGTTTTCCCCGCAGCCTGAAGCTGGTGCTTATATGTTGTACCTTATGAGGAGTTCTGTTCCCCATTTATCTCTGATACACTCATTCCTTTTTCCATCACCAAACCTTGATACAACACTGAAATCACTATGAACCCTGTTTTTCTATGCATTACATAGTGTCACATACAGTGGTTCACAGTGGAAATTATTCAAAAAACAAACAAACAAACAGAAAAAAACCTCTTACTTGCAGATACCTAAAATAATCCTGAATTTCATACCTGCCCACAATATGTTTCCTGACATGCATACACACTGCATTTCTTAATTTAATCAAATAAATACAGTACTGTGCAAAAGTTTTAGTCACTGAAAGTAAAGTGAAGATGCTTTCAAAAGTAATGCCATGAATAGTTTTTATTTAACATGATACTTCTGTCTCTTCATGTTAATCCCAGACTGACTCCATGATGCTGAGATCAGGGCTCTGCGGAGGCCAAACCATCTGTAGCAGGACTCCTTGTTCCTCTAGTTGATGAAGATGGTTCTTTATGACTCCGGCTGGATGTTTGGGGTCGTTGTGATGCTGCAGAATAAACATAGAACCGATCAGACGCCTCCCCGATGGTTTTGCATTATGGAGAATCTAAAATGCCTAAAACTTTTGCACAGTACTGTCTATAAGAATCACATAAAAACACGCAATAATAAAAGAATAAAAGTGCTAAACAAACAACTTTAAATAGCCAGCCTGACAATAACATAAATAGTAAAACACAATAAAACTAGCATCAAGTAAAATCAGGAAAGGCGACGTGATAAAAGTATACATATTGTTGTGTGAGGAAGTTTAACTTGAGTGTGAAGGAAGGTGATAGGAGGCCGAATCAGACTTGTTCAGTGACTGAAGGAAGCTGATTTATTTTCACTCACACACACACACACACACACACACACACACACACACACACACACACACACACACATCCATAACTCCAAAAAAAAACAAAATGGAAAAAACCCAACAAACACTAACAGCACCAGTCAAAAGTTTGGACCCTTCACATTAACTTGAATGAGACAGTGAGTCCAAACTTTTGACTGATGCTGTAAATCAAACTTTACCTACTTCAGAACCCACTTCATCAGCTCAACAAACTTCAGACATGATTACAAGTCTCAACAACTTCCTGCAATCAGTCCAGGCAGAACCATCTTCCTCTCAGGGTGTCTCAGTCTCAGACTTCCACACCTATAACAGGTAAACTACAATGTCATTTATATCAGTCAATATTATCCCTCCAACCAATATTCAAAATATTCCTCATCATGCATCATGCCACAATATCAGCACAGATAAACAAAACAAAACATTTAACACAATACAATAAATCCCCCCGTACTCGGTTTAACCCATGAGAGCATTAAAATCAGGATGTGTTCGTTCCCTCTTGAACTCTTGTGAAACATGATGAGTTGAAACAAAGAAACATCACAAGAAAACTAAAGATTAAATCAATAAACAATAACTGAACCCAAACAATACTTGTCTGTCTTGATTTAACCAGAAAATGTTGATGAAACAAGCAAAAATAACAAGAAATAAACCCGTTTGTGCACATGTTGTGGTTGTAGTTGTGATATAAACACCCCTCATGCAAGATGGATACAGTCATGTCAGGGTTGTACAGTTTAGAGGCAAACACACACACACACACACACACACACACACACACACACACACACACGCTACAGACTGTTTGCAACGTGTTAAAATTTTAATGAGGGAACTACAAATGAAAATCTGTTAACGAGGGAAATCCTTGTTACGTTTGCTTCCTTCTATCCGACTACATACAAACACATCTATATGCACAGAAAGTTCCTCGTGGTCCAGACGGCTGCACAGCGCATCTCATCTGCTCATTAGTCATCAAAACAACCTGACAGATGGTTGAGGATGGCACAGATGTCACAGACAGGCAGAGGACGGTGGATGGAGGAAGTGGAAACATCCCTCTGCTATCACACATCATAAATTTACTGGATACAACATCCTTTATCCTTAGATGATGATTTAAATGAGGAAAAACTCCCCTAAAAATGAGAGGATTTCTTCTTAAATAGATTTTAAACTGTGTGAATTTTGAGATTTTCGAGACGGGAACTGACGCTTGAGAGAGAAACGTGGTGAAATCTTTCCTCACCAATCCAAAACACTGTCCTACTGTAGATCTCGCTGTGAGTCTCGTCCACCGACTGTTGATTTGGAGCTTTGGAGACCAGAGACAGTCTGACAGTGTCTGAAATTTAGGACCAAATTCTCACAATGTGACTGCTGCTACGACCCACGACTACAAACCAACCAATGAGAACACGACATGAAATGATGCAGAATACACTGGCTGAAACGACATTTCATAAGTGCAGGAAAAATACACTTTTTCTCTTTAATACGTCCACCGCACACAAAAACCAAAACTTTGCTGCATTTTCAAACCTCAGAGCTGCGATTCATCACACATTCATCTCACAATCTGACAGCCTCAAACTGATATCGAACAAGGTTTTATTACAGGCTCATTCACAGCGTAACTTACACCAGACTCCTAAAACTTCTTCATCAGCTGAACTTCTGAATGCATTCAGACAGTGTCAACAACAATTATTGCAAAGGTCATTAACTACAGAGCTGTTGTACTGGGTTGTTTTACATTGCACAGTGATGTCGCTTCTTTTGTCATTTACTGTATCGAACTGAATATTGTTATGGAATTTTCCATCTTTAGGGGTTACAGGTTGGAGTGACATTGGGTCACGCTGTAATTCTTAATCTCTCCTCGAGACTTCAGCTGTCTGTGATGTTTTAGTGAAAGCAGAAACTTCTTTGATTAGGAGTATATCAGCATTTCCATGGTTACCAAGGTCAGAGGAGGCTTCCCTAAACAACACAGATGGGATGGAAGACACAGTCAGATGCTCAAACCAAAACTGCTGAAATTACATACAACGTGACTTGAATGGTCCCTTGTTTAGAAACTAGTGAACCAATCAGACTAATTTTTCATACTGTAGGCTGATAAAGACTCGGACTCGGACCTTCAGAGGGCAGAACGGAGCAAACAACATTGGAGTAAAACACTCTGGTGTTTACTGTTTTTGGTTCTCCACTTGGCCGAGTGCTCTCAATAAACATTTTCAGCATTAAGACATCAAAAGTCTCGTGTGCGTCTTTCTCCACTGCTGACCATCACTCAAAATATCCACAACAAATAAAAGATGATTTTATGTTCTGGAAATTAAGTTTGAGAAACTGGGGGTCGTCTGATATTTGAGGATGAGACGATTATGTGTTCAGGTGTAACAGCGGCTCCTACGGAGAGTGTTGCATTATGGGTTGTTTGTAGCCTTAATGTTGCTACGCTAGTGAACTTCTTCAAGTCTGTTAAGTCAGCTGTAAACGGTTTGTTTAACCTGCAGGAGTTTCTTAAGGTTCGTGTGATGTGTTTTTCTGACATGGAGAAAATAAATTGAGTGAAATTGAGTCAAGAGTGAAGGTTGAAGTGAAAATGTATTTACTGCAGAAACACGCCGAGGATTGAATCATCTACCAAACAGCCAAGAACTGGTGAGAGAGACAATCTGAAAAATGCTGGATAGAATAACTTTGACGGCTGACAGGAGAGAGTGAGTGTCTGACTGATAGACAAGATACATGGATGTGGGATTTACCTGCTACTTTAATATTACTATTTCACTTTTAGGAGGGAAAAAGCTTCAAGGATGAGGACTCTCTTCTGCTTGGATTAATAATATCTGAGGGAAACCGTCCCAACAAGACGAGTGTGAAAGTGTGTTGTATCGTCTTATAATTGGGCCAAATGCTAATCCAAATAACCCCATCAGTCTTGGTCCCCTATCCACCTACATATGAAGTCCACCGCCAGAAATCTCGGAGTACTGTTTGATTCAGGTCTAAGTTTCAAACCACACATTAACAAAGTTGTCCAGTCCTGCTTCCTCCAAATCAGAACCATTTCCAGAATTAAGCCGATGCTCCACCATTCCCACCTTGAAAAAAAACATCCACGCTTTCATTTTCTCTAGACTAGATTACCGCAACTCCCTCCTTTCCGCTATAACACAAAAATCCCTGTTCCGCCTCCAACTGGTTCAGAACGCAGCAGCTCGGCTTCTTACTGGTTTTAACGGATGACATCACATCACCCTGATTCTGGCTTCTCTCCATTGGCTCCCTGTTCGTTTTAGAATTGATTTTAAGATTTTTACTGATCACTTTTAAAGCACGTCTGGGTCTGAAGCTCCAAGCTACATAACAGATATGCCGACCCCGTACGAGCCTTAGATCCTTCTGGCTGTTCCAAAGTCGAGGCTTTAATCTAAAGGTGACCGTAGCTTTTTCCATCAGGACCCCTCGACTTTGGAACGACCTGCCTGAGGAGATAAGGCTGCAGAATCAGTAACTTCTTTTAAATCACTTCTTAAAACCCATTTTTACAGACTTTCTTTTATGTAAATGTTGTCTTTTGATCAGCTTTCTTTTAAACTTTTTATCATCTCTTTATTGTCTTTCTTTGCCTTTGGCCGCCATCTTTTTAAGGTCAGATCTGTTATTGTTTTCTGTTTCATGTCTTTGCTTTGCATTGTACTGCTTTTGCTTTGTCTGTCAAAGCACTTTGTAAACTCTGTTCTTAAAAAGGTGCTATATAAATAAAGATATTATTATTATTATATGTTAGTTTAACTTGGCATCATATTCCCCCCTTTACACATGTTCATATAACATTTCTATAACATGGAATGGAAACCTTTTAAAACACAAATTATTATTCAAAACTAGACAACAACAGTGATTTCCTGAACGTCCTGCGTGGTCAGTGCAGGAACATTATAGAGCTGTGACCCCTCAGTGAAAAGGTCAGATAGCCAGAGAACATCGAACACTGAAAGGAAAGAAACAAACACCCACAACGTGTCCAGAAATGAGCCGACGTTGGCCATGAGCTGAACGCTGACCTCAGCCAGTGGTATAAAAAAAACAACAAATCATTTTCTTGGCAAGTAAATAAATGATGAATAAATTAAAGAGTCTATTCAGTTGTTGCTTGAAGCTTTATAGTCGGGGAGAGAATCATGCAGCATCCATACAAAAGGCAGCATTAGGTGGATCGTTGTAAAGGCAGTTAGTCAATTCTCTCTCTGAAAACAGTTTTCCTTCCACAGTGACAGTGATACACTGATGAAATACATCAAAATTATATAGTAATGAGTGCTGACAGTTAGATACAGAGAGAACATCTGCCTGAGATTAAAGTGAAAGATTAGAACTGAGAGCAAATTTAATGTAAAATGTGATGTATAAACAGGTCAATGCATTGCAAACACAGGATGTAACTGGGAAATGTTGGTTTTATACTGTACAAAAAAATAAGATCATGTGATAAAAACATACAAAAACATAATTTTAATAATCATTACTTTATATAAACATTTGACTGTAATTACAAGCAACAAAATATTTACAGGCTTTTCCCATAAATGTATGAGGTTAACTTTATATAAACATTATTTGACTACTTTGTTGTGGTTGTAAAGTGCACAGATAAAAAAAAACTACAAGTTATACTACAGCCTGAGTCTCTGTCTGCAACTCATGACTACTTTGGTATATTTACTCACCAAATGGAAAATCTACCCGCATTTGGCGCTTGCACAACGAAACATAGTATTCTATCTGATGATTACTTTTTTCTGCTGTGGATTGTGTAGACTAATACATCCATTCATTTAGAACACTGAAATTGTTCAAACATCAAGCATCATCAAGGAAAAATACCATCTTGTTTGCCTGATCTTGAAGGATTGCATTTGTCACACAGTTGATTAAAGAGAAGGAGACCATTCTGCTGTGGTTGAGTTACATTGACTTTGAGCTAGTGAGTGACTGCGAACAGAACAGTGAAGCTCTGTCATGAAAAGCTGTCAATTCATATGCTGTCTTGTCTGAATCAGAAACGGTCTGGTAATATTAAGCTTGAGAGAAAATGCTTTCAACAAGCTTTGAGCTCAATCCTGTCTTGCATTGTTTTCTAGGTCCTGCTAGACACTGTCTTCAAAGCCTGGGTTGCACACACTTCACTAGAAGCCACCCTTTCATGTCTCAAAACGTTAGCGGTTAATGCTCAATATCTACAATAATGCAAATAAAAACTGTCAAGTCTTTTCGAGTCATCTGCCTCAAGTCAAAGTCAAGTCGAGTCTTATAAGTGTTAGTCAACCAAGTCGCGAGTCCTCAAATCTGCAACTCGCGTCAAGTCATGCGAGTCCCCAATCTCTGACAAATATTTATTGAACTTTCCTTGGATAATTCTATGAATTTACAAAAGAATACTGTATAAAACAAGCCATTATTTAAATAAGGTAATTTTAAGGTATTTTCTGCAATGTTTTTCTTTTTTTTGTGCACATTTATACATTTATTTAGCATTCTAGCAATATTTTATATATTTTTTGGACTGTAAAAATGCAGATAATGTTTACAGTACATATCTGTATTTTAAAAAAATTCTTTGTAGAATAACATGGCATTTACACTTAATGTAGAAAAAACAAAAAAAAAACAACTGTAAAAAAATACAGTAAATTTCTGTGAAATAACTTTTTTTTTTTACAGTGTACAGCTAACTGTGTCTGTTTGCCGTTTGGTGCTGAGCAGGTAGTGTACAGTGGCTTTTTACAGCTTTTTTCTGAAAACAGCTGCCTGCTGCGGCTGAAAACAACACTATGAGAGCTCTGAGAGTGAAGCAGAACAGTAAAGTTGCAGCCGGACAGATAAACAATGAGCTGAAACTCACTATAAAGCTCCGTAAAGCCGAGAGGAGCTGCAGAGTCACTGATGATTCTCTGTAGGTTCATCACTACGAGCCACAACAAACATATTACACACTGACAGCTCATGAAGTGATATTGTACAGCTGCTTTAATGTGAATCTTTAGGTTTGGGTTTAAGGAAAACACACTGATATATTTTCAAATACAACATGTCAGACTTTGTCAGGAATAAAACAATTAAGTCCTGGTTTTACTTCCATCTTTCTCTCTGGTGTTTTTACAATCTATCACCATCAGCAGGTGTCCATTTACACTGGCTTTTCTATTTCCTCTGCCACAGTGGTGACACAGAAATAACGAAGTCATAAAGATACTGCACGAGCCCAAACATGTATTTTTGTCTTCCAATTTATTGGTGCGAAACATCTGTGCTGCCATTTAGTGAATATATAGACAAACGCAATTGGTTCACAAACGGGAGGAGAGCGACAAAACCTTAATAAAAATCCCACAGGCCTCTATTCTCATTACTGCTCACAGTCAGGATGAAGAGAGGCAGCTGGGAAGAGCATGAAAAGGTGTAATGAGCTGCAGGTATACGACGCTGCTGCTGTCAGATACAGAAGGAATTAAGACAAAGAAGATGTGAGAAACACAAGGTGAGGAGGTGAGAGAGTGTCTGCAGGCTGTTTGTACTCCCTGAGAGCCAGTTTGTGTCTGACAATGATGGAGTGAAAAAAAACCTCTTTGAAGTATTTTATCTTGTCTTTTTTTTTTTTTTTTTGAACTTATTTTATTTCCTTTTCTCAAGTGCAGTCATACAGTACAATCAGCTTTTCAAATATTTACATTAATACAGGTGTAAATGAAGCAATGTTAAGGGTCTGTTCATGATTTTTGATCTTCCATCATGTGTCCATCATCCATACAGCCATTATCAGTGCATAAGTAAATAAAATGAACAATAATAATAATTTTAAAAAGGTAAATAAATTACAAATTTTAAAAACAAAGCAAAACAAAAAAAAAGTTACAAATACATACATACGTATATATACACCAAAAAAAAAAAAAAGGTAAAACTTCACATTTAAATAAGAAGACGAATGGGGGCATCATTCTCCTCGGAGGGAAAGAAAAGAAATCATAGGTGACCGTTTCGTCAAGAGCAGCTCTGTCTTTAGTTGTAACCTTGCTGTTATATTTTCCATATAATAGACGTCCTTTATCTTCTCTCTCCATTGTGTCACTGTTGGGGAAGAAGAATTCTCAGTAAAGATATCTGACTATTGTTTTCTAAATTTTCTGGCAATATTCCTACAAGAAAGTAAGATGGTTCTAATGGCACCTCTATTTTTAAACATTTTTAAATCTCATTTTGTATGTCGTGCCAGTAACCTGACAGTTTTTGGACAGTCCCAGAATATATATGTGTATGGTCTCCCACCAGGCCGCAGCCCCTCCAGCAATGACCCGAGGTGCAAAACTAATAATGTGATGCTGCTGGAGTGTGAATCCAGTATTTCATCTAATCAATACAGAGATGAATGACAATGAGTGTAAAAGGAAATTAATATTTCATATCAAAACACTATGACTGTGATTTAATGGATATATAAATGTCACCATTATTCTTCCTGCTGCCATTAATGCATGCATTAGTTCAGTAATTCCTGCTGCGCTGATGATACACACGGATCTAAACGCAGTAAATCTAGTTACTGATGCGTCCACATTTACATTTGCTACATCTGAAGTAGAGACTCAACAGCTTTCTCTGGAGACCTCTCAGTCAGGGTTTATATCACTTTGTTGAGCAGAAGTAAAATAATTTAATTTCATATGACAGCGTAGGTAAATGCATATTTCTCCTCCACAATCTCCAATCCATTATTGACATTATGAGAGATTCAAACTATTGTTTATTTTTAATGTTTTCTCCCAGAATTCCCTGGAAAGCAGTACTGTGTAATGTGAATGATGCTTTGCTTTTAGCCTTCATAACTATATTTACATAGTATTATATTTATTTATATCTACTTAATGTTACTAAATATCACTTTCAAGTATCAGTCAGATGTCACACTGCTTGCACTGTATTACAGAAAATGTACAGTTATGAAACCTTACAATTGAAAAATTCTGAATACAAATAGTAATAATTGTTACTGTCTGCTGTTCCAGCTTTACTGAAGTGTCTTTTACAATGATGGTCTGAACACACAGACATGAAACACATGCTGATATCATTCAGTGTGACCTCCTGAGGATATCGTTATCCCATCACCAATAAACCTCCATTAATCCTCTTAGATATCACAGAAAAAGAGAACATCCCTGAATCATCACATTTTTAAATTTTATTCAATATCAAAGTAATCCAGTCATAGCTGCATGTTCATCAATCTGGTTGTAAAGTATCTGGAGTGTTTACAAAGCCTGACACAGCAGAACAGTATGACACTGTTAAAAACTAAAATATATCCTACAGAGAACATATGATGGAGAATAAAGTTGAATACATACATCATCCACTGATCTGTTTCTTCTAGAGAATTGATGTAGGTCAAGTTGAATAAAGGACAAACCGTCACTGTAACTGTTGTAAACAGATATTTTTGTGCTCAATAAAAACACATTTTAAAAAAGGGACATTTTCTCCACTGCCTGCCTCGGTGCTTTCTCTGCCTCTGAACACTCAGTGTGAGGCCACATCGACCTTTAATAATCACAGTCAGCAATAAGCCTTGAAAGATTAACTGCACCCTTTTCCATTTATCGCTTTCTCACATAGAATAAAACTAATTCTGTGAGCAGTTATCACATATGTGCTGGTGCTAGATTCATTTATTTCAAGACAAATGTGACTCAGTGTCCCAGCACGGCTGCATTTCTAGCTTATTACTCATCCTGTATCTATGTCTCTGCTACTAACTTTTTAATTTTCCTCTAAAAACTTTTCTACTCTCTTAATTTGCATTTGCATGTGTTGTACAAATACACTTACCCAAAGGATGAAGTTGTTCAATTTAAATGATTTGTGTGAACAAGAACAATTCTGAAGGTGAAATTTGTTCTGTAGGTGAAGGTCAGAGAAGGAAATTAGAATAGGATAATATAATAAAATTGGCATTAAAAAATAAAGTATATAAAAGTAGCACTAAAAGAAGAAGTAACAACATTAAACTTAGTGAAATATTGTGACAATAGTCAACGTCTACATAGCAGACGTCAAAGCTACAA
Source organism: Thunnus albacares (assembly GCF_914725855.1). Classification (NCBI taxonomy): domain Eukaryota; kingdom Metazoa; phylum Chordata; class Actinopteri; order Scombriformes; family Scombridae; genus Thunnus; species Thunnus albacares. The sequence goes on from NC_058116.1 coordinate 30,503,202, forward strand.
TAAGTCTTCAAATCTTATTAATGGAGCAATAATTTCCAAAATGACCACCAGCACATTTATTAGAGGGTCTTTATCAAGCAGCAGGTAGTTCCCAGTCTGAAAAGTGAAGCCAGTGAGGAAGTGCCTTAAACCTGCATTCTTTGTAATGACCAGCAGGGGGCGACTCCACTTTTTGCAAAAAGAAGTCCGATCGTATAGAACTCTTTGAGAAAATGACCTTCAGTAAACACTTTCCTAATGAGTTTATGGTCTCAATCGCTAGTTTCAAGTCTTCTTCAGTACAGAATGATGTTCATTTTATAAATTATGGCCCCATTGAGGGTAAAATAGATGATAAAGCAGTGTATGCTTTAGGATGTGGCTACCTTGTGATTGTCAAGTCACTACCGCAGTGACAACGTTGATTACGTAACGTAACCATGGCGTAACCCCAGATTCACAGAGTGTGGCCTATTTCAATGTGTTTTCAGTTAATTGTAAGATTTGGTCACCTAAAAAAGTCTTGCTCAGCATTTGGTTGCACTAATAGACCCTTTAAGGAGTCGGCTCTTCAGGTTTTCCGGTGAGTACATTTTATTTTAATGGTTTTAGGCCTAGTTTTCGTTAGCGAAAATTAGCATTAGCATTATCACAGTTAACCATAGACTAAAAATGCACTGTGCTAACCAAGCTAGCAGCTAGCGCTAGGGGTCAGCTCCACCCTCTCGTCCAAATACGGTCACTTCTGGCTCCAAAAATCCGGCAACAATCAAATTGCCAAACTCAGACCATAATGACTCATTGAAAACAATGACTGACTCAATATTTTAGAGAGAAGTTGAGGCTGTTTGAACGAGAGTCAGTTGGAGCAGCTAGCGGCCGTTGGTGGCTCTTTAAGATACTTCATCCTTAAGACGTGGAGCTGCTGATTGGACATAATCCATCATTTTCTGATTATTGCTCAATACAAATAATTAAAAAGATCTCCAACATGAGGATTGAGAATCTGGTGCACAGGTGTGTTTGATCAGATACGGTTTCATTACTGAGGTAAATGTGAAAATAAGTTGTGATATTAAATTAATGATGATTTATTCAAGTGTCCCAGTAAACCGTGACAGTGACCCTGAATCTGAAGCAGCTAAATGGAATTAAGCCATCATGCATTTAATTATAAAAACATTTGCCTTTCCTACAGCGACGTGTCATAATGTCTCCATGAAGAAGCTCCATCCATGACATTGTATGTGTGTTAATTGAAACATGACAATTATTACTGATGTGTGTTAAATCAGATGTACTGCAGAGTCCCGTTCGATCTCACACACATCTGTTTACAAAAACAGCCAAACACAAAGAAGATTGGATATCTTATCCCGGCACATATCACACACACACACACACACACACACACACACACACACACACACACACACACACTGGATGGAGAGAATTAATTTCAGACTGATCCGTGATGCTCAGTGTTTTGAGGCAATATTTGAAGAGAGGTGGAACAATCACGTCTTTAACTGACTCACACACACACACACACACACACACACACACACACACACACACACACAAATGTGAACTTAGCTTTTATGGAACAAAATGTTAAATCATCTTATTAGCTTTTTCAGAAACGTTCATTAATATTGATTCAGTGGGGAGTTAACCTTTATTTAAAATCAGAGCAGTGCTCGCTTTTCTGCTCTTTTCACACTCGCACATTTTACACATTCACACCTCGGAGTGGTCCAGTACAACCAGTCTGATCTCCTCAGTGGGGGTGATGATGGAGGGGCAAGTGTAGCCCCAGTTTGTGCCTGTAACGTATGTTAGCACAAATTCATATAACGGAGATAACCGTCTAAAAAGATAATTAACTGGTGATGTGTGAAAAACCCAGAAGGTCGTTTAGAACACTGTTGTTCTGAAGTTGTTTACAGACTCAGCAAAGACAAACATTTCGTTTGCTGTATGGTATAAAAAAAAATAAAAAATTCACCCGTTTCCCCAGAGTCTGTTTCCACATCAAAACAAAAGTGGCATCATAGGAAACAGCAACTTGGAAAACTATTTAGACCGAGAGGAAAAGAAACATTCAGATGAGGTGCAATGATTAGTTTTACTGCTGTGACGTCTCTCTCTGTGCTTTATTGCTGATATGATTAACATTATAAACAAACGTTATGAAAGTGGCAGGAATGGACCCAAACGCAGGCAAAACACGTCTGAAGAAAACTTCTTTATTCAGAGTTTGCAGGCAAAACCAAAAGCTGGAGGGTCAAAAGCAAAACTGAACACTGAGCCAAGCAGAACAAAGGATCCGACCGAGACTGACTGCAAACCAAGACTTAGATACTAACTGAACTAATAAGGGAACGAGGAGCAGGTGACTGGACACACTGGGAGCAAGGCAACGCTAACGAGGATGAACGCAGGGCAGGTGTGAGGAGGAGAAAACACCAGGAAGACACAGGGAACAGACTAACTAGTAAAAGTAAACTAAGGCTGCATTTACACTGCACGTCTTGATGCCCAGTTCTGATTTTCTGCCTAAATCTGATTTTTCTGACTGTCTGTTTACATCTACTTTCACAAGTGACCGATATCCGATACCTTTGTTTAATCTTGCTTAACCCTTTAACATCCACCCTTTTTATAGAATTTTCGCCTATTTGGCATACCCTAACAGAAGAACTGTAAGGCCATGATGCATGTATCAGGCTTCATTTGACAGGTAACATCTTCTAGTTTCTGGAAATGTGTTTGGTTAGCATGCAGCTAAAACACAAACAAAACTACATCAGTTCAAATAAGGCTAAAAAAAGTGTTTTTGGTCCTCATTTTTATATTTGAATAACAATAATTAGGACATGCATTTATGCATTTATGCATTTATGACAGAACTGTGTGAATTACCACATACCTTCTACATCTTGTCAACCTGTATAATATTCCAGACGTCTAGGCCTAACCTCATGGGAGCTCAGGAGTTTTTAGTTTGTGGTGTCACAGTTAGTTTGAAAATTGTTGGAGACATTTGGGATAATGTAAGTACACAACTCAACAACATATATAACATAGGTCTAGTTGTTTTTAGACATTTTAATGTGGAATAATTACATATTATAGCTTTAACTGTCATTTTATTCACTGTTAATTTTATAAATGTTTAGACATTTTAATGTGGAATAGTTACATAACATAGCTTTAATAAACATAAAGTAGAATTATCACCTTTCTTACAATGTCAACAAAAACTGAAAATGTGTAAGTAGAGGGAAGTAAAAAATTATTTTATTTGTAAATGTATGGCAGAGCTGTTGCATTGGATTGCATTAGATTGCACAGGTGAGTGTATGTTCACCATCACCACAGTTATTCACCTGTGACACCCACCTCTTCACCCGACTCACTGAGTCTGAAACCGGCAGCGAAGAAGAAAACACAAGAGATGGAAACCAAAGATTTCTATCAATAAGGAAAGATCAAAGTGCTGATACACTGTGAGGTCTCTTACCAAAGGAAAAAAATATCCATTATGACAGTGTGAATAGATATTTCTCCTCGGCTATTCCTGCACTCTCACATCCTTGGACGAGGATGTAAGAGGTTGACCATGTGGATGTTTCTGCTCTGCAATGAGAAGAGTTTGTATAGAGAGAAAATTAGTTTTCTCTCAGCACAGTCAAGCTTCACGGTCTGTTGTCGAGGCCGTTTGAGAAGCACTTGAGTTTGAGAGTGTTTTTAAAACAGTTCAGCACTTTGAACAGAAACCTTGAACAACTGCTTGTTTTGTGAATGGGTTCAACATTTTAAACTGAATCCTTGTAAAAAAAAGCACATTTGTTCTGTGATGAACATGAAAAGTCCAACTGTGCACTTTATAAGGACGGCTACATTTACGTACTGTAAGCTTTTTGCACCTCAATTGTTTAAACGTCTAAAAGAAGACATCATTTTTAAAAGTAAACTGCTGGAAATTATTTCAATTTTGTGTATTTTAAAACCAATGAATCAATAAATCAAATTAATAATAAACAGATCCACCTGATTTTAAAATATTTATTTGTGACTGGTTGTAAAATAGGACTATAAACTGTCCTGCAGTGTGCAAACTGTAATTCATCCTCTCACTGGTAGCCATGGCAACAAGCCTATGCCAACATGTGTGAGCTCCCGGGTCAGAAAATGATCAAAATTTAATCTAAACACAACAGCAGGAATCTCCTCAGTGATCTGTTGACACGAAGCAGCACGTTACTGTTTATTACTGTTTATTTATTACCATCAAAACACGCTACAGAGACGGATGTGAGAGTCCTCGCCACGATGACGATAACAAGCAAATTAAACTGTAGAGAAAAAAAAACAACATATTAAAATAAACATAATAAAATAGAAAAGAGAAGCAATGGGTTAAATTTAAGAGTTATCCAAAAAAAAAAAAGGCAGGTTTAGGAGTTAAAAAAATACAAAAATACACAAACACACACTTATACTTTAATTAAAATAAGAAAAGGACTACAATTGAGTTATTGGTAGCACTTTACACTCCAGCTCGCTAATAACAAGGTAATAGTTAATAAGTAATAGGTAAGGTAGATAGATAGATAGAAGGTGGTGATATGGTGACATTAATGTGGTAATAACCTGATTATAATGAGCTAATGTGGTTTATATTGTCAAAATATTATGGGCTACTATCAGTATAATACCTTCCAAATTACATGATAATTCTTGGAAGTCAGAATTGGTAATTATCAGATTATAATGCTTCCTCATGTTACCTGGAAACACACCTGGTAGTTTCTGTTTAGTGGCCATGAATCACTGCTGCAAAATGCATAACTACCAGTTTCTACTTAATTACACGGTGATATTAGATCAAAACAACAGCTTGAAGGTACAGAAGAAGAAGAAGTGATTTATTGATCCACGTGGGGAAACTGATCCTCTGCATTTGACCCAAACTACACACACACACAGCAGGAGCAGTGGGCGCATTAACCCTAACATACATGTCTGTGATGGTGGGAGGAAACCAGAGCAACCAGTGGAAACCTACACAAACACGGAGAGAACATGTAAACTCCACACAGAGAGGACCTTCCTGCTGTGAGCCTCCGTGCTGATGTTGGAGGTTTAATCTACCAGTTTTAACGAAAAACAACATGTGGACCTGTTGATGATAAATTCAAGAATAATGTGCTGCATTTGTGTATATTTCACTCACTATGTATGTATTTTACTCATTAAACTTCAAAGCAAAGCCTTTTATGAACATGTTTTTTTTATTATGGTATTTTGGTGCTGAATAAAATGCACATTTTTTTAATCTTGTATAACATGAAAGGATGTGTATGTGTGCATTTTGCAGCACTGATCGATGGTTATAAACAGAAACTATGAGTGTGTGTTTCCAGGTAATCATGAAGCCTCTTGTTGTTGGTTTAATCTAATATCACCATGAAATGAAGTAGAAACATGTATTTATGCATTTTGCATCTTTAGATGTGTTTCTGTATAATTAATCCTTTGTTTTTATCCTCTTATCACCCTGTTACAAAAATGTAAGCTTAATATTACCTAATTACCAAGCTATTACTTGTTAATTACTATGATATTACATTATTATTACCTCTTTATTATCAAAATATTACCCCACTATGACCTTGTTATTACTGAGCTAGAATGTAAAGTGCTGCTTTCTTCAAGGTTTCTTCTCTTACTGGACACTGCTTCCTGTTGGTACTGGATTGTGAAGAGAGGACTTTTCCAGTACGGACATTATTTCCCAGAATGATCCCGAAATGTTCTGATCTACGAGAAAGACTCCATGACAATAACACGGAGCAATTTACCGCAGTCGTCCTCGTTTTCTCCGCAGCATCATGATTCACGCTGCCGGGCTTGATCGAAGCACTTACACTGAAAGAGCAATCACACCAACCTTCTCTCATCTCTGCAACTTCTGTTTCTTTTCGGCTGTTGAAAATTGAAGCTGAGGGACTCTCTCTAGACTATCGACATGATGAGTGAACATCAATACGAGTGTGACTGATTGCAGGAGAGACAGAAGACAGAACAGACGCTGCATGTGTGTCGGGAGCATCCTGCTGCTGCAGCTCAGCTCTCTTTCAGGAGGGAGAGGAGTCATTCACAGCTACACTACTGCTGGTGATGAAGAAGCTCGAATAGGAGGTTATTCTATGCCTGTTTGAGGAGGGAAGGTCTGCTGCCTCCTGTAGATAGTCGAGGCCGGCGCTGTAGCAGACTGTGTGTATATACACTTTTCCACTTTTTCCTCTCTGCTTTAAAGCAGAAACAGCTTGTTTATTATAATAGTTTCTTCATTATAAAGTAAACATAAAAGCAGTTAATTTGTTCCTCATACTCTCTCTAGACTGCTGAACATATTCAACATGAGGGCATTTAATTATATTAATAAAATAATAATAATTTTTTCCCTTTTAGTTAATTTCCTCCCTGTTCTATTCGACAGTAGATGTGACCTCAGTGGATATTACTTTTGGCTGCTGCTTTATCTCATATTCAATAGTTCACTCTGATCTGATCTTGTTCCTTGTGATGGACTAAAGAAGACATATTCTGCACATTTACAGCTCTATATTTATATTCTGGGGCTCAACAGGAAAATCTTTGCATGATTTACAGTTAAAAACTCCTTTTTTAGCGTCTTTTAGTGTCTCTTTGAGATCCTGCTGATGAGACTCTGTTCTGATGAATCTCACGTAGAACATAAACAGAACAGCAGCAGCAGGATTTCACTTCTTCTCCTCGTTCTTTACTCGGAACATAAACTTCTCAGATACAGTATATCTGTACATGTTAGAGCCCGAATCAGATCAGATGTATGAGAGTGGACAACATGAGCAACACATAGAAAAACCTCAGCAACAGAGAAAACAGACGTCACGAGGAGGAAGTAGAATTAAGCGTTCAGAGCAGGTTGATGCCCTGACTTTTGACTTACAGGTGTAACGTCTGCCTCTTGCATGTTACATTAAATACATTAGTTGAGCTTTAAATGGTCACTATGTCGAACAGCAAAATCTTTTAATATAGAATATAATTTTGTCAGTACTTTTACCTTTATTTAATAGTTGTATGGTGTACATATTTGTGTTATTTTCATTATTTTATGCTGTTATCTTATATTTAATATTTAATACTTGGCTACATAGTATCCATGGTAACGATGCAGCTATAAAGCCCATCACCGGGGGAACAAGTCAGACCGGGTGAGTGTGTGACTGTTAAACCTGTAAATAATAATGTATAGCTGACCTGAGATAGACTTTATTACTAATTATTATTATATTGACATTCAGAGTGATTATCTATGTGAACTGATTCATCTGTATCAATAATCTGTAATATAGTGAGTTTTTGATCCTGGTCAAGTTTAGACCGTCGGCCCTGTAATTTGTTATTTAATGGTTATTAAGCTTCATCACAGAAATCATTTATTGGTATTGTAAGTTTCCTTTGATTATTTTATTTATATTAAATAGTTTTACTGAGACCGGGCTTGTATCCCCCAGATCCTGAAGTGCTTATAAGCAATAAACAGACATTGAATCGACATCAGAGCCATCTGTCGTTGGAGTCAACTGATGTTATTAACTATCAGCCGTTAGTCCACCATCATCATCATCACAACACAACACAGAGGCTGCAGGCTGTCGCTATTATCAGCGATATAAAGGAAACTTAACGGGGGCGTTATAAACTGTGAGGCTAATATAATCCCCCGTTACACAGGCAGCATTTCTACATAAATTCACCTCAAGTTTCGGGACTTTGATCATGTTTAACATCCGACATCAGAACAGGAAGAACAGAAAATCACAAAAAAGCAGAATACGTCCCCTTTAAGAGCTACTCTCTCATGTAAATGAATGCACTGTAATATATTCATCAAACTGCTGGAAGTAAAAGTTTGTTAATCCCACGTTAGGAACGACAGGACAGGTTTATAAGCAGCACCGTTAACCACTTGTTTGGCTGAACGGGATCCAAATGAAGAATAAGAGTTTGTGGAGTAGAAGAAGAAGTAGCATAAAAATAGAGAAAATAGAAAGAAATGGAAATACTCAAGTGAAGTGCAAGTACCTCACATTATTGTACTAAAGTAGTTGATTAATGCCCTTAGTGTAAAGATCCAAAACAGATAAACACAGACTTTCACTTCATTTGATTTCTTTTTAATTTTTTGTTTATTGTTGTGGCTCATCACCTGCCTGGCTTCACATTTATTCACAGGACAACGTGGCCACTACGGCCCGTAACACACAATGAAGTAGAGAACACAACAGTGTAAGAGACACACATTCACAGTGACGTTTAATAAACAGTCCTGAACCGAGTAACCGAGTACGTCGAACTCGGCTCCGTGTCCGGCACTTTATAAGTCATGTTGGCTGCCTGACAGCGCTGCAGTTACAAACTATGATGTCAGAAAATCAACCTGATAAAAACAAACGATAAGCAAATAAAAACACGAAGTGTCAGTACGGAGCAGTCTGCAGCAGAGGTCCTCCACCGGACGGGACAAACGTGAAAAATTTGCAGAAAGTGAGTTTAATTCGTGGCTGAAAAGACCCTCCAGACATGTTTTCAAATATATAGAAATATTCTTATTCTTAAAACAACATCTCCTCCTTCTCCCTAAAAATCCAGAATCTATGAAAATGCAAATATTTTTAATCTCAGAAGTTTTCCTGCTTCACTGTAAAGTTCATCCTCAGTGTTTGTGCTCTGGAGGTGTGGTGTCATTTTATAAGACTTATGATGTGCTGAAAGAAAAGTAAAATACAATGCAAATAATTACTGTTAAGATGATAAACATTAAGTAGAAGTGTGTTGAATTATTATTATTATATGTATACATCACAGAATGATTAATATATGGGCACAGAATATGTTAAAAGTAATCACATCCAGAGCAACCGGACAAAATATGAGTGTGTTTATATTTAACGTCACCTTTTGTATTAAACTAACACTTTTTAAAAGAAATAACCTCAAGAAAGGATCAAGAAATAAAGGTGTAAAATGGCAACTTGTAACTTGTAAGAAAAATAAAGCCAGGAGAAGGTTTGGCAGTAATGGTGTAAAATGACCCTAAACAGTTATAAAAAAAAAAAGGAAAAGAGTATGACTGGAAAACCTATTTTGGGGATTTTAGGCCTGCAACAGGTGATGTAAAGAAATTATAATGGTGTAATTGGCTAGTCTGAAGGGGCTGGATGATAGGCGTGCCCTATATAAGACAAAAGATATAAAACTGGGGGCTGAGGGTCAGCTTGCCAGTGAACTTTGTGTACACTGTATCGCTGCTCAGAACTCCGTCTCCTGATGATTGAAACTCTTTCCAACTGAGACCCATCGACCTGACGCAATAAAGGCTTCAAGTTTACACGTCACACTTGTGTAAGTTGCATACTGGACCATGATTGGTTCCAAACCGGTTGTGATGTCACGAATCACGCTCGCAGGTGCAGCCAGGTGTTAAACTGAGTTTGAAGGTTGAGCTCAGAGAAACTTTCCTCCGTCAGCAGATGAATGTGAAAACACACTCTGTACAGAGAAGAAGAACAACATCCAACTGAAGGAAAACATGTTTTTGAGAGGAGGAGAACTTAAACACCGATCAATAAAAACACCACAGTGGTGAATGAAAGTATATTTCTGCTCTGAAGAGAAACGGATGCAGTTAGCGGTTTGGAAACGGACATTATATTGAATTTATGGAGGATGTTTTGAGTTTTCATTAACCAGGAAATTAAGGGAATTAGTAATTATTAAAGCGTCTCTAAAAGAAGCCTGATTCAAATGAAAGGATGTGACTTTGTTGTAACATTGATGGAATTAATGCTGAAGGTGTGAACTCAAATTTACAACGTGAGCCATTAAAATACAGATAATTACACTCTTCTTCTGTGGTTTTAGCTGACCTTCATTAGCGACCAGCCTTTATTTGTTCCTCCTGGTGATTATATCAGCCTCTCAATTATTTGAATGTCAGCTTTTCTTTATAATTTACAACTCATTTACGACACAATACCCCTCTCTTTTTTCAAAATGTCAGACTCAGGACATAAATCAACATCACAAATATTGATTCTGACTTACTGAAGACTGTTCTGTGATGACATTTAATGTTCCTGCGTTCAGCTGATGGGATTCAACCTGTCAGCAGGGTCGATATGGAGCCTCGCTGCTCCCCCGTGTTATATTATTGCCATGCGAGCTCCTCACCTCATCTGAGACTTACAAGCAAATCAAACAGGTTTGATGTTTTTGTTGGAGCCATTTGTATCTATGTGTGTGTGTGTTAAGGTCATTTCCTGGTTGCCACAGTAGGTGGCGTATTGGACAGCAGCATATGGAAATGCATATGTAGAAGAAGAGGCGATTACTCCTCAGGTGTGCTGCTTATCAAGAGAAGCACACAGTTTAGAGGTTAATCTTTAAGCCTTTTTGTTTTCATGCAAGTTATAGGTGTAAGTGTGTGTAAAGCAAAGGCTTTATTGGTACACGGTGGTAAATAAATACATCTTAAGCACAAGTCCGCAGATGTTTGATTTGCTACATGGAGCCGCCGCATGATGACGCGTCAATTACATATCTGGGTAACAACCCCAAGTCACTACAGCAGGTTTATTAACTATCAATTAATATAATTTAGCATTTTAGCTCGTATTTTTTAACCATTTATCCATTACTTTTTACTATTGCAACCATTTATGCATCTATTTTATCTAGTTTTTATGTGATTTCATTTAAAATCTATTTTGCTGGTTTTATTTCATTTTTATTCCTCGTGTGTATTAGTCTCAATTCCTTCTGTCTTATTATCAGCCCGTCAGTCGTCTGTGAATCACTTTGAGCTGCATTAACCTGCATGAAAGGTGACACACAAATGAAGTTTGATTGATTGATTTATCCGTTTGTCAACCACTGATCCATTCTTTACTTTTAGCTGTTTCCTTTTTCTTCTCTGCTTGTTTTCTCACTATTTTTCACACTTTTCAGGTAGCTGACTCATTCTGTGCGCGTATTGTTGAATCAAACCTTTTATTTGATCAAATTACTCCACAATCTTTCCACATACACCCTGGCAACTGCAGAAGTGTGCAGGTTGGGAACCACAGCCTTCAGGAGGAAATAGCTAAACAAGACAAATGTTACTTCAGGTCAGAGTCGAGATAAAAACAGGACAGAGATACGTCTTATACTCGGTTTAACAGAAGCCTGCAGACTGTTGTGGTCCCTGCAGTAATGTAAGGCTGGCTGAGTCTCTGTGATATAAAGATTATATAAAGATCCTGATTGTTGAAGCTTCAGGAGAACCATGAAAAAATCCATGAAAAATCAATTTTCGTGGAACAGAGAACACAGATGGGTTTCACCGGGGAGGAAAAAACTGTGAAAAAGCCTCGTTTGACCCTGATTCTGCTGCCAAAAACCAGCAGCTTATTATTATTATTATCAGTGTTCAGGAGTGTTGCAGATCTGCAGAAAAACGGAGCCACTCATTGATGGATCGATTCCATTTAGCATCCGCGGCTGATATTCTTTCATGACCAGAATCATACTCATCCACTAGAAAGTGTTGTTTGTCTCTGACTGAATCTTTTCCTCGCCGCTCCTCTCAGTCACTTCCTGTCATCTGCGTCTTTAGGACGTCTCGCTACACCTGCTCCTCCACCTTGTTGGGGTCCACGTCCACAGTCGGAGCCACCTGCGTGGGCTTGCAGCAGCCGGCGCAGACGTACTTTAGGAAACAGAGGTAGGCGCTGCCGGACACGATGACGGTGATGATGATGATGATGGTGGCCCCGAAGGCCGGCGACACAGCGTCCTCAAGGACGGACTTCAGGCCTCCTGTGCTGATCCCACCGGACCCCCCGGCTGGTGGGCTCTCGCCAGGCTCACTGGTGGCTTGACCTGGAAACAGAGATGCTGTTTACATTTGGTTTTAAGATGCGTTTTGATGATCTGAACACAAGCGGACAGTCGAGACACGTCGCCGTTCACACCTGTGTCTGTCAGGCGTCTCCAAGGTGACCAGCTGACCGCTTGTGTTCAGATTTTGTTTCTGCCGATGTCACTTCCTCTAGACCGGAGGTATTCAACTAAAATTTAAAGAGGTCCAGTTAGGGAAAATTTCTTGAAGCAAAGGTCCAGAAGATCATAACGTCTATAACTATTTAGTGTGATATATATTTAAGTAGCCTCGTAGTTGTATCAACATCTGCAGGTAATCAATACCTGATTGTCAAATCAAATTAATTCAGTACAATTCAAAAACTTTGACAATATTTATTAACATAGAACTGAACATATATGTATGACCGCTGATATGTTTAATGTAATAATAATAATCTCATCTACTAAAGAAAATAAATAAAATGTTCAAATTAAGTGTTTCACTTCAGAAAAATAAAAATAAAGGGAGGAAAAGCTTGAATTTCCCCCTTTTCTGTTTCACATCTTGACTTTCTCTCCTTTTCTCCGTCTCACTCGTCTTTTTCCCAACCGTCACCGTCTACCGTAAAGACTACAAAAGCTGCGCCAGTTAAAATAGAAGCGCCCTGTCAGGTTTTAAATCATAACCTTCTGTCTGGGTCTGTATGGGACAGTTAGTGACCTCTGCTCCAGACGGTCAAAGAGCCCCGCGCACAGTTATTACGTCGGTCTATCGCCAGACAAGCACCAGATTTGTTTTGCATGAGCTAGCTAAGAAAATTAAACTGTTTCAATAACTAATAAACATATACAGGCTTGTGGGGTCAAATGTGTCTCAGACCATCTCAGCAAGTGGTTCGAGCGTCTTGGTGGTCATTTACACTCGTATTTATTCTCTGTCCACTTGTGATCCGATCGCCAAAGACACATTTTAAAACCAGGTGTCAGAGAGAGGAGGTCAAAGGTCATAGTAGGTTTATGCCAAAGGTGAAACAAAGCCAACAAAGGAGGTCATTAAGGTCGTACTGTGATATATTTCATGGCTGCACAACCAATTACAACCAGTTTCTTGTCACTGAATGCTGTTAGTTACCTGAAGGTGAAACATGTAAACACTTTTCTGCCTTTTTCACTGCAGTTTCATACAGTTCGTCAATGTTTTATTAACATTTTAACCCTCCACAAACACTTAGTCATTATGTGTCATAATCCATCAACACATTTTCCTCTGATCTCAACTGTACTTAAAATAATTCATAAGTTCTTATGTAGTTAGGATACTGTTTTGAAACCATTTCGATTTTTTTGATGACAGCACATAATGACACCTGCTGGGTCAAAATTGACCCGAGAGGACAACAGGAGGGTTAAAGATGTTCTGGGAGATTGTCCTCCCAGGTACAACAACAGCATCGAGTTCATATAGAGCGAGGAAATGAGGCGGTATACCCCGTCCTAATAATAACGCCAAGTTTCCTTTCTGATCGTGTATTTGTTGTATAATTTATTCAGTAAATTATCATTTTAAACTTACTTAGTGTGCTGTGAATATTGGGTCATAAACGGTGGTCTGAACATGTCTGATGGAAAGACACTGATAATGTAGATTAACACAAAAATGTCAGACTGCCTGGGACGTAGATAGAGTCATACTGATAATATGATGGTGACATGTGAACATGCTGTCAAAATGAAATCTCCTAAAGGCTCCGCAGCCTTTTAATCAGCCCCAGAAAGATAAAAATAAATCCAACATGGCAACAAGTTGAGTCATGTTGTCGGGTTTCGTCCAGAAATCTCATTATAACTTTAAAAGTCAGCTATATGTGAGTGACAGCACCAGTTTAATTCTTGCAGTTGTTAAGCTGTGGTCTGACATCCGTCCCCGCGGTGACTCTGACACAGCAGTCATTAAATCAGAGCTACAGCGTGACACACTGCCAACAAAAGGTCAAACTGTGCAATATTTCATGTCTGAGAGACCAGTTACAACCTGTGGTCCAGGTTGCTTGGCACCAAATGACATTAATCACTCGAAGCTGAAACATCTACACGTTTGAGCCCCTTTTTTGCTGCAGTTTCGTACAGTTTGTCCACATTTTAAAGACGTTCTGGACTCGGTTGAAGCCTGCGATATATTTAAACAGTCCGGTGTTTCGGCTCAGTGATGAGCAAATGTACATGAAGAGAACTGACCGATAATCAGCAGAGTAAATTTAATCAAGTACTGTAATTAAAGCCGTTATGATCAATATTTTTCATAATAACACAGTCTGATCTATCAGAGTCTGCAGCTCCTCTCGGCTTTACGGAGCTTTATAGTGAGTTTCAGCTCATTGTTTATCTGTAGGGCTGCAGCTTTACTGTTCTGGTTCACTCTCAGTGTCTCATAGCGTCGTTTTCAGACTGCTCAGCACCAAACAGTAGACACAGTCAGCTGTAGACTAGCTAGTGAACATAGTGGAGCATTTAGCAGCTAAAGAGCCAGATATTTCCCTCAGGAGTTGGTAGAGAGTAAAAACAGAGCTAAAAGAGAGTAAATATTGGACTCACATTCACCAGGTGGACAGAAACACGACTCCACATGAATGATAATGTTGCTCCGTATCTGCTGCATATGGAAATAAGCAACTTTACACTCCACTACATTTATTTCAGATTGAGACTCAAGATTTAAGAGAACTTCATCCATCATATACAAACACACAGCAGGGATGAATTCACTCCTCAGGTGCTTCATTTAACATCCAGTATAATCAGAACACACAGCCTGTACCAGTAAGAAAGATCTGAAGATGTATTTTATATTTTCTATGTTCACAATGAATTTAAATCTTTCACAGTCCGGCTGTGTTTCTTCTTGGCTCCCTGTTTGCTCTGTGTGTGTGTGTGTGTGTGTGTGTGTGTTTCCTTCCTGCTGCCAATCAACCTGCACACCTGCGATCCGTCCACTCATCAGGCTCCTGCAGTATTGATACTCAGGCTCTACACTCCGGTCTTCACCAGAACTGTTGCAAGCTGTGTGTCTGAGTCCAAAATGAGCTTAAACCTCACAAAATCACGTTGTAGACATTTGTTTTCATGTTAAAGAGTCTTTTTCTGTTGCCACTTATTACTTCAGCCAATTAATTAGTTCAGCCAGCATTACATTTCTAACAAAATGTATTTGTTTTTGCAGTTTAATAGTGTATGAACATAATTTCTAGGAGACAGAGTTGCTCCAGTTTATTTCCTATTTCTGCTGCCGTCATGTTAAAACATGCAAGTTGGTATATTTTTATTTCTTTGCTGGTAAAATAATGCACTTGCAGCATAAACATAATTATCACTGTAAGTAAAGTTAAAATGTACTCATTTCATAATTTATCAGCTTTATGTAACCCACCACTTAATATTCTGGAAGGATAATGAAGCAGAAATTGCTTTACTTCCACTCAGTACCAATAAATACTAGCATGTCTTGCATTCTTGTGCTAAAACTTGGACTTCCCAGCATTAGTTAAAAAGCCTTTTCTAACTGGCCTTTTAAGCACCTCAGCACCTTAATAAATTCTTCTTCTTCTCCTTCCTTCTCTGACAGGTAAACTAACCGTAGCAGCAGCAGATGACGAGGCAGCGAAACTGCTCAGCAGCAGAACAGCAATTATGTCCAGTAACCATTAAGGTGTGATTGCACTGTTGGAACATACAGTCACTTTTTGACAACTGCAAAGCAGCTGGCTCGATCATTTTTGCAGCATCTTCAAACCTTCGTTCAAACCTTCACACTGTTAGCTGCTTTTCAACTGAGCTAATTAGTGTGAGTTTGATCAAAAACGTCAAACTTTAATTGATCTGATGATTTTAATGAGGTGAAATGACAGGATCTGGTCTGATTCAGCAGGACGAAGCCAACCGGTGAGTCAAAGAGACTTCATGAGGTTAATTTGAGTGAGAAATTGCAGGAGTAGCAGCCAGTTCACTGAAATACCGTCGCTCATTGCAGATGTAATTATTTCTGAGCTGGAGGTGAAAAATGTCAGAGAGGGACTTGATTAAAATCACAGACCAGCAGGTAATGTTTAAATCACCGTACCTCGACAGGAATTTAATTTCTCCACGGCAGAAAAACACGTTTACACGAGACTTCAGAAACTCCTGCTGGTTAAAGAACAAGTTCACAATATTTCCAGTGTGTCTTAAACCAGCAGTCAGGTGTCTGTAATCATTCCTCCTGTTCATACTGGATATTAAAAGATCCTTCAAATGTGTTTTCAATGGAAGTGATGGAGGCCAAAATCCACAGTGTGTCCACACAGTCATTTAAAAGTCTGTGTGAAGCTTCTATTCAGCTTCAGCAGTCTGAGTTAGTCATATCAAGTGGATATCTGACACATTTACAGTCTTTTTAGCATCAAATTCCCTCTTTGTGTTTCCTCGGACAGTGTTTCCCTGTTGAGCTGCAGGTGGAAGTATAGTAACAAAAAGAGGGACTTTGACACTAAAAAGACTGTGACGTTGAAAGATATCTACTTGATTTGACTCATTTGGACACTGAAGCTTCATATTAGCTTCAGATAAACTTTTAAATACATTTTTTACATAGAAGGAGGACTGTGGATTTTGTCCTCCATCACTTCCATTGTAAGGTCATTATGAAGGGATCTTCTAATGGTCAGTATGAACAGGAGGAATGATAACAACAAGAAAAACATGTTAAAATACCAAAATCATAATTACATTGATCTACCTACTACATATAATTGTGTGAGTCCGACAGGTTGACACAGGAGATGCAACGATTAATCCAGAACGTTTATTGTTCTTCCTGCAGGTGTCTTCACCGGTCAGTCAGCTTTGTGTCACATCTCAGAGAGAATAATTATCACTTGTCCTCGTGTTTCCTTTCTTGTCTTAAGAAAGCACCGACACGCACAAAGCCACACGTTAAAACATGCATCATTTAACACACCCACACACACAGCTGTAGGACTGTCAGAATAAAACCTCGCCGTGCAGTATGAACCTGACAGTATGGACCATGATGCGTGTAGAGGAATCTCTGGCAGCTCTTTATATAATCACCATTTATTCTTCAGCCACACAAAGACCATCATTAGTCTACTTATATATGGTAATGAAATGATTAATTTCCTGTAACTACCCAGATGGAGATGATGATGAAAGGATATTTTAAACCCCATCTAAACAAAAGAAGAGGAAATGTGTCCTTGTCTTCCAAAATGTGACCGTCCAAAACACGGCACTTAAACGAACAGATGAAAAGATTGATATCGATCTCATGTCTGTATAGTAGATATGACTGTTAGCTTAGCTTAGCATAAAGACTGGAAACAGGTGGAGACAGTTAGCTTGGCTCAGTTCAAAGGTAACAAAATCTGCCTACCAGCAAGTTAAAAAATACTCACTAATCATCATCGTTTTGCATCACAACCGTCCCTAACTGGCGTGCAATATATTGAAAAATGTTCCTGATATTTTGTCCACAGGGGCAAAATATAAATATAATGCCCTCCAGTACACCATCACCACCCACTGCAACCTCAACTATAAACATAAAGTAGAATTATCTTGAGAGAAACGAGGCTGATGAAGACCAAAAGTGCCAGTAACACAAAAACCATCAAAAAGATCTGAGATGTTCCTCAAGACTTCAACGTTTAAATACTAAAAAAACATTCTGGCAATTAATTATAATAATAGAGACAAGATCTTTAACTGAATGCGTTTTATGTGAGTTGACTGTAGAAGTAGACACACATCTGTATACTGTACAGCTATTACTGAATGTACAACACAACTTTTAAAACAAAACTTCAAACTTGTCTTTTTAAAATAGCTTTTATCTACAAACCTTTACTATAAGTTGACCTCTGCGTTTGAACATTGTTGGAAACATTTGGGATAATGTAAGTACACAACTCAACAACATATATAACATAGGTCTAGTTGTTTTTAGACATTTTAATGTGGAATTGTTACATATTCGAGCTTTAACTGTCATTTTATTCACTGTTAATTTTATAAATGTTTTTAAATTCTTGCATCTGTCTTTTTATGTTTTGTGAAGCAAACTGTATTGAATCTTCCCGTATGAAATGTGCTATATATGTAAGATGTTTTCATTATTATTATTATTATTATTATTATTATTATTGTTATTATTATAAAAGTAACAGCTGTAATCTGTTCAGAGTTGTACTAAAAAATGTCTTGAAGTATTTCCCCCGTTATATATTCTTTTTTCTCTCTCTAACAAATACATAATATTTATACAGTAATATTGTAAGGATGCTCTCAGTATGAACACTATTATATGTAAGTGTAAATCTACACTGTGCACTGGGATGTAAGTGCAACTTCTTTTAAATGAAGTTAATGTGTTTTTGAAGCCACTCTGACAGTTTCATTATTTCTCCTTTTTATACTGATTTATTTCTGACATTTTACTTTTATAATTCTGACGTTTTATTATGTAATTCTGTTATCAGCAGCTTATGTAAAGCACTTCATGAAGGAAATGTGCAGTACAGAAGCAGGTGCTTTGCCCTGTCTTACCATTAAAATAGTAATTAATAGAGTGAATACTGTGCAGGAGCAGCAGGTGCAAATCCCTCAGTTTACATCAAATATTTGTTTTAAGTGCTGCAGGTTGAATGTTGAATATTTTTGCTCTGAACCAACAAGGCTGGAAGGAAACAAATGCAAAGTCCAAAGGGGATAAACTCGTCTTTTTTTCCTGTATTATCCAGATTAATGCCAAACTATGAAAGCTGTGTGGCTGCAGACGTCTCTCAAGAGAGTAAAATGTATCATATCTGAAGCATCAATGCCGCAGCTGCAACACAAAAGGCTCCTCAAATGTTTTGTTCAGAAACGCGCACCGTCTCATTCCCCCTGATAACGACCGTCCTCCACCGGATCTCAGACAGGACGGCTGTGCAAAGATAAACTCCAGAACAAAGAGAAGAAATATGAATCTCTAGAACTCATCGTGATGCAGAGATGTTGCTTTTTGTTTGGATAATCGTCTCAGAAGCCAAAGATGAATAAACACTGTGTTTGGTTTATGGTTGTAAATGATGATATGATTGGATGTGGAATTCCTTTCTGTCAACATCAGACTCTCTGTGTCAACACTCTCACTGTGATCATTTATTCACTGAGTCAACAAGGTGAAGTTTGACAGTCGTGTCTCAAACAGATTATGCCGTGTAAATATTATTTTCTATTCTTTTTTACTTTCGTGTCAACACAGAAGACGTGTGTGACGTTCGTGGAGGCCTGAGAGGATGGATGTACAGTCATCTTTCTTTCACTTATTTTTTTTTCCTCTAACAAAGACCACACCATTTGAACGGCATGAAAGTAGATTTATTTGGATCGTCGAGCGGGTTCGGGATTGATGAGGAGAGTGTACGGTGGGCTGGATGCGGATTGAGGAGAGAGATGAAGCGGGGTCGATTGCCGGGGGATGAATGGGAGCTGAAGGTTGGCCCGGGTCATGTACGGTGGGATGATGGGGTCGCGGAGAGGGATGAAGGGGGTCGATGGCGTTGGGACGACCGGGGACCAAATGGAATCACAAAGAGGCTGGAGCGTCTAGGAACCCGGGGGTCGAGACTGAAGTTGGAGGGACGTGTCTCAATGAGCTTTCTGCTTCGTCTTCCCCCTGTGGTTCCTAGAATAGGACGAGAAGAATCACTTATGTGGAAGTATGAACCCTAACAAGCATGTCTTTGATGGCGGGAGGAAACCGGAGTACCCGGCAGAAACCCACGCAAACACGGGGAGAACAAACGAACTCCACACAGAAAGGACCTGGGACGGCCAGTGTTCGAACCCAGGACAAGTGCTAAACCACTGTTAGCCACCGTGACGCCCATTGTGAGGGGAGAGAGGAGAAGAAAACCAGTGGTTTCCAACCTTTTTGGCTTTTGACGTCTTACAAAAAGCAGTGTGTAGTCGGGGTCACATTTCACATGTCTATGAGTTGTTAAGAGCTCCACCAAATAGTGATTTTTCCCTCTAAACTTCTCACATGCTTTCATTTCAATAAATGTTCAAATGATCCAATATTTCAGCAAAAATCAAAGATTAGAGAAAAAGTCCAAAAACTGAAAACAGATTTGTGTATCAGAACTTTGTTTTCTCTTCTTTCCTCTCCCATTAATCATCTCACCACCCCTCAGATTTATCTGCTGACCCTTTGGAGGGGCCCGACCCCTAGGTTGGGAACCACTGGACTAAACTAGCTAACTGTATATAAAGTAGTGTAAACTAGCTCCACCTCCAGCAGCTACAACAGTAACATGCTGCTCTAACACTGATGCTTCACTATTAATAATCTAATGATGTCATATATAATAATATATCAGTCAGAGGGACCAAACCACTACTTTTACTGCAATACTTTAGCTACATCAAGCTCATAATACTTATGTACTTTTACTGCAATACTTTAACTACATCAAGCTCAGAATACTTATGTACTTTTACTGCAATACTTTAACTACATCAAGCTCATAATACTTATGTACTTTTACTGCAATACTTTAACTACATCAAGCTCATAATACTTATGTACTTTTACTGCAATACTTTAACTACATCAAGCTCATAATACTTATGTACTTTTACTGCAATACTTTAACTACATCAAGCTCATAATACTTATGTACTTTAACTGCAATACTTTAACTACATCAAGCTCATAATACTTATGTACTTTTACTGCAATACTTGTAACGGAGTATTTTTACATTGCTGTATTAGTACTTTTACTTAAGTAAAGGATCTGAGTACTTCCTCCAGTGTTGTCATTATTATGTGCATTTATTGCACCTCCAGGTGCTACATGACATTCTGTGGCTCTTTTTTCAGCTTGGGTTTCTATAATTGGATGGGTGTGTGCGCAAGAGGCGAGGTGATGCAATTCAAGCTAATGAGCTGCCAGTGAGAGCCTCGTGCCAGAAAGCTCTGCAATTTGTGCAACAACAAGGAATAAAACCCGCAGGAAGTGAGCCAGGCTGCGAAGCCAATTTGACAAATTGGTCAAGTCGTGACTTGTTTTACCATCAGAATTTGATCCATTCGGTCCAATAACATTTGGAAAGTCTAAAGGAGCCAAACGACTAAATTATTTTATCCCCATTCAAATGAGCGGAGAACCAAGTTAGCGGCTCAGCTAGTGGAAGTCTCTAGTGAGCATGCTCTATGAGCCCAACGACCAGGAAGCCTGAGCAACATCCAGGTCATTTCTAACAGCGGGAAACTATTTTTTGGCTTCACGACTGCGCGACTGAGCAACTTTCATAGGAATGAACGGGAGCCATCTTTGAGTCCGTTGGCACACCGGTGGTGGAAATTAAGTACATTTACTTAAAGATAGAGTGTTACAGTGTGTAAAGCTGGATTTACACGGTGAAACTTTCACGCAACTTTAGTTGCTTGAAACTTAGGTGAAATTAAGTTGCAATTGAGTTGCATGGTGTAAAACCTTCTGCAAAGCACTTGAAACTTGTCTGAAACTCTGCCCCAACTGTTGCAAAAGTCTCAACTTTGTGAAACTAGTTTCATGCAACAGCCAATCAAAACGCTGATAACGTGTCAGGTGATGACATCAAACTACTGCTGATACAACATCATTATCACCAAAATGGACAAAATAATAAAACAGAAGACTGTCTCTTCAGAAGGAAATTATTTATCTTCATAGATTTACACTTTGGGCCACAAACATAACTTCAAGAAGTCAGAAAACAGGGGAAATAGAACACTGGAACCACTTTGCACTGGTTCATTAACTTCCTCTAACGCTGGAAACTGTCTCATCGTGTTCTTGTCAGACACACTGTAGTGACTGTCAGTCAGCATCTGGGACAATAAATACACTAGAAGTCACACTTCAAAACATGGTCCTTCGAACCAGATGTGGCAAATACTACGGATGACAAGATGATGAAGCAACCAGTCCCTGCCGCTCTACATGCCAGGTAGAATATGGACCATATGAGACAGAAACAGGAACACAGAGCAACTGCACAACTATCCCCCCCGGCATCAAACCACCAGAGGGCAGCAGTGACTCTTTTCCTGCTTATGATGAGGAGATGATCAGCCCTCGCACATCCAAAGTTCATGAAACGTGCCTGCAGGAGCTAAAGGGGAGGACAAAGGATGTAATCGTGATGTCAACAGAGTCACTGCCTGTAGTCACAACCCACCCATTGAATCTGTCACTGAGACACTGCAGCAATGAGGATGGAGCCGTAACTTAAGGCTTAACTTAACGTAAGGCGGTCATTAGAGATCATCAGGATCCACATCAGACTGGTCACACCGTATCATCGTCAACTGGAGACGACATGCTGCGATCAGATGTTAGTAGTGATGCAATGAGATTTCTGAAAGGCTGTTCTGGCCTTTTCATGTGGTGTTGACACTAAGTAAATGATCTGAATACTCTATTACTGTAAGTGTACATGATCAAATGCTTCACCACATCATTGGGATGTGCACCAATATCCCTGATAATACCTTTGGCATTTTAATTAAATGACTAGAGAATAATTTATTTTAAATTATTCCCCCCCTCCCCTGGGCCATCTATACAACCTTAGAATAATTATGTCCCACAGGAAAAAGGCAGATTGATTTCCATTTGTCACATAGTTTGCATCTGAATTACGGTAACTGGGATGCATGTGTGGGTGTCTTGGACACGCAGATGCAGATCCGTTTTGGCGGGTTTCTAGGATGGCTAAATGCAATGCTTTATATTTATCTATTCAGCTCATTAAATGATATCAGTTTATTCTAGTAGAAATATAAACCAGGCAAGGCAGATTTGGGACTTTTCAGCAGGAGAAGAGCTGGTGCGGCAGAAAGACAACAATAGAAAGTTATTAAGCCAGAGGAAGTCATAGAAGGAAGGAAGGGCTGATAATACTCACAGCACACAGCTGGTAAAGCCACATAGACGAAGAGGAGAGCAGTCAGCGGGGAGAAACGCTCTGCCAACATTTTACACCTGCTCCTGTGCAAAGAGCATCAAAAGAAAGATGAAATGTGTAAAATATCTGCAGGAAAAAGACATCCTCACTGAGTAAACATGAATTTCTTCAGTTTTTAAATGAGATGCATGAATTCAAGAAAGGCAGTCCAACCTATAAAAATCCTACGATACACTGTAGATCGATCAGAACAAAATTATAGACCATAATCCTGCAATACACTCACTATGTTTGGAGTGCAGATACACATATCCTGGTGTAGAGATACTGTTACTTTATTATGACATAATATCACTATAAATTAACTATAGAGGAGCACACACACAAGATGTGTTGGAGATAAAGCAGTATATTTCTAACAGGGATCCTACTATTTGAGAGTATTATTAATAAAGAGACCTCGCTATGGAATATAATTGCAATCTGGAATAAAGCAAACTTACCTCTTACTCACCTCAGTTTTCGATGTCTTCGCAGCCCCATCTCGTTATTCCTGTCTGCTAAAAAAAGATCAGAGGTAACTTAACCGGACATCTTTCAAGTGTTGTGATGTTAAATCCAAATGAAAGCAGAATCCCAGACTGTGCCTCGGTGTCTCTGCACGTCCGTGTTTCCATTTAACAACCCAAGAGGAGAGTGAGTGGATGCGCTGGCAAACACACAGGAGATGCTGCTGAGACTGATGGTGGGTCCGTATGTGTGGAGGAGAGAGAGAGAGAGAGAGAGAGAGAGAGAGAGAGAGAGGGAGAGTCTCAGCAGAGCTTCGTTCACCTGATGGGAGGATCATTTCTCAAATCTACATCCTGTTTGCTACTTATTTTTTCCTGTATAATAGCCTGCTAAAACGTGTTGATGAAAGATGACAATAAGAAGATAAGCACCACTCACTCTCCACCTGCCAGCTGTCCCTAAAATATGAGTTTAAAATGATGAAAGAGGATGAAGAAAATTCAATAAATAGGTTGGTTCAAGCTTGAACTGGTGAAGACAGAAATAATCTTCATTTTCTTTGTTTAATAAGGAAAAAAAAGCATACATGTGAACATATGTACCTAATCCCACATATTTAAACTTGCAGTCATATAGATTTACATTTTTTATGTATTCTCCCAATCCTCTTCCCACTCCCAGTCAGGAAAGAGAAATATCTAATATCCACTTCATTAGGTGCATCTGTTCAATCTAATGCAATCCAATACAACAGCTCTGCCATAAATTCTATATTTACAAAGCTTATTCATTTTCAGTTTTTGTTGACATTGCCAGAAAGGTGATAATTCTAAAAGTGTTTCTTATATTTTGCTCACTCTATTAACATACGTAAGGGGGGCAACACATTAGGAACACCATTCAAAATAACGCATCCCCAGTACACAACCACCACTCATTATGACCTCAATAATAAACATAAAGTATCATTATTATATTTGATACCGAAGACACACACACCATCATCAGCTTGAAATCTAATTGTACACCCAACAAAAATAATGAACAATAATATTGAAATAGGCTACAACAGTCAGAAACTGCAAGATTACTCTTGATGATTACAGCAGGAGATGACGGGGCTTGGTGCAGAACACAAATTATTTTTATTACAGTCAAACGACTCAGTTCTCTTTCAAAGGAGAGCAGGGACAAAGTCCAGTCTGTGTGTCATCATTGATGCCCCGATGCCAGTTTTTATCTGACTGAGAGGTGAAAACAGTCTTTCAACAGTAACTTACAGCTTGTTGCGGCTGAATTAGCAGCCACGTAAGTGTCGTGACTACTCAGTACTTGATGAGGAGAAACTAGTGCAGGAGGAGGTGTCTGGGTTGAGAATGATGGCTGAACTTGAACTGATTTCTCTTCCTCCTGCTCCTCACTTCTTTTGTGGCTGTTTTGTTTCTGCGTGATTCTTATCTTAACCTACATTAAAAACAGTTAGCTAGCGGACAGTTAGCTACAGCTAGCGGACAGTAGGCTTCTGTTCCTCTGTGCAATGCGCGGGCTGGACACAGTGAAAGAGGATGAGCTGCTCGCTGCTCACAATCTGGCATTTGCACTGCCACTCAAAGAATCTGATTTGACTCATTTCACTATCAGCATTAACGTAACTATTTTTTTATCCCCATTCAAGTTAGCGAAGAGCTAACCGGAAGTTAGCCGGTTCGGTCGGCGGAAGTCTCTGATGCTGATGCAGATTACCGTAATTAACATTAATGCAGTAACAAAAAAATAACAGAGTAAACGGAAGCAGATCAGAAAACAAGGAGGCTTCTTAATAAAAATATGAGCAAATATACCTATCAGAGGGAATCAGAAATAAATGCCTGTCTCTAATATAAGCCTGCTTCCAATAAAGGTCTGGTATCCTCTGCAGTTGAGATAAATAAAGGCCCCGGCCACTATTCGAGGAAATACGGTAGTTTTGTTTACTTAGTTCATGTGGGGACTGATCCTCATCAAAATTTATTGTATTGTATATATTCTTGATATTCCAAATTGTAGTTAATTTAATAAAACTCAGACATTTTTTCCCCCATTTTTTCTTATTCAACCTCCCACCCCACCTCAAAAAAAGAGGTATGAACCCAACCATGGATTTTTAGAATGGTTACACATCCTCATCTCTGATACATAGTGCCATAATACACAGAAATAATTGCCTAAAAGTGGTGCTAAAACCAGACATTTCATTAGCAGTCAATGATAGATGGAGACTCTCATTTTAATCCACAGACTGTAGAAATAACTTAGTTATAATCAGTTTTAATCAGGGGTCTTTTCTGAATAGTACATTGCACTCTTATTGTGAAGATTAAGTACAGTGCTTCCGTTGTTTAAGCCAACTGAAGAAAGCGCCGTTTTATTAGACACCTGCGGGACACATGCATTTCCAAGAGCTGCCTGTCTATGTTAATGGTTTGTTACAACAGCAAATACTATAAATACGAAGTAGTGTGTAAGTAAACAGGTTAGTATTTATTTTCCAGCGGGTTTAGGTTTTTCTCAGCTTTAACGGTTGAGAAAAACCGCTCGAAAATGAAAGCTAACTGCTGTTAGCAGGACAGTTGCAAGCGTTACTTAGCAACCCTCATTTAACATTAGAAATTAGCCAACGTTATATGAGTTTAGCTTTTGTTTTTACTTCTTAACCAGGGGCTAGCTATAGATCAGATGTTAGACTAACAATTCAAATGACTGTAAGAAACCCCCTGTCTTTAAGAGGTTTTATTTTTCTCTTAAAATTGATCAGATTTTGGGTCCTATGTTTGGCTGTATAACAGTTTTGTGTTCAGCGCCCACAGTCTCTGCCCTGGAGAGGAGACAAAATCAAAATAAATTGACAATGTGTTATTTTTCCTCTTTTATCCAACACTGTGTTTCTCAGTCTCTATCACCATGAATAAGTACACTGAGGTTGATATTAAAGAAGTGGAGCTACATGAGATGACAGGTGACGTCCAGACTGTAGGCCGAAACAAAAATGGCAGCCTCAAGCGGAAGGTTCTGTCTACAGATGAGCTGATGAAGGATGCTGGCACTCTAGGGTAAGAGCTGCTGGACAACAGTTCCTATAAACACATATTAGTTACAAGTCTTGTATTTTCATGTGGCATAAATCCAACAGAGGTGTTTAACATTTTTCCCCCCACGCTCATCCTTTCCTGCTTAGACCGGTGTTTTGGCTAGTGTTTGGGCTTTTCATCGTGGTCCTGGTTGGAGAAATACTTTACATAGTCCTGACCCCTGGCTGCAAACCCGTCTCTGAGATGAACTGGTGGAACAAAGGACCTCTGTACCAGATATCTGACCTTGTGGCCTTCTCTGACGGACTGGCAGGTAGAGTATAGAGTAATGTTTTTGTTCCTTACAGACTGAAAATTTTAAGGATGATGCCCTATCTTGCTGCTGAACATTATGATGGAAGTATATGATGATCATTCACATGCTCAATTATGTCTCATAATTTGTTGCAGCAATTTTTGGGACACCATTAAGACACCAAGACCTTGAGGAACACCACAGAAAAAAATCATGCTGTGATTTGGTATCAAAAACTTTTGACATTTGGAGATTTCTATAAGAACTGCATTTTTCAGCAATGGCAAGCACTTCTGTTCTGGACATTACTCAGAAACTCCCTTATTGTCCATATACCCAGGAAAGCCATACATCCTCTGGATGCCCTCAGTCTCTAGTTTCATGAGCTTATTCTAGAGGTCACAACAGGTCGTTTTATACAGTGAGGTCAAGCTTTAAGAAATAGTCTCACTACAATGAAATGGCTACTATGGGGACTAACTTCATCACACATGATTACAATTGGGCTCATTGAATCCACAAGAGTCTCAGCTTTCCAGTCAGACCAAATTTATGTAATTCCAAGACTGTTTAGTGACCGCAGTATGCAGAAATATTCAAATACATCAATTTTAGAATAGGTGAAAATAACACATTTATACTGCATGCAAAAAACTACATGGTTTTTGCCCAAAACTACATAGGATTAGCAAGAAGTTGGCATATCTGTAAAGGGGAGACTCGTGGGTACCCATACAATCCATTTTCATTCAGATATCTTGAGGTGAGAGGTCAAGGGACCCCTTTGAAACATGGCCACGCCAGTTTTCCCCTCACCAAAAGTTAGCCTAACGTTGGAGCGTTATTTGTCCCCCCTCACAAGCTAGCATGACGTGGTACCAGTGGATGCCTTAGGTCATCTAGTTTCATATGATACCAGTGTCTTCACTCTGACTTTGAGCCCGCTACAGCCTCTGAAAGACAGTAATGTTGGCCAAGAAAGCCGGCGTCCTTGTGGAGTTTAAGAGGTTAAAGAGAAAGTCACAATTATTATCCTTCATTTTCCAATTTTTATTTGAACCATGTAGGTTTTTCTCAAGAGGCAGGAACAGAGGACAGATTGTCCTGCTGTTCTTAAAGTGAATTATTAGGGAGCACTCAGGTTTCCGACAGGCTTTGGGAAGAACTTCAACAACTGCACGTGACTTGGTGTTGTTTTCATATAGAAAATTGTGCTCAGACTTCACATGGCCAGCAGATGCTCCTGAAATTCCCACACACATGACATTTCATTCTCCCCTCATCTCTCTATTTGTCTCTAGGTGTTGAGAAAAAGTTGGACTACATCAGCGAGTTGGGGGTGAAAGGCCTGGTTCTGGGCCCTCTTCACACCATACAGGTCGACCAGCTGGACACCCTGAATCTGACAGAGATCAACCCGACCCAGGGAACAGAAGCAGCCCTGGTTGCCCTGCTGGAAAAGGCCCACAAGAAGGGTAGCTCATCACACAACTGAGATCACTTATATGACTTTAAAAGCTTGAATCATTCACAGTCAGTAGTAACACGTTAGCTAGAATTTGGATCAACTCCAGGTGTTGTAAGCAAACTGTTTTGATCCTTTTCCTCTCAGGCATTTCTGTGGTTCTTGACCTGACTCCAAACTACCTGGGAGCTTCTCCCTGGTTCAGAACGGGTGATCTTGACGATGTGATGGAGAAAGTCACAGTAGGACACAAACACACATAATTTATAGCGATCCTTCATTCACTGACTTCAAATGTGTGAAAGTGAGACACTCACTCTAAGATGTATCTGTCATGTCATTAGACTGTTCTTGCTGCTGTTCTCTTCCAGACTGCAGCGGCTCACTGGCTGCGGTTGGGTGTTGACGGCATCAAGATATCTGACCTCAGTCATGCCTCCATGTCTCCTGATTGGTCAAAGCTGCAGTCTGCCGTCCAGGGCGACAACACTGAGGACACCAAGAAGAGGTAACAACAGCTGCCACTTTTAGACTAACTTCGGTTCTACATAAGTAAACAAATCTCTGCAGGAACACTGAATGTTTCATTTGCAAGACCTTTGAATAAAATTCACTATTTTCCTGCAGACATAAAAAAGCATTTTTGAACACTAGTATGATAGTATAGACGTCCTTTAATGACTATATAAACTATATAAACTGCTGTGTGGAAGAGCAGAGAGACATTTAGAGTCTATCTGGGTGTGAGTGAGTGATATAATTTAAATATCAGCTGTTTCAGGAAGCTACAATTAGCATTTAGTTTTTGTTAGCAGAGTTGCCCTGTTGCAGAATTAGTCAGACTGAACTTTCTTAGGAAAAAGGACAGGAAGCTAACGCTGTTGTGTTACACATCACACCTCTGAATCCAGAACACCGGCATGCAATGTAAAAGCACACACAGGGGCGGCATTATGCCAGCTTTGTTTGGTTCAGTGTAAACAAGCAAAGGCGGCTTAATTACAGATATTCTGTGTGGCTATAATGCCGGATCTCTGTATGAAAGAGCCCGGGGAGAGATGGATCAGGGAAAGCATCCACAGAAAGCACGCTCATGGTAAAGCGACACCTTGTGGCGGCTTTGAGGAACGACACAAAATAGACTTTAAGTCAGACCTCAACATTTAAGGATGTATTTCAAAATGCTAAAATTCTTTACATATCTTATATTTTTCACCTTTCAACTGGCTGAAACAGTGTCACCAGTGAAACCTGTAATGTGACTAATTGTACCACATTCTGTTTCTCTCAGGCTGCTGATGGGTGTGGTGGAAGGTGTTTCAGCTGCAGAGGTGTCTCAGCTCATCACTTCCTCTGGTGTCGATCTCGTCCTGTCTGACCTGCTCAGCTCCAGAACAGGGGGTAGACAGTAGTGTCTGTTTGTCTGCCACAGTTTATCTTCCTTAGTTTTTTGGCTGCTTTCTCTTATGCAACATACAAAATATCACAATATTTTGAACAGATTACATTAATTAATTTTGATTTTTCATTCATTTTTCTATATTCTTTGTATTGAATCATACATCATTCTGTTTATTATATATGGCTCGCTGTTATTCATGCAGCGTTTTTCAACAGAATACCTGTTTTATTCCCTGCTGTTCCTCCATTTTTACTCTCATGGTGTCTAAATGAAGAACTAACAGTTGCACACAGATGGTGCATCGCAGGTGATAATTTGACCTGAATATGCAGGTGTGGAGCACATCAAGGACATGAACATCCTTCACTCTCAGCAGAGAAACGTGGGCTGGGGTCTCGGTGCCGCCCGACTGGACCAGCTGTCTAAACAAGACCTGATCCGTCTCTACCAACTCCTGCTGTTCACCATGCCGGGAACTCCGGTGTTCACCTACGAAGACGAGATCGGCCTTCAGGCGCAGGTAAGCAATAAAAACACAGCAGGTGTACAGATGTTTCAACAACCTTACAGCTGCTGCAGGGTGTAACCTCGCATCTTTGTTCCCTCATCAGGGTGGAAAGATGGTTTGGGACATAGAGAAGGAACCTGCTGAAGGAGCTGTTGAGGTAAGAATTGAGTGTCAAAAACATTAATTGTGTTTATATTAAAAAAAAAAAAAATGTCCTCAATTCTCACATTTACAGGCTGAGCGGAAGAAACACGTTGCTATGAGGAAGTGGTTCAGATCCCTCAGCGAACTGCGAGGCAAAAAGCCTTCTCTCCTCAACGGCGACTTCTACCCTCTCCACTCCCGCGCCTCCTCCCTCGCTTTCCTCCGCATGTGGGACCAGAGCGAGAGATACATAACAGCCGTCAACTGGGGAGCAGCGTCTGAGAGACTCTCACTCACACCGGAACCTACAGGCAAGTTCAACAGAAACGTCTCGTTAAGATGTGTTACCTTCGTCTTTGTGATTTTTCACAATCGTCTAACAGAAGGAGGTCAAAACGCAACAGATCTCGATCTTAACACCATTTTCTTCGTTCCTGCAGTGGGACTAGTGTTGCCAGAGAAAGTCAAGGTCAAGCTGTCAACTGACCCGAGCCTGGAGGCAGAATCCACAGTCAGCCTGGACAGAATCATCCTGGCACCCAGACGAGGAGTCCTGCTGGAGTATCCTGCTTGTTTTTTTAACAGGACACCAGTCAGTCAGTCCTAATCCTGAAGGAATAAGGTGGCAAATTCAAAAGATACAGAACATTTCTCTTTACCACAACATAGAAGACTTTCTATCAGTTTATTAGACTGAACAGTCAATGAAAAAGCTGTCATTCAAATCCAGAACATTGTCCAGATGTGTGACAGACGTTTCTTCAGTCCTTGTGGGTTTTTTATGATACATTTTAAGAAATTCTGTTGTATTAACAGTTCTGATTTGTTTGTTTGTTTTTCATGCACTGTTCTCTGTTTTTGTCACTGAAAGGCATGTGATGCACAGGAAAAACAAGTTAACTTTGACAACATGTGACTGTGACTGTGGTTTAAAAGGTTTTAAGAGCGATGTGACAAGGACAGATATGAAGACTCTGTTTTGAATAATAATTAGTGTTTGCAGTCAGAAAAGTGTCAGTGAGAGATTTAATTCTACACAATCATCCCCCGTGTGATACCAGACTGGTGTGTTCTGTAACAGTCTGTAAAAGGTGTTTGAGAGAAGGAGCGAGAGACCGGAGATGTAAGGATGCTGGTGACAGGAGCACAGCGACGAACCTCAAATCCTCCGTCTGAATCTCATTTTGAGTCTCAGTGGCAAGAAGATTAAAGTCTGGAAATAATGTGAGTAGAGACTGGAGAGGAAATTACCTCCATGTGTCCTGACCAAGCTGTCAGAATGCTGCTTCTTCATTTTATCCACTGCTGCCTTAAAGGACCAGTCCCTAGGATTTAGTGCCACCTAGCAATGAGGTTGCAGATTGCTGGGCTACTGTAGAAACATGGTGGTGCAACATGGCGGGCTCTGTGGAAGAGGACTAGCTCATTCTAAGGTAACGAAAATACAATGATTCTTGTTTTCAGCTGATTATATGCTAGCTAGTAGTATCCGCTAGATGCCTCTAAATTCTACACACTGCACCTTTAAAGGAATAACCTCGCAGGGCAGCTGGATTCACAAGATCACGAGATTAAATGAGAAGTGCTTTTTGAAAGTGCCGGCCCTTTTCCAAACGTTCTGTGTAACAAACCCATCTGGTGCATCAGGTTGTTAAA
Source organism: Thunnus albacares (assembly GCF_914725855.1). Classification (NCBI taxonomy): domain Eukaryota; kingdom Metazoa; phylum Chordata; class Actinopteri; order Scombriformes; family Scombridae; genus Thunnus; species Thunnus albacares. The sequence continues at coordinate 30,535,190 of NC_058116.1, forward strand.
GAAGAGAAGATGAATCACATGTATTTGTCAGAAGGGCTGAAATGACTCTAGAGAAGCTGCGATGGAAATGTGTTGTTTATGAACAGCGTCTCTATTTGCTGCCACTTCTGGCAGCCTTTTAACTCCACAGCGGAGAGCTACATCATCAGAGGAACTCTCGTTTTGAGTGCATATGAGCAATCATGTGGTATTGTGTCTCGAGCGTCTGTATGTTTTTGTTCCAAACACTCAAATTCACTGATTAGTAAACAAACAAAACTGATTTTGGGGAGCTTTGAGGGATGATTCACTGAACGACGGCTGACAAAAGATATTTCAAGTGTCTCAAAGAAATGATTGCTGGTGACTAAACCCCAGGCACAGAGGAAAATCAGAAACTAAGGCTGGGCGTGTTGTTTAAAGGCAGAAGCGAGCGGGACACAACATTCAAAGTTGGCCCCTCCTCCCCAGCTCAACAACACCAGAAGCCCCCGACCGCAGTTGCCAGAACGCAGCCCAATGTCGCCCTCACACCCTGAGCGCTGTTATTGGCTGGAGGCTACACACCTGCTGCCCAAAGGTTGATGCCCAGAAACATCCAGAGTCTCTGCAGATAAATACACCACCACACACTTCTACTGGCTCATAAGAAGTGATTAAGAGGGATTATTTTTGTCTATACATTTTTTACTACTCATTCTGCCTTTAAGGTACCAGTGAGAATGATACAAGACAATATGATCCAGGAAGTTGAGTTGGAGCTACAGATTAATGCATTTAAAGGCTTATCAGACGCCAAAACACCACACAGCGGTTTGTAAAACTCACAGACAGGATTTTACAACTCTGGAAGGTTAACACAGCGTTCACGTTACAAAGCGGTCCACCAGGAATGTGCGTTCCTGCATGCATGTGATTGGCCAACACAGCACCTTGCTAGATGACGTCACATCGCAACAAAAGGTGAACCAGCTTATGATAGGGCTGTTTTTTTTTTCATGCAGAGCTGATGTTAGTCTGAAAGTTGCCTAAATGACCACAAATCCCACCATGTTTCACCTTCCTATCCACCAACATAATCTGTCAGGAAAAGAAATTAAAAGATAATTGACTCAATAATTAAATAATAAGCAAACATAAGCTATAATAAGAATTATAATAGTAATAATAGAAAATTAATCTAAAAAACTAACAAAAACAGTGTTGTTATGACACATCAACCCTTCACCATGAATGACTTACTGCAACAGATATATTGTCGGTTTTACTGTGTTTCAGCAATATTATCCAACTTGCAGTCAGTAGATCCCTGAGGATACGTTTACAACTTTTTAACTCTGTATTAACCCTAAAACAACAGGCAGCTGTTAAATGAACCTGTTTTTTCATGCTGTAATACTTCGTATTAGGTATAACTTGGTAATACTTGTGTACTTTTACTTAAGTAGGATTCTAATTGTATGAATTTTACTTGTAATGGAGTATTTTTACATTGTGGTATTTCTACTTTTACTTAAGTAAAAGATCTGAATACTTCTTCTACTAGTCCAAGCAACAAAATGTATTCAAGCAGACATTTCGATCCAAGTTGGTGCCACAACAACACAATGAAACCATGTTGTATCTGTGTCCACACACACTCACATCTTCACTGTTTGTCTCAAGTTCAGTTACAGTTAAAATGTAAACAACTGTACACAGCAAACACTCCTCAGGTCATTTATTGTAGGCAGAGCAGCTGACAGATGTATAATATATATTATATACTAAATGTCGACAGCAGGATGGTTATGAGTGTGATTATGTTTGTGGTCTACAGAGGAGAAAATAACAACATATGATGTGTAATAACATAAATGTGAATTAACTTGATATTTGAGCAACAAAGTTAATTATTGCAGCCCTTTAAATCACAAGTCATCTTAGAAATCTTCACGTATTATCATCTTCATCTCAGTGCTGAAATTAACTACATAACTCACAAACATTAATGCACAATATTGCACCTTCACATTACTACAGTTTACAGTTATACAACTGTGAAACACATCAGTCAATCAAGCAATTAGGAGCCAATTAAGACTAAAACACTAAGATAACTTTAAACCATCTTGCAAAACTCAAACATAATTGCTGAATGATAGAAACATGAAGACAACTTAAATTCTGATTCACAAACCAAACAGTGTGAGAATACTTGAGTAAAGGCTCTGCTCTGCATGCAGGGAGTGCAGACACTGAGGTGACGACATCGTTGCTCGTTAACGGGGATAGACAGGCTTTCTCTCACTTAACATTTAAGTTGATTAACATTCCGTATTGCAGCTTTGTGTTGTATGGAAGCACATTGCATTCACCAGAGGAAACAAATTGGAGGCCTTATCTCCTAATCGTGACTTCCTGATCTCATAATTATTATTAAATGTTAAGGTGATTATCAATCATCACTTTTTGAAAAGATCTACCTGATTTAATTGGCCTCTATTTCCTCTGCGGTCTGAGATATTAATGTCACTCAGTAATGTGGATGGAATAATTATTATGAGTTTAATCAGACGTCCTGATGACATCATGCAGATATGAAATAAAGCTGTAGCATTCTGCACGTTGTTTTGTTATGTAGCCCACTTGACAATAAGAGTAAACATTACAATAAGTATGTCAACATTGTAAAGTTGCTGCTTGAAGTCTCTTCGTTCGTTCCTCCTGTTCATACCGACCATTAGAAGATCCCTTGGTCAACCCAGCTACGTGAACCAAGTGCCTCAGTGGTTACTCAACCATTTCCTGCATCACCCTTTATTAGTTTGGAGCAGTGCTATAACAGACCAATTACACGCAAGAAAGATTATATCCTGCTATTTAGAATAATTCCCCTTAATCCTCTGTCCCTTGTGTGCTGTTCACAGGCTCCGGCAGTCACATATCCTGGGATCATAGTGCTTTTCAATTTCTGAAGCCTCTGAGGAAGAAAAAGGACAATCTGCTCAGCTGTAATCCTGCACCAGGTGATGACGGCTCTGATTCATAACTCATGTTCTCATCAAAACGAAGGACTGTATTCAATCTGCCACCTGTGCTGGAGGAACAGGGGAAGCCAAGATCATTTCACACCAATAAGTCTTAATTATTTCAACAATGTTTGAGGACCGGAGACCCACTTCCTGTTTCAGTAACTGTACAGTCAGAACAAATGATGAACAACAGCTGTTTATTTACACATCCAGCAGACATTAGCATTCATTTAGAGTTGTGTCCAAAAGCAGCAGTGGAAGAAGTATTCAGATTCATTACTGAAGTAAAAGTACCGATACAGCAATGTAAAAATACTCCATTACAAGTAAAAGTCCTGCATGAAAAATCCTACTACAGTAAAAGTACATAAGTATTATGAGCTTGATGTAGTTAAAATATTGCAGTAAAAGTACATAAGTATTATGAGCTTGATGTAGTTAAAGTATTGCAGTAAAAGTACATAAGTATTATGAGCTTGATGTAGTTAAAGTATTGCAGTAAAAGTACATAAGTATTATGAGCTTGATGTAGTTAAAGTATTACAGTAAAAGTACATAAGTATTATGAGCTTGATGTAGTTAAAGTATTGCAGTAAAAGTACATAAGTATTATGAGCTTGATGTAGTTCAAGTATTGCAGTAAAAGTACATAAGTATTATGAGCTTGATGTAGTTAAAGTATTGCAGTAAAAGTAGTGGTTTGGTCCCTCTGACTGATATATTATTATATATGACATCATTAGATTATTAATAGTGAAGCATCAGTGTTAGAGCAGCATGTTACTGTTGTAGCTGCTGGAGGTGGAGCTAGTTTACACTACTTTATATACAGTTAGCTAGTTTAGTCCAGTGGTTCCCAACCTAGGGGTCGGGGCCCCTCCAAAGGGTCAGCAGATAAATCTGAGGGGTGGTGAGATGATTAATGGGAGAGGAAAGAAGAAAAAACAAAGTTCTGATACACAAATCTGTTTTCAGTTTCTGGACTTTTTCTCTAATCTTTGATTTTTGCTGAAATATTGGATCATTTGAACATTTATTGAAATGAAAGCATGTGAGAAGTTTAAAAATCACTATTTGGTGGAGCTGTTAACACCTACTACATACTACTGATGGTAGGTAGATAACTTTAATTTTTGACTGTTTTGAAAAGATGCAATCCTGAACGTCTTAATGTTTTATCACACCAGCATGTGAATGCACCACAGAAATGACTCTCTCATACACACACTTAGTTCAGTTTAGTTCAGTTTTCTGTAGCTGTAAACGTCATTGAAAGGACACATTCATAATGTATTTTTATTTTCATTTTCAGCATCTTTTAACAGAGCATTAAAACATTTTCCCATCGTTACTGCCTACAGTTCAGCCATATTTGATTTCAAAACAAAGATTTAACATTAGTCACAGTTAGTTATTCAATAAGTCATTCTTTATCATACAAATTAAACAGATTAGATTTATTGTCCAGAGTCTTCATGCAGGCATACTGTTGAGACTTGTTGACGATTGAGTCACCTGTGCAGGGACATCTCAGAAACCAGAACGACTTTACATGCAGCAGGTCAGTCAATCACAGTTTCCAACAGCAACAGAATAATGCTGCCATCTGCTGGTGAAAGCAGCTACAACTGAACAGCTTCTCTGCTATTGGCTGCTCTTTATTCTGACAGATACCAGTCGGTAGCAAACACCAGCCACCTTTATTTCACAACAGACATACTTACACATCACTGATGGATAATCATGCTCTCAATTTTAGAACAACAGTTCCCATAATGCTTTAGGGGGATATAAACAGGAAGTATAGTGTTGCCATGGATTCAGCAAGTTAGCTGTGGGCTGCAACTTGATTTTTGGCCTATATTTGTTTACATGTTGACAAAATGGCGCCATTAAAAGTATCCAGAATTATTTATTATCAGTTTATTTTTATTCTCAGTTTGCAGTGTAGCCATGAATCTACAGACATCACTGCTTTACTTTGATACTGAAGGAGACTGATGAGGAGCCAGAAATATTAATTTAGATGTGCAAGAACCAAAGTGATCTGTAGATCAACCAGTTCAACCAGATCAACAGTTTTTTACTCTTGTTTGAAGATCTCATTATTATTAGTATTAGTATTAGTATTAGTATTAGTATTAGTATTAGTCTATCATTCATTGTATTGATAGCAGGCTGCTGGTTTTGTGTACTGTTGTTTACATATGATAGACTCAAGAAATAAGGTGGTGGAGGCGAGCTGCAACATTATTTATTCATTTAATGCTGCAGGGATTTTCCCAATAACATCAATGCACAACTGTTGCATGAAAGCAATGTCAAACCTGGAGTCTAACTGGTCTAACTGGTCCTGGTCCAACTTACTCACTGAACATATGCAGCATTGTAAGACACGCTAAATCTGAAAATGTGTGTGTATATATATATATATATATATATATATATATATATGTATATATATATATATCAGTTTTACTGAGTTCTGACTCAAAGAAGAAGGTCTCTCACCCCTCAGCTCAGTGTGAAGACCTTTCCTAGACTAACAAATGAGGCCAAATTCAAAAGAAAAACATGAATTAATTCATATCCATTCAACACAAAGATGAGATAAAGTACTAACATTTCAAACAAAACCAATTTCAATTTAATCTGTTTAAATGAGATCCTACTAATTATGTTTATGTTACAAACCACACACACACACATCATGTTTCAATCACTTCAGAGGACATTACATTGACATACATTAATTTTCTGGAGACTTATCCTAACCTTAACATAACCCTTAACTAACCTTAACTTTAAACCAAGTCTTCACCCTAAAATTAATGATTTACATTAAGGAGGCTTGCAAGTCCCCACAACATGAGGAATACCTGACACACACACACACACACACACACATTGACAGGGTCATGTGACTTTTTTGAAAGAGGCAGACCTGAAACTGAAAGTTTTCAGTCTTAGTTCAGACTTTTGAGACGACAGAGCAGAGCATACGGATAAAAACTGACGTCTGACGCAGGGTGAGTGTTAACAAAACATTCTTCATATAATGTTATATGTTTTTGTCATGTATGATCTTAACCCTTTTTTTTGCTTTTGTTTTTAAGCGTGTTGAGTTTACGCCCTTCGTATGAAATGTGCTATATAAACAAACTTGACCTCCTTCCTGAGGACTGTAGATATAAAGAGAAAGGGGAAAACAGGGGGATACAAACTTCTTTGTGGTAACTGCTTGGTATTTTTTTGGGTGTGACTCTTTAACAGTTTGTCTTGACTCTTGCTTTCTAATCTCACAGTCAGTGCTAGTGGTTTAACTCTCAGACTGACTGAAGTCAACAAGATGAATGTCTGTGGTGTGGAGGAAGAGGAGGAGGAAGGGGAGGACAGAGCAGAGTCTCCAGACTTCAGTAATGTACCTGGACCCTCAAACACAAAGTAAGAGAGCTGACACAAACATTTTAACCTCTAAACAGTAACAGTATTTAGTGTGTTGACATCCTACAGTTATCATAACGTCTCTAACAGCTACTGTACTTTCAACAGGAAGTAAGTTCTTCCCGATTCTGCTGGCATTAATACAAGTATTGTGTGTGTATCCAAAGCCTGATATATCTTATTCCTCTGTGCCATAGACCTCATGTTGTTGTTGCACTGGGTGACATGTTCCTTCACCACCATGAACACACACTTTTCACATTTTTCCCACTGTGACCAACACTAAAATCCATCCTACACAACCATTGCAAAATACATGGTTGTTTCCTAACATGCTTTTTGCCAGGAATAGAAAAATTGTCTCCCAAGTATTTAAATATTTACACAGAGATTTTTCTTTTGGTCAATCGTTAACTATAGACATTGTTTGAGCAATGGGATCATGCAGTGCTAACTTCATACTGAATGCAGCTTTATTAGTCTGTGATATTCTATAGTTTTCAACAAATATCATGTTTGGATCTAAACCAACAATGAACTGATCTACCAACAAGTATTATGTGTGTGTGTATCCAAAGCCTGATATATCTTAACCATTTGTGTCATAGAGCTCCATTTTTGTCCCACACACCATCCTGCTGCCAGGAATACTCACAAGAGCACCAAATGTGGATTAATTTGCTGCTGAAAATGGTCCCCAACAAATGCTCTATTTCCTCCTATTTCTTTGATAAAAAATGACAGTGACCAGCTGTTTTAGGACCTCTAATGATCCCTTCATGCATACAAGGTAGTCTTTACCATTGCTGATATTTAATGCTAACCTGCAGAATGATGTGCTGTTCTCCATCATCACAATTAGGAAACAGGTCTGCTTGTGTGCAATGAACCTGAACTCAAAGAAAGTATCATACCGACATAAATGCAGACATATTATCAGCCATTTGTTTTTTTCATGATTTTGTTTTCATTTCATTTCATTTGTCCCTCAGCAGAGGATTGTTCAGGTTGAGGATACAGGATGCTGTTTTGAGGCAATTGAGCACTAACAGTGTAATTCTCTTATCTTACCATTGCATCACTTTCTGTTTTATAGCTAATGTGAGACAAGTCATCAACAGGTGGAAACTGGCCAGATTTAATGATTGATTGACACAACAATGATGTTTATGGATGCTAGTGTATTTCTTCCATCCTTCAGTGTTGTCTACGCTGCTTGATGTTGACATCACTGCAGGACGTCAGTTGATAGTTCCCAAAATGACTTTTCACCAGAAAATTTGTCATTGATTGACATGATACGAATAAAAACATCTTGGTGTTTGCAGACGTCAGAGAACAGAGTCTCCAGTATCCAGCTGTCTGTCTATGAAGAGTGACCAGTCCAAACGTCGTCCTCCAGACATCAGTAATGAACCTGGATTTTCAGACACAAAGTAAGAGACTGTTTTTACTTTAAACTGACCTAAAGATGATTCAGATATTAGACATATTTCTATGAAACAGGTAAATACTAAGGGTTAGATTCATGAAATAAAACCAGGATAGTCTTAAATATGGAATCATGGATTCACTGATACATACTTTTTCAGGATTGTAGGAAAATTCAGAAGATTTGGTTTGATATAGAAAAGTATCTCCATCAATTTTTATTTTTCAAAATGTAGTACAGGCTACAGTGAGGTATACACAGAGTTGGATTATTCTTTTTTCATCAATCATTTTCAAGAAATTTATTCTCAAACACTGGAAATCCATATAACCTTCCACACTTCTACACTGGAAAATAAAAATTATTATCTGAAAATGGAAAAGACAACTGCTATTGAAAAGAATAAATTAAACTCCATTTGAAATCTTATAAGGAGAGATGTTATAAGCAATGAGGATATAAATAATGTGACTTTAAATTCAAACCTAGTTTGAGTTTTTCTGTTTCTTTTAGGATGTAGAATAGGTGGATAGTGATGACACCTGGGACATAATAATAAAATGGTCAGAATCTAAAGGTCCTGATCATATTGTTGATTATTTCCATTGATTGAAGATAAAATATGGGTATTCTTGGTAGGGATGAAAAGGTCTCAAAGAGTTATGTATGACACATGTTAATGTCCTTTTAAATTATACACGCCTCATTTAAGTTGATCAAATATGAATATATTCAGGTTGATCTTGATTGTTTTATATGTGGGATAAAGGAGTGTCACCTGTTTCATTTTATATGCATTTTTTCATCTAGTTTTGTTTTTCTGTCTTGTTTTGCTTTGTCATTCACATTGTAGGTTCCTGTTTTGTTGATGAGGGAAGTGTAGATTGTATATATTTGGAAAATCCAAATCTAAAGAACGTGAAGAAAGGAGCAGACATAAACATCAAATTACCTTATCTTACCATTGCATCACTCTAGGTCCTTAGAGCTAATGTGAGACAAGTCATCAACAGGTGGAAACTTGGCACATTTAGTGATTGATTGACACAACAATGATGTTTATGGATGCTAGTGTATTTCTTCCATCCTTCAGCATTGTCTATGCTGCTTGATGTTGACATCACTGCAGGACGTCAGTTGATAGTTCCCAAAATGACTTTTCACCAGAAAATTTGTCATTGATTGACATGATACGAATAAAAACATCTTGGTGTTTGCAGACGTCAGAGAACAGAGTCTCCAGTATCCAGCTGTCTGTCTATGAAGAGTGACCAGTCCAAACGTCGTCCTCCAGACATCAGTAATGAACCTGGATCTTCAGACACAAAGTAAGAGACTGTTTTTACTTTAAACTGACCTAAGGATGATTCAGATATTAGACATATTTCTATGAAACAGGTAAATACTAAGGGTTAGATTCATGAAATAAAACCAGGATAGTCTTAAATATGGAATCATGGATTCACTGATACACACTTTTTCAGGACTGTAGGAAAATTCAGAAGATTTGGTTTGATATAGAAAAGTATCTCCATCAATTTTTATTTTTCAAAATGTAGTACAGGCTACAGTGAGGTATACACAGAGTTGGATTATTCTTTTTTCATCAATCATTTTCAAGAAATTTATTCTCAAACACTGGAAATCCATATAACCTTCCACACTTCTACACTGGAAAATAAAAATTATTATCTGAAAATGGAAAAGACAACTGCTATTGAAAAGAATAAATTAAACTCCATTTGAAATCTTATAAGGAGAGATGTTATAAGCAATGAGGATATAAATAATGTGACTTTAAATTCAAACCTAGTTTGAGTTTTTCTGTTTCTTTTAGGATGTAGAATAGGTGGATAGTGATGACACCTGGGACATAATAATAAAATGGTCAGAATCTAAAGGTCCTGATCATATTGTTGATTATTTCCATTGATTGAAGATAAAATATGGGTATTCTTGGTAGGGATGAAAAGGTCTCAAAGAGTTATGTATGACACATGTTAATGTCCTTTTAAATTATACACGCCTCATTTAAGTTGATCAAATATGAATATATTCAGGTTGATCTTGATTGTTTTATATGTGGGATAAAGGAGTGTCACCTGTTTCATTTTATATGCATTTTTTCATCTAGTTTTGTTTTTCTGTCTTGTTTTGCTTTGTCATTCACATTGTAGGTTCCTGTTTTGTTGATGAGGGAAGTGTAGATTGTATATATTTGGAAAATCCAAATCTAAAGAACGTGAAGAAAGGAGCAGACATAAACATCAAATTACCTTATCTTACCATTGCATCACTCTAGGTCCTTAGAGCTAATGTGAGACAAGTCATCAACAGGTGGAAACTTGGCACATTTAGTGATTGATTGACACAACAATGATGTTTATGGATGCTAGTGTATTTCTTCCATCCTTCAGCGTTGTCTATGCTGCTTGATGTTGACATCACTGCAGGACGTCAGTTGATAGTTCCCAAAATGACTTTTCACCAGAAAATTTGTCATTGATTGACATGATACGAATAAAAACATCTTGGTGTTTGCAGACGTCAGAGAACAGAGTCTCCAGTATCCAGCTGTCTGTCTATGAAGAGTGACCAGTCCAAACGTCGTCCTCCAGACATCAGTAATGAACCTGGATCTTCAGACACAAAGTAAGAGACTGTTTTTACTTTAAACTGACCTAAGGATGATTCAGATATTAGACATATTTCTATGAAACAGGTAAATACTAAGGGTTAGATTCATGAAATAAAACCAGGATAGTCTTAAATATGGAATCATGGATTCACTGATACACACTTTTTCAGGACTGTAGGAAAATTCAGAAGATTTGGTTTGATATAGAAAAGTATCTCCATCAATTTTTATTTTTCAAAATGTAGTACAGGCTACAGTGAGGTATACACAGAGTTGGATTATTCTTTTTTCATCAATCATTTTCAAGAAATTTATTCTCAAACACTGGAAATCCATATAACCTTCCACACTTCTACACTGGAAAATAAAAATTATTATCTGAAAATGGAAAAGACAACTGCTATTGAAAAGAATAAATTAAACTCCATTTGAAATCTTATAAGGAGAGATGTTATAAGCAATGAGGATATAAATAATGTGACTTTAAATTCAAACCTAGTTTGAGTTTTTCTGTTTCTTTTAGGATGTAGAATAGGTGGATAGTGATGACACCTGGGACAAAATAATAAAATGGTCAGAATCTAAAGGTCCTGATCATATTGTTGATTATTTCCATTGATTGAAGATAAAATATGGGTATTCTTGGTAGGGATGAAAAGGTCTCAAAGAGTTATGTATGACACATGTTAATGTTCTTTTAAATTATACACGCCTCATTTAAGTTGATCAAATATGAATATATTCAGGTTGATCTTGATTGTTTTATATGTGGGATAAAGGAGTGTCACCTGTTTCATTTTATATGCATTTTTTCATCTAGTTTTGTTTTTCTGTCTTGTTTTGCTTTGTCATTCACATTGTAGGTTCCTGTTTTGTTGATGAGGGAAGTGTAGATTGTATATATTTGGAAAATCCAAATCTAAAGAACGTGAAGAAAGGAGCAGACATAAACATCAAATTACCTTATCTTACCATTGCATCACTCTAGGTCCTTAGAGCTAATGTGAGACAAGTCATCAACAGGTGGAAACTTGGCACATTTAGTGATTGATTGACACAACAATGATGTTTATGGATGCTAGTGTATTTCTTCCATCCTTCAGCGTTGTCTATGCTGCTTGATGTTGACATCACTGCAGGACGTCAGTTGATAGTTCCCAAAATGACTTTTCACCAGAAAATTTGTCATTGATTGACATGATACGAATAAAAACATCTTGGTGTTTGCAGACGTCAGAGAACAGAGTCTCCAATATCCAGCTGTCTGTCTATGAAGAGTGACCAGTCCAAACGTCGTCCTCCAGACATCAGTAATGAACCTGGATCTTCAGACACAAAGTAAGAGACTGTTTTTACTTTAAACTGACCTAAGGATGATTCAGATATTAGACATATTTCTATGAAACAGGTAAATACTAAGGGTTAGATTCATGAAATAAAACCAGGATAGTCTTAAATATGGAATCATGGATTCACTGATACACACTTTTTCAGGACTGTAGGAAAATTCAGAAGATTTGGTTTGATATAAAAAAGTGTTTCCATCAACTTGTATTTTTCAAGATGTATTACAGGCTACAGTGAGTTATATGCAGAGTTGGATTATTCTTTTTTCATCAATCATTCTCAAGAAATTTATTCTCAAACACTGGAAATCCGTATAACCTCCCACACCTCTACACTAGAAAATAAAAACTATTATCTGAAAATGGAAAAGACAACTGCTATTGAAAATTAACTCAGTTTGAAATCTTATGTGAAGCGATATTTATAAGCAATGAGGAAATAATGTTTAAATTCAAACCTAGTTTGAGTTTTTCTTTTTGTTTGTTTTCGGATGTAGGTTAGGTGGATAGTGATGACCAAACTTTTGAATGGTACGGTTTATTTGGAAAAGAAGAAAGAATGTAGAGAAAGCAGCAGATACAGATTTCAGGACTTCAGTAAACAAGCGTTGAAACATGTTTATGAAAGCAGGAAGCCATCACTCCACTCATTCATCGCTCTGGTCCTTTTCTCATGTCGCTAATTATGCACTAAGCTCAGTGTCAGCTTCAGTTAATCTAGATTAACAAATAAACAAATAGAAAATACTTCAACGATTAGGGTTATCATTCATTGTCCATCAAGGCCTCAACAAGAAGCAGAATGCCGCACTCTACTCGTCTTCCACTCCTTTTTCTCTCTCTGCCTCTGGTGTATTCCCTCAGCACGGCACATATTACATAATACACCCTCTTGAGGTTGGTAACCCACCAAAACACAAATGACAACTTGTGACCATGACATTTTAATTATAAAGACATGTCTTCACAGAGGGAAGAAGAAGAAGAGGAGTGGTGTTTCGGTGGAGGAGCAGCTGTCCTACTGTTCTTTGTGTCAGGGCATCCTGAAGGATCCATTCTCTACCAGCTGTGGACACTTGTTCTGCAGACAGTGCATCACCTCATACTGGGACCAGTCTCCTTCATCAGGAGACTCCACCTGTCCTCAGTGTGTAGAAAGTTCCAAAACAAGACCTGGACTGCAAACAGACAGTCATGCCAGCACTGTACAAAGTAAGACTGATTGATTTTATGTTGTTAATAATGGATAATTGTCAGATTGTTTTTGTTTAGTCTCACATTTTTCTCTTTTTTTAGTGAATGTTGCTCTCCCAGAGGTTTTAGATAAACATAAGAAAAGACTGAGGAGGACATCTGAATCTGTGAGTGAAGGAACTGAAGAAGCAGCAGGTGAAACCCTCCTCAACAGGATCTATACTGAGCTCTACATCACAGAGGGACAGACTGAAGAGGTTAATACCCAACATGAAGTCAGGCAGCTTGAAGCAGCTTCCAAGATGAAGACCCTCCATGACACTCCAATCAAGTGCAATGACATCTTTAAAGTCTTACCTGACCAACAGAGACATACCATCAAAGTCGTTCTGACAAATGGCGTCGCTGGCATTGGAAAAACCTTCTCAGTGAAGAAGTTCACTCTGGACTGGGCAGAGGGCTTGGAAAACCAAGATGTCAGTCTGGTGATTCTGCTTTCCTTCAGGGAGCTGAACCTGATCAAAGATGAACAGTATAGTCTCCTCACACTGATCCATGATTTCCATCCAACATTACAGGGGGTCACAGCAGAGGAGCTCGCCGACTGTAAAGTTTTGTTCATCTTTGATGGCCTGGATGAAAGCAGACTTTCACTGGATTTCAAGAACAGGAAGGTTGTGTCTAAGGTCACACAGAAGTCATCAGTCAGCGTACTCTTGACAAACCTCATCGAGGGGAATCTGCTTCCCTTGGCTCTCGTCTGGATAACTTCCCGACCTGCAGCAGCCAATCAGATCCCTCCTACATGTGTTAACAGGGTAACAGAAGTACGAGGCTTCACTGACACCCAGAAGGAGGAGTATTTCAGGAGGAGATTCAGTGATGAAGAGCTGTCCAACAGAATCATCTCACACATCAAGACATCCAGGAGTCTCCACATCATGTGTCACATCCCAATCTTCTGCTGGATCATTGCCACAGTTCTGGAGCACATGTTGACTACAGACCAGAAAGGAGAGCTGCCCAAGACCCTGACTGACCTGTACTCACATTTCCTGCTGGTTCAGACAAAGAGGAAGAAGCACAAGTATGATGAGGGACATGAGATCAGTCCAAAGGAGCTGATGGAGGCTGACAGACAAGTTCTTCTGAAGCTGGGGAGGTTGGCATTTGAACATCTGGAGAAAGGAAACATCACATTCTACCAAGAAGACCTGAAGCGGTGTGGTCTTGATGTCACAGAGGCCTCAGTGTTAACAGGATTTTGTACAGAGATCTTCAAAAGAGAGAGTGTGGTCTTCCAGAAAACAGTCTACAGTTTTGTTCATCTGAGTGTTCAGGAGTTTCTGGCTGCAGTCTACATGTACCACTGTTACACCAGCAGGAATACAGAGGTACTGAAGGACTTCCTGGGAAAATACTACAGTTACTCATCCCTGGATGACTTCCTGAAGAGAGCCATGGACAAATCTCTGCACAGTAAAAATGGCCACCTGGACCTATTTGTTCGCTTCCTTCATGGCCTCTCTCTGGAGTCCAACCAGAGTCTCTTAGGAGGCCCGCTGGGTCAGACAGAGAACAGTCCAGAAATCATCCAAAGAGCTATCAACAACCTTAAGAAGATGAACACCTATGTGTCTCCTGAGAGAAGCATCAACATCTTTCACTGTCTGATGGAGATGAACGACTGCTCAGTAAATCAGGAGATCCAAGAGTTCCTGAAGTCAGAGAACAGATCAGAGAGGAAACTCTCTGAGATCCACTGCTCAGCTCTGGCCTACATGCTGCAGATGTCAGAGGAGGTTCTGGATGAGTTGAACCTGAAGAAGTACAACACATCAGACCAGGGACGACAGAGACTGATTCCAGCTGTGAGGAACTGCAGAAAGGCTGTGTAAGTCCAGATGTAATTATCAACATTATAAATCAATCACTACCGAACACACATACACATCTCTCATGTCCAAGTGCTCAGTCCAAAAAGTTTTAGATACTTCCTGTTGCCTCTGTACCCAACGCTGAAGAGCCTATTTGGTCTCTAAATGTTGTACTCTTTGTACATGTAACAAAGATAAACATTTTAAGGGAGCACTTTACAGTATGGAGAGTGATTGGGAAACAAAGTATCAACATTATAAAGCAAATATTACATCGGTCATATCAATATTACAGTAAAGTGTAATGCAAATATATAGTGCATGCTGTAAAGTGTGTATCACTTTACATTAGAGATTCAACAATGTGCAATTTCAGGGCCGACAATAAAAACCGAAAATTATCTGTTTGTTGTGGCTGATACCAATATAATAACTAATATTATTCATCTTAAAACAATGTAGGTTATTTTTGTTTTTAAGTTACACTAGCTTTGTGTAAACAGGCAGCAACACAGAGAGCAGAAGAGAGAAAGGCAAGAGAGGCAAGACTGTGCACACTACTATAATCTACTCTAAAACCATGTCTGCTTTGTTACTCTCAGTCTGCTCCAGTACCAACAGAAGACCTGACCTTAAACCTGACCCTCACAACTGGGTTTAGAATGATGTCACTTGTCCACAGTCACTGTAAAAAGGCTCTGCATTATTAGACATAATTATTGGCTGAAATTCCATTACCAAAACAATAACAATAGTTCTCATTTCTTGGCCAATAAAATATCAGCTATTGACATATTATACGTCCGTCCTTTACATACATGCACACTATAAAACTTACAAACTATTAAAATGTGTTCAGCCTGTGTTCCAGCTGCTTGTGGCCAAAATTGTCCACCAGTTATTCTCACAATTGTTCTTCAGTTATAACAAAAACTTTGAGAGCAAGAAAAACTTGGTTTGTTGGTTAGTTGGTGTGTTTACACTTATGAACACAGTTATTCTATTTAGTTGTAAAGAATGTTACATTTCACAGTTTATCCTTCACCTTCTAGTTTTAATACAAATCCAGAAAAAGAACTTCAGGACTTTAGGATTTGTGTTGAAAAAGTTTTGACAGTCAGCATTTTATCTCAACAGACAGCATTTTACAGTGCCTGCTGTATGCACTATATAGAGCCACTGACCCCCCCCCCCCCCCAACACAATTTGCTTTGTCATCAAAATGCATTGTCTATATTTATGATAAAAGTGTTTGATTTTAGCAAATTTAAATGTAATATAATTTTTAATAACAGGCTTGAGAACTGTGGACTCTCAGAGACTCACTGTGAAGTCGTGGCCTCAGCTCTAAAGTCCAACCCCTCCCATCTCAGAGAGCTGTACCTGAGTGGAAATGACCTGCAGGATTCAGGAGTGAATCTACTGTCTGCTGGATTGGAGAGTCCAAACTGTAGACTGGAGACTCTGAGGTCAGTTCACTGACTGTGTTTTCTTCTTGTACATCTTGTATGTACCCAGTTAATTAAATTCATGACAGAAGTTTCAGTATTTATTTGATTCATTGTTTTTCATATATCACTAAAGTGTTTAAAAACCAAAATGAATGAACAGTTGGCTTCACTGAATTTACAGAAGTTAATCTACAGTTGAAAGGGTCTGATATTTGTAAGAAAACTGTTGACATTATTGGACAATTATCTGTGAGAACAATTTAACGTTAATAATTTTTAGTATGTGTTTTTAAAGGATGTCTTTTATATTAAAAATTTAGAACACAATATTTTGCAGGAACTTATACATAAAGTTTCTCTCACACACACTGTAAAACTCGTACTTATACAGTAGTACAGACAAAGAGAGCAAATCATGTTTTCAAATGCAGTTTGTATCTTTAGTCATGTCTGAGCTGCCACCAACAACAAGTGACACTTCAACATGTGCATGATGTTTCTGGTCAGAAAATGATGTCACGTTGTCTATTTGTACTGCCAGTTAAAAGGGAAGTCGTGAAAGTCTGGTGTTTGGCACTGATGACAGCCAGTCACTAGGGCGATGAGAGTAAATCTGTGGTTAGAAATAAGTGCCTCGGTAGGAGGAAAAATATTTATTTTTCAGTATTTACTCAAGCTCTGTAGTGTTTTTAATGAAATTACACGTAATTGTTACAATTTACAGGAAGAAGATGAATAAAATGTAAGGCACAAACTTTTTAATCCAACATGTCTAATTTGATGCTTATTATAGACTTGATCAAGCTCAGCAGCATTTTATTGATCTGTGTTGACATGAATATGTGTCTGAATGTTGTGGTGACATTTAGATGATGTCTGTAGAAGGCTAACATGATGATCCACAATAACACAATGACAAAGTCACTCTGCTCATTTTAGGGAAAAGCTCATTGATTATGATGTAATAATGCTGAATTATATATTTAAAACCTTGATGGATCTGATTTGGTGGATTATAATGGATTTTATCTACATGATTTATTCTTTATTCAGATTGAGTTCCTGCAGGTTGTCAGAGATCAGCTGTGCTTCTCTGGCCTCAGCTCTAAAGTCCAACCCCTCCCATCTGAGAGAAGTGGAGTTGAGAGACAACGAGCTGCAGGATTCAGGAGTGAAGCTGCTGTGTGATTTTCTGGAGAGTCCACACTGTAAACTGAAGACTCTGAGGTCAGACACCATTTTTTACTTCTGTGCTGAGATTAATATGATGTGAAAGTTGTGGTTACACTGAACTGCAGACATAATGATGATGTTATGTTGCTCCACACTGAGTATCTTACTGTTAACGTTTATTTTCTTCTTCAGTGGTTTAGGCTATTGACTGTGTCAGAACTGCAGATTTAAAATGTTAATATAACAAAAAAATACTGCACTGTTAAGTCACTGTGTCTTCATTGAAGTAGCATCATGTTGTCATTAATATTAATGAGAGCTCTTTTTCACTGTTTATATTTGACAGTTTTTAACCTGCACCCTGTTGGGTTCAGGTGTTTGGAGTTTCCATTTTCTAAACTTCAGTATTCTAAACCATCCTCAGCTCTTAAGAGATTATGAAACATTGAATGATTTCAAGCAGAATAATCTGCTTCTAACACTACATGACTTACTTTTTATTTAGATTGAGTGGCTGCAGCTTGTCAGAGATTAGCTGCGCTTCTCTGGCCTCAGCTCTGAAGTCCAACCCCTCCCATCTGAGTGAGCTGGATCTGAGAGAAAATGAGCTGCAAGATTCAGGAGTGAAGCTGCTGTGTGATTTTCTGGAGAATCCACACTGTAGACTGAAGACTCTGGGGTCAGACACCATTTTTTACTTCTGTGTTGAGATTAATATGATGTGAAAGTTGTGGGGACACTTAACTGCAGACCTAAGGGTGATGTTTATGTCATAAAATCCCCTTCAGATTTAGATATTGTTTTCAAATATTTGAATATTATTGTTATGAACCCAAGTGCAGACAGAGGCGAAGAGACAGGAATATGGTTAAATAAAGTTATTCATTGTAAGAAGGGGGAACTCGGATGCAAAGCAGGGGAAGCTTAGATTGGTAGATGGGAACCTGGTGCTGAGGCAAGGGGGGCTTGGGGCAGAGCCGAGCAGGTCTGTGGTTGGATCTGTGGGGGAAGCTGAGTAGAGTAGGGGTCCAGGGCAAGGAAGCAGGGCCGACCAGACAAGAGGCAGGAGACAGGGGCCGGAGACAAAGCAGATGGCACTGCAAGGGAGAGGAGACAGTGTCCTGCTAGGGAAACAGGCAACAACAAAATAACTTTGGTAAAGGCAGGAGAAATGACTTGAAGCATAGACTGACAAGCAGATGCTACAATTTGGCAGCATGGAGGTGGCAGGGCTGAGTATTTGTAAATGTCTTGATCATGGAATAGGGTGCAGCTAGTGGGGCTCTGCTCTGACCCCAGCACACCTGTCTCCACTCAAACAATCTCAAACACACACTAAGACACACAGGGAGAGAGAGTCACTGGGGGAGTGGCAATAGTTTAGGGAGACACAGGATGGGAAGTGGAAGGTGTGACAGGTGAAGTAGCAGGGGCAGATGTAACAACTATTTGATTATTTAATTTAAACCATAGTTAACACTTTTAAGACATACTTTCAAACATTTTGATATTGCTTTTAATCTATTTCAATAATATCAAAGCATCTATGACCACATAGACCTTATGTTGATCCACGCTGAGCATCTTATTGGTCTTCATATTTAATATAACATTGAAAAAGCTCCACTAAGTCACTCTTAAGTCATTGTGTGTTTATTGACATAGCAACATGTTGTTATTAATATTAACGAGAGCTCTTTTTCTTTCTTTTTTTTAAAAGGTGATGTATTATACTCATTTTCAACAAGTTAATATAGGTCTCTGAGGTCCCAAAACATGTCTTTGAAGATTTTTGTTGAAAATACTACTGAGATTATGCATTCCAGCATGCCTCTATACCATTCAGTTTCAGTCCTGTTCTTGATGGGCTGTTTCTGTGATTATGCAAATGACCTGCGGCTCCCCATGCCCCACTCCAGCACTGGTTTTGGCTTTCCCGCCGTGATACAATGCCAGTTTATATGACCAGGGTTTTCCCTGCTATCTAACTCAAAAGCGGGCTGCCTTTTGTGTTACGGGCTGCCGCCTTGTTGAAAATTCCAGCATGTGATGTTGATGGAACAAAAAAGGCGGAACTTAACTCTGAAGGCAGGGTAGCACGCGGACGGTCTACAGCATGCATACGCAATAGTTATCTTGTAATTCCTCTCCAAAAAGGCAGCAGTTGCAAGCATTCTTTGATTTAATGACTAAATAATTACCTTTGCAAGATGAACATGAAGTATATTGTGAATATTTCTAAGCTGTCGCCCAGAGACTATTGTTAATGGAACAGAGCAACAATCAGCAATAACAAATGAGACCAACTGACCAACACACACTGCAGTATTAAACAACTCTGAGGTGAAGAAAATAATTCAGGTCTCAGTCTGTTTCACCTCAAAAATCCAGCACCCACTCAGCATCTTTGAAAGCAATGGCTTTCCCCAGAGCTAACAGTGCAGCAGAGATGCTGCTCTCCACTGCTGGAGATATAATGTTAATAACAACACAGCAGAGCACTCCGCCTCCCCCTCAGTTTGTTATTCTCATACAGGCAGGAGACTGTAAGATGCTTTCAAATTAATTGATTCATTAATTAATGCAGTTAACTTTTTAAAATAAAAAGCTTGCAGACCATTTATCTTCTCTGACAGTTATGTTTCATATTGTATTACAGTGGACTAAAGACACTGAAATACAAGTAAGAGAATAAAAATAATATATAATCTATTTGTTCAATTGAGAATCAGTTTTGGATCAAGAATCTATTCTGAATCAAATTGGCACCCAAGTACCGTGATAGTATTAAATTGGGAGATAAGCATATCATCCCAGGCCTACAAAATAAACACTTGTCACAACTGCATCGACATTTGTCACAACCTTAATTTTTCATCTTTTTGTTCTATCTCATAAAATTCAAATCCCTAACTGTGTTTTTGTTTCAGTGGGCAGGGACTGTCAGCCTGCTGAAAGGATGAAGGGGGAGGATGTTCAACTATAGACTGTGAAAAATTGTCTATTCTCAGATTTATTGTCTATTTTCCTCTAAATGGGACCATAATTTACAAAATAAACATCATTCTTTATGGAAGGAGACTTGAAACTAGTAATTGACAGTATAAACTCATTAGGAAAGTGTTTGCTGAGGTATTAAATCAAGTGAAAAATAGGGTCGTTTTCTCATAGACTTCCATACAATCAAACTTATTTTGGAGCCAATGGAGTCGCCCCCTGCTGGCCATTCGAGAGAATGCAGGTTTAAGTCAATTCCGCATTGGCTTAACTTTTCAGACACAGCATATTGGTATATGGATTCAGTCCATGTCCAATGTTTCCAATTCAGTCATATGTCCATAGTTGTTGTCCACTTAAGTCCAAATTATATTTGACTCCCAAAGATTCCAACATTTTCTTCCATTTCTACAGAAAAATATGAGTCCTTCCATCAATATAGTGTCCTATTTTTCCAGAGTCACAACCTTGGAGATCAGAGATTTACACATGGGAGTATAAGGAGGGTCATCCCTGACCCACTTCACCATGATGGCTTTCCTAGCAATGAATTAAAAGCAACTGAACTACTTCTTCAAATTGTTTAAGAAAGTCAGGGACATCTCCAAGCAGTCTTAACAGTGGATTTGCTGACATCTGTTGATGTATTGCTGTATTGATGTTTGCGCATATTGCCTTCCAAAATAGCTGAATTTTGTTGCATTCCTACAAGCAATGCAGCCTACACGAGTTTTACATTTGGGCCAATTTGTTGAACTTCCTTTTTTATACTTATTATAATTATACAGTGATATATAGATATTATGTAGGATACTATATCTTATATCTTTACAACCATTGGAGATTGAAACTCTGGAAGGCAACAGTAGGATCTCATCCCACACATTATTATCCATCACAGCAATGTACACCAAAATTTGTCTAAATTCAAAGAGCCACTGTTTGTATTTGACAAGTTTTAAACTGTATTTGGGATCAGGTGTTTGGAGTTTCCATTTTCTAAACTTTTACATTCTAAAGCTTCTTCAGCTCTGAACATATGAGACATTGAATGATTTCAAACAGGAACTTTGTCTTCTAAAGTGACACCATTTATTCTTTATTCAGATTGAGTGGCTGCAGTTTGTCAGGGATCAGCTGTGCTCCTCTGGTCTCAGTTCTGAAGTCTAACCCCTCCCATCTGAGCAAGCTGGTTCTGAGCTACAACAAACTTGAGGATTCAGGAGTGAAGCTGCTGTGTGATTTTCTGGAGAGTCCACATTGTAGACTGCACACTCTGAGGTCAGACACCATTATTTATTTCTGTGCTGAGATTAATATGATGTGAAAATTGTGGTGATACTAAACTGCAGGCAGAATTATGATGCTTATGAGGTAAAATCCCCTTCAAATTTTGACATTCAAATGTTGTTTTCAAATATCTAAATACAATTTAAATGTCTAATTTTAAATCATAGTCAACACTTTTAAAACATGCTTTCAAATTTGAGCTCATAAGACTTGGTTTTACAATCTCGTATTGTAATTGGCAATCATTCCTTGAATGGGCACTTTTTTTCCTTGGTGTTTCGTTCATAAGCCCACACAGCAACGGAACTTCAAGAGAATCAGTTGAGTCTGGGCTTCTTCTGTCAATGATTCAGTCCTCTTTATGTGCACTGTAAATCATCAACAGAACTTCAGGAGGATCAGTCAAGTCCAGGTTTCTTCTGTCAATGATTCAGTCCTGTTTATATGGACTGCAAAGCATAACCAGCAGTGGAGGTCAGGGTCGAGGCTTCACTGGGGTCATCAGGTGGGCACCCTCCTTCCTTGGCGTTTCGTTGATATGTTCAAAACACCTCCACAGGGCTCAGTGGTGACACCTGGCATCCCATATGCACACCCTCCGCTTCTACTCCTCCTGCTGACTCCCATCCTTTTCAGCAGCCTGATTGTTGACATGGCCACAAAACCCCTGAAGCTGACCTCCATAGGAATTACCTTTGTTCTCCAGCCCGGTTGTTCTGCTTCAGTTGCTGGATAGGAGTGCTTCAGTTTTTTGCGTTTATATGCTTCATCAACTGCATCCTCCCATGGCTACTTTAGTTCTATGATGAAGAGGGGCCTTTTGTGAGGCTGACCACAGGATCAGATCCGGCCTGAGACTGGTTGTAATGATCTCCGATGGGAAGGTGAGTTTCTGATTGAGATTTACCATTATCTTCCAATCCCAGGCTGTATCTAGTAGGCTTGATTCTTTTCTTGCGGTTGACCTTTTTGGTACCTTTCCTGCTAGTACAAAGGCCATGGTGTTTGATAAGGCAGGGGTTGGGGGAGAGAGGGCATTGTTTTTTGTCCTCCTTTCTTCGAGTACTAGTGCCAGATGCTGAAGGACCTGGTTGTGCCTCCAGTTGTAGCATCTTTGGTTAAGGCTGGTCTTGCAGCCAGTGAGTATGTGCCATAGGGTTGCTGGTGTTTGGCATAGGGGGCATGACGGGTCTTCCCCTAGCCACTGGTTCAGGTTCTTGGAACTGAGAAGAACATCATAGATGGCTCTGATGATGTAGCTAAGTCTGCCAAAGATCCTTCCAGGCAAGCTTCCAGTGTTCAAGGTTTTCCCATTTTTTCCATTGGCCCTGTTTTGCTTGTGAGACTGTCTTTGCACATTGTTCTGCCTCCTCCTGCTGCTGCTGTATCTCTTTTGCCACCAGTCCTCTCTTTTGGGCAGGTGTTGTTCTGTGCCATGTAGGTCTACTCATACCTAGCCCAAAGCAGCCTCTTACATGCTGCACTTGGCCCATAATATCTCCATGCCTGAGAGCGGATTTCACCCGCTGATTTCACCTGCTGCACCACCATGGGTTCCACTTTCTGTCTGCTGCCACTCTAAGTGCTGCTGCCTATATTGTGGTGTCCTGTGTTTCTGTCAGGGTCATGTCCAGCCTTACCTTGGAGCATTTGTATTACTCAGTAAGGCTAGTGATGGGCAGTTCCAGAGCCCCATTCCCATACAAGTTCATATTGCTGAAGCATTGGGGGAATCCAAGAAATTTCCTGATGCATGTACTGACTGTTCTCTCCAGCTTTTCAACTTTGGTGATGAGAAAGTCATAGATCATCAGAGGCCACACCAAACTGGGGAAGAATCCAAACTGCAGGCACCAAGGGTTCAACTTACCTGGAAGTAGGGTCTTGTCTAAGCTCTTGACTGGCATTTCTGATATTGTTGGTATGGGTGGTCTGTCAATGTGGAATCTCTGGTCTTTGAGCATTCCTTTGATAATGGAGATGGTCCTGGACTTGCTGTGTTTAAACTTCGTCGGTGCCCATGTTTTGTTGCAGTGAAGTTTTTCCAGAAGTCACTTTGTACATGCAATGGTTGTGGTCTGAGTGGTCATGTCATCCATGGACTGGAGGTGTCCTCCTACCACCCATTTGGATCCTCTGACCACCTGTTCCATGGCCATGGTAAAGGCTAGCAAGGAGATGGTGCATCCTGCCATTATTCCTATTTCCAGGGATTGCCAAGACAGGTCACTCATCCTCTCCAGCTTTTTCTCTGCTGTTCCTTGAAGTCCTTCCAGGATCTTACTCAGATCTGCATCGACTGTTTCCCACTTTTTTTGCTGTTGGACTTTGGCCACTTCACATGTGGCCCATATCCTTGGATCTTCTCCATCATATGTTGTGTTTAGATTGGTTCCAGGTTCGCAGATGTCATGGATGACTTATCTCTACAACCAGGATATTGATGCTTGGTGGAGCGTGGGTTGTGTCCTGCCACTGAGCTTCATTTGACTGACTTGACCCTTGTCTCAGGAGATACTGGTCAATGCAAGGTCCCAGTCTCACCTACCTCAGGCATTTCATCCAGCCTTGGTTAGTCTTGGTCTTGGTCTTAGGCTTTGGAGAGATGTTACCTTGGAAACATTCAAATCTTAGTTTTAATAGTAAGAGTTTTGATGGAATATGTCCTCATAGATTTTACGCCGATCCACCCTGAGCATCTTGTTGAGCTTCAAATTTAAAACATATTTAATATAACATTAAAAATCCTACTGGCGTAACTTCTTAAACATTTGATCTTCACCTTAAATTTAACCTTTATTTTAATTTACATTTTAAAAAGACATTCATATTTCTTCCAAACCTTTATGATGATATGTGATGTTTATACTGCCTGAAACAAAAACTGAAGATAACATGACTTTCATGTCTTCATCGTTCCATAAAATGGAAATATTGTAGATGTTTGGAGAATAACTATGTTCGCATTTCTCCAAAATCTAGTCTGACATATTTGGTATCTTTATAAACCTTTGGATCTTGAGTGAAATCTGAAATAAATGTCAGTATTTTTTTTACTTGTGTTTGGCTGCACAACATGAGTTTGTATAGATGGAGTCACTGGTGAAGCTAGAGAGTTTAAGAGGCAAAGTCATTCCTTCTTAACTGAAGTAGAAGCATGTTGTCATTAGTATTAAAGGGAGCTCCTTTCACTGTTTGTATTTGACAGTTTTTAATCTTCATCCTGTTGGGTTCAGGTGTTTGGAGTTTCCATTTTCTAAACTTCTACATTCTAAACCTTCCTCAGCTCTGAACAGATTATGAAACACTGAATGATTTCAAACAGAACAATCTGCTTCTAACACTACTGATTTCTTCTTAATTCAGACTGAGTTCCTGTAGGTTGTCAGAGATCAGCTGTGCTTCTCTGGCCTCAGCTCTGAAGTCCAACCCCTCCCATCTGAGAGAGCTGGATCTGAGTCTCAACAACATACAGGATTCAGGAGTGAAGCTGCTGTGTGATTTTCTGGAGAGTCCACACTGTAAACTGAAGACTCTGAGGTCAGACACCATTTTTTACCTCTGTGCTGAGATTAATATGATGTAAAAGTTGTGGGGAGACTAAACTGCAGACATAAAATTACACGTCTGTGCAAAAGTTTTAGGCACTAAAAGTAAAGTGAGAATGCTCACATATTGCTATAAATTGTTTTAATTTATCAATTAACTTCTTACAAAGTTGAGTAAACAGCAGAAACCTAAATAAAATCAATATTTGTTGTGAGCAGCTTTGCCTTTAAAACAGCAGCGGTTCTCCTCAGTACACTTTAACACAGTTTTTCATGGTAACTTGCAGGTAGGTTGTTGTAACCATCCTGGAGAAAGAATGTTCTTCTGTGGATTTATTATTTAGGCCACCTCAGGTGCTTCTTCATGTAATCCCAGATTGACTCCATGATGTTGAGATCAGGGCTCTGTGGGGGCCATACCATACCATCTGTTGCAGGACTCATCATTCCTCTTGTTGCTGAAAATAGTTCTTTACGACTCTAGCTGTATGAATAAATTTGGGACTGATCAGACACGTCCCTGATGGTATTGCATAACGGATGTGAATCTAAACATCTAGGGTGCCTAAAACTTTTGCACAGTACTGTATATCTATGAGGTAAAATCCCCTTCAGATTTAGACATTCCAATGTTGTTTTCAAATATTTGAATACCATTTAAATGTTTAATTTTAAACCATGGTTAATGCTTTGAAAAACATACTGTACTTTCAAACATTCAGATCTTTGTTTTAATCAATTTCAATAACATTAAAACATCTGTGCCCACGTAGACTTTATGCTGATACTGAGCATCTTTTTTGTCTTCATATTTAATATGACATTAAAAAGGCTCCACTGGTTAATTAGCTTAAAGTCAGTGTCTTTATTGAAGTAGCAGCATGTTGTCATAAATATTAATGAGAGCTATTTTTCACTATTTGTATTCGATAGCTTTCAACCTGCATCCTGTTGGGTTCAGGTGTTTGGAGATTCCATTTTCTAAACTTTTACATTCTAAACCTTCTTCAGCTCTGAACAGATTATGAAACACTGAATGATTTCAAGCAGGAGCTTTGTCTTCTAAAGTGACATAATGTTTTCTTTATTCAGATTGAGTCGCTGCAGTTTGTCAGAGATCAGCTGTGCTTCTCTGGCCTCAGCTCTTAAGTCCAACCCCTCCCATCTGAGAGAAGTGGAGTTGAGAGACAACGAGCTGCAGGATTCAGGAGTGAAGCTGCTGTGTGATTTTCTGGAGAGTCCACACTGTAGACTGGAGACTCTGAGGTCAGACACCATTTTTTACTTCTGTTCTGAGATTAATGTGATGTGAAAGTTGTGGGGACACTAAACTGCAGGCACAAGCATGATATTATGCTAATCCACACTGCATATATTGATAAAGTCTATTTTCGTCTTTGGTGGTTTATTCCATTGACTGTCAGAGTTGCAGATTTAAATCTTAAATATAACAAGAAAAAAAACGACACTGGACAATTCACTCTGAACCTCTTAAAGATTGGATTTCTATGTTAAATTTCATCTTCCCCTTAAATTTCCTTCTTTAAGTGAAAAACAAAATGCTCTATTTGACAGTAACACATATAACATCTAATATTTGCTCATTCAAGTTTATGAGGCTATGCAGTGTTTATGCTGACTGAAATATTCAAACACAAGATGCTATGATTTTTTTATGGCTTCGCAATTCCATGAAACTGAACTATTGTGGATATTTTGCACACCATTGTTTTTCCTATTTTCCCAAAATCCATCCTGACATATTTTTTATCTTTGTAAACTTTTGGATCTTGAGTGGAATCTGAAATAAATGTCAGTGGGGTTTTTTTTAACTTGTGTTTGGCTGCACAACATGACATGTTTGTATAGATGGAGTCACTGCTGGGGCTGCAATATGTAAGAGGTTAAGTCACCACATCTTAATTGATGTAGCAGCATGTTGTCATTAATATTAATGAGAGCTCTCTTTCGCTATTTGTATTTGACATTTTTTAACTTGTATCCTGTTGGGTTCTGGTGTTTGGAGTTTCAATCTGAACAGATTATTAAACATTAAATGATTTCAAGCAGAATAATCTGCTTCTAACGCTACATGATTTCTTCTTTATTCAGATTGTGGCGCTGCAAATTGTCAGAGATCAGCTGTGCTTCTCTGGTCTTAGTTCTGAAGTCCAACCCCTCCCATCTGAGAGAGTTGCAGCTGAGCTTCAACAAAGTGCAGGATTCAGGAGTAAGGCTGCTGTGTGAATTTCTGGAGAGTCCACACTGTAGACTGGAGACTCTGAGGTCAGACACCATTTTTATTTCTGTGCTGAGATTAATATGATGTGAAAGTTGTGGTGACACTAAACTGCAGACATAGAGATGATTTTATGTGGTAAAAACCCTTCAGATTTGGACATTCAGATGTTTTCAAATATTTAAATTCTATTTAGATATTTAATTTTAAACCATAGTTAATACCTTGAAAATATATTTTCAGACATTCAAATCTTAGTTTTCATGTTAACATTATTGATGGGATTAGACCACAGATTTTATCCTGACCCACACTGAGCATCTTGTTGAGCTTCGTATTTAGAACATTTAATATAACATTAAAAATCCTACATTCTTAACTTCTTAAATATTTGATCTTCAACATGACTTTAACCTTTATTTCAATTTAAACACAAGATTCATCACTTTGTCATCTCAATAAGAGATTCCTTTCTCAAATAATTGATAGGAATTTGCTTTGGTGTGCTGTCATTTCAAGCAGGAACTGTTGTAGTGACTATCAAAATGTAACAATTAGCCACTGAGAGGGCTAATGTAGGGACATCTGTCCAACACGTTACATAGCTGCATTATAACTCTTTATTGACATGCATGTAAAAACAGTTTTTAAAGGATAGCAGTCAACAGAACATAACACCACCCTACTCACCCCCTCTCTGTTACAAATAGAGGTGCAGGTGCAGATGATATAAATTACTACCGCCTTGCCCTGGTGACACACACACAAACCTCCACACAGGCACACACCTACACAACTACTGTTTGTGATTGAGTGATAGGCATGCAACCCAAATACATTTCTTGCTCCTACAGGAACATTGTCTTCTAAAGTGACATAATTTATCCTTTATTCAGATTGAGTGGCTGCAGTTTGTCAGAGATCAGCTGTGATTCTCTGGCCTCAGCGCTGAAGTCCAACCCCTCCCATCTGAGAGAGCTGAAGCTGAATGAAAATGAGCTGCAGGATTCAGGAGTGAAGCCGCTAGTTGATCTTAAGGAGAGTCCACACTGTAGACTGGAGACTCTGAGGTCAGTAGAGAGTTGGAGTCAGTCCATGCTGGGTCAGCAGTATTGTATTAAACACAGTATCAAAGCAAAGGTCCAGTATTTCCTGTTGAACCTCCAACGTTCTCAGTGGCTGCTTTCCTCAGTGAAGCTGTGAGAAGAGAATGGTTACAGACTTCAGGATTAGACTGAAAGACAGAGAGACAGAAAAGCCAGCAAATCAGATCAGCCAGAAGCTTGTTGGAATCATGTTTGAGTTGATGTGAAGACAACTGTCAGCCTTACAAGATGTATAGAGACAGTGGTCCTCATTCATCAAACTGTCATACCATCAAATCTGATCTGAAAGTGTTTGTTCTCCCATTTCAAGACTAAAGAATTGATCAATTCATCTTTGTCAGAGCTCTAAGATCAGCATGACTGCAAATCCCCGGCTCTGATTTCACAGAACCATCATTACATTTTTTTTTTTTACATTTGTCTTTATACAAATCAGAACCTCAGCTAAAGTCCAAGAATGACATCTTTATATCTGTCCATCACTTATTTTGTTTCCTCCAAATATTTACAATGACAGCCACCAAATTTATTTGTCAGAAGATATTTCAAAGGCAGAGAAGATGATCATCAACACACAGACACGCAGAGAGCTTTAAATTTAACACCAGGTCACATTTAACAACAGTAACTGTATCACTAAACTGTTTCTGCAGTAATGATGTGTTCATGACTCGCAGCAGTGTATGTCCTCTGTGAGCTTCAGTGAAATTTGCAGAGTAAACAGACTTGATGCCAAAAGTCTTTGCAGGTCTGTGAGCTTTGAGCTCAATTTGTTCACCCCAACACATTAAAAGCAAAAATCAGAAAAAAAAGTATGCAGATCTTTTTTCTGATTTTGCCTTTAGTGTGATTTTTGATCCACCACCTGTGAAAGTTGTTCGTACTCTGCACCCTCTTCCACTCCAACACATTAACATGAGAGCTAAAAGGAAGCTGGCTATGCTATACAGCTGTTCCACTTCTGGTCAGAACAGGGCTGAAGTCCCTGCTGCTCTTTATACTGGATGTGTGCATCACTGACTGACAGCTGATGAAGTGAGTTCCACTAAACAGTGATTTATGAGCTCTGTTGTTTCTTCTTCTCTCATCAGATGGAAATCATGATTTCCTTAAGAAATCAGCTGTAGATCAGCTGTATCCCGATGATCCAGAGAGGTGGAAGCAGCAGCAGCTTGTGTGGGCCATGTTACTGGACTGTAGAGTGGACAGCAGAGCTTCATCCAGCAGTTACTGACAGAGAAATCTGAAGAAGTGGAGATGGCTCTCAGTGCTGCAGTCTGAACTGATCTGAGAACAGCTCCACTGTCAGACACAAAGTCAAGTCCACCATCATCCCTGTGTGTTCCTCTGGATCTGACAGAGTATCATCAGTGTATTTGGACTGCTCTGCTGCTGCTCTGTCCTACACAGTCTCTGCATACACACTGAGACTCCTCCACCCAAACATCTCCTCCACCCTCCTCCTGCACCTAAGTCTGAATATTGATTTTGATCCATCTGGATCATCTCCAGCAGGGACTTGTTTACAAAGACTTCTAAAAATTATATCTTTGTATTTAAGTTTGAATTTGGTCTAAAACTGAAATCTCCTGCCTCTTTTCTTTCAAACATATGACCATCTGTATCTGTTGACACTACAGATTATTGCAGAATCACTTGGCACTATAACGTACTATCTTATTAACTTACTAACAGGACCTATAATATGGCATCTGACTTTACTCTAAATAAAGTCAAAGTCAAGTCAGCCAAAAAGGTTGGAGACCACTGGTTTCATCTCATGTTATGTTCACAATGTGTTGTATTTTAAAAGCTTGTTATGTTATCCAGAACAGATCAAAACATTGTGAGCTAATAAATATTCCATTATATTTTTACCTACTGGAAATCAGGAACTATATAACACTATGCATCTTGTCTATTGTGTTTAGGATAGTATAGATTGGGCAGAGTGAAGTGAGATATCCAGTTTATTGTCAGTGTTCAATGGTCCTACTGTTTTCTACTGACATTAAAGTAGACATGTTCCTCTGATGAAGCTGTCCCTGTGCTTTTACTTACCCACAACCCAAAATCAGAATTAATCAGATAGTTAACTCTAACTTACACCAGCATTACACTACATATGAACCCAAATATACTAAGTGGGTACTTACCAACTAAACCAACTTAACCTTTTTGCATATAAATTAAACAAAATTGAACCACTCTGTTGCACTCTTTCTGTAAAATGTCCTATAAATTACCTGCAAATTACACAGAAAATATCCAGGAAATTAGTATAAAATTAAAGGACCTGTAAGATAAATAGTTACCATTGCTTTTACTAGCCTACATCTTTTAAACATGTACAGTATATAGGTGCAGCAAGGTAGTGTTGTATATGTGTCATATGTATGACATATTATGTATATTGTGTGACCTTGCATCAAACAGTGAGTCCCCCATTTTCCAGCCCATTCCTACCGTGGCCAACCAACACACTCACCAACCACCCCACCCAAAGAATGTAAAACCTAAAAATAAATGGAGATTGCAGGGAAATGCAAAAATATATACTGATGAATATATATTATAATATTAATTTTATGCACACACTGATATAGTTGTGTAGTAGTCTGGCAGCAAATAGTATAAATAGCATATAGTGTTTATGGTTACAGCCCCGCCTCCTACTGACCTCACACTTCATATGAAACCTTGGTATATCATGAAGGCATGTACATGGTGTGTCAATAAAATTTAAAAATAAAAATAAAATTGAATTGAATCCATCTACTATGTCAGTCATAAAATGTGTTCCAGCCTGATCAGACTATGACTGCTTTAAAGTGATAATGTGTGGCCATCTGCAACTTTAAAGGATCAATAAACTGCACAGGCTATTTTAAATCACATGTTGACATGTGATGAACTTAACTTGCTGTATTGTATGTATGGATTTTTTTTCTCGCAAAGTAGAACACAGGACAAGTGAAAAAATTTGTAAAAGTGGCAAATTCTTTTCAATCACTCATACATGCCATTTCAGAACAAATCTGTTTATTTGAGTGCTTCTTCCGTGATGTCCATTGTGTTGAGCTGGGGTTAAACTGAGAGATGTGAGGTTTTCAATGGGGCGGTGATTGTGTTGTACACTGGGGGAAATCAAGAGTATTGCACGTGTAAAATGAAACAGCAAATAAGTATACTTAAAGAGAAGCAGGAGCACTTTGCAACAATTCAGCTTAAATGGAATAAAGTCTACACTGTCTGAGATTATAGAGTAGTTTTTGTGTGTTTTCTTGTGTGTCTGTTTGACTGAGCCATTATCGATTCTGCTTATCAGTCTGATTTTTTAACAATTTCCTTATTGATTCCCGATCAATTTTTTGTGTGGAAACAAATAGGCCTATACAGGTATTCAGCGTCAACGCAACTGTTTTATTATTCTCAGTTGGAACCAGTTCACCCCCCAAGTTCCCTCGGTAACCCATTACTGCCCTCTACCATCTATGCTTCCCTCTAGAAACAGAAGGAGGACATTCAGGTTACAGAGCGCACTCTGACTCTGAAAGCAGAAACAGAATACTGCCTATAGGTCAGTGCCCTCAACGTAGGTTACAGCAAGACCAGAAACTACACACAACTTCAGTCTGAACATTTGAACATGTTAAAACAAATTACAATGCTCCTTTCCTTAAAAGGACATTACTTGGAAAACAAATATAAAACTGACAAAATAAACAATTATTCTTTAGAGAAATAGGCATGAATGTCTAGTAGCATTTGAATAAATTACAACACTCATTTTCAAAAGGGAATAAGCTTGAATCAAATGTAAAACTGGCACATAAAATCAAAAATTGTTCTGCAGAAAAATTAGCATATTTGCTTTCTCTGGGAGGATCCTAGATCTCTCTGGGCTAATGGTGTCTCTGGCTGTGGAAGATGGGAAGGAGGACGCCCAAACACACTAACAGATTTGAGCAAGATCTGACAACAGGGGCAGTGTGTCTCTCTTCTGCCACCACCAGAGAGCAGGGTCAGCTGATACAGGGATTGGAAGCAGACCTCTGCAGATCTGGACTTGTTGTAGCTTGAGGTCCTCCGCTGCTAACAGTTCCTCCAAGGCGTTGTGTTGCTTTAAGAGTAGAGTCTAAAATTAAATGAACCATAACCAGATGGTTTAGTTTAATGGTTTGCCATATGATCATCATAATGAACTGAGCTTACATAGTCTTCTTCTTCCTCCCCTTCTTCTTCATCATCACACCATCTCTGTGTCTCTTGCTCTGATAGCTTGAGAAGAAACTGATCATGTAAATACCATGCATGGAACCAGAGGAAAGGTATCACAATAAAAATGTGCCACAATCAAAAGGATTGTCGGTCAAATACCTCTTCTGCCACTGCTGTATTCATCGCTACTGCTGCAGCACTCAACCTGTCCAAGATGGCATCCTTATCCATTTTGAACTTGAATCTCAGGTCCATCACTGTGGCGTCCCTCCAGGAAGGTCTGGACCTCATCATCCTTAATTTAATAAAGCAAAAATGAAGAGACATCCATATGGGCCATATTCATGGTGAATGAATAAATGTCAGTCATGGTACCCGGTAACATGTGGAGAGATCGGACTGAGCATTAGCTGCACAAACTCCTCTGCATTCCCGAAGTCGTCAGTGTCCATTTTCTCAACTAGTTTGTAATAGTAAATAATTATATTTCATAAGCAAATAAACACAATCCGTCCACAGGATGACTTTACTTATCCACCAACCTTTCAGATAAGCCATATCGAAATAGCCACATAATCCCCCCCTTCTCTGTCATCTTCCTTAGCCATGGGTCCACGACTGCACACCAGTCTCTCCACACCAAATATAGAGAATAAACAACATTATATAATTATCACTAGAGCAACATGTACGCAATGGTGGTCAAGCACTGCCAAACCTTTTGTATTATTACTGGGCAGCCAACATCCACAAACTAACTATCTGGTATGATACCTTTGTGAATGGGGAAGGCCCAAACTGGGTCCTTATGGAACAGCAGGTGTGTTCACCAGTCTCCCCAGCTTCTATGTTGTGTGCTCCACTACCATTGGCTGTGGGGGTCCATATGGATAATCCTATTGTCAGAGGCACCCTGCATATAAAACACTTTAAACACTTTGGCCATATGCAAGCCTTGGTGTCTTATGTCTTTTACCTCGACCCCCCTTTTTAAACCTTTGATAGATGCAGCTTTTCAGATCTGGTCTGGGAAGGGAATACATTGTGTGGCGGACCTTTTCACTGATGGGCTGTTTGAGTACAAGTTACCACAGTCCCATTTTTCACAGGCAATCAATCAGATCTAATGGCATTCTCAAAACTACAAATCCGACAGATTATTCTTCTTACCTGGATTCTTGGGATAATGTCAGTTCTCTAACAAGAAAAAAAAATCAGATGCACAGTTCAGGGCTCTTGGGTACCCCTTTTTAGACTATTATGCAAGCTAATATGATGTAAACACTTTAGTTTAGTAGCCCGTGCTTCCATGTCCATTGTAGTCTCCATTTGTTCATTCTGTTGACATTACAAATGTAATTAATTCATGTATGTAAGTTGTGCAGGATATTGTATCCATGTACTGTACTTATGCAATTGTTCTCTTTTGGTACCTTTTGTTTTCTCTTTCTTACTGAAAACTCAATAAAAACAATTAGAAATAAAAAAATACACTAACCAAGCAGGTTTTGAGTATGTCAAACTATGACTGCTTTAAAGTGATCGCCTCACACTTCAGCAGAGCACAGCACACCAAGATTTCATTAGCGCTGGACTTGATGGAGAATGCTGCTGGGAAACCAGGTAGTAATGCACCATTAGCTGATGTGATGTGGCAGCAATAAATACCTGTTTACCTGATGTGGTACAGAGGGTGGTAGAGGTCATTGAGCAGCTTGTGTTCTATAGACATCAGGGAGCTCTACAGGCCACCTTATTAAATACACGATTACAGCAGACAGTGAATCATATGAATGTGAATGATGTGTATAGAAACTGAAAAACTACATCCCTGATTTCCCTGCATATTTAAGAGGACACATTCTGCACATTTTCAGGTCTATATTTATATTCTGGGGGGCTCTACTTGAATATCTTTGCACGACTTATTTACACTCCAGGTGCACAGCACACCTGGGAGAGACTCACCATGCCGTACCACCGTTTCATTGAAAAAACAACATATTTATTTCTATCGCAGCTGGAGGGGAACTCAACTCTACTGTGCTATGCTCAGAACCAAGCTGGAGACGCATGCAGCAAACTAGGTGCTCTACCCCCCCAGCAAACAGAGCTCTGGACCACCATCCAAAAAGCAAACACAGCAAGAAGTCCCTGTTCCATCGTGTTATTCCGGGACAACAGATTTAACGCCCTGGTTGAAGAGGATTTTCCTCCACTAAGGGGAGGCCTCCGGTCTCCCTCATCTAGGGACACCACTGGGTGAACAGTTGGACCAGCACCCCAGAGGAAGCCTGCCTTTCCCCCCCCAGCAGTCACTCCAGCTCCATGAAGGAACCCTTAAACATCCCTTAAGTAGAGGATGTGAATACTTCTTCCATCAATAGTGAACAGATGTAAAAAAAAAAAAAAAAAATCAGGATTTAAAAATCAACTTTGCAAATATTTTACAAGGAAGGAGAAGCATTCCACACTTTTCTTAGACCTCAAGGATACAAATTGTTTTGGTGAGTATGTTTGCATGAGAACTCCACAGGGGCACCTCTGAGATATACAGATGTACATATACACCGTTCTTTGTTTTTAATATGTTCTGACACTTTGCATTAACTGAATTTTACTCAAGTTAAAAATGCAAACTTTTTCTCCTTAAAAGTATAAAAGCATATTCCCCCCCCCCCCAATATATAATTTCTTCACATACAAAAATTTTTTGCATTATTATCACTAATATGTTGTATTAAACTCAGAAACACAAACAGAAAATGTGATATAATTGGAAAAAGTGAAATTGAGTAACTTTATTAAAATGTCACTCAAAGAGGCAAATCGCATCAGATAAACATAAAAATACTTTTATATATCTCTCCAAAAACAGGATGTTTTAAACCAGTCTGTTACGAAAGAGTTCAGAGAGATTTACATCCGCATCTACAGTCCATCAAGCGCGAGACGTTAGAAGAAGTCGGCTGCGGACGGTCGGCGTTTAGGCGTGCTCTTCGGAGTCGTCAAGCTCTTCTTCCTGTTGGGGGTGTTCTTGACGCTGGCGGAGCGTAGCGTGGGAGGAGACTTCAACACCCCACACTTGGGTTTCTGTTGTGGGTCAAAGGGCACTCGTGACGACCCATCTGGACTCACCAGCAGGCTGCGATCGGTCTTCCTAAACTCTGCACGATGAAAAACAAACAAACACACAGTCAGACAAAATGTAAATCATTCAACTGAGTCTAAAGTTTTTAAACTGTTCAGCTTTAGATTCAAATTACTGATCAGTCTTTTGTGGAAGATTTTTTTTTCCTAATCCAGTTGAAACACTACTAAGAGGATTCATAAAAACAAATCTTTGGCTCTAGCTGGTTGTCGGGCCTTAAGCTCCTTTCATTCATGCATCCCTTCACATTAATCTGATGGTGATTTAACACGTGGGTCTCATG
Source organism: Thunnus albacares (assembly GCF_914725855.1). Classification (NCBI taxonomy): domain Eukaryota; kingdom Metazoa; phylum Chordata; class Actinopteri; order Scombriformes; family Scombridae; genus Thunnus; species Thunnus albacares. The sequence goes on from NC_058116.1 coordinate 30,571,573, forward strand.
TCTAGATGAGCACATGAGTCACTTTAACGATAAAAATAATCATTGGTTGGAGCTCTAGTTTTAATAAGTTCTGACACAACTTTCCAAAAACGTCTTGAATTTCATATAATTCAGGTTCTGGAAAAACATGTTTGCTTTCTCATTTAAAATAGAAACAACATAGTTTACACATTAAAAAAAATTGTGTCAGACTCAAGTATCACAGCTTTACTTCATCACTGTCGTTCACTGATCGTGTGTGTCGGATTTGATAAAAAAAAACAGGCGGCAGAATCTTCTCTAACTGATGTGAAAATGTGTCAGTGGATTCACTGTGAGGAGCTCTGCTGAGTGATGCTCATTAATTAAGGATTAACAGCAAAAGAAGTTTTTAAATCTGTCAGTGATGCAGCCTGTGAGACTACAAAACAAAGTCTCCTTCGTCACCATCATCTCTCTCTCTTCATAAACGTCCCGTCATGTCTGAATAAAGCTGTAAAGAAACACGTGTGTGTGGATCAGGGTTGGATATTGTTTAAAAAAAAAATTGATGAGAGTAACCTTGAAAGTGATACCGATACCGATGAAGTACTTCATCTGATACTCATCATGTGAATGGAAGCATTCAGTTGTGTAAACAGCCACGATTCCTCTCCATCCACATAAAATATTTATTTTTGTCAACTCCTTCAAATACACGGCGCTCGAATTCACCGCTACAGACGGTTTGGGTCGTAGCTGCTGCTGTAGTCGGCCGATCACACGTCGCATTAAATCAAGGAACGCTAGCAGTGATCGGCTGCAAGCAAAACCACACAAATTGTCTTTTTTGTTTTCTAAATCTGGGCACAAAAAGGATGGAATGCATGATACTGGATGATACTGAGTTAAGGTATCGAGTACTGATGCCCAGCTGTAGTCTGAATGATAAAAATCTGTCACTTTAACA